>NC_037329.1:5432500-6063440 GCF_002263795.3 Bos taurus | reverse complement strand
CAGAGGAACCAGAGATCAAATTGCCAACATCTGCTGGATCATCAAAAAAGCAAGAGAGTTCCAGAAAAACATCTACTTCTGCTTTATTGACTATGCCAAAGCCTTTGACTGTGTGGATCACAAGAAACTGTGGAAAATTCTGAAAGAGATGGGAATACCAGACCACCTGACCTGCCTCTTGAGAAACCTGTATGCAAGTCAGGAAGCAACTGTTAGAACTGGACATGAAACAACAGACTGGTTCCAAATAGGA
Organism: Bos taurus; assembly: GCF_002263795.3. Classification (NCBI taxonomy): domain Eukaryota; kingdom Metazoa; phylum Chordata; class Mammalia; order Artiodactyla; family Bovidae; genus Bos; species Bos taurus. The sequence continues at coordinate 6,063,187 of NC_037329.1, read as the reverse complement.
AAAGGAGTTCGTCAAGGCTGTATATTGTCACCCTGTTTATTTACCTTATGTGAAGAGTACATCATGAGAAACACTGGGCTATAGGAAGCACAAGCTGGAATCAAGATTGCCGGGAGAAATATCAATAACCTCAAATATGCCGATGACACTACCCTTATGGCAGAAAGTGCAGAGGAACTAAAAAGCCTCTTGATGAAAGTGAAAGTGGAGAGTGAAAGAGTTGGCTTAAAGCTCAACATTCAAAAAACGAAAATCATGGCATCTGGTCCCATTACTTCATGGGAAATAGATGGGGAAACAGCGGAAACAGTGGCAGACTTCATTTTTGGGGGCTCCAAAATCACTGCAGATAGTGATTGCAGCCATGAAATTAAAAGACACTTACTCCTTGGAAGGAAAGTTATGACCAACCTAGATAGCATATTCAAAAGCAGAGACATTACTTTGCCGACAAAGGTCCATCTAGTCAAGGCTATGGTTTTTCCTGTGGTCATGTATGGATGTGAGAGTTGGACTGTGAAGAAAGCTGAGTGCCGAAGAATTGATGCTTTTGAACGGTGGTGTTGGAGAAGACTCTTGAGAGTCCCTTGGACTGCAAGGAGATCCAACCAGTCCATTCTAAAGGAGATCAGCCCTGGGATTTCTTTGGAGGGAATGATGCTGAAGCTGAAACTCCAGTCCTTTGGCCACCTCATGCGAAGAGTTGACTCATTGGAAAAGACTGTGATGCTGGGAGGGATTGGGGGCAGGAGGAGAAGGGGACGACAGAGGATGAGATGGCTGGATGGCATCACCAGCTCAATGAACGTGAGTCTGAGTGAACTCCGGGAGTTAGTGATGGACAGGGAGGCCTGGCGTGCTGCAATTCATGGGGTCGCAAAGAGTCGGACACGACTGAGCAACTGAACTGAACTGAGGATTAAATGAGGTTTTAAGGGTGAGGCCTTATCTAACAGGACTGGTGTCTTTATAAGAAGAGGAAAGACTCCAAGACAAAGGGCCATGTGAGGACACAGAGAGAGACAGCTCTCTACAAGTTTAGGAGAGAGGCCTTGGGTGAAACCAAATCTGCCAATACTTTGATATAGGACTTCCTGCTTCCAGCGGGAGGAATAAGTGGGAGAAATAAATGTTGTTTAAGCTACCCAGTCTTGGTATTTTGCTTTGGCAGCTCAATAAAGACCCAAATCTATCTATCTAGTTATGGTTTTTTCTCCTGGATATGAACTCTCATATCTGCATTTAACCACACAGATAATAAACATCCCAGATATAACATGGCAAACACAAGCCTTGAGTCACATTCCTCCAACCACACTGCTCCTTCTCTAGTGGCCTTATAGCCATCTAGCAGCACTAGCTAAATACCTTGAAGTTATTCCTGATTCACTACATCACAAGTTAACTCCAAACATTTTCCAAATATATCCTCTCTATTCCAACTTTAGTGCTTCTTATCACTCCAAGCCTAAAATTCTCTCTCTCTAGACTTGTGCTGTTCAATAGAATTTTCTCTGATGGTAAAAATGTTCTGTAATCTATGCTGCCACTAGATATGGCTATTAAACACTTGAAATATGGCTGGTGCAACTGAGGAACTGAATTTATTTAAATTAAACAGTCATATGTGATTAGTGGCTACAGAATTAGATAACAGAGCTCTAGATTAATGTAATAACCTTCTAACAAGCCTCTCTGCCATTACTCTTGCACACATACAATCCATTTTCCTTAAAGCAGTCAGAGTGGTATCAGAATGTATACCAGACCACGTCACTCTCTGCTTTAAACTCTCCCACAGTTTCCCATAACATTTACGTTTAAATCCAAACTCTTCACCTGAGTTGCCTGTGTAGCTCTGGAAGACCACAGTGTATCACTCTGCCCCCGATTCAGACAGCAGACACTATTTGGTTCCTTGAACAAATAAAGTAAGGCTTCATTCTTGCTTTAGACTAACTTTTCTTAATGCAAAGTGTTCTCTTATAAAAGATATTAATATAGCTGCTTGCTTCCTGTCATTCAAATCTCAGCTTAAAGACATCTCCGTGGACAACTTCTTTAATCATCTAAGCTAAAATAGACCATTTGGTTATGACCTAAAACAAATCCTTTATGATTATACAGTGGAAGTAACAAATAGATTCAAGGGATTAGATCTGATAGACAGAGTGTCTGAAGAACTATGGATGGAGGTTTGTGACCCTGTACAGGAGGCAGTGATCAAGATCATTCCTAAGAAAAAGAAATGCAAAAAGGTAAAATGGTTGTCTGAGGAGGGCTTACAAAGGGCTGAGAAAAGAAAAGATGCAAAAGGTAAAGAAGAAAAGGAAAGATATATCCATCTGAAGGCAAAGTTTCAAAGAATAGCAAGGAGAGATAAGAAAGCCTTCCTCAGTGATCAGTGCAAAGAAATAGAGGAAAACAATACAATGGAAAGACTAGAGATTTCTTCAAGAAAATTACAGATACCAAGGGAACATTTCATGCAAAGATGGGCACAATAAAGGACAGAAGTGGTTATGGACCTAACAGAAGCAGAATAGAAGAGGTACCAAGAATATACAGAAGAACTATACAAAAAAGATCTTCACGACCCAGATAACCAGGATCACTCACCTAAAGCCAGACATCTTGGAATGTGAAGTCAAGTGGGCCTTAGAAAGCATCACTATGAACAAAGCTAGTGGAGGTGATGGAATTCCAAATGAGCTACTTCAAATCCTAAAAGATGATGCAGTGAAAGTGCTGCACTCAATATGCCAGCAAATTTGGAAAACTCAGCAGTGGCCACAGGACTGGAAAAGGTCTGTTTTCATTCCAATCCCAAAGAAAGGCAATGCCAAAAAATGCTCAAATTACCACACAATTGCACTCGCAACCCACTCCAGTGTTCTTGCCTTGAAAATCCCAGGGACAGGGGAGCCTGGTGGGCTGCCGTATATGGGGTCGCACAGAGTCGGATACGACTGAAGCAACTTAGCAGCAGCAGCAGCAGCACACACTAGCAAAGTAATGCTCAAAATTCTCCAAGCCAAGTTTCAACAGTACATGAACTGTAAACTTCCAGATGTTCAAGCTGGATTTAGAAAAAGCAAGGGAACCAGAGATCAAATTGCCAACACTCGTTGGATCATCAAAAAAGCAAGAGAATTCCAGAAAAACATCTACTTCTGCTTTATTGACTATGCCAAAGCCTTTGACTGCAGATCACAAGAAACTGGAAATTTCTGAAAGAGATGGAAATACCAGACCACCTGACCTGCCTCCTGAGAAATCTGTATGCAGGTCAGGAAGCAACAGTTAGAACTGGACATGGAACAACAGACTGGTTCCAAACAGGAAAAGGAGTATGTCAAGGCTGTATGTTGTGATCCTGCTTATTTAACTTATACAAAGAGTACATCATGAGAAATGCTGGGCTATAGGAAACACAAGCTGGAATCAAGATTGCCAGGAGAAATATCAATAACCTCAGATATGCAGATAACACCACCCTTATGGTACAAAGTCAAGAAGAACTAAAAAGCCTCTTGATGAAAGTGAAAGAGGAGAGGGAAAAACCTGGCTTAAAACTCAACATTCAGAAAACTAAGATCATGGCATCCAGTCCCATCACTTTGTGGCAAAGAGATGGGAAATAATGGAAGCAGTGAGAGACTTTATTTTCTTGGGCTCTAAAATTACTGCAGATGGTGACTGCAGCCATGAAAATAAAAGACTCTTGCTCCTTGGAAGATATGTTATGACCAACCTAGACAACATATTAAAAAGCAGAGACATTACTTTGCCAACAAAGGTCTGTCTAGTCAAAGCTATGGTTTTTCCATAGCTATGGTAGTCATGTATGGATGTGAGAGTTGGGCTATAAAGAATGCTGAGTGCCGAAAAATTGATGCTTTTGAACTGTGGTGTTGGAGAAGACTCGAGAATAACTTGGATTGCAAGGAGATCCAACCAGTCCATCCTAAAGGAAATCAGTCCTGAATATTCATTGGAAGGACTGATGTTGAAGATGAAACTCCAATACTTTGGCCATCTGAGGTGAAGAACTGACTCATTTGAAAAGACCCTGATGCTGGGAAAGATTGAGGGCAGGAGGAGAAGGGGACGACAGAAGATGACATGGTTGGATGGCATCACCGACTCTATGGACATGAGTTTGAGTAAGCTCCAGGAGTTGGTGATGGACAGAGAAGCCTGGCGTGCTGCAGTCTATGGCATGCTGCAAAGGGTCAGACAGAATTAGTGACTGTACTGAACTGAAATGAAGCTAAAAATAGCCATCCAGGAGAATTACACTTTGAGTAAGATGGAGTAAGAAGGACAGAATTTACTCTTCACCTGAAATAAGTATAGAAAAACAACTGCAGTATATGAAATAAGTTTTCAACATACTGGACCACCAAGCAGTAAAGGAAAGTGATGTCTGAATATCTGAAAACAAGTGAGGTAAACCCTACTTAAAAGCTTCCTTGGTAGCTCAGTAGTAAAGAACCCACCTGTTAATGCAGGAGACACGGGTTTGATCCCTGGGTCTGGAAGATCTCCTAGAGAAGGAAATGGTAACCCATTCCAGTATTCCTGCCTGGGAAATCCCATGGACAGAGGAGCCTGGTGGGCTATAGTCCATGGGGTCTCAGAGAGTCAGACACAATGAAGAGACTAAACAACAAGCCCTACAAAAGCTCCATCTTAATGCCTGGAGATACTGTCCAGGCCCAAAACAGTCCTAGATTTGAGGGGAATTAAGCTAAAAATTCAGGGAGAAAGAATTCCCAGAACAGAGTACCAGAGAGGAGAGGGCTGCACAGAGAGAAAACACTGGAGATCTGCAGAGTGTCTCCCTTAAATCCCCAGCTTGGTACTGATAAATACATGTGTTCAATGAAGAAACTGTGAGGTTAAGGAAAGAACCACAAGGAATGATTACAGAGAACGGTACTGGGAATCTATACAGGGCTGAGAATAGTACCTGTTCCCACCAACCAGACCATGAAAGCTCAGGATTCGTGGAGGTACCGAGTAGAATGCAAAGAAGGGTCTTGCTTCAGTAGTAGGAAATAATTAGCCCTAGTCTGAACACTGCTCCAATCCTATATTAAAAACAAACAAACAAACAAAAAACCTAAAAGACCTGAACAAACTATTTCCAAGTAACTTAACCTCATCCTAGAAGCAAAGTAAAGAACATTTACAAGAATGCAGATCTTCCTCAACTTACATTGGGGTTGTGTGTAGGGGTCACATTCTGATAAATCCATCATAAACTGAAAATACCGTAAGTCAAAAATGCATTTAATACACCTAATCTATCAAAAAATCATAGCTTAGCCTCAGTTCAGTTCAGTTCAGATCAGTCGCTCAGTCATGTCAGACTCTTTGCGACCCCATGAATTGCAGCACGCCAGGCCTCCCTGTCCATCACCATCTCCCAGAGTTCACTCAAACTCACGTCCATCGAGTCAGTGATACCATCCAGCCATCTCATCCTCTGTTGTCCCCTTTTCCTCCTGCCCCCAATCCCTCCCAGCATCAGAGTCTTTTCCAATGAGTCACCTCTTTGCATGAGGTGGCCAAAGTACTGGAGCTTAGCCTAGCCTACCTTAAATGTGCTTAGAACACTTACATTAGCCTACAGTTGGGCAAAATCATCTAACACAAGGCTTATTTTTTAATAAAATATTGAATATCTCAGAGGATGAGATGGCTAGATGGCATCACCGACTCAATGCACGTGAGTTTGGGTGAACTCTGGAATTTGGTGATGGACAGGGAGGCCTGGCATGCTGCGATTCATGGGGGCTGCAACGAGTTGGACATGACTGAGCGACTGAACTGAACTGATGGAATATCTCATATAATTTATTGAATATTACACTAAAAGTGAAAAACAAAATGGTTCCAAGTACCAGATATTTATCTTAGTGATTAGATGACTGCCTAAGACGAATGACTCACTGCTACTGCCCAGCATCACAGGAGTATGATACCAGATATGGCCAGCCAAGGAAAAGGTCAAAATTCAAAGAACAGTTTCTACTACATGTATATTGCTTTTGCACCATTGTAAAGTCATAAGTCAGACCATCATAAGTTAGGAATCATCTATACAAAAGTAGCCAGCACCCAACAAAGTAAAGCTTACAATGTCTAGGATCCAATAAGAAAATACCAGGTATCTAAAACCAGGAAGATGCTACCCATAATGACATGATATAACAATCAAAATTGACTCAGAACTGACATATACATGAGAATTAGCAAACAAGGAGATCAACACAGTTATAATATACACGTACCTTATGTTCAAAAAGCTAAAAACAAAAAAGATATTTTTAAAAAACACCCACATGATAGTACTACAGATGAAAACTAAGATGAATGTATAAGCTAAAAAAATACCTAAATGGGACTAAGAGCAATTTTAACTTTGTAAAAGAAAGGATTAGTGAACTTGAAGATATAGGAAGAGCAAGTATCACGACTTAGCGAATGAACAACAACAAGGTGAAAAGAAGAAAATTTTTAAAAATGAATAATGCATGAGTGAGCCTAATAAGAGTTTAAATGGAGTTCCTGTAAAGGAAACAGTGGAACACAAAAATATTTGAAGAAATAATGTCAAAATTTCCAAATCTGACAAAAACTATAAACATAACTAGACAAGCACAACCATTAAAAAATATACACGCACAAACATAAGAAACATGAAGAAAGCTACACAAAGGTACATCGTAATCAAATGATCAACAGAAAGTTTTAAGAGCAGCCATAGAAAGTAAAAAAAAAAAAAAACCAAAAAAAAAACCCACAGAGGAACCAAGATAAGGGTAAGATCACATTTAAACATCAGAACAGAATTCTATACCTGACCTCAGGTTTAACCTTAGGGGACTGGAGAAAGAGGTGAAACTGAAAGTAGAAAGGAGTAATAAATATCAGAGCAGAAATCAATAAAATAGAAAATAAATAAAACCAAAAAAAATGTTGAGATCAATAAAATTAACAAAATGCTAATTCGATTGATCAGAAAAAAAACAGAAGACAGTTACTAATATCAAGAATGAGAGACCCAGATACTGGTTCTACAGATACTGAAAAGCTAATAAGGAAATTAACTTTATGCTAGTAAATGGACAAACTTTTAAAAGACTCAAATGACCAAATCTTGTGCAAGAAGAAACAGACAACTTGAAAATTCTACATCGATTAAAGATTTTAATTTGTAGCTAAAAACCTTACCAGGCCTAGAAAAGGAAACTCCAAGCCTAGATGGTTTCACTGGTGAATTCTACCAAACCAGTGGGGGAAAAAAATAAAAAGAACCAATTCTACAAAAACTTTTCAAGAAATGAAGCCAGCATTATCCTGCATCAAAAAGAAGCAAGGATATTACTAGAAAACTACAGATCAATACACCTCATGAACACAGATGCAGAAATTCCAAATAAAATTTCAGTGAACCAAACCCAACAACATATTAAAAAGTAGAACACAACATACTAGAGTGAGATTTATCCCAGCATGCAGAGTTAGTTTACTGTTGAAAAAACAATCAAGTAATTCACCTTTAACAATAAACTAAAAAAGAAAAACTAAAAAAGAAAAGAAAAGAAAAAAAAACCAGCGGTCATATGAACAGATGCAGGAAAAAAAGACAAAATCTAAAATCCGTTCCTAATAAAATCCCCCAGAAATCAAGCAATAGAAGGAAAGTTCCTCATCCTCATAAAGGGCATCTATGAAAAACCTATATCTAACATTATACTTAATTGGTGAAGACTGAATGTTTGAAGGTCCATTCTCAACATATCTGTTCAACACTGTATTAGAGGTTCTACCCAGCAGAATTAGACAAGAAAAAATAAAAAGTATCCAGATGGGAAAGAAAAAAAGTAAAACATACTTTACTTGTAAAGAACATAACTATATTTAGAAAATCCAATTCAATCTACAAAACATCTACTAGAACTAATAAGTGAATCTATCACTGCAGGATATGAAGTGGTAGTGGTGGTGTAGTCACTAAGTCGTATCTGACTCTTGCGGCCTCATGGACTGGAGCCTTCCAGGCGCCTCTGTCCATGGAGATACTCTAGACAAGAATACTGGAGTGGGCTGCCTTTTCCTTCTCCCAGGATACAAACTACAAAAGTCATTTTCTACATATTGATAACTAACAATCACAACTAGATTTTTTAAATATCATTTATAATATCATTGAACAATATTAAATTCTTAAGGAAAAAATCTGACAAAGGATGTATACAAAATTGAAAACTACAAAATTTGGCTTCAAGAAATTAAAGAAGATCTAAATAAATGGAAAGATATACCTTGCTCACAAGTTTAAAGACTCAATATTGTTAAGATGTCAATTCTCCCTAAATTGATAGATCCTAGACAAGCCAATGGATGGAGGAGCCTGGTGGGCTGCAGTCCATGGGGTCGCTAAGAGTCAGACATGACTGAGCGACTTCCCTTTCGCTTTTCACTTTCATGCATTGGAGAAGGAAATGGCGACCCACTCCAGTGTTCTTGCCTAGAGAATCCCAGGGACGGGGGAGCCTGGTGGGCTGCCGTCTATGGGGTCACACAGGGTCGGACACAACTGAAGCAACTTAGCAGCAGCAGCAGCAGCAGACAAGCCAAATAAAAATTCTAATAGGTTTTCTTGTTCAAACTTACAAAATCATTCTGTTAGGTAGTTAGAATAGGAAACAGGAGTCCAAAATGGAGGTGGCTAAAAGACAAGGAAGGGAAAAGCCCACGAAAATAGAACAAAGGAAGGTCAAAAGAAGGTCCGAGGACCAGAGTGAGGGCCTCAGGTAGAACAAACAGCACTCCTGGCTAGCCCAATTTACATAGGGCAGGCCCAGGGGGAGGAAAAAACATATAAAAGGAGGAGCCAAAGGACTAGGTCTCTCTCTCTCTCTCTCCCGCGCACTGACGCATTCTCCAACTCTTTTCTCTTCGTGTCTTCCGGTCGGCATGCCCTCATGCCTCGAGGATGGATTTTCCTGCTATTTTCTAAATAAAATAGAGCTGTAACACTGATCTGTCTAAGAGCAATAACACAGTCTGTTCAAGACCCAAGAGCTGTGACGCACGGACGGCTTTAATGTCCATCACTCCAAATATTTGTTGTGATGAGACAGAACCAAGGAGAATACACTTGCCTGACAACTCTAAAATTCATACAGAAATACAAATGATCTGTATAGCCAAAACAATTTGGGAGGGGAAAAAACAGAACAAAATTAGAGGATTATCATTACTTGATCAGGACTTACTGTAAAGCAACAGTAATCAAAACAGCAGGGCATTAGCACCATGATTGGCACTTACAAAGGCATAAAGGCAATCAGTGGAGAAACAGCAGCTTTTTCCAAAAAATAATGTGGGAATGATTTAATCTCCATAAGCAAATATAAACTTTGATCTATACCTTTGACCTAAACTTTGATCTATACCTTTGACCCACACCTCACACCACATAAAAAGTTAATTCCAAATTAAGACTAGATCTGAATGCAAGAATATTTCCTCTAATAATTTTTTATCTAAAATTAAATATATGTACAGCAGAACTTAGCACAGCATTGTAAAGCAAGTACACTTCAATAAGAATAAATAAATAAAATCAACTACAATGTGCTAGTGTTTCCAGTTAAATATGCTTGCTTTTCTGTTTTCAGATAAACCTGTGAGCTAATATAAACTCTCAGGTATCTTCCTATAATAATTTTGTTTTAAAAGTTCTTTCTTTGCTGTAGCTCACACAAAATTCCATCGATTCCTTCAATAACAATGTAATTTGAAAAGTATCAAAATCTGATCATTCTAAAAGTAATTATTGTGGTGGTTTTTGTTTTAGTTTACCTATTGCTGTTTCTGGCATCGCAAAAACAGACTTTTCGGTAGCCACTCGGAATTGCCCATGAACTGAGACACCAACTCCCTAGGAAAAAGGCAAAAAATCACTTAAAAATAATGTGGGGGTAAAAAAAAAAAAAAAAAATTAAACTCTCACATTTATAAACATTAAAAGCCAAGTAAATTATCCATATATATTATATATAAAGACATACATAATATGCATTATCTATAACACCTCATAAAGCATATCTTTAAAGGAAATTTCAGGAGACAGATGAGAGGGAAAACCTAAACCGCACAATTTCAGAACTTACTAAGCAAAAAGATATATGGGTATTCCTGATATATGGAACAGATTTGTTTTAGCAGCAAGCCACCTTTCATCAGTGTCCTGTGTTCTACTTCATATCCTCTCCCCCAATTCCTTCTCATTTCAAACCAGACTCAGCATTACAGAGTACTGACTATTCACAGAACCACTGGCTGTTCTCAGTGGGACGAATCATCAAAAAAGCATAACCAAGCTCTTCTAGCAAATTTCAGTGGCCTTAAATAGAATATTCACACATTTTATTTATTCACATTATTCCATCAAATAAAATTAGCAACATTTTTCTCAGACATACCACTTAGGAACTGTTTAACTCTTAAAACTGATTAGTATGCAAAAGTTTTACAAAATAAAAAGATTTGGCTGAAATTCTTTTCTGATTTGATAAACACACTGAAAAGGACAAACTTAAGAGACATCTCTGGAATAAACAGACATATTTGAATAAAATAAGAGGTACATATGTGATTACAAAGAATTCAAGTTTGTATCAATGCTCACATTGTGACATACATTTCCTACGTTATGTTCTTTTCACAATACTCAAAACATCTACTTATTCTTAATCCTTCTGAACCAGTGAATTCTATCTTTGGCTTCCCTGGTGGCTCAGATGGTAAAGTATCTGCCTGCAGTGTGGGAGACCTGGGTTCAATCCCCAGGTTGGGAAATGCCCCGAAGGAAGGGAACAGCTACCCATTCCAGTATTCTGGCCTGGAGAACTCCATGGAGAGTGGAGCCTGGCAGGCTACGGTTCATGGGGTCACAAAGAGTGGGACATGAGTGAAACGAATTGGCATGCACACATGCACGAGTTTTATTAATAATTTTTTGTATTATTGTAAGAACCCTTGCCTCACATTCTACTCTGCAATTTTGTTTATTACAATGTTTTCGTTGTCATTCGGTCACTCAGTCATGTCCAACTCTTTGCAACCCCATGGACTGCAGCACGTCAGGCTTCCCTGTCCTTCACTATCTCAAGGGATTTGTTCAGACTCATGTTCATTAAGTTGATGATGCCATCCAACCATCTCATCTTCTGTCATCCCGTTCTCCTCTGCCCTCAATCTTTCCCAGCACCAGTGAGTCGGCTCTTTGCATCAGGTGACCAAAGTGTTGGAGCTTCAGCTTCAGCATCAGTCCTCCCAATGAATATTCAGGACTGATTTCCTTTAGGATTTACTGGTTTAATCTCCTTGCTGTCCAAGGGATTTTCAAGAGTCTTCTCCAGCACCACAGTTTGAAAGCATCAATTCTTCAGCGCTCAGCTTTCTTTATGGTCCAACTCTCACATCCATACATGACTACTGGAAAAAACACAGCTTTGACTACACAGACCTTTGTCAACAAAGTGAACTCTCTGCTTTTCAACATGCTGTCTAGGTTTGTCATAGCTTTTCTTCCAAGGAGCAAGGATCTTTTAATTTCATGGCTGTAGTCACCATCTGCAGTGATTCTGGAGCCCAAGAAAATAAAGTCTGTCACTATTTCCATTCTTTCCCCATCTATTTGCCATGAAGTGATGGAACTAGATGCCATGACCTTAGTTTTCTGAATACTGAGTTTTAAGCCAGGTTTTTCACTCTCCTCTTTCACCCTCATAAAGGGGCTCTTTAGTTCCTCTTAACTTTCTGCCATGAAGGTGATATCATCTGCATACCTGAGGTTATTCATATTTCTCCCCACAATCCTGACTCCAGCTTGTGAGTCATCCAGCCCAGCATTTCGTATGATGTACTCTGCATATAAGTTAAATAATCAGGGTGACAGTATACAGCCTTGACATTCTCTTTCCCCAATTTTGAACCAGTTCGTTGTTTCACGTCTGGTTCTAACTGTTGCTTTTTGACCTGCATACAGATTCCTCAGGAGGCAGGTAAGGTGCTCCAGTATTCCAATCTCTTTAAGAATTTTCCACAGTTTGTTGTGATCCACACAGTCAAAGGCTTTGGCATAGTCAATAAAGCAAAGGAGATGTTTTTCTGGAATTCTCCTGCTTTTCCGATGATCCCACAGACGTTGACAATTTGATCTCTGGTTCCTCTGCCTTTTCTAAATCCAGCTTGAACATCTGGAAGTTCTCTGTTCATGTATTATTGAAACCTAGATTGGAGAATTTTGAGCATTACTTTACGAGTATGTGAGATGAGTCCAATTGTGTGGTAGTTTGAACATTCTTTGGCATTGCCTTTCTTTGGGATTGGAATGAAAACTGACCTTTTCCAGTCCTGTGGCCACTGCTGAGTTTTCCAAATTTGCTGGCATATTGAGTGCACTTTCACAGCATCATTTTTTAGGATTTGAAATAGCTCAGCTGGAATTCCACCACCTCCACTAGCTTTGTTCGTAGCAATGCTTCCTAAGGCCCACTTAGGGCTTGTTCTTGCCTGCAGAATTCTATGGACAGAGGAGCCTGGTGAGCTATAGTCCAAGGGGTTGCAAAGAGTCTTACGTAACTGAGAGACTAATACTTTCACTTGTTATTGAAAACTAGCTTAATTCCTTTGGGGCCAGAGAACAGCCTGTCAGATTAAGCCTTTGAAATATGCTGAGACTAATTCTAGGGCCAATTTTGGTAAATGCTCCATGCACACATGAAATGAACATGAAAGTTATTGAATACATATTAACTGGATCAAGTTCACTGAACAATGTTCAAATCATGTGCTTGCATGTAAAATGATCGTATACACATATATATATACTGTTTATGTCTGTTTCATCTGTTATTGAAATTAGTATATTCAAAACTTCTCCTAGGATTGTGATTTTGTCTATTTCTCCTTTAAGGACTTTCCAATTTTTTGAAAGACCACACATTTTTAAATGTTTGAAAATATCACACCACTAGAGTTATCTTAAGAGGCAGAGGCTTGTTCCCACTGTTTCTCAGAGTCATATGTTACAAAACTCATTAAGTAATTCTGTTCTGCTTCATTGCTAGAAACGGTTTTACACAATACTTATAAAATATCTTTCTATGTTGATTATAATCAATAAGATTACTTTCAGAATGTGATCTCACTGATCTTAAGGAGAAAGGCTGAACAATTTTCAATGAACTGAACTAAGTCCTACCTGCTGAGAGAACAAGAACTGAAATTTAGGGCTTGCTGAATTGAGCCCCCAAATGTTATACATTATGAGTTACAGTGGCCTGGATTCAAATAATCCTTCACACGAAGTGAAGATCAGCTTCAAAGCCTCTCATTCCTGACTGAATTGAGATGATCTGGGATGCTAGAGCCCTTAGCCTAAATACTACTAGATACAAAGGTCAGGAGATTATATCTTAGGGCTCAAATAATACTGAAGTAGAAATAAGTCAATCATAAATAACCAGCACTTGATTAGAAATAATCCAACATAAGACCACATGACTAAAGCCTAATAGAAAAAATACACAATAGAAAGATTCACAGGACATACAAATTTAGATTTGTTATACCTATTTTTATACCTGTGAAATGTCCTTCTAAACCAAGTACAAGTTTTTGCCATAAAATGTACCTTACTTGGGGCTTCCCAGGTGGCACTAGTGGTAAAGAACCCATTTGCCAATATAGGACACAAAAGAGATGTGGGTTCGATCCCTGGGTGAGGAAGATCCCCTGGAGGAGGGCATGGCAACCCACTCCAGTATTCTTGCCTGGAGAATTCCATGAACTGGGGAGCCTGGCAGGCTACAGTCCATGGAGTGGCAAAGAGTCAGACACAACAGAAGCGACTTAGCACACATGCAAGCACATCCCTTATTTGATATAAAAATAACCATTAGCTTTATTCTGTATTGGTATGGTATCTTTTTCTGTTATTTTACATTTAATCTTTCTGGGTCTTATAATTATGATATTGCAAGCATTCTGACATTGCTTTTTAGCTGGATTATTATTAAATAATTTTAATTGCAATACTGTATGAGCATGTGCAGATAAAATGAGTCTGATCCATATTTATAATCTCATATAGAGAATACGAATGTGGATAAGCATGAATAACTGAATATATGAATGTAGGCAAACTTGTAACCTACTTTAAGCTTCACATTCTTAAAGGCAAAACTTAGGCAATCTAAAACTTTTTTTAAATTAAGAGACGTAGCCAGGTGAGTTTCCAGACTGTTTAATGACAGGAAAGGCTGGTATAGCTTTAAGGCTTTTAAAGAAGATCTCATTATAATTACTTTAAAAAGCAAAATTTTGTTGTTGTTTAATCACTAAGTTGTGTCCAACTCTTTTGCAATCAACTCTTTCGCAACCCCATGGACTATAGCCCGCCAGGCTCCTGTGTCCTTTGATTTTCTGTGCAGGAATACTGGTTTGCCATTTCCTTCTCCAGGGTATCTTCTCAATCCAGGGATCAAACATGCATCTCTCACATTGGCAGGTGGATTCTTTACCAACTGAGCCACCACGGAAGCCCCAAATTAAAGCCTTCAAAATGCAAATCTGTTTATCTGATGCTTTAGAAATAAGCATCACTTCAGTATTTCAATATTGTTATTCTAGACAAAAAAGCAACATTAATTTTTAAAAACTGAAAATTATACAGGTATTTAAAGTTAATTTAATATAGTCAATTGTTCCATGATTTCCACTAAAGACAAGATTAATCTCCCAACACAAAACAAACAAACCACACGTAGAACAATTTAGTTTGGTAGCTGAAAAAGAAATGTTCCAGATATTTCGGTATTAAATTTCCTGATTTTGGTGTCCTTATTCCAAGGCAATACATAATGAATAATTTAGAAACAGAGGATTATCATGTCTCCAGCATTCTCCCAAATGGTTCAGAAACTAGACACATTTCGGAGAGAAGAGAAAATAAAGCAAATGTGGAAATAACAAGGAATGTGGATGAAAGATACATCAGAGTTCTCTGTACTACTTTTGCAACTTTTCTGTAAGTTTACACAATAAACTTACAGAAATAAATAATAACAACAGTAAATATAAATAATAAATAAATTTTATTTATTTATATAATAAATATAAACATTATATATAATATATATAAATATATATATAATAAATATAATAAATAATAATCACAATAAAACAGTCCTTTTAACCAAAATGAGAATAAAAATAAATGTTCCAGAGTAACCAGCACCAACAACCACAGTAAAGAAAACAACAAAGTCAGAAAGGCAGACAATGGGGTGATGTGACTAATGCTCACACACAGACTCATGAATTTAAATTATAATCACAGAGAATGAGTAAGCGCCTGTCCAGAACAAACAGTACATCACAGTATCAGAGAGTATGTGAGACAGTCTTCTATCACCATCATTCATGATTATAAATGGTGTTTTGAAATTAGATATTTTTGTTAGAAATTCAAATAGATTTTTCATCACACATAATCTCACTATGGTATGTAATATTATAAGTATCATAAGTTTCATAATGCATCTCAGGTCCACATGCTTTAAATTAGCAGCCTACACAGTAAAAACAATGACATTTTATTGTGTGACACTTCTCACATTAATATTAATGTGTGACACTTCTCACATTAACAGGCTAATACTGCATATTAGTGGTATTAACATAATGACGATGTAACATTAATGTATACTGATAGACTACAGAGATTAGCACCAGACACATTTTTTTATTCTGCTTTGGATGCACATAGTTCATGCTATGTTTAGACAAAACATATTCAATAGAAACAAATAATTGAGGTAGAAATATTTAACTTATTTATGAATTAACAGTCTAACATCCTTGAAGGTACAGTTCTGCTTTAAACGAAAAACAGAGATGTGAAAGTTGCTAAGAGAATAAATCTTAAAAGTCTTCATCATAAGAAAAAAACATTTTTTTCAAGTATGTGCAGTGATGAGTATTAACATTGTTTTACAACATATACATACATCAAACTATTATGTTGTACACCTAAAACTAATTATACATCAATTATGTCACAATAAAAAAGCCAGTGAGTAAAATATGAATTTTGGTACATCATACTTTAAAACATAAATTATAAATAACTCTTACACACACCTCCTAAATTCATACTCAAGGTTTTTACCTCAATAATCACATTCTCCCAATATAACATTATCACATATTATATTTAAACATCTGTATTTGTGACTGCATGGACTGTAGCCTGCAAGGCTCCTCTGTCCATGGGATTCTCCAGGCAAGAATACTGGAGTGGGTTGCCATTTCCTCCTCCAGAGGATCTTTTCCACCCAGGGGTCAAACTCAGGTCTCCTGCATTCCAGGGAGATTCTTCATTGTCTGAGCCACCAGAGAAGCCCCTATGTATTTAATAGATGCTTAAAAAGAGAGGCTCTAAGAAACCACTGCCTTATATCATATATTCAAACAAGAAGGGTTATTATAATAGAGGAACTCTTAATAGACCTCAGATTTACCAAAGATTTCTATTAACTCCATAAAACATTAACTAATATCCATATTAATTAGCATCCTGAAAGCTACTCTCTGATATGCCTGATGCAGGGCTTCCCTGATAGCTCAGTCGGTAAACAATCTGCATGTAATGCATGAGACCTGGGTTCAATTCCTGGGTCGGGAAGATCCCCTAGAGAAGGGATAAGGCTACTCACTCCGGTATTCTTGGGCTTCCCTTGTGGCTCAGCTGGTAAAGAATCCACCCACAATGCAGGAGACCTGCATTCGATCCCTAGGTTGGGAAGATCCCTTGGAGAAGAAGGGAAAAGTAACTCCAGTATTCTGGCCTGGAGAATTCCATGGAATGTATAATCCATGGGGTCGCAAAGAGTTGGACATGACTGAGCGACTTTCACCTCTCTGATCTTTTGAGTTCAGAGTTTACCAAATAACAGTCATAAATAAATAATTGTTTCATGAGAATCAAATACTCTGGGAAAATATGAAAAAGCTAAGTTACTAAAATAAATTGGTATAGGGCAAAGATAGCAATTATCTCAAGTGACTATTCTTCATAATAATGTTGCTATTGTTATTCTGAAACTATTACACACATTAGGACAAAGCAAATTTGTCACAATGTTATTTTTACTTTTTATTTTATATTGGGAGTATAGCTGGCTAACCATGTTGTGACAGTTTCAGGTGCACAGCCATATAAATGTTACTTTTTTAAAAAACAAGATATTCAACATATATGGGAAGAAAGATACAAATATCAAAGGAATAAGAATCTAAATTTGCATAGGAAGTATTCAATTTAGGATCTGTTTTCTCTTAAAAACAAAACACATTCTAAGTTCTCTTCAAAAAAGCCTAGAAAACAGTTACAAACTTAACGAGTGCCAGGCTATTACTGGGGCCAGCCTGGTAGCTCAGTGGTAAAGAATCTGCCTGTAATGCAGGGTATCTTCCTGGAGAAGGACATGGCAACCCACTCCAGTATTTGTGCCTGGGAAATCCCAGGGCACAGGAGCCTGGCAGGCTGCAGTCCATGGGGTTGCAAAAGAGCTGGACATGACTTGGTGACTAAACACCAACGAAGAAGAATATTATGGCTATCCATCCTCGGAAAAACAGCTGATTTCTAAGTCTGGTGAATGAAATTTACCAAATGAACCTGGAATATGGTTCTCTACCACAAAGCACATTATCAAAGGTTTCTGGGGGTACAGAAACCAACATGAAGGTTTCCAGGACAAGTCCATCCTTCTGGTTTGCCCCAATCTTCTGGGCTCCCTTTTTTCAATGTCTTTTATAGGCTCCTTGTTTTGCCTCTGGCCAATAAACTTTTGTATTCCATTCTGGACTTATTTTGGCTCTCACTCTATTTCGTCACATTTCCTTGCACAATCTTTTCTACTGACAAATTTTCAATACAAGTATCTCTGCTATAATATAAGTTCCTGAAAAAATCCTCAGGCTCTACAAAACTGGACAGATCTTATAAGAAAAATAGTTTCAGCAGTCTGCCCAAAACCTATGCAGCTTTGTAATCTGAGTGCTAATAGAAAGTCTAAATGGTCCCAGGGACTTGATTAGGACTGCCAGCTCAATATGAATAAAGAATGCCACAGCAAAATTTAAAATGCACAAAAATTAAGTAGAAAGAATGACAATACTTTAATCAGAGCGGGCCTAGAAGATACTGTGACACTGGTTGAAGCGTAGCTATGAGCCAGTGGGACTGCCATTAAACACCAAGTGCCAGGAGTTGGGAGTTCGCCTAATGGAGGAGGTCCCCCCCGCCCCCAGCTACAGGCATTTGTTTCTGTGGGGTTTTTTTTTTTAATTT
The DNA here is from genome assembly GCF_002263795.3 of Bos taurus. Taxonomy (NCBI): domain Eukaryota; kingdom Metazoa; phylum Chordata; class Mammalia; order Artiodactyla; family Bovidae; genus Bos; species Bos taurus. The sequence goes on along the minus strand of NC_037329.1, from coordinate 6,044,736 downwards.
TCTTAAAATACAGACAAGAAAACTTATATTCACAGTGTAACGACTGAGCTACTTAAGTGCTCTTTTCCTGTCTGAAATGAAGTGTTGGTTGCTAAGTCATGTCCGACTCTTTGAGACCCTATGGACTGTAGCCCACCAGGCTCCTCTGTCTGTGGAATTCTCCAGGCAAGACTATTGCAATGGGTTGCCACTTCCTTCTCCAGGGGATCTTCCCTGCCCCAGGGATCAAACCCAGGTCTCCCGCATTGCAGACAGGTTCTTTACCATCTAAACCACCAGGGAAGCTCCACTAGATGATTATATATCTACTGCCATATCCTATCTCTCCTTGCCTAGGAAAAAAAAAGAAAATTGCACTTGAACCAATCTAATTTTTGCATTATCCTATGGGAAATAGATGGGGAAAAAGTGGAAACAGTGGCTGACTTTATTTTTTGGGGCTCCAAAATCACTGCAGATGGTGACTGCAGCCATGAACTTAAAAGCCATGAACTTTCCTTGGGAGGAAAGTTATGACCAACCTAGATGGCATATTAAAAAGCAGAGACATTACTTTCCCAATAAAGGTCCATCTAGTCAAGGGTATGGTTTTTCCAGTGGTCATGTATGGATGTGAGAATGGACTGTGAAGAAAGCTGAGTGCCAAAGAATTGATGCTTTTGAACTGTGGTGTTAGAGAAGACTCTTGAGAGTCCCTTGGACTGCAAGGAGATCCAACCAGTCCATCCTAAAGGAGATCAGTCCTGGGTGTTCATTGGAAGGACTGATGTTGAAGCTGAAACTCCAGTACTTTGGCCACCTCATGTGAAGAGCTGACTCATTGGAAAAGACCCTGATGCTGGGAGGGATTGGGAGCAGGAGGAGAAGGGGACGACAGAGGATGAGATGGCTGGATGGCATCACCGACTCAATGGACATGAGTTTGAGTAAACTCCAGGAGTTGGTGATTGGACAGGGAGGCCTGGCATGCTGCGATTCGTGGGGTCGCAGAGAGTCGGAAACGACTGAGCAACTGAACTGAACTGAATATCATTTTCCCATTACCAATCACTTATGACTTAATTCACGTTGCAGAAGCATACATCATGAAGCATACTGTGCCTGAATCCTCAAGTTACACTTCCTACCTAGGCAGCACCCTGAGCTCCAGACCTGCAGAACTGATGAAACACTGCTGTTCAGACAACATACTCCCACACGGATAAGCCCACAGGCATTTCACCCTGAGCTCCAGACCTACAGAACTGAGGAAACACTGCTATTCAGACAACATACTCCAACATGGATAAGCCCACAGGCATTTCACACCTAACAAGGCCCAAATTAAATTCATCTCCCTTTACTCTCTCTCCAATCCACTCCCCCGCCATCAGATCAGAACAGTCACTCAGTCGTGTCCAACTCTTTGCGACCTCATGAATTGCAGCACACCAGGCCTCCCTATCCATCACCAACTCCCGGAGTTCACCCAGACTCACGTCCATCGAGTCAGTGATGCCATCCAGCCATCTCATCCTCTGTCGTCCCCTTCTCCTCCTGCCCCCAATCCCTCCCAGCATCACAGTCTTTTCCAATGAGTCAACTCTTCTCATGAGGTGGCCGAAGTACTGGAGTTTCAGCTTTAGCATCATTCCTTCCAAAGAACACCCAGGGCTGATCTCCTTCAGAATGGACTGGTTGGATCTCCTTGCAGTCCAAGGGACTCTCAAGAGTCTTCTCCAACACCACAGTTCAAATGCATCAATTCTTCGGTGCTCAGCCTTCTTCACAGTCCAACTCTCACATCCATACATGACCACTGGAAAAACCATAGCGTTGACTAGACGAACCCTTGTTGGCAAAGTAATGTCTCTGCTTTTCAATATGCTGTCTAGGTTGGTCATAACTTTCCTTCCAAGGAGTAAGCGTCTTTTAATTTCATGGCTGAAGTCACCATCTGCAGTGATTTTGGAGCCCCCCAAAATGAAGTCTGACACTGTTTCCCCATCTATTGCCCATGAATGATGGGACCGGATGCCATGATCTTCGTTTTCTGAATGTTGAGCTTTAAGCCAACATTTTCACTCTCCACTTTCACTTTCATCAAGAGGCTTTTTAGTTCCTCTGCACTTTCTGCCATAAGGGTGGTGTTATCTGTATATCTGAGGTTATTGATATTTCTCCTGGCAATCTTGATTCCAGCTTGTGTTTCTTCCAGTCCACCATTTCTCATGATGTACTTCTGCATAGAAGTTAAATAAGCAGGGTGACAATATACAGCCTTGACGAACTCCTTTTCCTAATTGCAACCAGTCTGTTGTTCCATGTCCAGTTCTAACTGTTGCTTCCTGACCTGCATACAGGTTTCTCAAGAGGCAGGTCAGGTGGTCTGGTATTCCCATCTCTTTCAGAATTTTCCACAGCTTACTGTGATCCACACAGTCAAAGGCTTTGGCATAGTCAATAAAGCAGAAATAGATGTTTTTCTGGAACTCTCTTGCTTTTTCCATGATCCAGCGGATGTTGGCAATTTGATCTCTGGTTCCTCTGCCTTTTCTAAAACCAGCTTGAACATCAGGAAGTTCACAGTTCACATATTGCTGAAGCCTGGCTTGGAGAATTTTGAGCATTACTTTACTAGCATGTGAGATGAGTGCAATCGTGCGGTAGTTGTTTGAGCATTCTTTGGCATTGCCTTTCTTTGGGATTGGAACGAAAACTGACCTTTTCCAGTCCTGTGGCCGCTGCTGAGTTTTCCAAATTTGCTGGCATATTGAGTGCAGCACTTTCACAGCATCATCTTTCAGGATTTGGAACAGCTCCACTGGAATTCCATCACCTCCACTAGCTTTGTTCATAGTGATGCTTTCTAAGGCCCACTTGACTTCACATTCCAGGATGTCTGGCTCTAGGTCAGTGATCACACCATTGTGATTATCTGGGTCATGAAGATCTTTTTTGTACAGTTCTTCTGTGTATTCTTGCCACCTCCTCCTAATATCTTCTGCTTCTGTTAGGTCCATACCATTTCTGTCCTTTATCGAGCCCATCTTTACATGAAATGTTCCCTTGGTATCTCTAATTTCCTTGAAGAGATCTCTAGTCTTTCCCATTCTGTTGTTTTCCTCTATTTTTATGCATTGATCACTGAAGAAGGCTTTCTTATCTCTTCTTGCTATTCTTTGGAACTCTGCATTCAGATGCTTATGTCTTTCCTTTTCTCCTTTGCTTTTCACTTCTCTTCTTTTCATAGCCATACTTCCTCCCACATCTTAAATAGTCCATTGTTCATCCCACTGCCCAGTCTAAAAATCTGGGATTAATCCTTGCCTCTATCTTTCCGTTATCTCTCACACCTAATACATCACTGAATCCCACAAGTCTCCTCCTAAGTATCTCCCTTAAACCTAATTTTCTCCCCCTTCATTATCTCTTCCTTAGCTCAACATCACCACAATCACTCACCTGGATCCCTACAATAGCTTCCTGAATAATCTCTTTACATCCGAACCTACCCATGCCCCCTACACCTGTTCTTCCCACAAGAAATAAAAATGGCTTTCCCTCTTGATATCAGGATAAACAACTTAATATATCTTATATAAGAGGACTGACCTGGCTTCTTGCTTTCCTCTCTAACCAAAGATCTGAACCACTTTCTCCTTCACAATCTCAAATCTAGGCACATTTAACTTTTCCCAAACATGAATCTTCTCAGCTTCACATATACTATTAATCTTGTCTTCTCACACAGTATCTTCTATACTCCATCAACCTCTTTAATGCACCTGCAACAACTATATCACATTTGTCCACTATCCCAACTTGTTTGTTCCTGGTTGGTTTTTCTTTAAGTCTCAGCTTAAATAAAACTTCCTCCAGTATCCTTTCCCTACACCATCCCCATTACTAAAGTGCTTGCACATACATACACAGTTAAGGCTGGGACTCATGTATTTCCAGACCACCGTATACTCGCCTCACAAGACAGTAATCTCCATAAGGAAAGAAAACAGATTTATCCTGCTCACTATCTTATCCCCAGAGCCTCACCAGTACATCCAGTAACTTTTGCTAGTTGTTGAAACAGCTGAGAGCAACCTCATATTATGGCTAAAATCAAAATGAACCTCTAGTTAGTCTTAAACCTCTTGTGTGCATATATCAGGAGAATGAGCTCGTTTTATGGGCAAGTGGAGCTCCCCTACCCCTTTCTTCTCTGTGAAATAATCTGAAGCATCAATAAGGCACAAAGCCCTCTAGACCACAAATCATCCAACTCAGCACAGTGGGGGTAAAATAGAGGCAGGATGAGAATGGCACAGACCAAGACCTTGTATGCCACTTGACCAAGAACCTAGTATGCTTCCCTGATGGCTCAGATGGAAAAGAGTCTGCCCACAATGTGGGAGAACAGGGTTCTATCCCTGGGTCAGGAAGATCCCCTGGAGAAAGGGAATGGCAACTCACTCTAGTATTCTTGCCTGGAGAATCCCATGGACAGAGGATCCTGGCAGGCTATAGTCCATGGTGTCGCAAAGAGTCAGACACGACTAAGTGACTAACACTTTCACAGTTAAAAAGGAAATGAACCAAAATCCTGACCAGTAGGACCACAGGAAATGGCCAAGGAAAAAGGAAAAGAATTCTCTGTAGATCTGAGAATCTGCAAGTCTATGAAAGTTGCCAAGAATACCCACACTCTTGGAAAGTTAAAAGTCCTACTTCTCAGAAATCAATACCTAAAAGTGAGGATAGGGATTGAGCAGAGGGCAAGCAGTAAAGCGAAGTTCCTGCTTAGTAAATGGAAGCACTCCCCAATTCTGTACTAGATATGTCTGGGCTAAAAGCTAGGGTGAAAACAGTAGAGGGAAGGACAGGCTAAAAGGCCCTATCTAATAAGACAGACAATGGGTGACATGGGGTTAAATGTTGGAGAAACATTTGTTAGAGGGTAATCCATCATATCTTGAAAAACAGAACCCCATGCTTACCTATGAAAAAGGTTTGCCGAGAAATGAGATAACCCTAAAAATCTATTATGAGAAATTCTGCAAATAAAAGCAATCTTTACTCTTTCCTCAAAGAGCAGAACAAAATATAAGTAGATAGAATGCTATGGGGGAAGGGCAGGAACCTAACCCTCTCTATGAAGAAAAAGATCTCCACCCCTTTGAAAACATTTCATTAGTGAACACAAATGAAAATGAATGTATAATTTATTCTAAACACTTAGAAATCCAACGAAAATTTCCTCTCTATTCTTCCTTTTATAGATCCTGCCATGTTACCAATCTTTATTCTTTAAAGAGGCTCTTTTTCTCTTTTTTTGGCCATGCCATGCAGCTTGTGGGATCTTAGTTCCCTGAGCAGGGATCAAACACGGGTCCTGGCAGTGAATGCTCCTAGTCTTAACCACTGGACCAGGAGGGAATTCCCCATATCCTTTTTTGTCTGATTATTCTCCCTCTCTTAATATACTTTATTGTTTTCTCTATAAGACAACTTTGCCTGTCAATACAGTTCTTTTTACTTCCCAGGGCAACTGCACTGCAATACCTTCCTTTAGCCTCTGACTGATCCCTTTATCCTTGCACATTCAAGTCTAGTTCCATCATACCAGAGTTCAATGCATACTTGTCTCAGATTCATGTTCTGAGATCAGGTAACCTTGATCCACACAAACAGGCTTAGCAATAAAAATGTCTATCATTCTTATTAGACAAAAACACTATAAGAAAAGGATATTACAGAACAATATTCCTGATGAACACACATGTGAAAAACAAAATATCAGGAAACCAAATTCAACAATAAAAGAACCATATATAATGATCAAGTAGGATTTATTCCCGAGATGCAAGAATGGCTCAACATATGCAATCAACAGGATGTACAACATTAACAAAATGAAGGATAAAAATCACATGATCATCTCAATAGTTGCAGAAAAAGCATTTGATAAAATTTGACATTCTTTTACAATAAAAACCCTCAACAAGTTAAATGTAGATGAAATGTACCTCAACATAATAAAGTCCATATATGACAAGCCCACAGCTAATATCATACTCAACAGTGAAAAGCTGAAAGCTTTTCCTCTAATGATCAGGAGTAAGATAAGGATGCCCACTCTCACCACTTTTATTCACCATAGAAAGTCTAGTCCAAGCAATTAGTCAAGATGAAACTAAGCCATGCCCACGGGGCAACCCAAGACGGGCGGGTCATGGTGGAGAGATCTGACAAAATGTGGTCCACTGGAGAAGGGAATGGCAAACCACTTCAGTATTCTTGCCTTGAGAACCCCATGAACAGCATGAAAAGGCAAAATGATAGGATACTGAAAGAGAAACTCCCCAGGTCAGTAGGTGCCCAATATGCTACTGGAGATCAGTGGAGAAATAACTCCAGAAAGAATGAAGGGATGGAGCCAAAGCAAAAAGAATACCCAGCTGTGGATGTGACTGGTGATAGAAGCAAGGTCCCATGCTGTAAAGAGCAATATTGCATAGGAACCTGGAATGTCAGGTTCATGAATCAAGGCAAATTGGAAGTGGTCAAACAAGAGATGGCGAGAGTGAATGTCGACATTCTAGAAATCAGCGAACTGAAATGGACTGGAATGGGTGAATTTAACTCAGATGACTATTATATCTACTACTGTGGGCAGGAATCCCTCAGAAGAAATGGAGTAGCCATTATGGTCAACAAAAGAGTCTGAAATGCAGTACTTGGATGCAATCTCAAAAATGACAGAATGATCTCTGTTCATTTCCAAGGCAAACCATTCAATACCATAGTAATCCAAGTCTATACCCCAACCAGTAACGCTGAAGAAGCTGAAGTTGAACGGTTCTATGAAGACCTACAAGACCTTTTAGAACTAACACCTAAAAAAGATGTCCTTTTCATTATAGGGGACTGGAATGCAAAAGTAGGAAGTCAAGAACACCTGCAGTAACAGGCACATTTGGCCTTGGAATACGGAATGAAGCAGGGTAAAGACTAATAGTTTTGCCAAGAAAATGCACTGGTCATAACAAACACCCTCTTCCAACAACACAAGAGAAGACTCTATACATGGACATCATCAGATGGTCAACATCGAAATCAGATTGATTTTATTCTTTGCAGCCAAAGATGGAGAAGCTCTATACAGTCAGCAAAAACAAGACCAGGAGCTGACTGTGGCTCAGACCATGAACTCCTTATTGCCAAATTCAGACTTAAATTGAAGAAAGTAGGGAAAACCACTAGACCATTCAGGTATGACCTAAATCAAATCCCTTATGATTATACAGTGGAAGTAAGAAATAGATTTAAGGGCCTAGATCTGATAGATAGAGTGCCTGATGAACTATGGAATGAGGTTCGTGACATTGTACAGGAGACAGGGATCAAGACCATCCCCATGGAAAAGAAATGCAAAAAAGCAAAATGGCTGTCTGGGGAGGTCTTACATATAGCTGTGAAAAGAAGAGAAGCGAAAAGTAAAGGAGAAAAGGAAAGATATAAACATCTGAATGCAGAGTTCCAAAGAATAGCAAGAAAAAGAAATAAAAGGATCTAAAGCAGAAAGGAAGTAAAACTATCTCTGAAGATGACATGATCTTATATATAGAAAATCCTAAAGATGCCACCAAAAAACTGTTTAAACTAGTAAATAAATTCAGAATACAAAATCAGTACACAAAAGTCAGTTGTGTTTCTGTACACAAATAACTTTCAGAAAAAGAACCTAAAAACACTCCCATTTACAACTGCATCAACAAAAAAAATAGCTAAGAATAAATTTAACCAAGGAGGTGAAAGAGCTGCATATGCACAACTATAAGACACTGATGAAGGAAACTGCAGAAGATACATATTATGGAAAGATATTCTGTGCTCATGAATTCAAAGAATTAACGTTGTTTAGATGTCCATATACCCAAAGCAGCTACAGATTTAACATAATCTCTTAAAATTCCATTGGCATTTTTCACAGAAATAGAATAATCTTAAAAATTGTATGAAACCACAAAAGACCCCAAACAGCCAAAGCAATCTTGAGAAAGAAAAACAAAAGCTGGAAGGATGATACTTTCTGACTTCAAATCATATTACAAAGCTACAGTCATCCAAACACTATGGTATTGGCATAAAAAAATCAATGGAACCCCACTCAAAAAAAAAAAAAAAAGGCAAAGTGAGCCTATAAACATTAATAAAGCCACACAATATGTGAAAACTGGAATGGGAAAAAATGAAACTAGCCACATGGGAAAAATGAAACTAAATCCCTCACACCATACACAAAAATCAGCTTAAAATGGATTAAAGACTAGAATGGAGACCTGAAATCATCTACCATCTGAAATGGGAGAAATGTCATATAACTGATAAGGGGTTAATATCCAGAATACACTTAACTCTCCAAACCTGCAGATTCAACCAACTGAATTGAAAATATCTGGAAGGAAAATTTTCAAAAATATCCAAAAACCAAAATTTGAATTTTGCTGTACAACAGCAACTATTTACATTGTATTTACACAGCATTTACATCATATTAGGTATAAGTAACCTATGCTATGCTAAGTCACTTCAGTCGTGTCCGACTCTGTGCGACCCCATAGACAGCAGCCCACCAGGCTCCCGTCCCTGGGATTCTCCAGGCAAGAACACTGGAGTGGGTTGCCATTTCTTTCTCCAATGCATGAAAGTGAAAAGGGAAAGTGAAGTCGCTCAGTCGTGTCCGACTCTTAGCGACCCCATGGATTGCAGCCTAACAGGCTTCTCCATCCATGGGATTTTCCAGGCAAGAGTACTGGAGTGGGGTGCCATTGCCTTCTCCGATAAGTAACCTAGAGATAATTTAAAGTTTATAAGAAGATATGCATAGGTTATATGCAAATACTATGCCATTTATGTGAGGGACTAGCCACTCAGTTGTGACTCTCTGTGATCCCACAGACTGTAGCCCACCAGGCTCCTCTGTCCATGGAATTCTCCAGACAAACATACTGAAGTGGGTTTCCATTCCCTTCTCTAGGGGATCTTCCCAACCCAGGGATCAAAACTGGGTCTCCTACACTGAAGGCAGATTCATTACCATCTGAGCCATCAGGGAACCCAAAGGGTACACTGAAGCTGCATGGGCTGGGAATCAAACCCAGGCCCCCCATGTGGCAAGCAAGAATTCTACCACTGAACCACCTATGCATCAGTGAGCATCCATAGATTTTAGTATCCATAGCACAGGGGAGGGGGCATTGTCTTGGAAACAATCCCCTGTGGATACAAAGGGGCAACTGTATACAAAAAATTCACACAACTCAATAGCAAAAAAAAAAAAAAACAATCCAATTGAAAAGTGGGCACAAGACCTGAACATTACTCCAAATAAGGTATATAAAATAGCCAACAGGTACATGAAAAGGTATTCAACATCTGTTAATAATACCACAATGAGGTTTCACCTCACATCTGTTAGGATGTCTATCATTAAAGAGACAAATGATGAACACTAGCAAGAATGTGGAGAAAAGGGAATACTTGTACTGTTGGTGGGAATGAAAAATGGTACAGCCCCTTTGTAATATAGTATGGAGGTTCTTCAAGAAATTAAAAGCAGGGTGGACTCCGGGAGTTGGTGATGGACAGGGAGGCCTGGCATGCTGCGGTTCATGGGGTCGCAAAGAGTCAGACCCGACTGAGCAACTGAACTGAACTGAACCATATTATCTAGAAATTCCACTTCTGGGTATATACCTAAAGAAAATGAAGTTATTGTCTTGAAGAGTTATCTGTACTCCCATGTTCGCTGCAGCATTATTCACAATAGTCAAGACATGAAACAACCTATGTGTCTGTCCATAGATAAATGGATAAAGAAAATGTGGTGTGTGTGTGTATATTCACACACATATATAATATGAATATATAGCATATTATATACAGTAATTATGTAATATACACACAGTATAAATTACATATATATAAAATACAGAATATCATTCAATCTTAAAAAAGGAAATCCTGCCATTTGCAGGATACATACAGATGAACCTGGAGGGTGTTATGCTAAGTGAAATAATCCAGAGGGGAAAGACAAATACTGGATAATATCACTTATTTTGTGGAACAACTAAAACAAAAAGTATGATTCAGAGCCTTGAATATAAAGTATACTCAGAGCCTTGAATTGAGGTTGCCAGGACTCGGCAGTGGGGAAATATGAAGACATTGTTTAAAATACACAACCAAAAAAGACAGAAGTTATAAGATGAATAAAATCAGAGGATCCTTTCGTAATATATTCCTTTCACAATGTATTTATATATCATCAAGTTACATACTTGAGTTGCAATTTACCTATCAATCACACCTCATTCTAGTTGTAAGAATTATTATGATTTTTATTTCACTGGAGGAAGGTTGGTCACTCTAAACTCTTTTTTTGTAACATGGCTAGGCCTCTCAGTTAGTCTTCAAACAAAACATCACTAATGAATGGTGTGCAGGAGCAAATACACGATTGATTTTCTATGCATAGCCCTTTCTATCTTTATTGCATGAAAAAGAACATTCTTTGGTTGGTGGACTACAACCTTCACAATGAAAGTCTCAAGCATAAACAACTGAAATGGCTAAAATGTAAATTTAGGGTATTTTCCAGGCTGTGTTAGTGACTTAATATCTGATCTTTTGAAAGCTTCTTGGATGGTTTCTCATTTAAAAATGGCATGGCCTGTGAAAGTCTCACTGGTCTCATCATACTACAATGTACTCTTTAATGTGTATTAAAGAGTATTACAATAATGTTTTTTAATCAAGATATTTAAATGGCATGGGGGGAGAGGTGTACCAAAGTTAAAAGCTTCTTTAAAAATCTTCTCTAACATAGTTAATAAAGAAGACATACAGATGGCTAACAAACACATGAAAAGATGCTCAACATCACTTATTATCAAGAGAAATGCAAATCAAAACCACAATGAGGTACCATCTCACACCGGTTAGAATGGCTGCTATCAAAAAGTTCTCAAACAATAAATGCTGGAGAGGGTGTGGAGAAAAAGGAACCCTCTTACACTGTTGGTAGGAATACAAACTAGTATAGCCACTATGGAAAACAGGGGACATTCCTTAAAAACCTGGAAACAGAACTGCCATACAACCCAGCAATCCCACTGCTGGGCATACACACCAAGGAAACCAGAACTGAAAGAGACACGTGTACCCCAATGTTCATCGCAGCACTGTTTATAATACCCAGGACATGGAAGTAACCCAGATGTCCATCAGCAGACAAATGGATAAGAAAGCTGTGGTACATATACACAATGGAATATTACTCAGCCATTAAAAAGAATACATTTCAATCAGTTCCAATGAGGCAGATGAAACTGGAGCCTATTATACAGAGTGAAGTAAGTCAGAAAGAAAAACACCAATATAGTATATTAATGCATATATATGGAATTTAGAAAGATGATAACAATGACCCTATACATGAGACAGCAAAAGAGACACAGATATAAAGAACAGACTTTTGGACTCTGTGGGAGAGGGCGAGGGTGGGATGATTTGGGAGAATGGCATTGAAACATGTATATTATCATACGTGCAATGAATCGCCAGTCCAGGTTCAATGCGTGAGACAGGGTGCTCAGGGCTGGTGCACTGGGATGACCCTGAGGGATGAGATGAAGAGGGAGGTGGGAGGGGGGTTCAGGATGGGGAACACATGTACACCCATGGCTGATTCATGTCAATGTATGGCAAAACCTCCAATGTAATTAACCTCCAATTAAAATAAATTTATTTTTTTTAAAAGCAATGCAAGAAGAAATAAATAAATAAAACAGAACAAAGATGTCTTATGTCTTACAGACCCTTGCAGTACATCAAGCTAATTCAGTCTGTGAGACTATTCATTCTTTTCACAAGAACATGTCTCAGTGACATTAATCAGTGGCTCAACTTAATCTGACTCAGCAGGTCCCACTTAACTGAGCACTAGTCAGTTTTCCATGCGTCTGGTTTGTGGCCCAGAAAGTCTTTCGGAGACTGTATATGCTCAGTGCTTCCAACCCAGTTCCCACTTCTTGTCTATTCATCAGAATATGCCCCTTCTAAAGTATGCCTTGAAATCTTAATTTTCCATTTATATTGATCACAAACCCTTCTGTTGGCAGCATCTGTAGGACACTTTGAGAAACACAAAAACAATACCATATTGTATACATATTTTGAGTTGGTGCATTGGTGGGAAGAGAAAAGGGAGGAAGGGAGAAAGGGACAAAGAAAGGAAAGAATCAAAAGTTCTTTATATTCAATTCAGTTGGGAAGGAAATGCAGGTAGTACTACATATACAAAATAAAAATGATTTTTTTTCTCTTCTATATAAATACTTAAATCCCAGGGACAGAGGAGCCTGGTAGGAGGCTGTCTATGGGGTCGCGCAGAGTCTAACACGACTGAAGCAACTTAGCAGCAGCAGCAGCAGTAGCATAGAACTGGTGGAGAAGGAAATGGCAACCCACTCCAGTATTCTTGCCTAGAGAATCCCAGGGACAGAGGAGCCTGGTGGGCTGCCGTCTATGGGGTCACACAGAGTTGGACACGACTGAAGCGACTTAGCATACATGCATATATACTTAAAATTAATTTTAATTTTAAAGCAAGTTTGCCTTCCTGTTATATATTAACTTAAGAAAATATGACTTTAGATATTTAAAATAAAAGGTAAAGGAACTTAAAATTCTTTCTTCCTGGAAACAGAATATTCTTTCAAATTGCTATTCAGAAAATTTGGTATATTTCAGAAACACTGTAAAGACATAATCTTACATAGTTTTGATTAACCAAGCGGAAAACCACTCAGAAACATTTTATTTTACTGCATATCAAAATATCAAATAAACATTTGAATTTCTGAAAGCTGAAACATAATAGAATTTAGTCATCCCTTCCACATAGCGCATCCCCTCTACTCTTTATGGTAAACATTAAGAGACTGTAAAACTGTCATTCTCCTTACTGAAAAAAAAATTTTTTTTTCTACAGTAAAAAGAAAAAAATAAAAATCAAGCACTATGGAGCCATCTTTTGGACTGTTCAAGTTTTTATAATTCGTTCTTACAGGAAACAATTTATTGATCAGAATCAAGATAAAGACAGAGACAAAACTATTTAGCCACCTTTTTTTTTTTTTTTTAGCCACCTTTTTTTCAAAGCTACATTTTCCCTATCTTATTCTCATGCTTTTACATCAGGATTTAAAACATATCCATAAAACAACTACATATAATACTAACATTCTACTAAAAATTCTGAAAATAAAAAGGCCTTTTGCATAAAAACTATGAGCTCTCAACACCTTAAGGCAGCAGCTCCAAAAGTGAGGCACGCTCCCTGTCACCAGCAGCAGCGTCTGGGACTTCTAGAAATGCAAATTCTCAGCCCATCCTTCAAACTGACTAAACTGGCATTTGGAATGGGAGACCTACCTTTTAACAAGTCCTTGGGTTTTGATTCAAGTGGTAAAGAATCCACCTGCCAGAAGACCTAAACAGACATTTCTCCAAAGAAGACAAACAGATGGCTTATAAACACATGAAAAGATGCTCAACATCACTCATTACTAGAGAAATGCAAGTCAAACTACAATAAGGTTTCACCTCACACAGTCAGAATAGCCATCATCAAAAAATCAACAATAAACGCTGGAGAAGGTGAGGAGGAACACTCTTGTATTGTTGGTGGGAATGCAAATCTAGAAAGACGGTACTGATGAACCTATCTGCAGGGCAGCAATAGAGATACAGACATAGAGAACAAACTTGTGGACACAGAAGGGAAGGAGAGGGTGGGATGAACTGAAAGAGTAGCACTGAAACATATACATTGCCATATGTAAAATTAGATAGCCAGTGTAAATTTGCTATATGACACAGGGAGCTCAAATCTGGTGCTCTGTGACAACCTGGGAGGGTGGGGAGATGGGGCAGGACGTGGGAGAGAGGTTCAAGAAGGAGGAGACAAATATATATCCATGACTGATTCATGTTGATATATGGCAGAAACCAAAAGAATATTGTAAAGCAATTATCGTCCAGTCAAAAATAAATAAATTTTTAAAAAAAAAGAAGAATCTGCCTGCCAGTGCAAGAGACAAGGGTTCAATCCCTGGGTCGAGAAGATCCCCTAGAGAAGGAAATGGCAACCCACTCCAGTATTCTTGCCTGGAAATTCCTATGGACAGAGGAGCCTGGTGGGCTACAGTCCATGGGGTTGCAAAAGAGTTGGACAGCACTGAGCAACTAAACAGCAACAGCAGCAACTTGTAAGAACCACTGGCTTCGGGGAATTTTGAAAAGGGTCCACAGCTAACACTGGACTACTAGTTAGGAATCACTAGTAGATCAGCAGTTCATTACCTTATGCTTCACGTTGGAATTACCAGAGAGCTTTAAAAATGCCTCAGACCTGCTGCAATATCTGATTAATGGTTCTGGGAGGTAAGTAAAGCCTGGGAACTGGGGTTTCTGAAAATCTCTCAGGTGATTCTAAAAGGCAGCCAAAGTTGAGAGCCACAGATCTAGGGGGTTACATTTTCGAAAGTTAAAGTTCACTGAGTCTTAGGTTAAGCAATGTTTGTAAATGAGACATGAAAAGTTAGCCTTCAAGAAAAAGCATAGCCAGAAGGAACAACAGAAAAACAAGAGTCCTCAACCAGCTTTCAGATTCCATCTCAGAATTCAGCTAGCCAGAAAGATCCTCAGAAAGATGCAGAGACCAGAACAGACGGAGAACACTGCACGCGCGTTTGGTTCAGTGCAGGTCAGGCAGCAAGCAGGGTGCCAATGACCTTTTTATCACTAACCAATGGAAAAGTGGACCACAGAGCAAGGCTTTCAGCTTCATATTTCTCTGGGTATACAAACACGATGTCTGATGTTAGTAAGCCATGTAGTACCAGAGTAAGGACCCCCACCAGTCAGTTACAGGTAAGCTCCAAAGTGTGACCAGGCTGGAGGGCTTCTAATGTAATTTTATTTTGAGAACACTGCCATGTTAAGAATAACAGAATGTCCTTTCAATGCAACTTTTCATACCTAGTTTATTTCCTTGGCATGATTTTAACTCTGTGTGTATTATTATTTTCAACCAAAATCAAAGATTAAATAATTTGACATTATTTGAAATGTGAAAAAATACAACAGTTAGCTTTCAAAACCAAGATACATACAAAATCCTATTACAAGAACTGCTTTGTGTCCAGTCTGTAAATTTTACTCTTTCAAAGGCTACAAGATGTTTATTATCTAAAGTAGAATTTTCAATAAATAATTTGTTAAATACTTACTATGCATTCACTAGTTGCTATGGAAACGTTAAAAAGTAGTTGTTGCCTTTATAAACCATCTAACATACTTAAGCACATTTCATAATAACTGACAACAAGAATAAATGCCATATTTGCAGTAAAGTTTGAATGCACCAAGTCAATGAAGAAAGAAATCACATCAAACCATAGTGGTATTTAAGACTTTAAAAAGATAGGGTAGAACTTCAGTCTTTATTAAGGATGAATTATATGTAGAGTACATATGGGGCACTGTAGTTGGCGAACTGATGGAAGAAAAGACATGATTTTGTTAGTTTGTCTTAAAGGCGCAGGGCTGACAATATGTTGCTGTTGTTCAGCTGCTAAGTTATGTTCAACTCTTTGCAAACCCATGGACAGCAGCACGCCAGGCTTTCTTGTCCTTCACTATCTCCCGGAGTTTGCTCAAAACTCATGTCCACTGACTCAGTAATGCCATCCAATCGTCTCGTCCTCTGTCGTCCCCTTCTCCTCTCTTCAGTCTTTCCCAGTATCAGGGTCTTTTCCAGTGAGATGGCTCTTTCCATCAGGTAGCCTAAACATTGAAGCTTCAGCTTCAGTCCTTCCAGTGAGTATTTAGGGTTGATTTCCTTTAGGATTGACTGGTTTGATCACCTTGCTATCCAAGGAATTCTCAAGAAACTTCTCCAGCACCACAGTTTGAAGACATCAGTTCTCAGGCACTTGGCCTTCTGTATGGTCCAACTCTCACCTCTACATATGACTACTGGAAAAACCATAGCTTTGACTATACAGACCTTTGTTAGCAAAGTGATATCTCTGCTTTTTAATATGCTGTCTAGGCTTGTCATACCTTTTCTTCCAAGGAGCCAAGTGTCTTTTAACTTTGTGGCTGCAGTCACGGTCTGCAGTGATTTTGGAGCCCAAGAAAATCAAAACTGTCACTGTTTCCACTTTCCCCCATCTATTTGCCATGAAGTAATAGGACTGGTTGCCATGATCTTCGTTTTTTGAATATTGAGTTTTAAGCCAGCTTTTTCACTCTCCTTTTTCACCTTCATCAGGAAGCTCTTTAGATCCTCTTCACTTTCTGCCATTACAGTGGTATCATCTGCATATCTGAGGTTATTGATATTTCTCCCCACAATCTTGATTCCAGCTTGTGATTCATCCTGCCCAGCATTTCACATGATGTACTCTGCAAGGAGATCCAACCAGTCCATTCTGAAGGAGATCAGCCCTGGGATTTCTTTGGAAGGAATGATGCTAAAGCTGAAACTCCAGTACTTTGGCCACCTCTTGCGAAGAGTTGACTCATTGGAAAAGACTCTGATGCTGGGAGGGATTGGGGGCAGGAGGAGAAGGGGACGACAGAGGATGAGATGGCTGGATGGCATCACTAACTCGATGGACGTGAGTCTGAGTGAACTCCAGGAGTTGGTGATGGACAGGGAGGCCTGGCGTGCTGTGATTCATGGGGTCGCAAAGAGTCGGACACGACTGAGTGACTGAACTGAACTGATACACTAAGAACCCAGGCATCAGCAGCAGTGTTTGGCCTGAACACCTGCACTGTTTCCTAAAGTATACAATTCTAAAAACCTTACCTGAGTTTTTATCTACATGTGGATCTCTTTTCACAGGTTTTTTTTTTTTTTTAACCTGAAGCTGTTTTTCTTTGATTATACATATCTTAGGTTTAAGAGGGGTTTGTTGTTGTTTTTGATTATGGTAAAGAAAGTAATCTTTAATTATATATGACCATTTGTTTGATTTACTTTCCACTGAATAGTTGTCATTTCTTTGTTGGGTTCCCAGTATCTTTCTTTCATTTTCATTACCTCACAACATTTGTTCTCATCATTCTTATCCTTGTCCTTTCTTGGTGAGAGCTTGTTAAGTTTGTCCTCCACAGACACAACTTCATATCTGTAATGTTAAATTCAACTCCTAATCTATGGCCTTCAAAGTGGAGTGTCAGGTTCTGCTATTGTGTCTTAGTTTCCAGTCAGCCTTCCTTATGTTAGCTGTTCCCCTGTGTAAACTGCTGCCCTTGCATCTGAGCCTGTCGTCTCCTTACAGACTATCTTTCCTATTTTATTGAAGCCACATCATTTTACACGTTATTAAGTATGCCCAATGGTGTTTTGTTTGTTTTCATTTTTTCCTAGTTCATTTCACATTCACAGGGGGCTCTTTCTTCAGTGCTTCCAATTAAGCTCCTTCCCCTTGTTCTGCAGAATTCTTTCAGAGACTTCTCATTTTTCCCATGGTAACACTTCGTTGACAAAAAAGGCACAATCAACTCAGGCTTAA
This sequence comes from Bos taurus, assembly GCF_002263795.3. Taxonomy (NCBI): domain Eukaryota; kingdom Metazoa; phylum Chordata; class Mammalia; order Artiodactyla; family Bovidae; genus Bos; species Bos taurus. The sequence goes on along the minus strand of NC_037329.1, from coordinate 6,027,100 downwards.
TACCCACCACTAACAAAGATGTAGAAGCCCTTTTCCAAAATCATGTGCAGAATCTAAGCAATTCCAATGGATAGGGAGTTTGTAACTAGCAGATGCAAACTATTACATGCAGAATGGATATACAAAAAGGTTCTACTGTATAGCACAGTAACTATACTCAACATCCAGTGATAAACCATAATGGAAAAGAACATGAAAAAGAATGTACATATATGTGTAACTGAATCACTCTGCTGTACAGCAGAAATTAACACAGTACACTTCAACTATGCTTCAAAAAAAAAAAATTTTTTTTTTTAAATCTAAGCAATTCCAAGTGCCCAAGAGACCTCATCTAGGGTGTGGTCTTCCTAGAAGAAGGGAGACTTTTCTCACTGACAAAATCTTTGAAACACTTAACAAGTTCAAACACTGAAATTTCACCCTTCAGCTTCGTACTACCTTCTTAAATCCTATCTTTTCCTGCCATAAAGACCCACTGTGATCTCTCACTTTAAAAGTTTGTCTTTGTCAGTGTCATACATTTGAACAGTTCTTCTGTAATTATTTCATGTTTTCTCCAACTCCTTATAAAGTTGTTCAAGGCTAGTGACATCTAAGACTTATTTATTTTGCATCTGTGTTATTACAAGGTTTTTCAATTGACAGAAATGTACTTTCAGAGAACTTTACAGAGTATCCACACACTTTCACTAAGGTGAAATTTTGTGCAGTACATATAATTTAGGTAACCACATCCTATACAGAGTCTAAAAAGACCTCAATATTCCAGTTTCTTTCATGAAACTGGTGAAAGCAATCAGTTCACTTGTAAGTTGAAAAAGGGCTCTACAAAAGAAAAAAGACTCAATCATTTTTGTCAGCTAAAGTGAAGTGAAAGTTACTCAGTTGTGTCCCATTCTTTGCGACCCCATGGACTATACAGTCCATAGAATTCTCTAGGCCAGAATTCTGGAGTGGACAGCCTTTCCCTTCTCCAAGGGATCTTCCCAAACCAGGGATCGAACCCAGGTCTCCCACATTGCAGGTGGACCCTTTACCAGCTGAGCCACAAGGGAAGCTCAAGAATACTGGAGTGGGTAGCCCATCCCTTCTCCAGTGGATCTTCCTGACCCAAGAATCAAACAGGGGTCTCCTGCATTGCAGGTAGATTCTTTACCAAATGAGCTATCAGGGAAGCCCATTTGTTAGCTTAAAAAACTTACTAATTGAAGAAGCAGAAATAGCATATAACATAGTCTTCTGAGAAAAGCAAATATTACACCCCAAACCTGCAAGGCTCCAAATATGATTTTGTTTCAACAAGTCCTATTTTATTACATTCATCATCTCACTTCTATTTAATAATCAACTTTTTTTTATACCACTCACACAACAATGATGAGAGTGAGCAGGCTACTTACCCCACCCATTGTAATTCCATGAATAAGTGCAATATATGGTTTCTGGCAAGAATCTAAAAGAAATGGAGTTGTAATTAGTCACAATGTTTAAAACACATTTGCTTTTTCCAAAAATCACAAGTTACATGAACTGTGAAATATCAAGTAGACTAAATATACAGCTTATAATACAAACATGTTTTTTAAAACATCAATTCAGAGTATACTACCCAAAGCAATTTATAGATTCAATGCAATCCCTATCAAGCTACCAACAGTATTCTTCACAGAGCTAGAACAAATAATTTCACAATTTGTATGGAAATACAAAAAACCTCGAATAGCCAAAGCTATCTTGAGAAAGAAGAATGGAACTGGAGGAATCAACCTACCTGACTTCAGGCTCTATTACAAAGCCACAGTTATCAAGACAGTATGGTACTGGCACAAAGACAGAAATATCGATCAATGGAACAAAATAGAAAGCCCACAGATAAATCCACGCACATATGGACACCTTATCTTTGACAAAGGAGGCAAGAATATACAATGGATTAAAGACAATCTCTTTAACAAGTGGTGCTGGGAAAACTGGTCAACCACTTGTAAAAGAATGAAACTAGAACACTTTCTAACACCATACACAAAAATAAACTCAAAATGGATTAAAGATCTCAACGTAAGACCAGAAACTATAAAACTCCTAGAGGAGAACATAGGCAAAACACTCTCTGACATACATCACAGCAGGATCCTCTATGACCCACCTCCCAGAATATTGGAAATAAAAGCAAAAATAAACAAATGGGACCTAATTAAACTTAAAAGCTTCTGCACAACAAAGGAAACTATTATCAAGGTGAAAAGGCAGCCTTCAGAATGGGAGAAAATAATAGCAAATGAAGCAACAGACAAATAACTAATCTCAAAAATATACAAGCAACTCCTACAGCTCAACTCCAGAAAAATAAATGACCCAATCAAAAAATGGGCTAAAGAACTAAATAGACATTTCTTCAAAGAAGACATACAGATGGCTAACAAACACATGAAAAGATGCTCAACATCACTTATTATCAGAGAAATGCAAATCAAAACCACTATGAGGTACCATTTCACGCCAGTCAGAATGGCTGTGATCCAAAAGTCTACAAGCAATAAATGTGGAGAAAAGGGAACTCTCTTACACTGTTGGTGGGAATGCAAACTAGTACAGCCACTATGGAGAACAGTGTGGAGATTCCTTAAAAAACTGGAAATAGAACTGCCTTATGATCCAGCAATCCCACTGCTGGGCATACACACTGAGGAAACCAGAAGGGAAAGAGACACATGTACCCCAATGTTCATTGCAGCACTGTTTATAATAGCCAGGACATGGAAGCAACCTAGATGCCCATCAGCAGATGAATGGATAAGAGAGCTGTGGTACATATACACAATGGAGTATTACTCAGCTATTAAAAAGAATACATTTGAATCAGTTCTAATGAGATGGATGAAACTGGAACCTATTATACAGAGTGAAGTAAGCCAGAAAGAAAAACACCAATACAGTATACTAACGCATATATATGGAATTTAGAAAGATGGTAACAATAACCCTGTGTACGAGACAGCAAAAGAGACACTGATGTATAGATCAGTCTTATGGACCCTGTGGGAGAGGGAGAGGGTGGGGAGATTTGGGAGAATGGCATTGAAACATGTATAATATCATGTATGAAATGAGTCGCCAGTCCAGGTTCGATGCATGATACTGGATGCTTTGGGCTGGTGCACTGGGATGACCCAGAGGGAGGGTACTGGGGAGGGAGGAGGGAGGAGGGTTCAGGATGGGGAACACAGGTATACCTGTGGCAGATTCATTTCGATATTTGGCAAAACTAATACAATATTGTAAAGTTTAAAAATAAAATAAAATTAAAAAATAAACAAAACATCAATTCATATACAATCCTAATCAGCTATTCATTGTTATTAAATAACTCAATACCTCAATTTGAAACAAATGAAAGACCATATAATTCAGCTACTGAGAAAAACAATGTTTCCCTTGTAAGTCATGAATGTTTATCTAACACAGCTGTATTTTAAAGAACATAATTTGTTTTTTATGCATCTAAAGAAGCATCTGGATATAAAGAGAAGTGCAGCATACAGGAAAAAGCATGGACTGAGAGTGAGAAGACCCAAATTGCAGTCTCTGCTTTGTCATTAACTGGCAATTCAACAATATTCAATATATATGTTGCTGCTGTTGTTCAGTCACTAAGTCATGTCCAACTCTAGCAACCCCACGAACTGCAGCATGCCAGGCTTCCCCATCCTTCATTGTCTCCCAGAGTTTGCTCAAACTCATGTACATTGATTTAATGATGTTATCTAACCATTTCTCCAGTGACAAAATGTGGTCTACTGAAGAAGGGAATGGCAAACCATTTCAGTCTTCTTGCCTTGAGAACCCCAAAAGCAGTATGAAAAGGCAAAAATATGACACTGGAAGATGAACTATGGGCAAGAATCCCTTAAAATATATGGAGTAGCCCTCATAGTCAACAAAGGAGACCAAAATTTAGTGTTTGGGTGCAATCTAAAAAATGACAGAATGATCTCTGTTTCTAAGCCAAACCATTCAGTATCACAGTAATCCAAGTCTATGCCCCAACCACTAATGCTGAAGAAGCTGAAGCTGAACAGTTCTATGCAGACCTACAAGACCTTCTAGAACTAACACCAAAAAAAGATGTCCTATTCATCATAGGGAACTGGAATACAAAAGCAGGCAGTCAAGAGATACCTGGAGCAACAGGCAAGTGGTCCTTTTCATCATAAGGGACTGGAATGCAAAAGTAGGTGGTCAAGAGATACCTGGAGCAGCAGGCAAGTTTGGCCTTGGAGTACAAAATGAAGCTGGGCAAAGGTTAACAAAGTTTTGCTAGGAGAACGCACTAGTCATAGCAAATGCCTTCTTCCATACACAAGAGACGACTCTACATATGGACATCACCAGATGGTGAATACCAAAACCAGATTGATTATATTCTTTGCAGCCAAGATGGAGAAGCTCTATACAGTCAGCAAAAACAAGACTGGGAGCTGACTGTGGCTCAGATCATAAACTCCTTATTGCAAAATTCAGATTTAAATTGAAGAAAGTAGGGAAAACTACTAGGCCATTCAGGTATGACCTAAATCAAATCCCTTATGATTATACAGTGGAAGTGACAAATAGATTCAAGGGATTAGATCTGATAGACAGAGTGCCTGAAGAACTATGGAGAGAGGTTCATGACATTGTACAGGAGGCTGTGATCAAAACCATCGCCAAGAAAAAGAAATGCAAAAAGGCAAAATGGTTATCTGAAGAGGCCTTACAAATAGCTAAGAAAAGAAGACAAGCAAAAGGCAAAGGAGTAAAGGAAAGATACATTCATCTGAATGCAGAGTTTCAAAGAATAGGAAGGAAAGATAAGAAAGCCTTCCTCAGTGATCAATGCATAAAAATAGAGGAAAACAACAGAATGGGAAAGACTAGAGATCTCTTCAAGAAAATTACAGATAAGATACCAAGGGCACATTTCACGCAAAGATGGGCTCAATAAAAGACAGAAACGGCATGGACCAAACAGAAGCAGAAGATATTAAGAAGAGGTGGCAAGAATACACAGAAGAACTATACAAAAAAACATCTTAATGACACAGATAACCATGATGGTATGATGACTCACCTAGAGCCAGACATCCTGGAGTGCAAGCTCAAGTGGGCCTTAGGAAGTATCACTATGAATAAAGCTAGTGGAAGTGATGGAATTCCAGCTGAGTTATTTCAAGTCCTAAAAGATGATGCTGTTAAAGTGCTGCACTCAATATGCCAGCAAATTTGGAAAACTCAGCAGTGGCCACAGGACTGCAAAAGGCTAGTTTTCATTCCAATCCCAAAGGAGGGAAAGGCCAAAGAATGCTCAAACTAGCACTCAGTTGTACTCATCTCATACGCTAGCAAAATAATGCTAAAAATTCTCCAAGCTAGGCTTCGACAGTACGTGAACCAAGAACTTCCAGATGTTCAAGCTGGATTTAGAAAAGGCAGAGGAACCAGAGACCAAATTGCCAACATCTGCTGGATCATTGAAAAAGCAAGAGAATTCCAGAAAAACATCTACTTCTGCCTCATTGACTAAGCTAGAGCCTTTGACTGTGTGGATCACAACAAACTGGAAAATTCTTCAAAAGATAGGAATACCAGACCACCTTATCTGCCTCCTGAGAAATCTGTATGCAGGTCAATAAGCAACAGTTAGAACCAGATATGGAACTGGTTTCAATTAGTAAAGGAGTATGTTAAGTCTGTATATTGTCACCCTGCTTATTTAACTTATATGCAGAGAACATCATACAAAATGCTGTGCTGGATTAAGCACAAGCTGGAATCAAGATGCCAGGAGAAATATCAATAACCTCAGATATGCGGATGACACCACCCTTATGGCAGAAAGCAAAAAGGAACTAAAGAGCCTTTTGATGAAAGTGAGAGAGTGAAAAAGCTGGCTTAAAACTCAACATCCAAAAAACAAAGATGACGGCATCCAGTCCCATCACTTCATGGCAAATAGATGGGAAACAAGGGAAACAATGAGAGACTTTATTTTCTTGGGCTCCAAAATCACTGCAGAGAGTGACTACATCCATGAAATTAAAAGATGCTTGATTCTTGGAAGAAAAGCTATGACCAACCTATACAGCATACTAAAAAGCAGAGACATTACTTTGCCAACAAAGGTCTGCCTAGTCAAGGCTATGGTTTTCCCAGTAGTCATGTACAGATGTGAGAGTTGGACCCCAAGAAAGCTGAGCACTGAAGACTTGATGCTTTTGAACTGTGGTGTTGGAGGAGACTCTCAAGAGTCCCTTGGACTGCAAGGAGATCCAACCAGTCCATCCTAAAGGAAATCAGTCCTGAATATTCATTGGAAGGACTGATGCTGAAGCTCCAATACTCTGGCCACCTGATGCGAAGAACTGACTCTTTGGAAAAGACCCTGATGCTGGGAAAGATGGAAGGTAGGAGGAGAAGGGGACGACAGAGGATGGGATGGTTGGATGGCATTACCTATTGAATGGACATGAGTTTGAGCAAGCTCTGGAAGTTGGTGATGGACAGGGAAGCTTGGCAAGTTGCAGTCCATGGGGTCACAAAGAGTCAGACACGACTGAGTGACTGAAATGAACCATCTCATCCTCTGCCACCCCGTTCTCCTTCTCTCAATCTTTCCCAGAATCAGGGTCTTTTCCAGTGAGTTGGCTCTTCACATCAGGTGACTTCAGCTTCAACATCAGTCCTTCCAATGAACATTCAGGATTGATTTCCTTTAGGATAGACTGGTTTGATCTCTTCCTGTCCAAGGGACTCTCAAGAGTCTTCCAGCACCATAGTTTGAAAGCATCAATTCTTCAGCTAATGGCACCCCACTCCAGTACTCTTGCCTGGAAAATCCCATGGGCAGAGGAGCCTGGTAGGCTGCCGTCCATGGGGTCACTAAGAGTCGGACACGACTGAGCAACTTCACTTTCACTTTTCACTTTCATGCATTGGGGAAGGAAATGGCAACCCACTCCAGTGTTCTTGCTTGGAGAATCCCAGGGACGGGGGATCCTGGTGGGCTGCCATCTATGGGGTCGCACCGAGTCGGACACGACTGAAGCGACTTCGCAGCAGCAGGAGCAGCAGCCTTCTTTATGGTCCAGCTCTCATATTCATACATGACTACTGGAAAAACCATAGCTTTGACTATACGGGCCTCTGTTGGCAAGGTGATGTCTCTACTTATATACTGGCATTTCCATATATGTACACATTTGTATACATATACACACACATAAGCTATATGTATATATGCCTATCATACATGTCTATATCATGTATATGATACATAGATACGTTTTCTCATCTATTAAATGAGACTTGCCTCAGAAGTTCCTTCCAGCTCAAAAATTCTGCCAACTTTTACTCTGCTCCTTTCCCTCTTTTGTTCTTCCTTCCTCTGAGAGAGGGAGTCACCCACAACATAAACATATCCATCACTGTACTTCTACTAGTTTGTTGCCAATATAACTTCCTTACCAAAGACCAATATAAAATTTCAGTTTTGATCCATCTAGCAATTCTGTAAATATTCCCAACCTGCCAAATAAACCACCAAAGTACAATTTTAACTTCACATACACAAGCATGTCCACAGCCCTCAATTTTTAACTATAATCCCCTAGAAACAATAGAAACTAATGTCTCTATTGATAGGGGTGGCTACTGCTACTGCTAAGTCGCTTCAGTCGTGTCCGACTCTGTGCGACCCCATAGACGGCAGCCCACCAGGCTCCCCCGTCCCTGGGATTCTCCAGGCAAAAACACTGGAGTGGGTTGCCATTTCCTTCTCCAATGCATGAAAGTGAAAAGTGAAAATGAAGTCGCTCAATCGTGATAGGGGTGGAGATACATACAAATTCACCATTTCAGCTACAGATGCATATATTTTAGTTATAAAGTATTAAAAGCTAACTGATGCAGGACACAAGGCCAAAATTTGTCAAATTCCTTCATGATTAAGATAGGTCATTATAATGTACAGAAATTATGCCTGGAAGGCTTTCTCTTGTATATTAATATTTTACCAAACTCTTTTCTTCTTTTTTTTTTCCCCCAAACTCTTTTAAAACTAGAGGTTTTATCCCCTCTTTTATTTAGTATAGCAGCAGCAGCACTAATATACCAGCCAACAGCCAAATATAGTTAGATTAATTACAATTAAACAAAGGTAAAATTAGGCTTATTGATCACAAGTAGCCCCATTCCAAGTGCTTGTTAGTCACGTGTAACTAGCAGTGGCCATATTACTCAGCACAGAAGCAGAATATTTTCATCATTCCAGGAAGTACTGTTGGACAGTGCTGGTAAGAATTTTTAGAATGAATAAAACATTCTAAGTGAATCTGATCTGTATAATTTTACAGATTATGAAAGAAATGTGAGCTCTCCACTGAAAGTGGCTCACTTAAATTGGGAAACAGCCTCTTTTCCCCACTGCTACTTCAAAGACACTGAAATTCTAGAAAATAAATTTTTTTCAATATATATCCAAGTTCAAAGCCAAACAAGGGAAATCCCCAAGTGCCAGAAACATACAAGAAAACTCAAAGTTAATAGCTGTATGGAAGCTACAGCCAAAGATTATGAGCGAGGGTGTGTGTATCTGTTCTGAATCAGGAAGAAATTCTAGGCCACACAGAACATGCAATGAGCTACCTACATAAAGCCTTATAGTAATAAGAGCTATGTGGTTTGTGAAACATAGCTAGGAAAACTCTACCTGCTGATGCTGGGACTCAGTAAGTCCCTGCCCAGGAGAGAAGAGGAAGAAGTCAGAAAAAGTGGATGCTCAAGTACTGGACCAGTGCAACTGAACAAACAAAAGAAAGTACCCCAAACAACTTTGGAATAGAAATAATGTCTGTAACTTGGTAAAAAAGCGTCTACAAAAAGATTATACTAAAGAATGAAATTTTAAAAGCTTTCCCATGTACATCAGAAATAAGACAACACTACAATCATTCAGTATTATAACAGAGGTTCTAACCAAATGTAACAAGAAAAGTCATAAATATAAGGACTGGAAAGAGATGGGGAAAAGTCATGTGCAGAGGGTAGAATTACCTATATAGAAAAGCCAAGATAATCTACAGAAACATCTTTAGAACTAACAACAAATTTCAGCAGGGTTGCTGGTTATAAAAACAAAATACTAAAATCAAAAATATTTCTATAGGCTAGAAATAGTCAATTAGGAAATGTAACAAGTAACAAAACAAACTATTTAAGAATAACACTTAAAAAATACTTTTATCAGCAAGATCTTTATAGAGAAAATTACAAAACATGAAAGGACATGAAAGTCAATCTGATGAAAATGTGCTAAAACTGGTTTATGGTGATGTCTGCATAAGTTTACTAAACGTCGAAATAATTTTAAGATCCTTTTGGAAACTCAAGTCCAAGAGTAGCCAAGACAATCCTAAAAGAAGGGTAACTTTTCCTACCACATATAGACATATCTTAAAGCCATACTAATTTTAACACTATAGTTTCATCATAAGTACAAACAGACCAATGAATAAAGTTGTCCAGAAACAGATCTGATCACAAAGAACTTGATATACGATAGAAGTATCATTAAAACCAGTGAGGAAGACAAAGCCTTTTCAGTCAAAGACATTACACATCTAGTTTTCTAAAAAGAAAATAAAAGATGTCACATGCAAAAAAAATCCAAGTACATTGGATTTAGAGTATAAAAAACAAACTATTAAAAGAAGATATAAAAGAACATCTTAAATACTCCCATGTTTTTGTTTTTTTTTTTTTTTTTTAGTGCAAAAGAACACAAATCATAAAGGAAAAGAATGCATTCATTTCATCTCAAACAAAAACTTGTATATATGAAAAGATAAAGTAGCAGACTGAGAGAAGTGTGTTTACATAAAGACCTATAAAATCAATTAAGAAAAAAATGATAAGAAAGAAAAACATAAGAAAGAAAAACAAAGGATGAAACTGAAAAGAAAATCTAAATGATTAACATAAAACACCTTCTACCTCATGCACTTACAATGAAGCACAAATTAAACCACAGTAAGATATCAAGCTAACAAAGTTTAAAAACAAACAAATGACAGCAATGACATGCAGAAAATAAAGTCTTGTACTTTGGAGACGAATATGGAAACACACTGAAGAGGTATAAACTATGACCCATCCATTTGGCTTCTATTATTTCTAGAAACTTCTGCACATGGGCACCAAGGATTTACATATAAAGATGTAACAATCTGTATTAATAAAAATTTGAAATAATCTAAAATATCCATTAATGTCAAATAGGTAAGTAATACTGGGTAGCTGAATAACATAGAACAGTTACATTCCATGCTATTAAAAAACAACTTTTGGCATATGCAGTAAGAAAGTACTTATGAAAATTTCAAAACCATGAAATAATACTACTTTTGTTCATAAATATATAGTAAAAATATAACGTACAGCCTAATCAGATGTGCTAAAAATTAATGACAATGGTTTCTTCTGAGGAGGGATCAGGCTGCTTCTGGAGAAAGAAATGGCACTGAAGCGAGCAACGAAGTAGACTGGACAGTAAAAATTTTAAAAATTCATAGTATTCTATTTAATTTAAATAAGTTTCAAAACATCAAACAGAAATAAAATACAGAGGTCTGTTCATTCTGAGCTGGTGGATATACAAGTATTCACTATATTATCCACTGTAATTTAACACTTGAAACACATGCTTGATAAAAGTAACTACTACTTCACTTCCAATGAAATCCAGAATGATGACTATAAAGAAATTTCATCCCAGAGTTTCTCAGGAATTAGGAAACGATACTTCATTTTATAGAGAAAACTGGGACCCTATTTTTTTGTTTTCCAAGAAACCCAACCATATGATGAGAATCCATGATTCCATGTTGATTATAGGGCAAACAGTAGTTAAACCTGACTGTAGTCCACCAGGCAAGAATACTGAAGTGGGTAGCCATTCCCTTCTCCAGGGGATCTTTCTAAACTAGGGACAGAACCTGAGTCTCCATCATTGCAAGCAGATTCTTCACCATCTGAGCCACCAGGGAAGCCATTTAATAAAAAAGTGTGAATTGTTCTGGAATGAGCAGTCAGACTTTGTCAGCAAAGTAATGTCTCTGCTTTTTAATATGCTGTCTAGGTTGGTCACAGCCTTCTTCCAAGGAGCAATGCTTGCTTCCAAGGAGAAAGCATTAAAAGACATTTCATGGCTAGAGTAACTAACTGCAGTGATTTTGGAACCCCCAAAAATAAAGTCTCTCACTGTTTCCACTGTTTACCCATCTATTTCCCATGAAGTGATGGGACCAGATGCCATGATCTTAGTTTTCTGAATGTTGAGTTTTAAGCCAGTCTTTTCACTCTTCTCTTTCACTTTCATAAAGAAGCTCTTTAGTTCCTTTTTGCTTTCTGCCATAAGGGGGGTGTCATCTGCATATCTGAGGTTATTGATTTTTCTCCCGGCAATCTTGATTCCAGCTTGTGCTTCATTCAGCCCAGCATTTTGCATGGTGTACTCTGCATATAAAAGTTAAATAAGCAGGGTGACAATATATAGCCTTGATGTACTCCTTTCCCAATTTGGAACCAGTCTGTTGTTCCATGTCCGGTTCTAACTGTTGCTTATTGACCTGCATACAGATTGCTCAGGAGGCAGATAAGGTGGTCTGGTATTCCCATCTCTTTCAGAATTTTCCACAGTTTGTTGTGATCTACATACACAGTCAAAGGCTTTGGCATAATCATTAAAGCAGAAGTAGATGTTTTTCTGGAATTCTCTTGCTTTTTCAATACTCCAACAGATGTTGGCAATTTGATCTTTGGCTCCTCTGCCTTTTCTAAATCCAGCTTGAACATCTGGAAGTTCACAGTTCACACAACATTGAAGCCTACCTTGGAGAATTTTGAGCATTACTTTGCTAGTGTGTGAGATGAGTGTATTTGTGCAGTAGTTTGAGCATTCTTTGGCATTGCCTGTCTTTTAGATTGGAATGAAAACTGATCTTTTCTAGTCGTGTGGCCACTGCCGACTTTCCAAATTTGCTGGCATATTGAGTGCAACACTTTAACAGCATCGTCTTTTAGGATCTGAAATAGCTCATCTGGAATTCCATCACCTCCACTAGCTTTGTTCGTGATTACTTTGCCAAGAAAGGCCCATCTAGTCAAAGCTATGGTTTTTCCAGTAGTCATGTACGGATATGAGAGTTGGATCATAAAGAAAGCTGAGTGCTGAAGAACTGATGCTTTTGAACTGTGAAGTTGGATAAGACTCTTGAGAGTCCCTTGGACTGCAAGGAGACCAAACCAGTCAATTCTAAAGGAAATCAACCCTGAATATTCACTGGAGGGCCTGATGCTGAAGCTGAGCCTGCAATACGTCGACTACCTGATGCAAAGAACTGGCTCCATGGAAAAGACCCTGATGCTGAGAAAGATTGAAAGCAGGAAGAGAAGGGGATGACAGAGGATGAGATGGTTAGACGGCATCACCGACTCAATGGACATGAGTTTGAGCAAGCTCCGAGAGTTGGTGATGGACAGGGAAGCCTAGCGTGATGCAGTCTACACGGTCACAAAGAGTCGGACACAACTGAGTGACTGAACTGAGCAGTCAGGCTAATTGAGTTCATTTCTGTCACAAAGTATATAAAAGACTAAATAAAGCATGTTGACTACATTTTAATAACTCATTCTATGCAGCTTTTGTCTTCATTCCATTTTCAAAGCTCTCAGCAGGGCACACATACCAATGGCATTGTTCAGAATATATTCCTCTCGGAATAAATCTTGAAGCATTTTCTGGTTTGTATTTCTAGCTTCTGAGAGTGCTAAAATACGAGAAAAGGGAAAAAAAAAAAAAAAAGGATTACAAATATAAAAAAGTGTTTTCCAGTCAATACAGTCAGATAAATTTAAAATACTGTGACAGAAAGTACCAAAGGGAAAGTCTAGAATGGTTTCTTAAGGTTCTGAAGTCGCCCATACCACAGACATCTTATAGTCAGCCCCAAATCCATAGTCCAATGTCAAAACTTCAAGGCAAAAATTCTTATTTAGAACAACTTACAAGGTGCTATAAATTGTAAGTTATATATTGGTACCAAATGCATATTATTTTGACTATTTTCTATACCACCTGAACAAACATTTGCTGTATACATGTTTTCTTTGACAACGTATCTTAACACAAATACGTTATACAGGGAATTCCCTGGCAGTCCAGTGGTTAGGACTCACACTTCCACTGCAGGGGGCACGGTTCCTGGTGGCGGAACTAAGATCCCACAGGCTATGCAGCACAGCCAAAAAAAAGTACATTATATGCATACACACAAAGAAATGAATGCACACATTGGGCACGCACACACAGAGTTCTATATATTCTAACTAGTTAAATACGTCTGTCATATTCATCTCATGGAACGTTTGCTGAGCATCTACTAGATACCATGCGCTATTTTCAGTGCTGTTATAAGACAGCTGCCTGGAGTTCAGACTAGTAAGACAGACTATTAAAATATACTCCCTGTGCCATGCCCACTCTAGGGTTGGGATGCGACAGAAATGGAAGCAGAAGAGATAATGATTAAAAGAAGGCTTTCCAGAAGAGAGACATCTGAGCCAAATGTGAAGGATAGGTGAGGGTTTTCTAGAAAATGATGGCAGTGGGGGGTTGGGGGCTCTGAGTAGACAAAGGAGTACCTACAATGGCAAACAGGCAAGAAAGAATAAAATCAAGAAATAAGTAAAGAAAAAGAAGTAGTTTTAAAAGACTAAAGGAGAATGGTAAAAGGTGAGGCTCGAGAGGTAAATGACATAGTAATATTCTTATTATATTTTCATGGATATTAATAAATAAGGATGTTAAAATCAAATGGTTTCATTTCTGTTGCAATTTTCTGTTATCCAGAGTTCACATCCACTACACTCTTACTATGGTCAATGTCAAAACTGCCATCAAAACTCTCTTCCATATACTACCAAGTGTATATGCTTTTCCTGTCTTTAAGTCCTATGAAAATTACCTGCTGCTGCTAAGTTGCTCAGTCGTGTCCGACTCTGTGTGACCCCATAGACGGCAGCCCACCAGGCTCCTCTGTCTCTGGGATTCTCCAGGCAAGAATACTGGAGTGGGTTGCCATTTCCTTCTCCAACACACGAATGCATTCTAAGTCGCTTCAGTTGTGTCCAACTCTGTGCAACCCTATGGACAGCAGCCCACCAGGCTCCTCTGTCCACAGGATTCTCTAGGCAAGAATACTGGAGTGGGTTGCCATTTCCTTCTCCATGAAAATTACCTACTAAAATATAAACTAAATATATATACATGTTTCTTCTTTTATGAGAAACAGCTGCATAAAAACTGGTGACTACTAGATTTTTAGACAAACTTCAGAACTGATACAGCTTCCTTCAAAATGTTCTAACCAAATATTGACTTCTTTTCCTGTTGGTTTTTTTTTTTTAAAAGATTGGGAACTCCCTGATGGTCCAGTGATTAGGAGTCAGAGTTCACTGTCATGGCCCAGGTCCAATCCCTGGTCAGGGAACTACCCACAGACCATGCAGTGCAGCCGAATTAATTAATCATTGAAAGTGAAATTAAAAAGATAAAAATTTTTAAAAAGGTTTGCTATTGAGCCTCATTCTGAGGCTTTCACTGATAAAATCCCTAAAACTCTTATCCATTATCTTTTTTCATTTCTCACCAATTCTAAAAGAAAAGGAGTACAAATTGTATTGCTGGTGAAATAAATCTCTTTTACTTCAGAAATCCTCTGAGATTGCCTTCTAATCTTATTCTAATCAATTATTAATAGTTCCATATAAATTAAATGATGTTTTAGTAATATCATTAAAAAATTTTTTTTCAGAGTGCTCACTTACTGTCTCGGACTATGATGTTTAAAGAAACTAAATTTCTTGGAATTGAGATCTTAATACTTAATACATGTAAATGAGAATAATTCTAGAATTTTTAAATGTATTTCCAAACAGCAATATAAAGTTAAAACTCATACGCACAAATAGAAGATGCTAAAATCAACACATAAGGCTCTGCTCATTTGTAAACTGACAGGATCAAAGGCCCAACTCTAGAGCAAAAGTTAATTCTAGGCTGAAAAACAGTGTTTTAAAAATATTTAAGTTGTAGGCAAAACAATAAATTCAAAAACAATTCAGTTAACAAGTCATTCTAGGGCTTCTTTGATGGCTCAGACAGTAAAGAATCTGCCTACAGTGTAGGAGAGACCTAGGCTCTATCCCTGGGTCAGGAAGATCCCCTGGAGAAGGGAATGGCTATCCACTCCAGTATTCTTGCCTGGAGAATTCTACAGACAGAGGAGCCTGGTGGGCTACAGTCCACAGGGTCACAAAGAGTCAGACATGACTGAGCAACTAACACTTTCACTATGCAAAGGACATCAGTTTGATCTCTGGTCTGGGAAGATCGCATATGCAGTGGGACAACTAAGCCAGTGTGCTCTAGAGCCCTAGAACCGCAATTACTGAGCCCATGTGCAGCAACTACTGAAGCCCGCATGCCCTAGTGCTCATGCTCTGCAACAACAGAAGCCACCGCAATAAGAAGCCCAAGCACCACAACTAGAGTAGACCCTGCTCACCGCAACTGGAGAGAGCCCACAGCAAGAAAGACCCAGCACAGCCAAAAACAGTCTAAGCAGCTGAAAATTTCAAAGTGAGATTTCAAGATTCAGTTCCTTTAATAGATATTCGAAATTATGTCCTGAATTGAGCTTGTTTCTTTCTATTCCAAATGTAATGGTTTACATAAAATTATAAATTTAGCAAACAGAATAACCCTAACACCATCTTAACACAATACAAAAAAATCAAATATAAAAAATAAAACACTAAAAAAAAAAAAATCCCAGGAGCCTACAAACTCAACATTTCTTCTCTCTTTCGTCTTTAACTGTTAAATGTGTACAGACTGACGTAAATAATTAGCAAGATAAGGAAAATTAATCTTTTTGACTATCTCAACATGTGTATTTAAACATAAAAACATTGATAATATAAACAGGATAAATACTATATTAAGTGCATTCTTGCTTTGGGATCATGAACAGTGGGAAAGCACAAAGTCATAGATATATGTAAGAGTACGTTATATCTGGAGAATGGCAAGTACTCAACATAGCCAGATTGTCAGGCCTATGAGTGTTTAGGGAGAGGAAGCTGAGTTATAACCAGGAAGCATTTCTGGTAAACCGCCTAAACAAAGGGCTTCCCAGGTGGCTCAGTGGTAAAGAATCTGCCTTCCAATGCAGGAGATGTGGGTTCAGTCCCGGGGTGGGGAAGATCCCCTGGAGGAGGGCATGGCAATCCAATCCAGTATTCTTGCCTGGAGAATCCCATGGACAGAGGAGCTTGGTGAGCTACAGTCCATGGGGTCGCAAAGAGTTAGACACAACTGAGCGACTGAGCATGCATGCATGCCTGCCTGTGATAAACTGAGCTGCTTAATAACAGCTATTTAAAAATAAAAAGTGAATTCACGTATCATAAATTAGACATTTTGTTCAAGATGATTAGGGGAAATAAAGTATTTGGGTGAAAGGGAGCAATGTTTTTACCTCTGATATCACCTCCAGCACAGAAAGCCTTTTCACCAGCTCCCTTTATGATGATCAGGAAAGTTTTCGGATCTTGTTCCCACTTCTGGTCAAATGTAAAAGAAGATGGTATAAGCATATTATAAATACAAACTCATGACCTATGGCTGATTCACATTGAGGTTTGAGGTTTTTTCTGCTTTACAGAAAAAATTCTGTAAAGCAATTATTCATCAATTAAAAAAATAAATTACAAAAATGAATGAGATATATCCATATACACATAAACACATATGTGTATATATAGACATATATGGATATACGCAAAGCATAAGCTTTATAAAGCATATCCAGAAGAATGGATTCTAACTTCATTTTCTTTTCTGACATAAATTAGAAGCTATTTCAAAGTTGCTAAATGAGTACATTTTGTGATCCGTATTTGATAATGACAACTTTGATACCAAGGTGAAAAAAATATGGGCCTAATAATGTTATGTTACATAAGCTTATAAATCTGATAAACAAATCAGCCCAGAGATTGCAGATAAACAGCAGTAATCTTTCTACTGTGGTGATAAAGGCTCTGTCCTACTGACAAATTTGTAAATAACAGAGTGGAAACACTTTTCCTGATCAAATCTGGAAGTGTTTTGGGGTTGGTAAGGACAGCTAATAAATAAGCAGGATGAAAGAATCAAGAGCCAATGGATATTGAAAAGGCTAGAACAATAGACTAAATAAAAAATTAGTTTACCAGAGTCAGAAGAATTAACCGGGGTTCCATGAATTCTACACTAGAGAATAAAAATATACAAGATAAAGAAGAGATGTACCTGGGAAGAGGTGGTTGTCCAACAGGTTAATGCAATACTAGATTACACTAATGGAAATATGGTATTCTAACATGGAAGTTTCTACTTTTCTTCCACTTTAACCTGGAACACCTGGTTTATTCCTCTATATCACACTTAAGCTCATATTATAAGGTGGCCCAAACAGATAAAGAATGGAAGACTCATCAAATGAGGAATTAAGGAACTGGTGAGCAGGGGAGAACTCATCTTTAACCCCTATGTGGCCAAGTGTATCAGGTATACTATTTCACTTCATCTTTACAACAATTCTATGAATTACCATCCCTGTTTCACAGCCGAGGAAAATGGAGTAACAGAGAGAATAACATTTCCAATCTATACAGTTAATAAATAGAAATTCAAAATTTCAAACCCAGGTAGTGTGACTGAGTCATGTTTTTCCACTACACCATGCAGTTTTCTTAGAATAGGAAAGCTTAAGGCCTTTTCCAAGAAAAGGCTGGACAAGTACTTCAAAAACAGTCATCTTCCAACCAAAAAAGCTGTCATGTAGAAGCAGACTATATGTGTATACTCATGACCCAAGAGGCAGAGCCAATATTACTGGTCAAAACGTTGGAAAAATGAAGAGCGGCAGAATGTACGAAGAAACTTGTGGTGTGCTTAGTCGCTCAGTCGTGTCTCTTTGTGACCCATGGAGTGTAGCCCACCAGGCTCCTCTGTCCATGGAGACGCTCCAGGCCAGGATACTGGAGTGGGTTGCCATGCCCTCCTCCAGGGGATCTTCCCAGCCCAGGGACCGAACTCAGGTCTTCGACATTGCAGGCGGATTCTTCACCATCTGAGCCACCACAACCTGGAGCCATGCTAAAGTGGAATGGCGTGTCTTATGCAGCAATGAACTCCCCGTCACTAGGGACGCTCCAGGACAACCACTGAGGAAAGAACCGAGGACTCCAGAAGCAATGGGGCTTGGGCACTGCGCCGATACACTGAAGCAATTCTGCGGGAAAAAACACTAGGAAAGTTCTATAAAGACAACTTTTAAAAGGATCCATATGACTGTTTTAAGGAAATGACAAACCTTTAGCTGTGCGTAAATCTGCCGAATCATACCAAGAGTCAGGGTATTCAGAAACCTTGGTCTGTTTAGTGTTATCACTCCTGCACAACCTTTTCTTTCCAACAGGACTTCTGCTGCTGCATCTGTGTGATTAGACATTTTCTGTGTAAACAAAGAATAACTTTAGGATAAAATTCATTACGTTTTTGTCACAAGTCAACATCAACATCACACATTAAATGCACATCTTTCATACAATGTTAAGAGCAGCTAATCAAACGGACAACTTGGTACATCTCACAAAGTGTCCTTAAGTTCTTTACACAGTGTAGATAAACAATTCCAAAAAAGATATATATCTCTTAAATCTCTTAATTTTGTGAATTGATTAGAACCCAGTCCTAAAATTTCTTAGACTATGAAATACTCTTAAATCTTTATTACTGTATACCAAGCAATATGTTACTACTACTACTACTAAGTCGCTTCAGTCGTGTCTGACTCTGTGCAACCCCATAGACGGCAGCCCACTAGGCTCCCCCGTCCCTGGGACTCTCCAGGCAAGAACACTGGAGTGGGTTGCCATTTCCTTCTCCAATGCATGAAAGTGAAAAGTGAAAGTGAAGTCGCTCAGTCGTGTCCGACTCTTTACGACCCCATGGACTGCAGCCTACCAGGCTCCTCTGTCCATGGGATTTTCCAGGCAAGAGTACTGGAGTGGGGTGCCACTGCCTTCTCTGAAGCAATATGTTAGGTACTTGAAAATCAAAGATGAACACAGAGGGCAAGTAATTCTGACTATAGTAGCTACCAACAACTTGGAAAAAAGAAAAAACAATGATATTTGAGCTGGACCTTGATGTACTCTAGGAAAAAAAGGAGTGAAAATCCTGGAGAGTAGCACATTGCTAAAACATGAACAACGACTATCTGAAAATATTAAGTTGTTAAACAGGAGTGGAATAAAGGCTGCTTGAGAAAATGACAGGAAAGTAGGCAGAAAAAGTGCTTTAAGGCCAGATTATAAAATGGGATTACAAAATCATATTCAGTAGTAGTGAAGAACATGCCTCATACAGAAGTTCTTAGGGCCTCACCCAGGCTTCCCAGGCAGTTCAGTGGTAAAGAATCCATCTGCCAACGCAGGAGACTCGGGTTCGATCCCTGGATTGGGACGATCCCCTGGAGGAGGAAATGGCAACCCACTCCAGTATTCTTGCCTGGGAAATCCCATAGACAGAGGAGCCTGATGGACTATATATAGTCCATGGGGTCATAAAGAGTCAGACACGACCAAGTGACTAAGCAACAACAAGAAGGGCCTCACGCACCACGCTGAGTGAGGCAAGTGGCACGTCTTGGGGTGGTGTATTTTGCTCCCCTTCAATACTCAGTGGTTCTACTTCCTTGATTAAACCCTCACTCAGACAAAAAAACAGATGATAGACCAAAAAAGTTGCAGTTTTCAGATACCTACATCATTCTAAATTTTAAAATAATACGGATAAAAGTTTCATATTATACAACATGCTACATACAAGTATTAATAAACTTTCATCTCTCTTCACACTAAATTTCGTTTTCTGAATGTTGAGTTTTAAGCCAGCTTTTTCACTCTCTTTCACTTTCATCAAGAGGCTCTTTAGTTCCTTTTTGTTTTCTGCCATAAGGGTGGTGTCATCTGCATATCTGAGGTTATTGATATTTCTCCCAGCAATCTTGATCCCAGCTTGTGCTTCATCCAGCCTGGCATTTTGCATGATTTACTCTGTATATAAGTTAAATAAGCAGGGTGACAATACACAGCCTTGATGTACTCCTTTCGCAATTTGGAACCAGTCTGTTGTTCCATGTCCAGTTCTAACTGTTGCTTCCTGACCTGCATACAGATTTCTCAAGAGGCAGGTCAGGTGGTCTACTATTCCCTTCTCTTGAAGAATTTTCCACAGTTTGTTGTGATCCACACAGTCAAAGGCTTTGGCATAGTCAATAAAGCAAAGGAGATGTTTTTCTGGAATTCTCTTGCTTTTTCGATGATCCAACGGATGTTGGCAATTTGATCTTTGGTTCCTCTGCCTTTTCTAAATCCAGCTTGAACATCTGGAAGTTCATGGTTCACATACTGTTGAAGCCTGGCTTGGAGAATTTTGAGCATTACTTTACTAGCATGTGAGATGAGTGCAATTGTGTGGTAGTTTGAGCATTCTTTAGCATTGCCTTTCTTTGGGATTGGAATGAAAACTGACCTTTTCCAGTTCTGTGGCCCCTGCTGGGTTTTCCAAATTTGCTGGCATACTGAGTGCAGCACTTTCACAGCATCGTCTTTTAGGATTTGAAAGAGCTAACTGGAAATTCCACACCTCCACGAGCTTTGTTTGTTGATGCTTCCTAAGGCCCACTTGACTTCTCATTCCAGGATGTCTGGCTCTAGTTGAGTGATCACACCATCATGGCTGTCTGAGTCATTAAGATCTTTTTTGTATAGTTCTTCTGGTATTCTTGCCACTTCTTCTTAATATCTTCTGCTTCTATTAGGTCCATACCATTCCTGGGAAAGACTAGAGATCTCTTCAAGAAAATTAGAGATACCAAGGGAACATTTCTTGCAAAGCTGGTTAGGGAACTAGATACTAACTGCTGCAACTAAGAGTTCACAAGCTGCAACTAAAAATCTGGCATGCCACAGTGAAGATCAAAGAGCCTGTGGACCAGGGCTGAAGACCCCATGCAGCCAAATAAAAATGGAATAAATATTTTTTTAAAAAATCAATGGGAGAGATGAGATGATCTCACCCACAGAAGAATTTAAATAACTTATGGAAATCCCCCTTCCAGAAGGTAAAGCGTAGCCCCCCTCACCTTCTGAGTGTGGGCTGAACTTACTGACATGCTTCCAAAACACAGAGTAGAAAAGGGAAAAAAACGGTAACTTCAGGGAGCAGAGAAAGTTGCTCAGTTGTGTCCGACTCTTTGTGATTCCATAGACTATACAGTCCGTGGAATTCTCCAGGCTAGAATACTAGAGGGGGTAGCCTTTCCCTTCTCCAGAGGATCTTCCCAACCCAGGGATTGAACACAGGTCTTCCACATTGCAGGTGGATTCTTTACCAGCTGAGCCACCAAGGAAGCCCAAGAATACTGGAATGGGTAGCCTATCCCTTCTCCAGCAGATCTTCCTGACCCAGGAATCGAACGGGGGTCTCCGGCATTGCAGGTGGTTTCTTTACCAGCTGAGCTACTGACAAATACCATGTTCGCTACATGATAAAGGTCAGCATCACCAGCTGTCATAAGGATGTCATGCACTCCCTGAGGCATATGTCAAAACCCTCGGATAGTCCCTGATACGTGATGAGAAGGGGGCTTTCCTTTGTAATATTCTTTCCAAAAACTTTTAACTGTAGTCTAGTTATTAAAAAACAAACAGCAACAATAGATGCAAGCCAAGATTAGAGACTATTCTACAGGCTACCAGACAGTGTTCCTCCTAACTGCCATGGTCATGAAAAATAAGGAAAGACTGATAAAGAGCACAAATTGGAAGACTAAGAAGACACGACAAAGAAAAGCCAGGTGATATCCTGGACTGGATATTCTGCAATAGAAAATTAACGGAAAAACTGGTGAAATCCAAACAAAGTCCAAAATTAATACTAACACTAATATTGCAATGTTCTTAATTTTGACAAGTGTAACATAGTAACTATATTCCTTTACTAGGGCTGTTGTAACAAAGCACCACAGACTAAGTCTAGGCTTAAACAGAAATTTACTGTGTGGAGGCTAGAAGGCTGAGATCAAGCTGTCAGCAGGACCAAACCTCCTCTGAAGTCACTAGGGAAGGACCTGTTCTAGGCCTCTCTCCTAGCTTCTGAGCATTCCTTGGCTTGTCACAGCATAACTCACATATTCACATGGCATTCTCCTGTGTGTATCTCCACATTTCCCCTTTATATAAGGACAAGTGGAGGACAGAGGAGCCTGGCGTGCTGCAGTCCACGGGGTCACAAAGAGTCGGACATGACTTAGCGCCTGGACAACAACGAGGACAATGTAAGGATGAGCGATACTGAATTACTCCAGTGATTCCTACTCCATATGACCTCATTTTAACTAATTACACCTGCAGTGACCTGACTGGCTGTTGGGAGAAGCCATCCACCGCGGGTCCTGAGGTTTCCCTGTACTTTAGTGCTGTATGTCATGTATCCAAGGGCCTGACTGCTCTGCTCAGAGTTGTATTTGCTGTGAGAAAAACTGAAGAAAAGGTAAAGTGTCCCACTGGGACAGACAGTAGCTTGGTTACAGCATGCTACAGACTGGCAGTTTCCCCCAAACTCAGTACCACTGCCTTGTAATGCAACTCACTGCATATGAACTCATTCATTTGGGTCTTTTGCCACCCCATGGGGCTTGGGGCAAGGGGAACCGGAACTAACCTGAAGCTCAACGCTGCTCGCTGGGTCACTAATACTGATGTTCTCTATCTCTAACTCAAGAGTTTCATATCTTTTCCCAGCATCCATGGAACTTTAACGGGCTAACTACTAGTTACCAGACTAAAACCTAACCCAAACTCTGTTATCTAGCCAGCTTCACTTGCCCCAGCCCGATCAGAGACTCCTCCTTCCCTTCAAAAGTAACAACTGCCTTGGTTTTCACGATAAACACAAAATATACATCCATAAACGTCATCTGTTCATTTTTTAAAAGTGGGTGTATCTTTTGAGTCTTAAAATCTCAGGTTCAGCCTCCATCCCTTTGTTTTCTCTACAGTTTGTTGCGGGGGAGGGAGAAGAGCATCTAACCTATGCTATTTCCTAGTATGCATTTTGCCAATTGCACACTCATGCTACCCACTTATTTTTAACAGTTGTTCATTCTCAATTATGGTTTAGTCAGTCCCCTACTGATCAGCACTGTGTCTAATTGTTTACTGTTGCTATTACAGTGATGTAGGAGTATCTTTAAACATGGACTTCCCAGCACTTAGGTGAAGTATTTTTGCAGGACATTTACAAAGAGGGTCAAACTTTGAACAAAGAATATTACAAAATCTTCTGTTAAAAGCCACTAGTATGATAAAATTATTAAAGGATCCTTTTTCCTATCTGAAAAGTTCATGGCCTTCTTAAAACCTGAAAACAACTATTGGTGCATTAATCAAAAACATTCATGCAAAAGGGAAGAAGGGGAAAAGATGAAGTCCTCAGTATTAGTGTCTTTTATGTATGTTAATTCTGCAGAAAACAGCTCTTTTCCAAAAATATCATTAACTTTTAGTTAAAACCTAGAAAAGGTTTCTATGAAGAAAAATTTCTCATACTAGGAAAGATTACAGAGAAGGAGAGTCAGAAATGAAATTCACATACAACCCAAACCTGGGGCTGGGGAGGACGACAGCAGGGATAAGGAGAACATCCATTCAATGGAGAAATGAGAAGGAAACTTCTTAAAATGTATGGACACCATCAACACACAGCCCTACGCTGATCTGAGTGCGTAAAGCCTGTCAAAATAAAATTCCTGAGACAAAAATAACTTAGAATATTCTCTGCTGGAACGTGGAACTATTCTGGCGAAATCCACAGTAGCAACACTTCCCAAAGTGTGCAAAAAGATGATTATTGCTGCTATGTGGAAGGAGAAAATGACCCATGGGCAAATAAGTTTGAGAAAACCTTAAACCAATGTAAAGTTTAATTGCTATAAGATTTTTAGTCTTTAATATGTGAATACAATGTAAACTTTTAAAATACAATATGCAGATATTTCTCACTTGATTAAAGAACTTTTACATTTTCATGGAAAAGCTCTCTTGGGACTCGTATTTTACAGGTTACATTTTGGAAAATGCTGTAGAGAGAAACAAGCCTTTCCTTTGAGGAAGACAGAGTGTCTGACACTCAGCACGTCTCCCACAAATGTTTAATAAGCTGAATGAATAATCCATCATTATATGGACGCAGTCCTACTATAACACAACAAATCTCAAATTTCAACCACATACCTTTCACTATATATAATATCCTCCGGCAGTGAACTAAGTTGCACTCAAAGACATACCCAGGGAGATAGCCTACCTTTGCAGAATATGATTTATTCTGACATTTAATCAATTTCCAGCCAATACTGAAGAATGTAATTTAAGTTAATGTAACAAAATATGACACCAAAGCACATAGAACTGAAAGCATCAAAAAACACTGGCTAAAGGATTACTCAAGCTTCACTCAATCCTTCCTGCCTTCAAACTGCATCAGTAAATTCCTCCATATGGAAACACTTTAGAGAATCTTTCAAACTGTCCTCAGCTGTGCTCTATTCTCTCGCCTTTTGTGATATCATCTACTTCCCATCTTCAATTATTACCTCTAAGCAGCTGACTCAAACCTACATCTGTATCTTTACTTTTCCAGAGCCCCAGCCCTTTATTCCAAATGCCTGCTACAATTACAGAGGTACCTACTCAGCACCCCAAACTCAACTTGTTAGAAACCACATTTACCAAGAAATATCTCTGTGACAAATCTGTCTCTCCTCCTCTGTTTCCTCTATCAGGTAATGGTAACACCATTTTTTCAGTTATACAAGCACACAATGCTAGTGTTATCTTTGATTCCTAAATGTTCTCTTCCTCTCTCTGCCAATAACTTGAAGCAGTTACCAAATACTAGAGAAACTATTTCTAAAATGATTCTGTCTATCCATTACGTTCTATTCTCATTACCCTAGCCATACAGCAGTATTATAACTTTCCTTTTTGGCAGACTTTCAGAATTTTTGCCAGATGGTTTATTTGTCACACTGCATTCAGAGAATTTTGCCAAAGCACAGTTCTATCTTGTTACTCCCATGCAGAAATGTTCCATGACTCAGGCCATTAATTTCAAAAACATCCAAATTACATGACCTGGCCTTCAAGTCTCTCCACATGTGATTCCAGGAAAATTCACCATCCCACAGCACTCCTTACCAAGGATACATAGAAAGCCCTGAGTGTAATCTCCACTCTCCTATCTCACAGTTCTTTGCACAGGAATAAATATATTGTGTAACAGAAAGAAAACAGATTTTGGAGTCAGATGACCTCAAACATTAGTTTCGCCACTCACGACTAATACACCCTCAGACAAGCTCATCTCAGAACCTCAATTTCTGCGTTTGTAATGGAAATCACCTTACGATAGAGAACAGAATCATCTCTTAGTGTTACTCTGTGAACTCCCACCACTTCCCATCTCTACCCTCTTGAAACCCTAACCACGCTTGAAGGCTCAGATCAAATAAATGGTTTCTCTCCAGTAAGCTTTCACTGGACATAAAGCCAATATCAGTCTATCCCATTTTTGTTCACACCTCTAATTCATCTGGCCTTTTTACAATACATTATTAGTACATATTTCTACCTCTTTCATTATTCGTTTCTGAAGTCAGGAATTGTCTTTTTCATAATAATGTTCTTAACCGCTTAGTCAAGTTCTTTACATACACAAAGCAAACATTTAATGTATGTCTTTTCAAAAGGCATAGATTATAAATTGGTTGATACTGATTCTAGATCATCTGGACATACAAACATGATTGCTGTCATGAAAGTGATATATGCAGTATCAGTTCATGCAGTCCAACCAGCATGCCTTCATACTGAAAAGAACTACTTTCTGAAGGAAAAAAGTTTTTTCCATGTCCAGGTCAAACTTATGTGGGAAAAAAAATGAGCTTCTGCATTTTAAATTAAATGCTGTATATGAGTTTTAAATATAACATTAGAACATTCATTCAGCCTATGAATATAAATAAGACCTCATTAATAGGTCCCACCAGGTTACATTAGCTTGACAAACCCGCAGAACTTTGACCTCCTTTCCAGGTTCAGTTCAGTTGCTCAGTCGTATCTGACTCTTTGTGACCCCATGGACTGCAGCACACCAGACTTCCCTGTCCATCAACAACTTCCGGGGCTTGCTCAAATTCATGTCCATCGAGCCAGTGTTGCCATCCAATCATCTCATCCTCTGTCATCCCCTTCTCTTCCTGCCTTCAATCTTTCCCAGCATCAAGGTCTTTTCAAATGAGTCAGTTCTTCACATCAGGTGGCCAAAGTATTAGAGCTGTGCATCAGTCCTTCCAATGAATATTCAGGACTGATTTCCTTTAGGATTGACTGGTTTGATTTCCTTGCAGTCCAAGGGACTCTCAAGAGTCTCCTCCAACACCACAGTTCAAAAGTATCAATTCTTCAGCACTCAGCTTTCTTTGTGGTCCAACTCTCATGTCCATACATGACTACTGGAAAAACCTTTGTCAGCAAAGTAATGTCTCTGCTTTGCTGTCTAGGTTGGTCATAGCTTTTTTCCCAAGGATCATGCATCTTTTAATTTCATGGCTGCAGTCACCATCTGCAGTGATTCTGGAGCCTAAGAAAATAAAATCTGTGACTGTTTCCATTGTTTCCCCATCTATTTGCCAGGAAGTGATGGGACCAGATGTCATGATCTTTGTTTTTTGAGTGTTGAGTTTTAAGCCAGCTTTTTCACTGTCCTCTTTCACTTTCATCAAGAGACTCTTTAGTTCTTCCTCACTTTCTGCCATAAGGGTGGTGTCATCTGCATATCTGAGGTTATTAATATTTCTCCTCACATTCTGATTCCAGCTTGTGCTTCTTCCAACACAGCATTTCTCATGATGTACTCCGCATATAAGTTAAATAAGCAGGGTAACAGTATACAGCCTTGACATACTCCTTTTCCTATTTGGAACCAGTCTGTTGTTCCATGTCCAATTCTAACTGTTGCTTCTTGACCTTTATACGGATTTCTCAGGAGGCAGGTAAGGTCCATCTAATATCTCTGAAGGGTCCTAAAGGAATGTCACACTATTATCGCAAGTCAGTTCTATCCATTTCTCATAACTCTGCCTAAAGTTCTGCCATCAATGACATATTTCCATCATTCTGCTATGAAGTCAAAAGGGCTCTCACTCCTGGAGTCATTAGCTCTCTTAGAAGGGTCACAGAAGGACTTCTTGGGATACAGCTTCCCTATTTCTGTGTGCATATGTGCTCAGTCATATGTGCATATGTGAACTCTGCAACTCCATGGGCAACAGCCTACGAGACTCCTCTGTCCACAGAATTTTCCAGGCAAGAATGCTGGAGTGGTTGCCATTTCCTTCTCCAGGGGATCTTTCCGACCCAGAGATCAAACTCATGTCTCCTGCATTGGCAGGCAGATTCTTTACCACTGTGCCACCTGGGAAGCTCCTCTCCCCCCAGATCTGAGGACATGTAAAAACCAACACTGGTACCTAGAACCATTCAGCCCTCAGGCCTTGATGAGAGTCCAATTTACATTCCTTTGCTCAAAGTGGTTTATACCCCAGGTCACACAATCCTATGAAATTT
The DNA here is from genome assembly GCF_002263795.3 of Bos taurus. Lineage (NCBI taxonomy): Eukaryota > Metazoa > Chordata > Mammalia > Artiodactyla > Bovidae > Bos > Bos taurus. Next base: position 5,999,194 of record NC_037329.1, on the reverse strand, counting down.
GGATTGTCATGTCTTTCTATTCCACTTGTGGTGGTGGTTTAGTCACTAAGTCGTGTCTGACTCTTGTAACCTCCTGGACTGTAGCCTGCCAGACTCCTCTGTCCATGGAATTCCCCAGGCAAGAATATTCTTGGAATACCCCTGGAAGTGGGTATTCCACTTGTGTGTGTATCTAAATATGAATCTAAATATGAAAAATAACATTGTTCTAAGTTCTTTTTCCAGGGAACTCCTCAGCCTCTGTGTAAATCAGCTGACTAAAATAAACAAGGGTAAGACATTTCAGTTTTCATATGCCCATCTCCACTTAGGCTGGACGGAGAAACATGCTGCAGTGGTTAAACTCAGTGCCCATTGTGCCACAGGCCACAGAGTGCAGTAGGCAGTTATGGAGCCAGACAGCCTGGATTCAAACCCCACCTCCTACTTCTGTGGCAGGGACACTGGGGCACACTACTTAGCCTCTGATGCTGACCCAGTAAACAGAGATAAGACCATAGTGTTTATCAAAACTTCTTGCGCCCAGATGCATTTCAAAATTCAGAAGATTTTCTAGACTTTGGAAAGGTAAAAGAACATATCACATACAGTCTTGGTCAGTACACTGTAACCAAATGCTTTACTACTTCTGCACCGAACCATGAATATGTACACTAGTTAGGATAAAGACAGTTCTAATGAGGTGGATGAAACTGGAGGCTATTATACAGAGGGAAGTAAGCCAGAAAGAAAAACACCAATACAGTATACTAACGCATGTATACGGGATTTTGAAAGATGGTAATGATAACCCTGTATGCGAGACAGCAAAAGAGACACAGATGTATAGAACAGTCTTTTGGACTCTGTGGGAGAGGGAGAGGGTGAGATGATTTGGGAGAATGGCATTGAAAATGTATATTATCATATGTGAAATGAATCGCCAGTCCAGGTCCAATGCATGAGACAGGGTGCTCGGGGCTGGTGCACTGGGATGACCCAGAGGGATGGTACAGGGAGGGAGGTGGGAGGGGGTTTCAGGATGGGGAACACGTGTACACCCATGGTGGATTCATGTCAATGTATGGCAAAACCAATACAATGTTGTAAAGTAATTAGCCTCCATTAAAATAAATTAATATTTTTTTTTAAAAAAAGGATAAAGACAAAAAGAGTTTCAAAAGTATGTTCCAGTCATATTTTGCCACGGTGGGGAAACTAACAAGATGGCCCCAATCAGGCTTTCTCACCCGCTGCTCTTACCCCGTCTCGCCCCATGTTCTGTAAACAATGACCTTACGTGGTTGTGTAACGGCTGAGATCACTTATAGCCCTGTGCATGCACGTCACAAGGTACTCACTTGGTTGTGGGCTAGCGTGTGCGGTACACCCGTATGAGTTTCATGAAAGCCCTGCCTGCTGCTGCCCTGGGGCTACACTGGAGCAATGTCATGATCATGTTATGTGAGTCTGTTATGGTTACATTACGGTTATGTTGTGGCTGCTACGGCTGCTGCATCAGCCAGGAGAGAGGCTGTGTTATGGCTGCTGTGCCAGCCGGGGAAAATAAACATGTCTGCAGTTCCTACAGCTCCTTGAGTCTCCCTCCAGCCTCTTAGCTCATGCCTTGCCTACCCTGGGTTCAGCGAACAGTGAGGACAGTGTGAACAGCAAGACAACTGGTGTAGTTGGCAGAATACCCAGCAGGGAGAGGAGCCTGAGGCTCCACCGGATGGGGGAGACGGTGGCCATCTCATAGCATGTGGTACTGTGTGGCTGCGATCCTCTTGGTGTGGGCTCCAGTGGAAGACCGCGAAGTGGTGGACAGTTCACTGGACAGCACTGAAAAGGCGTACCAGGCGGTGAGTTCCCGTCTGCTGCGCAAGGGGCACGGACTGCCACTGGCACCATGCGGTAGACCTTCCTGGCTGCCTTGAAGGCGAACATGGAGAGTGCTCTCCATGATGCCACACCAGTGTGCAACGTGCAAAGATGATTGGAAGAAGTGTATTGGCATTGGAGCAAGAACCCCATGGCCCCGGGGAACCCAGCATCTCTGACAGCGAGGCGGTAAGTGACAGTGGTGATGAACGCTCTGAGACTGCGGGTCTCCACTTGGCAGTGAGGCCCGTCGTGCAGCAGAAAGTGAAGCATAAGCGGTCTGTGACCTGGGGCGGGGGCATCCTCAAGCAGGCTCCAATGCGACTGAGTTAATGAGGCATCCACCGTATACTCAGGTCAAGCTAGCTGACTTGGGTACGCAGTTTCAGCAAACGCACAGGGAACCCTTGGCAGTATGGATGCTTTTGCAACTCTGGGATACCAGGGTAGACGGTATCTTGTGTTCCGGGCACAAGGTAGAACAGCTGGCATCTATAACCACTCACTTCTCGTTGAGACAAAGGCCACAGAAGGCTAGGTGGCTCATGCAGGGTGCACCTAACCAAGCACACACCCTGATGGAATGGACTAACGCTGCCATCTGCACCATGTGGTCAAACACGGGAGAGCTCCCAGATACTCTAAGAGGCATACCTATGCCGAGTTTACCCAAGTGGTGAGAGAACCGGGCATGAAGCAGTAGATATCTAACCCTAATGCTGAGGCCTAGATGATGAGCATTTTACTGGTGGCATTCAAGATACTATTTTGAACAATGCCCCATCTACCACTTTGGATCCCTGACTGCTATTCTTGCACCCTATGTCGGATGTCCCATCTATGCAGTGATCTCGATGGTGGCTAGCTTGGGAGAAATAGAGGGATGGCCACAAGCACAGGGGATTAGAAGTGTGAGGACCCTGAAGGGGGCCCAAACTGATAACAGCCCCACCCAGGTGATGAGACTGCAAATGTGGGCTGATTTGCTGGCAGCAGGAGTTTGTAGAAATAAAGTTGAGAGCCCAGAGCTCTGCTCCTAGAGAGCTATGGAGGCAACAGACTGAAGGAGCAGTTTACCAAGTTCAGGAAGCACCCACAGCAAGAGATGTAGGTGGTTCCGTTAGACGATTACATGCACCCAAGATATTCCTTTAGATGACACCCTTTTTCACCGTGAATACGGCTCAGATCAAGGCACCCTCCTGAGCCCAAACAGGGACTGGAGGCCCCATGTAGAACTTGCAATTCACTGGTCACTAGCCAGTGTACAAAGAGTAATGGCCCTGGGTGACACTGGTGCTGAATGCAGCCTTGTTTATGGCAAGCCAGAGCAGTTTCCCATTCCTAGTGCATACACTGATGGCTATGGTGGCCAAATGATGTAGATTTAGAACAGTGTACCACAAAGGCCGTGTCCTGTGATACAGATCGTACCGCAAAGGCTGTGTCCTATGATGTAGATTTAGTAGAATAGTGTACTGTAAAGGCTGTGTCCTGTGATGTAGATCGTACTGCAAAGGCTGTGTCCTGTGATATAGATTTAGTAGAATAGTGTACTGTAAAGGCTGTGTCCTGTGATGTAGATCGTACTGCAAAGGCTGTGTCCTGTGATATAGATTTAGTAGAACAGTGTACTGTAAAGGCTGTGTCCTGTGATGTAGATTTAGTAGAACAGTGTACTGCAAAGGCTGTGTCCTGTGATACAGATCATACTGCAAAGGCTGTGTCCTGTGATATAGATCGTACTGCAAAGGCTGTGTCCTGTGATACAGATCGTACTGCAAAGGCTGTGTCCTGTGATGTAGATTTAGTAGAACAGTGCACTGCAAAGGCTGTGTCCTGTGATATAGATCGTACTGCAAAGGCTGTGTCCTGTGATATAGATTTAGTAGAATAGTGTACTGTAAAGGCTGTGTCCTGTGATGTAGACTTAGTAGAACAGGGCACTGCAAAGGCTGTGTCCTGTGATATAGATTGTACTGCAAAGGCTGTGTCCTATGATGTAAATTTAGTAGAATAGTGTACTGTAAAGGCTGTGTCCTGTGATGTAGACTTAGTAGAACAGGGCACTGCAAAGGCTGTGTCCTGTGATATAGATTGTACTGCAAAGGCTGTGTCCTATGATGTAGATTTAGTAGAACAGTGTACTGCAAAGGCTGTGTCCTGTGATGTGCTACTAACCTCTAATTCTCTTGCATATTTAGAACAGTGTGAAAACATTTGGAATCATGTGGGTTGTCCCTGAATACCACAAAAAAAATCCCCTCCTAGAAGGGGTTGGGCCTGGAGCCTATGGGGGTGGGGGGGGGGGGGGGGGGTTGTGGATCCTTAATAAAAAACACACCAGCAGGGGTGGAGTTGCTCCTGTGAAGGCTTTCCTGAAATCTCACAAGGACAGATCGGGGACTGGACTTGGTCAAGGAAGAAAAAGGCACTCCACATGCAGTAGGTGGCTCTTCTAGCCCCATGAGGGCAAGGACTGCAACATGAGTTCCAGGTGATACCTGACACTGGATTTTCTATATTTTGGGGGATGTAACTGTTGTTATAGCTACTGCTTTTGGGAGATCTAAATTCAAAGATCAGCATTACTTGCCAAGGGAATATTGTGGACGATGGACTGTGCATAGATTGTGAGGTGAGAGACCCTGAAGGGGTGAATGTGGTTTAGTCTCTAAGTCATGTCCAACTCTTGCGACCCCATGGACTATAGCCTGAAGGGGTGGAATGTGGAGAAATCAACAAGACGGCACGAGTCAGGCCCTCTCACCCCGTGTTCTGTAGACAATGACTGTGCACGGTATGTAACAGCTGAGATTGCTTATGGTACTGCGCATGCGCATCACGAGGTACTCACTTGGTCGCAGGCTAGTGTGCGCAGTACACCTGTATGAGCTTCACCATGAAAGCCCCAGTTGCTGCTGCTGCTGCATCAGGGCTATACTGGAGTGACATCATGGTTATGTTATGTGAGGTTATGCTATGAATATGTCACAGCTGCGTTCTGGTTATGTTACGGCTGCTGCTATGGCTGCTGCATCAGCCAGAAGAGAGGCTGTGTTATGGCTGCCGTGCCAGCCGGGAGAGAATAAATGTGTCTGCAGTTCCTATGGCTTCCTGAGTCTCCTTCCAGTCTCTTAGCTTGTGCCTTGCATACCCTGGGTTCAGCGATCACTGCAAGACAGCCACCAAATGCATTTACCACAAACATCCACAAACGTTTGATTTTGAGGTTTCAGAACTACAGATGAAAGATCGGTAGTATCTATCCCATAAGACTACGAGAATCAACTGAACTATTAATAAGTATCAGTACTTTGAATAGCACCTGGCATGCCATAAGTGCTACATCAGAGGGACTTGTCATTTTTATGTGCAAGGTGCTTGTCAGATTGTATGAGAGGGTGTCTTAGCCCATTCAGGCTGCTATAACTAAAACACCATAGACTGCATAGCTTATACAGCATTTGATTCTCACAGTTCTGGAGGCTGGGAAGTCAAGATCGAGACGCCTGCAGATTCAGTGTCTGGTGAGGTCTCACTTCCCAGTTCATACATCGATGGCTGTCTTCTCGCTACATCCTTCCTCAGAAGGCAGAAGAGGGGAGGGAGCTCTCTGGTGTTTCCTTTATAAAGGTACTGATTCACTCATGAGAGCTCTGCCTTCCTGACCTAATCACCTCTTAAGGGCCCCATCTCCAAATATCAACACACTGGCAATTAGATTTCAACATATGAATTTGGGGGGACAGATTCAGTCGATAGTGGAGATATACAAAAATGAATAAAAATCATTTCTTCCTTACAACTTGATAAACTAAGACCATCTAAGCTCTGGAAGGGTACTATTACAATAGTAGTAGTAACATGTATTAAATGACCATTATATGCCAAGCATTATATCAGATTTTTAAATGAATTATTTATTATTCATAAGCACTCTAAGGTGAATACTAATATCCCCCTTTTTAAAATATCAATAAAGGAGGCTGAGAGAGAGCAAGTAATCTGCCCAAGATTAAGTAGTAGATTCGTTATTTAAACCTAAGCATTCTGACTTGAAGATTCATCCTCTTACCTATAACCTTATGCCACCTCCTACAAGTTATATGTGTCAAATTTGACACTATAAAATTGGAAATCACAGTGTACCACAGTCAACAAAATCTGACAGTATTTCTCTACTTCCCTAACAACATTTTAAATTACCCATCAGAATTTATAATATGATGGGTAATTTATGATGGAAAAATAATTTATTATGGAAAAATAAATAAATATGCCAGAAAAACAAAATCCAAACTTACCAAATGCTGCAGTATGATATTAGTCCTTTTATATGAATTAAACCTGAAACAAATGTAGAATACAATGAACACAGTAATGTGGATAGTCATGTTTCAATGTATAAATACAACATTCCCTTTTGTTTGCTTTAGCTTCTTTGAACAGTTATTAGAACAAAAAATTTTTTAAAAAAGTTTAATTCATTCATTGTGGTATGAACACAAAACAATACAGCCACTTTCAAAGAAATTTTGGTAGTTTCTTAAAAAACTAAACATACTCTTATCATATGACCCAGCTATTGCACTCCTTGGTATTTACCCAAATGAGCTAAAAACTTATGTCCACCTACACGTAAATGTTGATGATAGCTTTATTCATATTAGCCAAAATGTGGATGTAACCAAGAGGTCCTTCAATAGCTGAATGGATAAACAAACTGTGGTGTATATATATACAATGAAATACTACTCAGCAATAAAAAGAAACAACACTATTCCATTAAAAAAACAAAAAAACAGAGGAACCTTAAATGCACACTGCTAAGCAAAAGCAGTCAATCTGAAAAGGCTATATATTGTGATCCCAAGCATAGGACATTCTGAAAACTATGGAAGGATACAGACATATTGTGTCCTAACATAACAAAATAGGACACGTATTTTGTTTGAAGCTCCTCCTATATGATTCCAAAGTGCAGACAAGTTATCATTAAAATCAATAAATCTGAAGTGATAGATTCTAGCTTATTTAGGAGCATTTCTAAAATAAATTTCATATAGACTTTTAAAATCTGAATTATACTTACCCTAAAGCACCATTTCTAAAACTTATTTCAACTTAACTCAAAACCTTCCAGAAAGAAAAATTAAGTATCAAAAAAGTTAAGTGCTAATTTCTTTTTTTTTTTTTTAGATCCAGAATAACACTGAACTTTTTTTTTTTTTTTTTAATATTTATTTGACTATGCCGGTTCTTAGTTGAGGCATGTGGAAGCTAGTTTCCTGATTAGGGATCAAATCCAGGAGTTTGATCCTAGGTTTGATTGGGAACACAGGAGTCTTAGCCACTAGACCACAGGGAAGTCCCCCAGAATAACTGTGATGAACTTATTGACAAAACAGAAATAGAGTTATAGATGCAAGAACATTATGGTTACAGCAGAGACAGGGGGACAAATTCAGAGACTGGGAGTGACATATACACTACTATATATAAAACAGGTAACTAATGAGAACCTACTATTTAGCACAGGGAACTCTACTCAATGATCTGTGGTGACCTGATGACACCACCCTTATGCCAGAAAGTGAAAAGGAACTAAAAAGCCTCTTGATGAAAGTGAAAGAGGAGAGTGAAAAAGTTGGCTTAAAGCTCAACATTCAGAAAACTAAGATCATGGCATCTGGTCCCATCATTTCATGGGAAATAGATGGGGAAACAGTGGAAACAGTGACAGACTTTATTTTCTTGGGCTCCAAAATCACTGCAGATGGTGACTGCAGCCATGAAATTAAAAGACACTTACTCCTTGAAAGAAAAGTTATGGCCAACCTAGATAGCATATTCAAAAGCAGAGACATTACTTTGCCAACAGAGGTCCGTCTAGTCAAGGCTATGGTTTTTCCTGTGGTCATGTATGGATGTGAGAGTTGGACTGTGAAGAAGGCTGAGCGCTGAAGAATTGATGCTTTTGAGCTGTGGTGTTGGAGAAGACTCGAGAGTCCCTTGGACTGCAAGGAGATCCAACCAGTCCATTCTGAAGGAGATCAGCCCTGGGATTTCTTTGGAAGGAATGATGCTAAAGCTGAAACTCCAGTACTTTGGCCACCTCATGAGAAGAGTTGACTCATTGGAAAAGACTCTGATGCTGGGAGGAATTGCGGGCAGGAGGAGAAGGGGACGACAGAGGATGAGATGGCTGCATGGCATCACTGACTGGATGGACGTGAGTCTGAGTGAACTCCGGGAGTTGGTGATGGACAGGGAGGCCTGGCGTGCTGCGATTCATGGGGTCGCGAAGAGTCGGACACAACTGAGCGACTGAACTGAACTGAACATGGGAAGGAAATCTAAAAAAGAGTAGATATATGTGTATGTATAAATGATGTACTTTGCTGTGTAGCAGAAACTGACACAACACTGTAAAGCAGCTATATTCCAATAAAAAATTTTTTTAAAAAGAAACTACCCCAAATTTGTTCCACCATTCCAGTAGTGAAAATTCAAGTCCACAATAAAGGGGAAAAGGTGAATAAATCAATGAGCACAAAAAAAATTTTATTTCATTTGAGGAAAGTTAATATAAAACTATAAAACATCAGTTCAAACCACTATGTATCACCTTTACAGGTCAAAAAATCTCTGGACCAATTACTATAAAGCAAATAGAAAATAAACTTAAGTACAACTAAGTTTCCTGCCAGATTCTATATAATCTATTAGTTCTATATATTCCAATTTATACTCAACTATTATTTTTAAACTGGTATTAACTTTTATAACTCAAAAATGTATCTGCATGTTCAGAGTCTCCTAGTAATTCTGAATTTATGATCTTCATATTCCTTCCTATTGGCTCCCAGAGTGCCATCTGGTGGAAGGGAAGAGGCATGCACATCCCAGCTACTGCTAATTTACTAATTCTCTTTATAAGGCTTACTTTCTTCACACGATGGTCAACTCTACTGCCAGCAGCAGTTGTTCCAAAAGTGGCCCCTGGCCCTACATCATCAGTTTACCTGGGAACATGGTAGAAATGCAAATATATGACCCCATCCACACCTACTGAATCAGACACTGTGCGGTAAGGCTCAGAAATCTATGTTTAACAAACCCTTCAGGTAATCCTGATACATGCTAAGGTTAAAAACAACTAAGAAGAATGAGAACCTTATCATTTATGAAATTTTTGATTATCGACACACACACACACACACACACACGGGCTTACAAAATTAACTTTCAGTGAACCTGTTTAAGATGACAATATAATAAAAACAGTGCTTAATGAAGATTATTACAGCAGAAATAGGCAAAGTAGAATATGAATAGAATAGAAGATCAAGTCCAAGGCCAAGTAATTCAGACATGAACTGATGAAAAGCAATTGTGGAAACAAAAGCATGATTTACAGAGTTATTATCAAGTAAAAACTCAACGGAAAAGAAAAAGAATTATGCCAAAAATGATCCCAAGATTTCAAGCCAAGAGAATCAGGAGAAATAGGTACTGAAAAGGTTGGAAAGGAAACTAGCTAGTTTGTAGAATGAAATATGAATTCCATTTTTAATTTCTTGAATTTGTAATGGTATAAGTAAAAATATTCAACAGTGAGTGGAGAAGAGACTGGAGTTTGAAAGAAAAGTTAGCTAAAGACTTGTCAACAAGTCACATGCATAGACAATCACTGAGGCATACACACCTCTCAGTTCTCTATGGGGAATAAATTAGAAAGTTGCAGCTAAGAACCGTGGCCTGAAGGCTTCCTGTGCTGACAAACATGTTGTATAGTTAGCAGGATTTTAAAATTATGAAGATTAAAAAATCAAGAGATTTCACTTAAAAATGGAGTTTTCCAGTCTTTCCAGAAATATTGATAGTTATGGAAACACTGGGACTAGGTTTCACAATGGCAACAATGCCCAAGGCAGAAAAGCTGCCTCCTTGAGACAGAGGGCTCTTTATTGCTCACTTGTTCAGTCGCTAAGTCACGTCTGACTTTTTGCAGCCCCATGGACTGTAGCCCACCAGGCTCCTCTGTCCGAGAGATTTCCCAGGCAAGAATACTGGAGTGGACTGCCATTTCTTTCTCCAGGGGATCTTCCCAACCCAGGATCGAATCCAAGTCTCCTGCACTGGCAGGCAGATTCCTTACTACTGAGCCACCAGGGAAGCCCCCTCGATTGCTCACCGGTTCCCTGCTCATCCCCACCAGCTAGCACCACTCAATGCTCCCATCTGAGCATCTGCATATGAGTTTGGGACTCTTCGAACAGAAAGGAGCTGCAGTCCATGGGGTCCTTCCTTCATTGTAAGGATGATGTTGAAGCTCCAATACTTTGGCCACCTGATTCAAAGAGCTGACTCACTGGAAAAGACCCTGATGCTGGGAAAGACTGACAGCACGAGGAGAAGGGGACGACAGAGGATGAGACGGTTGGATGGCATTACCAACTCAATAGACTTGAGTTTGAGCAAACTCCAGGAGTCCGACATAACTGAGTGACTAACTCTCACTTTCAGCATAGGAAAACAAAATTGAATCAAGTATTGAGTCTTCAGAAACAACTACGTAAGAGTAAAGAGAGGCAGACCAAGAACCAAACCAAAAGAATACAGTTCAGCAAACCACAGAGAAGATGAAGGGAATGAGTGTTACTAACAACTTAAAAGAGATCAATCCCTTTGAAGAGGCTCCCTGATCTCTCACTTCCTTCTAAACCTGGTTCTCTTTTCCTTTAACACACTTACCAGAGCTGATAAATATTACTTCTATTTAAATATCTGTTTCTCATCTGATCCCCCTGGATTTCAAGGACCTGAAGTAAGAAACAATAAGAACAAGTAGTCTAGTTTGGCCACAGGATAAGAGAAGCGCCTAGAATACTATCTCCCAGGAGCTGTTAACAGAAGAGTAAGTACCATTGAATTCATGAGGTAAACTGGGGTCAAATCGTTGAAACCAAGGCTGGGAAGTTTTTATTTAATTCCATAGCTAAGTTCAGTTCAGTTCAGTTGCTCAGTCATGTCCGACTCTTTGCAACCCCATGGACTGTAGCACACCAGGCCTCCATGTCCATCACCAACTCCCAGAGTTTACTCGAACTCATGTCCATTGAGACGGTGATGCCATCCAACCATCTCATCTTCTGTCATCCCCTTCTCCTCCCGCCTTCAATCTTGCCCAGCATCAGGGTCTTTTCCAATGAGTCAGTTCTTCCCATCAGGTGGTCAAAGTGTTGAAGTTTCAGCTTCAGCATCAGTCTTTCCAATGAATATTCAGCACTGATTTCCTTTAGATTGGCCTGGTTCAGTCCAAGGAACTCTGAAGAGTCTTCTCCAACACCACAGTTCAAAAGCATCAATTCTTCGGCACTCAGGTTTTTTTTATAGCCCAACTCTCACATTCATACATGACTACTGGAAAAACCATTCTGTTGAAGAGACAGACCTTTGTTGGCAAAATAATGTCTCTGCTTTTTAATATACTGTCTAGGTCGATAGGGCTTCCCTGGTGGCTCAGAGGTTAAAGCGTCTGCCTCCAATGCGGTAGACCCGGGTTCGATCCCTGGGTAGGGAAGATCCCCTGGAGAACGAAACAGTAACCCACTCCAGTATTCTTGCCTGGAGAATCTCATGGATGTAGAAGCCTGGTAGGCTACATAGTCCACAGGGTCGCAAAGAGTCGGACATGACTGAGCGACTTCACCTAGGTCAGTCATATCTTTTCTTCCAAGGAGCAAGCGTCTTTTAATTTCATGCCTACAGTCACCATCTGCAGTGATTTTGGAGCCCCCCAAAAATAAAGTCTGTCACTGTTTCCACTGTTTCCCCATCTATTTGCCATGAAGTGATGGGACCAGAAACCATGATCTTATGGTTTCTGACTGCTGAGTTTTAAGCCAACTTTTTCACCCTTCTCTTTCACTTTCATCAAAAGGCTTTGTTCTTCACCTTCTGCCATAAGGGTGGTGTCATCTGCATATCTGAGGTTATTGATAATTCTCCCCGCAATCTTGATTGCAGCTTGTGCTTCATCCAGCCTGGCATTTTGCATGATATACTCTGCATATAAGTTAAATCAGAGCAGATCAGATCAGTCACTCAGTCATGTCCAACTCTTTGCGACCCCATGAATTGCAGCACGCCAGTCCTCCCTGTCCATCACCAACTCCCGGAGTTCACTCAGACTCACGTCCATCAAGTCAGTGATGCCATCCAGCCATCTCATCCTCTGTCATCCCCTTCTCCTCTTGCCCCCAATCCCTCCCAGCATCAGAGTCTTTTCCAATGAGTCAACTCTTCGCAGGAAGTGTCCAAAGTACTGGAGTTTCAGCTTTAGCATCATTCCTTCCAAAGAAATCCCAGGGCTGATCTCCTTCAGAATGGACTGCTTGGATCTCCTTGCAGTCCAAGGGACTCTCAAGAGTCTTCTCCAACACCACAGTTCAAATGCATCAATTCTTCGGCACTCAGCTTTCTTCACAGTCCAACTCTCACATCCATACATGACCACAGGAAAAACCATAGCCTTGACTAGACGGACCTTTGTTGGCAAAGTAATGTCTCTGCTTTTGAATATGCTATCTAGGTTGGTCATAACTTTCCTTCCAAGGAGTAAGCATCTTTTAATTTCATGGCTGCAGTCACCATCTGTAGTGATTTTGGAGCCCAGAAAAATAAAGTCTGACACTGTTTCCACTGTTTCCCCATCTATTTCCCATGCAGTGATGGGACCAGATGCCATGATCTTAGTTTTCTGAATGTTGAGCTTTAAGCCAACTTTTTCAATCTCCTCTTTCACTTTCATCAAGAGGCTTTTGAGTTCCTCTGCACTTTCTGCCATAAGGGTGGTGTCATCTGCATATCTGAGGTTATTGTTAAGTTAAATAAGTAGGGTGAAAATATACAGCCTTGACATACTGCTTTTCCTATTTGGAACCAGTCTGTTGTTCCATGTCCAGTTCTAACTGTTGCTTCCTGACCTGCATACAGATTTCTCAGGAGGCAGGTCAGAAGGTCTGCTATTTCCATCTCTTGAAGAATTTTCCAGTTTGTTGTGATCCACACAGTTAAAGACTTTGGCATAGTCAATAAAACAGAAGTAGATGTTTTTCTGGAACTCTCTTGCTTTTTCAAAATCCAACGGATGTTAGCAATTTGATGTCTGGTTCCTCTGCTTTTTCTAAATCCTGCTTGAACATCTGGAAGTTCACGGTTCACATCCTGTTGAAGCCTGGCTTGGAGAATTTTGAGCATTACTTTATTAGTGTGTGAGATGGGTGCACTTCTGCAGTAGTTTGAGCATTCTTTGGCATTGCTTTTCTTTGGGATTGGAATGAAAACTGACCCTTTCCAGTCCTGTGGCCACTGTTGAGTTTTCCAAATTTGCTGGCATATTGAGTGCAGCACTTTCACAGCATCATCTTTTAGGATTTGAAATAGATCAACTGGAATTCCATCACCTCCACTAGCTTTGTTCATAGTGATGCTTCCTAAGGCCCACTTGACTTCACATTCCAGGATGTCTGGCTCTAGGTGAGTGAGCATACCATCATGATTATCTGGGTCATGAAGATCTCTTTTGTTTAGTTCTGTGTATTCTTGCCACCTCTTCTTAATATCTTCTGCTTCTGTTAGGTCCATACCATTTCTGTCCTTTACTGAGCCCATCTTTGCATAAAATGCTCACTGGGTATCTCTAATTTTCATGAAGAGATCATTAGTCTTTCCCATTCTATTGTTTTCCTCTACTTCTTTGCACTGATCTCTGAGGAAGGCTTTCTTTTCTCTCCTTGCTATTCTTTGGAACTGTGCATTCAAATAAGTATATCTTTCCTTTTCTCTTTTGCTTTTCACTTCTCTTCTTTTCATGGCTATTTGAAAGGCTTCCTCATACAGCCATTCTGCTTTTTTGCTTTTCTTTTTCTTGAGGATGTTCTTGATCCCTGTCTCCTGTACAATGTCACGAACCTCATTCCATAGTTCATCAGGCACTGTCTACCAGATCTAATCCCCCGAATCTATTTCTCACTTCCACTGTATAATCGTAAGGGATTTGATTTAGGTCATACTTAAATGGTCTAGTGGTTTTCCCTACTTTCTTCAATTTAAGTCTGAATTTGGCAATAAGGAGTTCATGATCTGAGCGACACTCAGCTCCTGGTCTTGTTTTTGCTGACTGTATAGAGCTTCTCCATCTTTGCCTGCAAAGAATATAATCAATCTGATTTCAGTATTGACCATCTGGAGATGTCCATGTATAGAGTCTTCTCTTGTGTTGTTGGAAGAGGGTGTTTGCTATGACCAGTGAGTTCTCTTGGCAAAACTCTATTACCCTTTGCCCTGCTTTGTTCTGTACTCCAAGGCCAAATTTGCCTGTTACTCCAGGTGTTTCTCGACTTCCTACTTTTGCATTCCAGTCCCCTATAATGAAAACAACATCTTTTTTGGGTGTTAGTTCTAAACGGTCTTGAAGGTCTTCATAGAACCATTCAACTTCAGCTTCTTCAGCATTACTCGTTGGGACATAGACTTGGATTACCATGATATTGAATGGTTTGCCTTGGAAACAAACAGAGATCATTCTGTCGTTTTTGAGACTGCATCCAAGCACTGCATTTCAGACTCTTGTTGACTATGATGGCTACTCCATTTCTTCTAAGGGATTCTTGCCCACAGTAGTAGATATAATGGTCATCTGAGTTAAATTCACCCATTCCAGTCCATTTTAGTTCACTGATTCCTAAAATGTCAACATTCATTCTTGCCATTAACCCCACCATAGAGCTGCCAGAACTTACACAGGACTGGGAAAAAGATTCTTGGAGGGCACAAACAGAACCTTTTGTGCACCAGGACCCAGAAAAAAGGAGCAATGACCCCACATGAGACTGACCCAGACTTGCTGAGGAGTGTCCAGGAGTCTCCAGTGGAGGCATGGGTTGGTGGCGGCCTGCTGCAGGGGTGGGGGCAGTGAATGTAGCAGTACATGCACGGGATCTTTTGAAGGAGGTTGCCATAGCTAAGAGGATACCTCTAAAAGCTTCTGAGCAGAGAAATGGATGGCACTGAAGTAAACTTTCACAAGATTAACATGGCAGTCATGTGCAGAAACTATTCAAATTGCAAAGAGATAAGAGATAAATCAGCAGTCATGTACAGATGTGAGAGTTGTATCATAAAGAAGGCTGAGCACCAAAGAATTGATGCTTTTGATCTGTAGTGCTGGATAAGACTCTTGAGAGTCCCCTGGACAGCAAGGATGTTGGGAGGTGCAATGCAAAATAGCCTTGAAGGAGAAGGTCCTCGGGGAAATGGTGAAGGGCCAGAAGTACCCAGGCATTGTGTATTGATAGTTGAAAAACATTTCCTGCCTTTGGCTATGCTCGGCGCCAAAATTTAGCAATTAAACGTTAAAAACATTGCTTGAGAAAATGGGTCATGGATAAACACATGGGTCGTTAAGAACACGCTGTTCCTTGAAGTATCTTTTACTGATTATATCTTAGCCTTGTACGTGCTCTGCTGGCCGTATGCTCTAAGCTCTTTGTTCCTTGCTCCTATAAAAAGGCTTGACTGCAGAAATAAAATTGTCAGTCCTTGCAGAGACTGTCCAAGTGTTATTCTTTCAGGTTCACTGTTTCCAAGTCCCGGGAAGAAAATTCCCACAAAGGAGATCAAACCAGTCCATCCTAAAGGAAATCAGTCCTGAATATTCATTGGAAGGACTCATACTGAAGCTGAAACTCCAATACTTTGGCCACCTGATTCAAAGAGCTGACTCACTGCAAAAGATCCTGATGCTGGGAAAGACTGAAGGCAGGAGGAGAAGGGGACAACAGAGGATTAGATGGTTGGATGGCATCACCAACTCAATGGACATGAGTTTGAGTAAACTCAGGGAGATGGTGAAGGGCAGTGAAGTCTGAAGAGCTGAGTCCACGGGGTCACAAAAAGCTGGACACAGCTTGGCGACTGAACAAGAGATAAATCAAGTTTCCACAAAGTGAACATAAGAAGTGTGTTCAAATTCAAATGAGCAGGAAGAGATAAGGATTGAGCGCGTGGGAGAACTTAGATAACTTTAGGAATCTAAAAGGATGGACAGTACTAAGAAGTTGAAAGTGCAGAGGTGGAACAAGGGTTGCAGTTACGTCCAAATGTACATTTGAGGTGCAAAGAAGACATTCAGGTGTTTGTGAATAGTACTGGAGCTCAGGACAAATTAGGGTTAGTCATACAAACCTGAGAGTTATCTTCAGAGAGAGGTACTTTATTGGGGAATAATGACAACAAATTCCAAGGGCTGTATTGGCACCAGGGCAAGATAAGTAGTGGACAGTGGTAGTAGGAAAGCAAGACATTGGCCGAACAGCCAAGGGTAGCCGGACTTCAAGGACTGGACAACAATGTCAACCACAGCACAGAGACCCTACTTCCTCTCAGAAAACTGTGGCACCCTATTACTTAGTACATTTGTAGACTACATTGTTATAGACTGGATGATACTGGCCTCCGTGCTCTGCTTTGCTAGGGTAATACCCACACCAGGCCTACTCCTGGAAAATGCATCTCTGATCAAAACCCCCAAATGGGTCCAGGATTTGCCTAATTAGTGCACCTTGCAATACTGGAAGGAACAAAGCCAGCCTGAACTCTGGGAATAACAAAGTCTTTCCCAAGTCATTTAATTTTGTTAACAAATATGCCTTCCCAGTTTGTTTCTCAAACAATCTGGTATTTGTTCACAGCTTCAAAAAAGCAGCAGCAGTGATTGTTCTTTATAAAGAACTGATTGTTCTTTATACCTGCCAAGTCTCTCTGTGAGCTGGTTAGAGCCACAGGGACAACTAATTTCAAGGTATAAAAATAAACAAGTAAATAAATTTTTTAAAAAATAACCACACAGAGAGAACAAAAGCAACTCTTCTATTTTTTTTTTTTTCCCCAAATACTGAACACCAGGTCCTCGGTGTCCATTCATGCTGTCCCTTCAGTTGTGTCCGACTTTTTGCTACCCTGTGGACTATAAGCCCATCAGGCTCCTCTGCCCATGAGATTCTCCAGGCAAGAATACTGGAGTGGGTTGCCATGCCCTCCTCCAGAGGATCTTCCAGACCCAGGGATCAAACTCACTTCTCTTATGTCTCCTGCACTGGCAGGCGGATTCTTTACCATTAGCGCACATGGGAAGCCCCCAGGCCCATGGATACAAAGTTAAGACAAGACACATTGCTCTAAAGCTGTGCATGCTAAGTCGCTTTAGTCGTGTCCGACTCTTTGCGCCCCTATGGACTATAACCCGCCAGTCTTCTCTGTCCATGGGATTCTCCAGGCAAGAACACTGTAGTGGGTTGCCATTTCCTCCTCCAGGAGTTCTTCCCCACCCAGGGATCGAACCCATGGTCTCTTCTGTCTCCTGCACAGGCAAGTGGGTTTCTGACCACTAGCGCCACCTGGGAAGCCCCCTCTAAAGCCCTGAAAATGAAGTGAAGCCGCTCCGTCGTATCCGACTCTTGGCGACTCCATGGACTACAGCCCACCAGGCCCCTCATCCATGGAATTTTCAAGGCAAGGATACTGGAGTGGGTTGCCATTTCAACTATCCTTAAATGAAAAAACCACTCCCATCTCTTATCCCCAAGGCAAAAGCCAAGGTTAAAAAAACCCCAGGAATTTCAGCTGTCAGGCCAATTAGCGGTTCTCCTTCAAGTGGTCCCATCTGCTACCTGGTAATGCACGGGGGGCAGGCAAACGGTCTCAGGACTGCTGCAGCCTGCCTGCCTGCCTACAGTGATAGCTATCAGATTTTCTCAGCTGAGCTCCAGTGGCATTAAGCAGCACTTTCAAACGTTAAACATCTTTGCACACACACTTCCCCAAGGCAAGCTGTGTGTGCGCAACACACGGCTCAAAGTTTCAGACACCTATACCAACGCTGGAATCATGCGACACCTAGCACACCAATCACACCACGAGCACAGAGACACCTAGCAAAGCACGAATGTTTGTTAGCAGCACCAAAAATGCCACAAAATTCCTCCAAGTGGAAACTCTGCGTGTCCCCCAAACTTACTCAACTAAAGAAGGAAAGGAACGGGGGTCAAGGCTGCCTAAGAGCCAGAGAGGCAGAAAACGAAGGCGATGCTGAGAAGACGGTGCTAGAAGGAGTAAGGCGAGGAGGTGGGTGGAGGGATGACCCGCGCGAGTCGGGTCTGAGAGCTGAGTCTCCAAAGGCGATGAGAAACTTCAAGGCCAGACAGTCCCCACTCCCGACCTTTTTCATCCGGGCAAGCGCAACTGACGAGGCTGTCCTTAGCCGCTCGCTTACTCACCTCGACATGAGTCTGCACAACCTCTGCAACCCCATTGCCAAAACACGCGAGCTAAATCAGCGCTGACTGAGCAGCCCCCTTGGCGTGGCTCTTCACGTCAGGCCCGCCTACTGCCGCCGGAAGCCTCCGGAAACAGACGGCAAGTCCTCCAGAGAGCTAGAGAGGCCTAGAGCAGGCCTTTTCCGCTGCGCCTCGCTAAGGGGCAGGGCGGGAACAACTGCTGAGGAAATGGACTGAGAGAGAAAGGAGGTGGGCTGGGCCCAGCGGAGCGGGGCCGGGGGGCGGAGCGGGGCCGGGGGGCGGAGCGGGGCCGGGGGGCGGAGCGGGGCCGGGGGGCGGAGCGGGGCCGGGGGGCGGAGCGGGGCCGCGGGGCGGAGCGGGGCCGGGGGGCGGAGCGGGGCCGGGGGGCGGAGCGGGGCCGGGGGGCGGAGCGGGGCCGGGGGGCGGAGCGGGGCCGGGTGAAGGCGGAGGTCGAGGTGGGGGTGAAGACGCGGTCAGAGAGCAGAGGCGGGCTGATAGGGAGCGTGGGAGGAGATTGCTCGCTAGGGGCTCTGTTGGGAAAAGCCCAAGCGGTCAAGGTAGCTTACTTTGACTATCGAAGAGTGATAGAAGAGACTTTTCTGGAGCTTTAAGGCCTTTTTTAAAATTAAAAATGTAAGCTTAGGACTTCGTTAGCTGTCCAGTGGTTAAAACTGTGCAGCCAGCCACTTCAGAGGACATAAATTTTATCCCTGATTTGAGAACTAAGATCCCGCATGCCTGGCGGTGGGGTCAAAAAAATTTTGTTTTTAATTTTAAAAAATATAAACTTACTCTCTATTCTGAGAATCAAATGGATGAAATATATGTGATAAGAATACATTTATGTAATCTTTTGCTAGCCTAACAGCAGAATATTAGTATTGAGATATTAATATTTCCTGTTTTTTGGAAAAGTTATAAATTCCCCAGTCTTAATGACAGACAAGAATTATCTCCTTAAGAGATGATAGATATGTCTTCAACTGAACTAAGTTACTGTTATCAGTGAAAGCATAATTGCACTTAGAAAGTAGCCTACTCTTCAATGAAACCAAAATTTAACTCATCCACTGGTATCCACTATTACATAGATACAGAAGATTGGTCCTCTGCCACCTGATACACCCAGATGTCCCTCAGCAAACATTTCATCGCCACTGAAGCACTGATAGATTTATCAAGAAGGTGGAACTCAGGGAAGAATTTCAGAGAGAGGGAATTTGAAGGAGTTAGTCTCAGCAATTTGACATCTGTGGATATACCGTAAAGGCTTTGGTCCAAAATTACCTTTCTACTTACCTCAAATATAATTACCAAATAACCATTGAACAGAGGACAAACAGGGCGACAGAAAGAACTCCTGACTTCCAATTCAGTTTTTAATCAGTTGTGGGAAATTGCTATTTGACATCACCCTCTGACATCACCTTCTTTGGGACTGAAGAAAGGCAGGCAACGCCAAAGAATGCTCAAACTATGGCACAAATGCACTCATCTCACATGCTAGCAAAATAATGCTCAAAATTCCCCAAGCCAGGCTTCAACAGTACTTGAACCGCAAACTTCCACATGTTCAAGCTGGATTTAGAAAGGGCAGAGGAACCAGAGATCAAATTGCCAACATCCACTGGATCATCAAAAAAGCAAGAGAGTTCCAGAAAAATACCTACTCGTGTTTTATTGACTATGCTAAATTCTTTGACTCTGTGGATCACAACAAACTGTGGAACATTCTTCAAGAGATGGGAATACCAGACCACCTGACCTGCCTCCTGAGAAATCTGTATGCAGGTCGAGAAGCAACAGTTAGAACTGGACATGGAACACCAGACTGGTTCCAGATTGGGAAAGGAGTATGTCAAGACTGTATATTGTCACCCTGCTTATTTAACTTATATGCAGAGTATATCATGAGAAATGCTGGGCTGGGTGAAGCATAAGCTGGAATCAAGACTGCCGGGAGAAAGCGAAGAAGAACTAAAGAGCCTCTTGATGAAGGTGAAAGAGAAGAGTGAAAATTTTGGCTTAAAGCTCAACATTCAGAAAACTAAGATCATGGCATCTGGTCCCATCACTTCATGGGAAATAGATGGGGAAACAGTGGAAACAGTGTCAGACTTTGTTTTTTGGGGCTCCAAAATCACTGCAGATGGTGGCTGCAGAAATTGAAAGACGCTTGCTCCTTGGAAGAAGAGCTATGACCAACCTAGACAGCATATTAAAAAGCAGAGACATTACTTTGTCAACAAAAGTCCATCTAGTCAAAGCTATGGTTTTTCCAGGAGTCATGTATGGATGTGACAGTTGGACTATAAAGCTGAGCACTGAAGAATTGATGCTTTGAACTGTGGTGTTGGAGGAGACTCTTGAGAGTCCCTTGGACTACAAGGAGATCCAGCCAGTCAGTCCTAAAGGAAATCAGTCCTGAATATTCATTGGAAGGAGTGATGCTGAAGCTGAAACTCCAATACTTTGACCACCTGATGTGAAGAACTGATTCACTTGAAAAGACCCTGATGCTGGGAAAGATTGAAGGCAGAAGGAAAAGGGAACGACAGAGGATGAGATGGTTGGATGGCATAATAAACTCAATGGACATGAGTTCGAGTAAACTCCGGGAGTTGATGATGGACAGGGAAGACTTTCGTGCTGCAGTCCATGGGGTTGCAAAGTCGGACACTACTGAGTGACTGAACTGAACTCTGACATCACCGTCAGTTAGTGTGCACAAAAAATGAACAATCATCAGCATGGTTTACTTTGAAAAGCATGGGCTTTCCCATGATAAGTCCAAAATTCAAATCTTCCCTATGCCCCAGCCTCATGTGTGTGTAATCTGTGGCTTACAGGGCCCCATGCTTAGAAGGACTGTGCCTTTGCTTTATTGCTATTCTTTTAATAATTTTTGAACAAAGGAATCTGCATTTTCATTTTGCACTAAGCTCCACAAATTATGTATTCAGTCCTGACCTGCCTCTAACACACTAAGAATTTAGTGACCTTGGGCAAATTATGTAACCTAAAATCTTTTTCAGTGTTTTTATTATTTTAGGTTAAGAATTCTAGTTGCTGACAATGCACAGAATGGGAAACAAATTTGCAAATGATATATATGGTAAGGAGGTGGTATCTACAATGTGTAAAGAACTGTAACAACTCAACAGTAAAAAATGACAAATAGCCCAATTTTTTAGATGGACAGCAGATTGAAAAAACAGTTCTCTAAAGAAGTTGTTGTTGTTGTTTAGTCACTAAGTCATGTTCAATTCTTTGCTACCCAGTGGATTGTAGCCCACCAGGCTCCTCTGTTCACGGGATTTCCCAGGCAAGAATACTGGAGTGGATTGCCATTTCCTTCTCCAGGGGATCTTCCCGACCCAGGGATGGAACCCAGGTTTCTTGCACTGCAGATAGATTCTTTACTGTTTAAGCCACCATGGAAGATCAAAGAGGATGTACAAATGATCAATAATCATATGACAAGGTGCTCAATATGATTGGCCATCAGGGAAATTCAAATCAAAACCATGATGAGATGTGACTTCACACCTATTAGGATGGCTATAATCAAAAAGACAGATAATAACAGGTGTTGGTGGAGAAATTGGAATCCTGAATACTGGTGGGAATGTAAAATGCCATGGCCATTTCAGAAAAGAAGTCTGACAGTCCCTTAAATGGTTAAACACAGAGTTACCACAAGACCTAACAATTCCACTTCTGGATATACACCCAAGAGAAATGAAAACATAGTCCACACAAATCTTTATGAAAGCATTCTTTATAATCATGAAAAAGTTGGCCTAACTGGTGGATTTTTAAGTGATATAAGCACACAATAAAATATTATTTGACAATAAAAAGAAATGAACTGTTGATACATGCTACCACATAAATGAACCTTGAAAACACTGCAACGTGAAGAAGCCAGTCACAATAGATGACATTTTTTATGATTCCAGTGATATGAGTGTCTAGAACAAGCAAATATATAGAGACTGAAAGTAGACTAGTGGCTGCCTAGGGCTTGGGAGGAGTGGTGGGACAACTGGAGGGTGACAGCTAAGTCATATGAGTTTCTTTTTGGTGTAATAAAAATATTCCAAAATATGTTCTGATTTTTTGTTGTTGTTGTTTAGTTGCTAAGTCATGTCTGACTCTTCTGTGAACCCATGGACTGTAACCTGCCAGCCTCCTCTGTTCATGGGATTTCCCAGGCAAGAGTACTGGAGTGGGTTGCCATTTCCTTCTCCAGGGGCTCTTCCCAACCCAGGGATCAGACCCGAGTCTCCTGCATCTCCTGCATTGGCAGGTGGATTTTTTACCACTGAGTTACCATGGAAAGCCATTGTGATGGTTGCACTAAACTAAAAACTATTGAATTACATAATTTAAATTGATAAATCTGTATTATACATGAATTATGTCTCAAACCTAAAAAAAAAAAAAAACAGAATTGTGTTTGCTCCACATCCTTATCAATATTTTGTGCTGTCAGTCTTTTTAATTTTAGTCTACTGGTGTGTGTATAGTATTGTCTCATTGTGGTTTTCAGTTACATTTCCCTTGTAGCTAATGATATTGAGCACTTTTTCATATACTTTTTATCTTTTTCTGTAAAGTAGCAGTTTTAACTCTCTTGCTCATTTTTAAATTAGATTATCTTTTTATTAGTGTTTGATGCAATAATTATCAGTTGCTGATACAAATTACCCCAGAGTTTAGCAACTTAAAACAACAAATATTTATTACGTCTCTGATTCTGAGGCTCAGGAATCAGAGAGAGGCTTAGGTGGATGGTTCTGGCTCAGAATCTTCACTGAGATTGCAGTCAATTCGTTAGCTGGGACAATGGTCATTTGAGTGCTCTCCTGGGGCAGAAGAGCCCACTTCCAAACTCACTCACATGCCTGTTGGCAGCCTTCAATTCTAGCCTCAAGGTCCTCTCTTTAGGGTTTCTTGCAAAGTAGCAGCTAGCTTCTTCCAGACTAAGTGATCCAAAAGAGAGCCACCAAGACAGAAGCCACCATATCTCTTATAACCTAATCTTGGGAATGAGGTACCATCACTATGCCCTATTCTATGGGTCACACAGACCACGCCTGGTACAGTGTGGGAGGGGACTCCACCAGGGCGTGATTACTGGGATGTCATCGAGGGCTGTTTGGAGGCTGGCTACCACTCTTGAATAGTTTTTTCTTCTCTCGTTGCCAATCAGTCATCCAGGCATACCAGTGATTTCTTTGCAACCTATCTCAGATTTGCCCACTCCTAACACCTCACTGCTACTGTCCTAGTACCCATATTCATGTTCATCCCAGATGTAACTTCTCTCTTATCTCTCAACCATCACATCCTTTACTGATTTTACTGATAACAAGCCTTCCTAGGATACCTTTTGACTTATTATTTAATTGCTAAAAAATCTCCCAGTCATCTATTACTATGCTGTTCAAGCTTCCCAGGTGGTGCTGGTGGCAAAGAACCTGCCTGCCAGTGCATCTCCTGATGTAAGAGAGGAGGGTTCGATCCCTGGGTTGGGAAGATCCCCTGGAGCAGGGCATGGCAACCCACTCCAGTATTCTTGCCCAGAGAATTCCATGGACAGAGGAGCCTAGCAGGCTACAGTCCATGGGGTCCCACAGAGTTGGGCATGACTGAAGCGACTTAACATACACACATGTTGTTCAACACCAGACACAAATGATACTGAGCACTTGAAAGGTGTCTAGTGCAACTGAGGAAATGAATTATTTTTAATTTAAATTTAACAATTGAACCAGTGACTAAAATATTTTTTAATATTGCTTACCTTTGAGCCACATTTCTGAGTGCCCTTTCTTTTCAACTTCCTCTCTCTGGCCACATGGAATTTCATACACACTTGTGGTATATCTGCCTCTCTCTTGGTGCTTTGTCTAGTCACTGAGGGCCTCTAATGATCCAGATGCTGAGTTAGGTGTTAGGCCCTGCAGCCTTGGAGTTTACATGGTGCAATGGGAGCACAGAGTAGGGCCACTTGTCATAGTCTAGGAATCAGAAAAGGCTACTCAGAAGAATTCAGGTTGTTCTGTTTTTTATCCATTTGGCTGCTTTGGATCTCAATTGCAACACATAGAATCCTCATTACATCATGTGAGGTCTTTCATTGTGGCCCACGGACTCTCTAATTGTGGTTCACAGGCTCAGGAGTTGTGGCACGGGCTTAACTGCTTTGTGGCATATGGGATCTTTGTTCCCCAACCAGGGATCAAACCCACCTCCCATGCATTGAAAGGCAGATTCTTAACCACTGGACCACCAGGGAAGTCCCTGGTTTAACTGTTTTGAGCTATAAATTGGTCACCTTAGATCCAGAGATCATGAGATTTAACCATCTGTTTGGATACTGGGGATGTTCATGAGTTCCAGCATTATGTGGATTTGGTAGGCAATGATGGGTTGTTTCTCAGATCATCAGCCAGTATCATGCTCAGTGTATTGATTCAAACAGCAGCTGATAAAGTTAGGAGCATGAATAAAATAGGAAATTTCAAAAACAAAGATGGTTTCTGTTAGAAAAAAAAATCTGTGTATATATGCACAGAAACACTAGAAGAATATATACCCAAAATGTTAGCAGCAGTCATCCTTGGGTGGTAGTAGAAACAGGGGTGACTCTCTACTTCGCTATTACAATTTATATTTTTTATTGTTTCTCTTGAGAGTAAATAATTGTTTTGCAACAAAAAGTGGTTTTTAAGGACATAAAAAACATTACACAAGACCTACCACGTTTTCTTTGTAGGTGATTCCCCAAATACTTTTTGGATGAATTTGCGATGTGCACTAGGTTTCTAGTAAATTGCCACCAGGTGGTGATTACATCACATCAAAGATGGAAAGACATGTTTTTTTCTTAAGGTAGTGTCTCCAAATCAGATTCCTTATGTAAGAGCTTTCATTTATTGCTTATTTTGATATAGTGCATGCACAATTGTGTCCTTAATAATTAAAATAATAATACATGCATAACTCTTATATATACAGCCCAAGATATAACACTGACATTATGAAGCACTGTATTTTCAAAAAACATAAGCCTTGGTACATGATAATAGTACAAACGTCTATTTGCATATTTCTAATAATGGGCATATTTCTAATATGTAATGTCAAATTAGCATCATTATTTTGAAATATGCATACTATATACAGTCTTGAGGATTTCAGTTTAGCAATAAATATTTTATATTACCACTATAACATCCCCAAATTAATAAATGTGTAAATTGACCTGTCCTACCAAGTTTGATAAGTAGAGTTACAAATACTGTGATGTTAGCAAGGTCAACTGGAAACTATGTAATCAGGAAAACATTTTGTGATAATTATAGCCTTTAAACTCTTCTAGGTTTCCCTAGAATTGTATGCATCTGTACAATGGGCTTCCCTGGTGGCTCAGCAGTAAAGAATCCTCCTGCAATGCAGGAGCCACAGAAGATGGGAGTTCCATCCCTGGGTTGGGAAGATCCCCTGCAGGAGGGCATGGCAACCCACCCCAGTACTCTTGCTTAGAGAATTCCTCATACAGGAAGCCTGGTGGGCTGCAGTCCATACGGTCGCAAAGAGTCAGACACAATTGAAGCAACTATACACACATGCATACATAGCAATAATAATATGTAGGAAGACTAAAATTTATCTTAAAGTATGCATATACTTCACTCTTATGAACTTTGGATTTCTTAATATTTGCTATTTCTTTGGAGGAGGAGAAATAAAATCAAATGACTGTCAAAATCATATGTTTTTCCACTTACATGAGAAGACTTCGAGTCCTTTTCAGAGTCATATTTTTATTGTTCTGGTGTTTGGTTGGTGAGGTTTGCTACTATTAATGCTACATTCACTTTCCCAAAGATAAAAAGGTAACAAACGAGAAACGTGAATATCAGTATTCTGTGCAGCCTCAATGCTCAGAAACCCTCCTTTGAGACCCTTGCCTCCAAATCTTAAATTAAAAAAACCAAGATAATGCATCCCATGTTATTAGTGGTAAGATCAATCAAAATTTGTAAAATTTCTGCCTGTATTTAGGAGCAAAATTGTCACTTAAAACAAAAAGATAGTGGAAGGCAAGATCACAATATTTGTTTGGTGTGTGTTTTTAAGATTCAGAGTGGGGACTTCACTGGTGATCCAATGGTTAAGAATCTGCCTGCCAATGTAGGAGACACAGGTTCGATACTTTGTCTGGGAAGATTCCACATGCCACGGGGCAACAAAACCTGTGTGCCACAACTATTAAACCAACGTCTTTTCCTCAAACTGCAGTGAAGACCCAGCACAGCCTAAATAAATAAATGAAATTTAAAAAAAAACCTTCCTGCCACAGAGTGGATGAGGTAGGAAATAATATGCAGCTGATGAAAAACTTGTGATAAATCATAACATCAAAGATTTCTTTTTGGGGAAAACACTTTTCCCCAAGTTTTAAGTTATGACTTCAACAACAACGAATTAGAGATAGCTGCAGCTCTACTCTCATCTCCTCCTAGACCCTGGAGTATGTTGAGGACAAAACCTCCATAATCACCCAGAAGATAAGACTATCTAAAGTGAAGACAGGGGCTTTCCTGGTCGCTCAGTGGTAAAGAATTCACCTGCCAATGCAGGAGCCACTGGTTCAATCCCTGATGTGGCGGAAGATGCGCCGGAGCACCTAAGCTCGTGTGCAACAACTACTGAACCTGCGCTCTAGAGCGCAGGAGCCACAGCTACTGAAATCCACGTGCCCCAGAGCCTGCGCTCCACAGCAAGAGAAGCCGCTGCCATGAGAAGCCTGTGCAGTGCAATTCAAGAGTAGCCTCTGCACCAACAACTAAAGAAAAGCCTGCACACCAGTGAAGACCCAGCATGGCCAAAATTAAATAATTTTTTTTTTTTTAAAAAGGGAAGATGAGCAAGAGACCAGAAATGGCAGTGGGGACATAGATGGTGACTGGGAATTAGCGTCCTTTTCCTCATCTTGGTGTCAAGCAATAGTCTGCAACTTTCATTAACTCACTGGTGCTCACAGAAGCATCTGCTGAACCACATTTGTTGCTGTTTCCAAGGTAAAATTTAACTGTATATTCAGGTAATATATTTAACTTGTGAAAAAAAAAAAAAGAGGAAAAATGTTTGATCCCTGGTCAGGGAACTAGATCCCACACGCGTGTTGCAACAAAGACCCAAGATCCAGAGTATCTCAACTAAGACCAAGTGCAGCCTAAGGCAGAAACAAACAAATATTAAAAAATAAAGCTGTGTGAACAATAACAGCCAAAACAGGAGTTCAGTATATGTTCTTTCTAATCTTCCAATGTGTTCTTTCGAAACTTCCTTTGTAGAAATTTGAGACTGATCACACTAAGCAAACATTTCAGTAAACATTTCAGTGTCAGCATATCCTGTAGGGAAAAAACACTTTTCTTTTCATGAAAAGCACTTCGGATAAAAAGTTCAGTAACTGTAAAGACATTTGAAAGCTAAAATTATTTTTAAGTTGTTAAGTGTTAGGATTATATACTTGTTTCCTAATATTACCTAAGTAACGATGAACTTTATGGATCATAGAAGGAAGTCACTAAACAAAAGAGATCACAGTATAATTTGCATATGAAAGATCTACTTGTTTCCACTGGCCTTTCCAGTCTCTTGGCTTAAGGTTTTACCAGAATAAGTAGGTAACATGAGGTATGGAGGGTGTGGTTTGGGGTAAGAATTGGATTCTGCATATTAGACATCTTAAACAAGCTTCTTAAAGTTCTATTTTTGAATGCCTAAGAAGTTTAAAGAATTTTAATGCACCTTTCCCTATGAAATTAGTATCATACTCATGTTTGCCATGTAATATCCAAAAGGTAGATTATAAAATTAACAGTTCTAAAAAAAAATGCTGGGCAAATGTATTTCAAAGCAAAAATCAAAAAAGGAAAAAGCAATGAAGATATAAATATTAGAAATATAAGCTAAAGAGTATCAAGGGGTCTCCAACAAAAGTTGATTTTAGGACTTTACATGGATAGCTAAAGTAAACAAGGAAATATTGAGGAATATTTAACAATTGGAGGAAATGACTCATTGATAATATGCTTGCTCCAGAGGTTAACCTTTGTACTTGAACAACAGAGAATTCTACACCTAATCAGCAGGGACTGAGCTGGGCAGTTAATTTAAAAAGTGTTCAGATGAAGCAAGGCTATCCAGTGTCCCTACCCTGAATATTTTGCTCTCAGTTTCCAGCTTTTAATTCCCTTGAGACAGAGGAGAGCTCAGATCCTAAGTATCCATATGTAATACTTCAAGGCTTTGACGTTTATTCTGTTTCACATCTTGGAATTCAGTAATCAGCCCTTCTACGGAAAGGTAAGTGAAAAAAAGATAATTCTCATTTTATGAAGTTTAATGCATGTATGTGTTTGGGTTTTGTTTGTGTGTATAGAGTGTGAGAGAGTAAAGATACACTCAGGCCTGGTGAGACTGATAGAGATAAGCCTATGTTCCCATATACTGGGAAGTGCCTATAAATATATCTGCATGACTTGTTCTAGAAATTAACCCTTTGCTTTTGTGGGATTTCAGCTATGTGTAGCCCTCAATACCACACTCAAAGCTCCCTACTTTATATAGTTTAGTTAATTTCACTGTAATTTAAGAAAAATTCAAGGAGTTTTAAATATTCTATCAAAAACATTAAGGATTCTTCTTCCCCTAAATTCTTCCATAAACCATGGATATGCTTTATTTTCATGAGTTGTTCCATCTTTTCTAAGGCGAGTATAAACGATTTGTATTAATTAATGAATTTTTTTTTTTCGCTGAGTCTTCGTTACAGCACACTGGCTACTGAGTTGTGGCTCGAGGGCTCCAGAGTACAGGCTCAGGAGGTGTGGCACACCCACTTCATTGCTCCACCACAAGTGGAGTCTTCACAGAGCTGGGGTTGACCTCCTGTCCTCTGCACTGGCAAGTGGATTCTTATCCACTCCACCACCAGGGAAGTCCTATCAGTTAATGATTTTTAAAGGAAAACAAAAATAAGATTGTGCAATACGGTGCTAGAAATCTCATAACTAAATCAATTCAAGTTTAGTTCTTGTTTGAATAACCTACATTTCTGCCTATTTGTTAGCTACCTAACATCCTATGGTTGAGTCATTTTTACAGATGCCTAACAGATAAGATATAGGTGCAAATGCTCCAAAACCCATTACAATCCAGCGGATTACAGTCAACACCGATTTCAAGTTTGCAACAGCTGATTTCAAGCTCTGAAGTGTGACAGTGACAGGCATGTAACACTGATCCATGTGACAACAACTGGTGACCTCAGTGCTAGCTTGATATGACTGAGTGAAGGATATGACTGAGTCTAGGAGGCTGTGAGCACTCCCTGCTGACACTACTATATTGACCCTTATGCTAGAGGTCTTGGCTAATATGTCATTAAAAATCATATTTCAAAGGAATATTTAATGATATGGTGAAATGCTCATAAATGATTATTAAAGGGCAGTTTACAAAACAGTATGTTTGGAAATATTTGTGGAAAATATATATATATATATATATATATATATATACACACACACACACACAGAAAAGATGGAAAGTTATACTCCAAAATGTTAACAGTCACAGAATTTGGGATGCGTTTTGTTTCATTCTTTACATTTTCCATATTTTCTCAAAGTTTCTACAACTTGTCTTCATAATGCATTGTTTTTATAACCAGAAAAGTGGTTAATAAATTTCATCTAAAAACAAATATTTTGAATATTTGGAAGGAATTTTGATGAAGAGTTACCCAGTTTGCTATTAAAAAGCTATGCCAGGAACTTCCCTGGTGGTGCAATGGTTAAGAATCTGCCTTGCAATGCAAGGGTCACGGGTTCAATTTCTGGTCTGGGAACTAAGATCCCACAAGACGAGGAACAACTAAATCCACATACTGCAATTACTTAGTCTGAGTGCTGCAACTAAGATGTGATGCAGCCAAATAAATAAATACAATAAATAAAAAGCTATGACTTTGGCACAGCAATTCAGAGGTGGATGAAGATGAACAAAAACAAATAGAGGATCCAGAAATATAGCCTAGAGCATAAAAGAATTTAATACATGATCTATTTGTCATCAGAGATTAGTAGGAAAAGGATGTCTGTTCAATAATGATGTCAGGAAAACTGGCTAGATTTTTGAGCCGGGGAAATCAATTTAGAGCGTCCCAAAATAACCTCTAGGGACTTCCCTGGCAGTCCAGTGGTTAAGACTTTGCCTTCCAATGCAGGTTGGATCCCTGGTCAGGGAGCTAAGAGCCACATGCCTCCCGGCCAAAAAAAAAAAGACAAAACAGGAGCAATATTGAAACAAATTCAATAAAGACTTAAAAAACTTACAGATTATTAAAGACTTAAATCTAAAATATCAAATAGTGAAAAATAGCAGGAGAAATAAAAGTGAATATTGATCTGATCTTTGGTTGTAAAAGGATTTTCTAGGCATAAACACAAAGACTCATAGATTTGACTACACACAAAAAAATTTTAATTTGTAATAATAAAAATTCATCATAACAAATTACTCACAACAAATGTGACAAAGAGTTGCCATATGCACTATATTATTAATTGAATTAAACAGGGTAAATAGTAAGACTACAATATTACTAGTTTGTGAGCTCCATTAGGGCAGAGGCATAATTGTATTGTTTATCATTTATATCCATTAGCAGAATACCTAGATACAAGGAATTATATGTGGAAGCTGCTGTATAACACAGGGTCGTCTTGTGTTGGAGTGGATGGAAGACGAGAGGGGCGTCTCAAAAACGAGGGGATATACATATATATGGGCTTCCCTGCTGGCTCAGACAGTAAAGAATCTGCCTGCAATGCAGAGACCCAGGTTTGATCCCTGGGTCGGGAAGATCCCCTGGAGAAGGGAATGGCAACCCACTCCAGTATTCTTGCCTGGAGAAACCCATGGACGTAGATGCCTGGTAAGCTAGAGTCTATGGGGTCACAAAAGAGCAACTAACACTTTCACTTATGACTCATTCACATTGTTGTACAACAGAAACCAGCACATTGCAAAACAATTATCCTCCTTATATACAATAACTAAAAAAAAAATATGTATTGAATAGATAAAAAATGGTCAAACATGAAAATGCAGCTAAAAACAGGTGGGAAGGAAGAGGATAAAAGGAAATATAAATGGCAAATAGACAAGGGAAATAAATTCACTAATAATAAAAATGTGATTAAAATTGTGATGAGAAACTAGGAAATGTTGGGGGGGGGTGGTTTGTATTTCATAATAGATGCAGTAACGAGAAAAGCAAGATCATTCACAGTGAGGAGGGTTTTGAAGGGCAATGGGCAAAATCATATGGTTGACCGTGTGATTCTAGGAATCTAACCTAGAGACATATACTAGACACTTGATATTTATGAAGGATATATCTTCCAGACTCTTGTACTCTCCAAATCTGTATTTTTAAACTGTGTTCCAAGGAGCCCTGGGATTCTGCAGGCATGTCCTAAGGTCTGGTTCAAAGATGAGAAAGAAGCTTCTCCCAAATCTATATATGACTTTTGTCTCATTTATATGGTATACCTGATATTTAAGAATATTTCCTTAAAGATTCCATGGAAAACATCAAATTTTAACACCACCATACTGTAGTGGATGATATCTTCAATAAAATGCAACTGAGTGTTTCTTGTCAAAAAACGTATGGAGAAGTGAACAATAGTCAGAGGGTTACATTCCCAAGCACTGGCCTCAGAGTAATTCAAATTCCTGTTTCAGGAAACTTGTAAATCATTCTACAATTACCTTGCCAATACCTGAAAGCTCAGATGTAAAATATGATGCATACAAAATAAAAGATTTGTGTTTTACGGTGTTCACCAACGTGCCTTCCCTGGTGGCTCAGATGGTAAAGCATCTGCCTACAATGAGGGATACCCGGGTTCAATCCCTGGGTCGGGAAGATCTCCTGGAGAAGGAAATGGCAACCCACTCCAGTATTCTTGCCTGGAAAATCCCATGGATGGAAGAGCCTGGTAGGCTACAGTCCATGGGATCGCAAAGAGTCGGACACAACTGAGCGATTTTCTTTCATTTTCACTTTCAGTGTTCTTTAATCCATCATTCTGTCTTAATGGGAACCAACTTCCACTTAGATGCTGCAACAGAAGAGATTTTATTGAGCTGACTATTTACAGAAACTTAGGGTTAGGTTTGGAGAAGGCAATGGCACCCTACTCCAGTACTCTTGCCTGGAAAATCCCATGGACAGAGGAGCCTGGTAGGCTGCAGTCCATGGGGTCGCTAGGAGTCGTACACGACTGAATGACTTCACTTTCACTTTTCACTTTTATGCATTGGAGAAGGAAATGGCAACCCACTCCAGTATTCTTGCCTGGAGAATCCCAGGGATGGGGGAGCCTAGTGGGCTGCCGTCTGTGGGGTCGCACAGAGCTGGACATGACTGAAGCGATTTAGCTGCAGCAGCAGCAGGGGCTGCCTTGCAAGAACCCTAGAGGCCCAAAACATCAAAAAAAAAAAAAAGAGGTGGGGGGAAAAAATCCCCCAACCTTCCTCCTTTTTCCTTTTGCTACTCTCCAATCTACTGTTGGGCTCCCTGAGAGCTTAGTAAAGAATCCGCCTGCAATGCAGGAGACCCCAGTTTGATTCATGGGTTGGGAAAATCCCCAGGAGAAGGGATAGGCTACCCATTCCAGTTTTCCTGGGCTTCCCTTGTGACTCAGCTGGTAAAGAATCCGCCTACAATGCGGGAGGCCTGGGTTTGATCCCTGGGTTGGGAAGATCCCCTGGAGAAGGGAAAGGATACCCACTCCAGTATTCTGGCCTGGAGAATTCCATGGACTGTATAGTCCATGGGGTCTCAAAGAGTTGGACACGACTGAGCAACTTTCACTTTCAATCTACTGTTGGTTCACCCACTGCCCAATCCTCAGAGGAAGCCAGCTGGCAACAGAGCCCAAAGAAAATAGTCTCTGAAAGTTCTGCCTTTTGAGGACAGAGTACGGCAAAGAAGGAAGGAAACAGGATCTGGCAAGCAGCAAGTAGGAAATAACCAGCATACTTACAACAGGGCATACTGGGAACCCAGATGTCCAATAACAGCGGAATGCATAGCTAAATAAAGGTACTGACCATTCTCCAGTGAAATAAATAATGGTACTCAAAAGATCATTGTGTATTCAGGGAGTACACAGAGAGAGGGAAAGTGAATTTGGGGGAACTTTTCTCAAACCGTCAACTAAAGGCCTTGTTGTTGCTCAAGCAAAGTTTCTATTTTTACTTATTTCAAAAACAATTACATATTCACTATTGGAAGCATATACATACAACAAAAAGCCCCAGATAGCTACAATCTCACCCCTATCCCAAGGTCACTATCAACATCTTATAATATCGACAGCTTGTATTTTTCCAGTTCTTTTTCTATGCATATATACACATAATTGGGCTTCCCTGGTAGCTCAGTCAGAAAAGAATCTGCCTGCGGTGCAGGAGACCCAGGTTCCATCTGCGGGTCAGGAAGATCCTCTGGAGAAGGAAATGACAACCCACTCCCATATTCTTGCCTGGAAAATCCCATGGACAGAGGAACCTAGTGGGCTACAGTCTATGGGGTTGCAAGAGTTGGACATGATTTATCAACTACACCACCACCACCATACACATAATTATGTTGAATTTGGTATAACATAGTGTTCTTGCCTGGAGAAGCCCAGGGACGGGGGAGCCTGGTGGGCTGCCATCTATGGGGTCGCACAGAGTCGGACACGACTGAAGCTACTTAGCAGCAGCAGCAGCAGCAGATATTCTTTGGTAAACTGTATTTTTCCATTTAACAAACCATGAATACTATATCATGCAACAAATATCATTCTGAAAATTTTTTAAACATTTAAAAACTTTAAAAAAAACTTGTTTCACACTTGGTTGAAATGAATTTCTATCCTCAGACATTTAGTTGCTTTCTTTTTGACTATTACCGAATTCACCATGATCAACTTTCTTGCAGTCAACTCTTTGCACGCATTACTGATCTCAGGCCAATTTCAGGCCACAACCAGTTTTTCTACAACATTCAAGGTAATGGCGCTCATATTTTTGCAGAGTTAAAAAAAAAAAAACCACACAGACAAAGAAGAAAAGCAGGAGAGACGTATGTGGCCAGCAAAGCCTAAAGTATTTACTGTCTGGATTTTTATAGAAAATATTAGTCAATCCCTGCATTATGAATTCCCAGAAATGTAATTTTTGAGTCCAAGGGTGTGAACATTTTTGAGGCTTTGATTGCATTCTGCCAAACTGCCCTCCAGAAACACTGAGGTAAGTTATGCTTTTCTCAGCAGATGAGCTTGCTCATTTGCCATACATCCTGTCTCAAGGGTCGGTGGCCCGAATTGTTAGCTCTATTCCCTCACTCCCTTGAAGGTGCATTTTCTTCATTTCTACATTTTCACTTCTCTTAAAAATACTTTGGCCATTTGCATTTGACTTTCATGATTTAACTAATTTATATTTTGCCCATTTTTAAAAACAAGATATTTTATTTTTAAGATCTTATTAAATGAGGACGTTACGTTCATATTTCATATATAATGCACATTTTTAAAAGATTTTTTTAATGTAGACCATTTTTAAAGTTTTTATTGAATTTGTTGCAACATTGCTCCTGGGTTTTTTTGGGGGGCCACATCACATGGCATGTGAAGTGTTTGATCAGGGATTGAACCTAAGCCTGCTGCAGTGGAAGCGTGGAGTATTAATTCTGGACTACGGGAAGTGCTGCTTGCTGCTTCTGTTTTACGGTTTGGTTTTTTGGCCACAAGGTATGTGGAATCTTAGCTCCTCAACCAGGGATGGAACCCACAGTCCCTACACTGGAAAGGGAAGTCTCAACCACTGGACCACCAGGGAAGTCCCTATATTGTATATTTTGGAGTAATTTTTACTTTTACCGTATGGGTTTCTTTGATGAAAGAAGTTGAAAATTCCATAGTCAGATCTGTCACTTTCCTTTGTAATTTTATCCTTTGTTCCACACTTACTTTGAGATGAAAAGCAATTCACTTATATTTTCTCTTTGCACTTTTAAGATTTTTTTTTTCACTTTTAAGATTTTTTAAAAACTTTAAATCCTGCTCAAATTTAGTGTCTGAGAATTTTTAAAAAGTATGAACAGGTAAAATAATGTGAGTCCCCGAGTCATACTGCTGAGTTCAAACGTGGTCTCACCACTCTGGGCTTCCCAGGTAGGGCTAGTGGTAAAGAACCTGCTTGCCAAGGCAGGAGACATAAGAGACTTGGGTTCAGTCCCTGGGTTGAGAAGATCCCCCGGAAGAGGGCATGGAATCCACTCTGTATTCTTGCCTGGAGAATCCCATGCACAGACAGTCCATAGTGTCCCAAAGAGTTGGACATGACTGAAGCGACTTACCACACATGCATGCTACATAGTTGAATAAATTGGTTAACCTCTCTAAGTCACAGTTTTGTTGTTTATTAAATTGAGATTAACAGTAATCCTAACCATAGGATTGATATAGGAATGAATAGCTATAAAAGACAAAAGCACTTAGCCATTAGCTATTATCATAGCAGCAGAGAATACTCCAGGCAAAATAAATAACATGTATAAAGGCACAAAGGAATGAAACAAATTTATGCATTTAGGAAACTAGATGTGGTGTGGTAAAACGGGGTGTCAAGTGTGAGGGGGCAGGGTTGACAGATTGGAGGGGGAGAGAAGCTTTGCCTAGAAGCTTGCTCTCCATAGGACGACCGGGGTAGCGGGAGCCAGTGAAGGCTTTTAAGCAAGCAACCCACTGAGACGTGCAATGTAGGGTGAGCTCTGTGGTAGCAAAGTGGAAAGTGGAATAGATTCAGTTGCAGATGAACACAGCTTTGTCACAAAAACATCCTGCTCCACCCTTCACTCCCCCAGTTCCTCCTCCCTCGGGGCAAATTCTTTGCTCTCTCTATTCTGGTATTTGCTTCTTTACTTCCAAAGATCATGTTCAAACTATTTCTTGACCTTTGTCCATCAAAGATAGAAATGGGATAATGATAAATAAACAATAACAAAGGAAATGGACCTAACGAGCCCTAAGGGGATGGATCTAAAAAATGAATCTGGAGAGACAAGAAAGAATGAATCAGCTGGACTTGCTAGTGAGTGAAAGCCGGGTAATGGAGTTGGGGTGGGAAGGAGGAGAAGTTGTCTCAGTCAGACATCACAGAAGCAGGCTGGGAGCAAATCTGTCTGGGAGACTAACCTTTCAAGCATCATTTCCTGGACTATGACAAGTTGAGCATTACACCAGACCCATCTTGGTGGTTTCCCACTGCTGTGAGGACCAGGTCTTGATAACTCAGGAGGTTTGGGGAAATGGGGATCAGAAAATCTGGTAGCTAGAACACTAAAACAGAGCACTGTAATTTCATGCCAGGGAATGAGTATATAGACAGTGGTCTCCTCTGCCCTCCAAGGTGGAAGGGCCCAGTTCCTCCTACATGAGCCTGTTTGTCATTTGGGGTCCTGCAGACGTGATCATTTCTTAGGTGTGCCATGAAGTGATAGGATGTGTGAAGGGCTTTAGAAGGCCCAGGGTGCTCACTAACCACATCCAGCCTGCTGGGCCGCCGGCCAGCCCCCTTCTATTCAAAACTCTGTAGCCCTTTAAAAATGTCTACCCTTCTCCCTGTCACCACTCATTCCTATCTCCACCCAGCATTCAAAACCATCCTTAAGGTATGCTGAATCCCACAGTTCAAAGCGTTTAAGAGAGAAGAGTTTCCTACCCACGGTGTGCTTCCGGTCAAGGTGGCCTTAAGCCCACACCGTGTAAGTCAAGCGCCCAGGAGAGGCTGCGCGGGTTTGCCGAACAACCCGCACGCTTGACATTTCTAGTAGAACAATGGGACCCCACTGTCACCCTCAGGAAGTCCATCTTCACAGCTGCCAACCCGTTCGTCAAACCCATAATCCTCAAAAAAAAAGGTGGGGGGGGGTACGGAAGAATGGAAGAGGAAGATACTAAAACCGAATTTGTGGGCGATTGCAAGAACAAAACAACAGTGCATTAGGTGACCCTGGAGCCCTTCTCTTCCTGGCACTTCGCTCTGAATCATCACGCTCCACTTGTGACGTTGCAGACTCGGGCAGACAGGCGTGGGATGCCCGCTTCGCCCCGGGAGCCTCGAGGCGTCACCGCGGCTTTCCACGCCGCGGTCCCGGGGGACGCGAGGGGGCGGCGGCTTGGCGGATGCTGCGGTCTGCGATCCCGGGCCGAGCGAGGCCGCGAGCTGCCCGGCTGCGCCTCGCTTTCGGACGACCACCGCCGCGCTCCCCGCCCCTCGCCCTGGAGCTGCGCCGGCGGCCGTACGCCCGGCGCCCCTCGCTAGCCTCGCACTCCGGGCCACCTCCTCCTCCGCATTTTCCGCCTCCTCCTCCCCCGCCTCTTCCGTTTCTGGAGGGAAAGGCTGCAGCCTCCTTCTGGGCTCCGCATCCCGGCTTAGGTAATACGTTTTCCTCTTTACGCGCCCCTCGCCCCGGCGCCACAACCTCCCTTCCTGCTCGGATCTGGGTCTCCCCGCTGGGCGAACAGCACGCACTCATCGCCTCTCCGCACGGTAGGTGAGTAAACCTGGGTCGGGAGGGCGCCTTGCCTCTCCGCCCGGCCTGTGATGACCTCTGTCCACTGCAGCGAGCCCGCCACCCAGCCCGGCCCCCTCGCTGCCGCTACCAGCCGGGCGGAGGAGCTCTCGAGTCCTCTGGCTCCCTCAGCTACGCAGAAACTGCCCGAAAGAAATAGACGGAAGGAAGAAAGACTGGCAAACAACTTTTTTTTTTTTTAACTCGATCATTAGCATTTTTAAGTCGTAGAAGCTCATCTGACTGTAGCCGAGCGCCGTGGTCCAGGTTCAACAGGTAGATGGCGTAGCTGTCAAGCGCCCCCTCGTTTTGCTTTGAGAGATGCTTCCAAGTGTCCACCAATGTTGGCTGACGCTAGTGACCTAAGATGAATGTAAAATAAACATGAAGGGACTATATTTAGAAGCCTTTGCCTTCTTGCTTTTAATCCCCTGCATTTTGAAAGGCTGTTTTGTGAGATGTGCATAGTTATTTGGTGTGACCAGAGTAGAGGGGAAAATAGTTCACATGGGTTTGGCCGAATTAA
Organism: Bos taurus; assembly: GCF_002263795.3. NCBI lineage: Eukaryota > Metazoa > Chordata > Mammalia > Artiodactyla > Bovidae > Bos > Bos taurus. The sequence goes on along the minus strand of NC_037329.1, from coordinate 5,960,709 downwards.
GTATATTGTTAAGATACAAAGAGCGTGAAAAAAAATTCCCTAGATTATTTATTACACTCATGAAGAATACATAGAAACGATTAGAGTATTTGGGGGATTTTTCCGTTTTAAAGCTACTTTTAAAGTGTTGAATAAGCAGAAGTTTGCCCGCTGTGTGAATGCGTTCACTTTCACAGAACAGTGGGTTAAGGCTGTGTGGATAGACCTCTTGAGTGCATCCCACATGTTGAATAAAACCTTTTTTGTTACTTTTTTCCTGTGACTCCTAGCTTTAAAAATCAAAGAAATTGATAAGGATCAGCCGTACTCAGCCTGATAATAGTCTAATAATGAAAATAATCTACCGAACCACTATTGACTGATGACTTAGCTAAGTGACCTAATTTTTTACTTTTTAAAATAGGGAATATTAAGGGGAGAAAGGTAATAGAATAGTTCGTTTTTTCGAGGCAGATATTTGTATTCTTAGAATCTACTTTTAAGCTCTTGTGGATTTTTAAACTACTCTTGAAGTTAGTTCTTACTCATAGTCATGAAGAAGATTACGTAAAATGCATAAAGTTACAATTTATTTTTTCATAGAATAAGCTACCATTTCTTTTCAAGCTTTTGGACTAAATTACCACTTGGTTGGAAATTGCAGCTTGGACTCATACTACTTAATGTGAAATGTCTTATTATAGATTTAAATTACAGCTATACTAGTGGTAGTTCTGAAAAAAAAATCATGTCTAATTTGAAATATAAGGCCTATTAGGGCGTCTGTGGGGTCGCACAGAGTCGGACACGACTGAAACGACTTAGCAGCAGCAGCAGAGGCAAACAAAAGCTTTACAGTATTCATTATACATTTATTTCTGCTTTTATTTCTGTCTCTGATACCAATTAGAATATGTCTTAATCCATTTCATTTTGTAGACAAATTGCCTGAGATAATGGTGATAATAAAACCATGTGTCTTCATTTATTAAGAGTGAGGATGCTATATTTATGAAATTTTTCTAGATATGTGTCCTCAATAAATGTCCTTGTTAAAATATTTTGAATCTTAAGCATTAATTGCTTAAGCATTAATAATTGCTTAAATTAATGAAGCAAATACAACTCTCTAGATTGATGTTTTTGTTTGATTTGGAGTTTAGAGATGAAGGAAGAGCTGAGGGTACTTTGTTTCTCATCTCTCATGATTGGTGAGTAGCAGTCCCCAAACTTGTCTAATTTTTAAAATTACCCAGGGACTAAAGAGCACATGAGAGGAGGGGAGGACAGCATTGGTTCTAAAAGACTTCCAGTTTGCTACCTGGGATTTTCTGAATCAGAATTTCTAAGGGAAAGAAGATACTTAAAATAGGTCAAAATGATAAAAATTTCAAAGGGCAAACCAGAACAAACACAAAAGGCAAGATTGGAAATCACAGATAGGCAATAACTGTTGCTGATATAATCTTTTACCATTCCTGAAGATAACATGTTCATAAATGGAAACTGTGGTTTTGCTAATGTGATAATGTCACACATTGAGGAAATCTGAAACTTTTATATCATTCTTAGTCAAGCCTTCCAGCGTGATTGAATTTAGCAAAGATTTTTACATATTCAGTCTCTTTTTTGTGGTAGGCAATCTTAATTTAAGTTCTTTAATGTTATAAGAGCATTTTATTAATGGATATTTAGTGCAGGTTCTGCTTTGTTGACTATGCCAAAGCCTTTGACTGTGTGGACCACAATAAACTGTGGAAAATTCTGAAAGAGATGGGAATATCAGACCACCTGATCTACCTCTTGAGAAATTTGTATGCAGGTCAGGAAGCAACAGTTAGAACTGGACATGGAACAATAGACTGGTTCCAGATAGGAAAAGGAGTACGTCAAGGCTGTACGTTGTCACCCTGCTTATTTAACTTCTATGCAGAGTACATCATGAGAAACACTGGGCTGGAAGAAGCACAAGCTGGAATCAAGATTGCCAGGAGAAATATCAATAACCTCAGATATGCAGATGACACCACCCTTATGGCAGAAAGTGAAGAGGAACTAAAAAGCCTCTTGATGAAAGTGAAAGTGGAGAGTGAGAAAGTTGGCTTAAAGCTCAACATTCAGAAAAGTAAGATCATGGCATCCGGTCCCACCACTTCATGGGAAATAGATGGGGAAACAGTGGAAACAGTGTCAGACTTTATTTTTCTGGGCTCCAAAATCACTACAGATGGTGACTGCAGCCATGAAATTAAAAGACGCTTACTCCTTGGAAGGAAAGTTATGACCAACCTAGACAGCATATTGAAAAGCAGAGACATTACTTTGCCAACAAAGGTCCGTCTAGTCAAGGCTATGGTTTTTCCAGTGGTCATGTATGGATGTGAGAGTTGGACTGTGAAGAAGGCTGAGCGCCGAAGAATTGATGCTTTTGACCTGTGGTGTTGGAGAAGACTCTTGAGAGTCCCTTGGACTGCAAGGAGATCCAACCAGTCCATCCTAAAGGAGATCAGTTCTGGGTGTTCATTGGAAGGACTTATGCTGAAGCTGAAACTCCAGTACTTTGGCCACCTCATGTGAAGAGTTGACTCACTGGAAAAGACCCTGATGCTGGGAGGGATTGGGGGCAGGAGGAGAAGGGGACGACAGAGGATGAGATGGCTGGATGGCATCACCGCCTCGATGGACATGGGTTTGAGTGAACTCTGGGAGTTGGTGATGGACAGGGAGGCCTGGTGTGCTGCGATTCATGGGGTCACAAAGAGTCGGACACGACTGAGCGAGTGAACTAACTAACTGTGAAAGTAATCTACAGCAAAACATTGTACCTGATCATTTTTCTTTCATATAACAGCCTTATTTGTTACTTCAGGGAGGACCAGCATGCAAATTTTAGTATCTTATTTATAACTTTTATTAAAATGACCCAACACCATCTAAAAAAAGAAAAAAACAAAACAAAACTTGGGCATAAAATTGGTTAATTATATATGAAAACGAATTGACAAAGTAAAATATTAATTATCTATAAAAGAATTCATTCAGATGAATTACCACATGGGAAGTATTTGTTTCTTTCTGTCTCTATTCCTTTGGCACTCTGTCTTTTTTTTTTTTTTTCTTTTTGAAAGGTGGAAAAGGGTTCCTTGCTTTCTTGTTTTCATTTTAATCAACTCAGTATTTAACATCTTTTAACTTAATTATCCAAGTTTAAATTAATGTAAGTATTTGCTAACTTTATCAATAGATACTTACATTTGTCTTTTTCTTTACAGAGTGATGATGGTAGGTTTCCCTTGATACTAATGAGAGCTGTAATAAATAGAAAAGGATTAAATTCAAATGACTAAAGGAAAATGGCTAAGGTAATCCTAATGTACTTAAACTTAAAAAAAAAAATCAGAGAAGGCGATGGCACCCCACTCCAGTACTCTTGCCTGGAAAATCCCATGGATGGAGGAGCCTGGTAGGCTGCAGTCCATGGGGTCACATAGAGTCGGACACGACTGAAGTGACTTAGCAGCAGTTTGAAAAATAGGATCTCATCTCCCAAGTTCTAGAAAACCCCTCTAGCTAACTCCTTGGAGTTTGCCACAATGACATATAACCCCATATAATCTCAGTTTGATTTGGGAATCATGAAAGATCTGTTTTTAAAATATGGCTGACTGTAAGCTTCCATGAATAGCAAAAAATGAGGGAAATAAAAATGGAAAAATGAGATCAAGAAGATAAATATTAACCAGCTTAGACAATTACCTGTGGTTTCAGGATTAACAAGAATGCAAGCGCATTTAGTATATTAATGTATTGGAATGGCTTTAATGAACCTTTTATATCTTTTTAGTATTTTGACCTTTTCAAGTAAAAGGTACTATTTCTTTGTGTTCCTTAAATATCTGTTAAAAGTAAACATTCACCTCTACAAAATGGAAGTAGAATGATAAGATATAGGCTGCCAGAAATCCAGTCTGCCAAAATGACATATAATGTGATCTGTGATCTTTGCTTTCTTGCTATAATATTCAGAGAATATATTTTAGGTCATGTAATTTATCACTGCAGAAATAAATAATAATAACCATCTTCTAAAATGTTGTGTTAAGAACTCCTTTGAATCATGTTTCCTCACAATTATAATCCTAAAATTTACATAATGAATAAACCCTTACAGATTAATCTTAGTGCAGTAAAATCCTTTTAAACATATTTATCTCAAATGGAATGATATCAGTCAGTTAAATTACAGAATTCCCACTGTGTATCATGAGGGGATAAAAAATTGTGTGTCCTGTTCTCGAGGAACTTAAAACCTCTTAGAGAGAGAACAATTAGAATTGGGGTCAGGGGCTTAGGCCTTCTTCACAAGGTTCACTAACCCAAACCACTGTAACCCGGAAACACAATTTAAGTATAAAAACCAGTGTGGGTACTTCCCTGGCAGTCCAGTGGTTAAGACTCCTTGCTCCCAATGCAGGGGGTATGAGTTCAATCTCTGGTTGGGGAATTAAGGTTCTGTATGCCACACAACACGGCCAAAACAATAAAACCAGTGTGATTGCAGTGTAAAATCAAATACAAGGTAAAGAGCCTAGTGCTCTTTTTCAACTTAATTTTCATGACTTCTTCCCAACCTTGTTTTTTTTTTTCATTCAACCAACAATATTTATTATGCCATTCCTTATTAGGTTGATGATAAACATCAAAAGCTTTTGAAATGTACGTTTTTTTGAACTTGTAATTTTGTGTTTTACTCTTTAAAAATCATAGTTAAATACATATAACATAAAATTACCATTTTAACCAATTTCAAGTATGCATTGCTCTTGCATTAAGTACATTTCCACTGTTATACAACCATCATCACTATCCATCTCCAGAACTTTCCTATCATCCCAAATTGAAACTCTGGATCCCTTAAACAATAACTCCCCATTGCCAGCTTCTCCCAGCCCTGGTAATCACCATTCTACTTTCTGTCTCTATGAATTTAACTATTCTGGGTTCCTCATATAAGTGGAATCATACAATACTTGTTTTTTTAAGCCTGGCTTCTTATAATTAGGATAATGTTTCCAAGGTTCATGCATATTGAGGCATATGCCAGAAAATGTCATTCCTTTTTAAGGCTGAATAATATTCCCCAACCTCTTTTATCTGGAAAATGGATAATTAAAAAGTCAGAAAATTTGGAACTGGAACAGACCATAGAAATCATCTCCTCCAATCTCCCTGTCCTTTCTTTCTTTTCCTTTTTTATGTTTGCAAAAATGAGGAAAACAAGTCCCTGAGAGCTTACCCATGTGGCTAAGGTTTTACACCTGGTTGGTTAAAGTCCAGGCAGAGCCTAAGAACCAGCTCTCCTGTGGCCTAAACATGGCTCCTATAGACCATAAAAAGCAAGTGTTAAGTGAGTTGGTGCCAGAAGTAAGTGTTTCAAAGTTCAGAAGAAAAGATAAAATGACTAAAAATGTTACATTCAAAAGGAAACATTAAAAATGGATTTGAGGATTAATAAGATTAATGATACTCATGGAGAAAGCAACCTTAGATATGCAGATGATACCACTCTAATGGCAGAAAGTGGAGAACTAAAGAGCCTCTTGATGAAGGTGAAAGAGCAGAGTGAAAAAGCTGACTTTAAAGCTCAACATTCAAAAAACTAAGATCATGGCATATAGTCCCATCACTTCATGGCAAGTAAAAGGGGGAAAAGTGGGAATAGTGACAGATTTTATTTTCCTGTGCTCCTAAATCACTGTGGATGTTGACTACAGCTATGAAATTAAAAGACCTTATTCCCTGAAAGGAAAGCTATGACAAACCTAGAGAGCAAAGACATCAGTTTGCCGACAAAGGTCCATACAGTCAAAGCTATGGTCTTTCCAGTAGTCATGTATGGATGTGAGAGTTGTACCATAAACAAGGCTGGGTGCCAAAGAGTTGATGCTTTCGAACTGTGGTGCTAGAGAAGAATCTCGAGAGTATTCTGAATATTCATTAGAAGGACTGATGCTGAAGCTGAAGTTCCAATACTTTGGCCACCTGATGCGAAGAGCCAACTCACTGGAAAAGACCCTGATACTGGCAATGATTGAAAGCAAAAGGAGAAGGGATTGATAGCAGATGAGACAGTTAGATAGCATCACTAACTCAATGGAAATGAATTTGAGCAAACTCTGGGAGATAATTGAGGACAGAGGACTCTGGTGTGCTAGTGCATGAGGTTGCAAAGAGTCAGACACGACTTAGCTACTGAAAAACAACAAGATTAATAATAGGATTAACAGCTACCAGACTGATATTCTGCTGGAAAAGATTCTTTCTACAAGCCATACTTCTTGTGTCTTTTCTTTTTGTCTTGAATTAGGCATTAAATTTTAAAATATTTTATTTTTTCCCACAATTAAGATAGCTACACTGAATCTACTTTTTTTTTTTTTTTAATATTCTATATGATTTCAGGTTTCATTTCTGACACCTCGGTGGTATGCTAAAAACATCTTTTAGCATACAGAAGTTTAAGTGTGTAGTTGGAAGGCAGCGGATAGAAAAGAGCTTATAGTTAGTGAAAATGTTTCTAACTCTGGAGGAGAGGATAAAAAGGAGTCACTATCAAATTTAAAAGTATTTCTAAATGGAATATTTTTTCATACTTTTCAAATGCATTCTGAGAAGATATTGAAGTCTATATTTCAATGGCAATATTATACTAATGTGAAATACTTATGTAGATCAACTTTTTTTCCAGCACTTAATTTTTGTTACAAAAAAAAGTCAATATAGTTGACCCTTAGCCAACCAAGGCAGTTGCAGTAGCTAATAGCGTTTCCCTGTTCTGCTCCTGAATACCCAGTGAGAGACATCGCTGATGGTTGAACCTGGTGTTTCCTTAAATTGTCGAATAAAAATAGCTGAGTGACATTCCCTGTCCTCAACCCAGATCTCCTGGATCAATATCTCCAGGGGAAGTCTAAAACTCTATATTTTTAATGAATGTTTCAATTAATTCTTGATCTTACGCATTTGGAAAACACTACTTTAGCACAAGCTCTCACTTAAAAGCTACCAGAATAACATTTGAGGATAGAGGCTGTCTTTGTGCTCTATTGCTTTGAGCCCCATCAGTGAGCAAAAATGTGGGCTAATGTGGTCCAAGAGCAGCCTCAGTAGGGCTAGGGTGAGGTAGACTGATCAGCCTAGAGACAGGCTTGTATGTCAACATTGTTTGAAGGATGGGAAGAAGGGAGAGAGAAATGTGAAGGTTAAATAGATGAATTTACATATCCCCTAGTTAATGTCTTCTCTAACGAAGCCAAATTAAACTTACCATTTTGGGCCATTTAATCAATGAAATTAATCAAGATAGGTCACTGCCAGATGACAGAGCATGATATCAGAATCTTCTTTGGTGCTCAGAAATGTAGTTCATTTGCTAATCATCCAGATACAGCTTTGCTTTGTTTTTGTAAATGAATGTAGGATGTATGTAGTGGTGGTGGTGGTTTAGTCCCTAAGTTGTGTCAGACCCTTGCAACCCCATGGACCTTCTCTGTCTGTGGAATTCTCCAGGTAAGAATACTGGAGTGGGTTGCCATTTCCTTCTCCAGTGGATCTTCCTGACCCAGGGATCAAACCCTGGTCTCCTGTGTTGCGGGGGGATTCTTTACTGACTAAGCTACCAAGGAAGCCCTGATTATACATAGGCTTTGATATAAATAAATATGGGCCCATGTGCCTAATGGCACCTGTGAAATGGCACTTGGGTATAAAACCAGGTGTAATAAACAATATGACAAAGGTGAATTTTGTGTTTACAAAGCTAAGAGGAAATTCTTCAGCCAACACTTATTGAACACCTCTGAGGTATGTGCTCAGAGTCATAAGAAACCACACACATTTAAATCTCCTGCCAGACAGAGCACAGAGAAGCAAACCAGTGTACAGTGTGTTGGAGGGCTGGGAAAGAGATTTGGCATGCCTGCATTCTCCCATGGCCCTGGTACAAAAGATGGAGGGTCAGGTGTTGCTCCTGGAGGAGCCAACTGTCACACGGACTCTCCTCGCTACACACACACCCTTTTAAAAACTTTTATTCAATTAGAAAAGTATGCAAGGCCCGAGTGTGTAGCTTGATGCACTTACACAAAGCCAATCCGCCCACATAACCATCACTCAAATCCAGAACATTCCGAATGCCTAAAGGCCCCGTCATTTACCCCCATCAGTAAGTAATTCCTTCTCCTTTTCCAAGGGTAACCCCCATTGCAACTTCTAACACCATAAGTTAGTTTTACCTTCTCTTGAACATCAACTAAATTAAATTGCTCAGTGTATTTATTTTTTTGGTGTCTGACTTCTTTCACTCAGCAGTATGCCTTTGTGAGATGAATCCATGTTATTGCCCAAAGCAGTAATTCAGTAATTCTCACTGTTGTATAGTATTTTCTTCTGTAAGTCTGCCTCAGTTTATTTCATTTTATTGTTCATAGTCACTTGAGTTATTTCTACTGTTCAGTTCAGTTCAGTTGCTCAGTTGTGTCTGACTCTTTGCAGCCCCATGGATTGCAGCACGCCAGGCTTCCTAGTCCATCACCAACTCCCAGGGTTTACTCAAAATTGTGTCCATTGAGTCAGTGATGCCATCCAACCATCTCATCCTCTGTCATCCCCTTCTCCTCCCACCTTCAATCTTTCCCAGCATCAGGGTATTTTCTAACAAGTCAGTTCTTCGCATCAGGTGGCCAAAGTTATTGGAGTTTCAGCTTCAGCATCAGTCCTTCCAATGAATATTCAGGACTGATTTTCTTTAGGATGGACTGGTTGGATCTCCTTGCAGTCCAAGGGACTCTCTCAAGAGTCTCCTCCAACAAAAAGCATCAATTCTTCAGCACTCATATTTCTTTATAGTCCAACTGTCACATCCATACATGACTACTGGAAAAACCATAGACTTGACTAGACGGACCTTTGTTGGCAAAGTAATATCTCTGCTTTTTAATATGCTGTCTAGGTTGGTCATAACTTTTCTTCCAAGGAGCAAGCATCTTTTAATTTCATGGCTGCAGTCACCATCTGCAGTGATTTTTAAATTATGCTGCTCATAAATATTGTATATGTCTTTTAATATACATGAGCAGGAATTTCTGTTGAGGACAAGACCACAAGAGAAACTGCTGGGTCATAGGTTATGCTTATAGTCAACAAATTCTAGTTTTCCAACATGGTTGTACCAATTTCATTCACAGTGGAAGAGGCTCATTGCTTCACATCCTCAGCAAACCTTGACATTTTCAATCTTTACTTTTAGCTATTTGGTCAGACATGCAGTGGTACCCTGTAGTGATTTTTAAGTTGCATTTTCCTGATAATTAATTATTAACATTATCTTTTATTATATTAATAATTATTATCTTTTCATATATTTATTGGCCAGCTGAATAGCCCCTTTGATGAAGCATCTGTTCAAGTTTCTTGTCCTTGAATAGATTCTGAGAAGGCGAATAGACATCAGGCATACAGGCAGGAGGGAACAGCATGTGCAAATGAATGATCTGCCCAGAGCGTGGGAGTGAACGGACCGAGAGTGGGAGAGCAGCCCCTGAAGTGCCGGGCTTAGTCAGAGCCTGTGAAGTGCTGACAGTAGGATCGCAGAGATCAAAGTAGAGCGACACAAAAGAAGCACAGGCTGTCCCGTGCTGTCCCACTCAGTGGGTTTCGAGAAACATGTAATGACCAAGTCTCTGAAAGCTGAACAAAGCTTATACACTGGAAGGACAACTCAACTTCCAATGAGCTGAAAGGTACAGTTTATAAATCCCTATTAGTGCTTGTGGCACGGTCTTCCTTCTGGCCTATGTGACCGGGTGGGCAGATGAGCGTCTCCTAGGGATGTCAGGGGAGGCTGCTGTTAGCAAATTGCACATTCGCCATCATCGGTTGATCCAGTTGAGCCCGTCTGTGTGGGCTCACTTCTGTACACCATCCTTTCTGCTTGAGCAGCTTCCATTCTCTAAACTACTCCCTGAAGCAGCCCTAAACTGGAAGGGGATGAGGAACAAGGTCTCTGTTCCCCCTACAAGAGCAATGTGAGCTAAAGAGGGTTTTGGCCAGCCTCAGCATGTGCCCGCCCAGGGTGAGTCCTGGACAGCTGCGCCCTGTGAGAGGTCACCAAAAACACTTCTAGTGAAACACCCAGGAATCTCATGGAAGTTGAGCTGTTTTCCCCAACAGCAATAGCAGTCAGTCACGGCCACCACACAGTCATTGCAAATTGCCAGTCCTCCAGGGATGAGTGAAAGAGTGAATTCAAGTCATGAATGGTGGGAATGGGGTGGAATTGTCTGATGGGCAAGAATGTGGGCTCTATAAAAGGAGTGGATTATCTGCAGGAAGGAATGACTGTCACCAGAAATGCTCTGACCTACTTGCCTACTCATTAGCGAGCATTTCTGTTTTGTTGATGCCCCCGTCTGTTTTGTCCTACTTCCATCCTCACAAACAACACAAGGGCACGGCCAGCTTCCGGTACAACCAGGCCCCTCCCACAAGAACAGACACCATTGGCCTTAGAATCTCTATAGATTTCCTGACAAAATGACCCCTTGACAGAATAATGACCCTCTGGAGCCATCTGTAGGTAGTCTACCGTGAAGCCAGAGTAGTCTTCAACATCCAGGAGCCAGAGTTTCTACCCAGACACCCAGAAACCGAAGCAATCAGATCTGGCCTTCATAAAGGAACTTTTTTCTGGGTCATTCGAATAATTGCAAGTAGATTCCAGCCTTTTGGATTTAATAGAGTAGTAAATTTTCAGAAAAGATTTCGGTGACCCGTAACAAAGCTGCCAACCTCTTATTTTTCAAGTAAGGACTGTGGTTGTGAGTTCTGTGAAACTGTATTTAATAGTAGTTGCTGTCATTTGTTACGGGCTTCCCAGGTGGTGCTAGTGGTAAAGAGCCCACCTGCCAATGCAGGAGACTTAGAGACACGTCTTTGGTCCCTAGGCTGGGAAGATCCCCTCTACTGTATGTAAGGCTCTGTGCTTGATCTTTAAGCATGTATGGTTTCTTATGACTCTGGGAGCATGTTCCACAGATAAGTATTGTCTTCATATGGCAGATGAAGAAAGAGGGTAGGTAAATTACCTAATGCCACACAGCTAATTCGGAGAAGGCAGTGGCACCCCACTCCAGTACTCTTGCCTGGAGAATCCCATGGACGGAGGAGCCTGGTGGGCTGCAGTCCGTGGGGTCACGAAGAGTCGGACACGACTGAGCGACTTCACTTTCACTTTTCACTTTGCTGCATTGGAGAAGGAAATGGCAACCCACTCCAGTGTTCTTCTTGCCTGGAGAATCCCAGGGATGGGGGAGCCTGGTGGGCTGCCGTCTATGGGGTCGAATAGAGTTGGACATGACTGAAGCGACTTAGCAGCAGCAGTAGTACCTTATAATAATAGTTTAGTGATTATTGATCCCATGATTGCTCATTTCTTCCCTTAGTTAACAACTAACAATTTATGAAGATTTTATTGGCTAGAGCATTGGCTTAGCCAATAAAGTTTGCTACCAGTTTGCTTGGGCTTGAATCTTGTCCTAGCCACTTCCCACCTGTGTGGTTTTGGGCAAATTACTTAACCCTCTTGTGCCTCAGTTTCTTTATCAGTTAAAATATAGATAATAGTATTTTCTTCTTAGGGTTGTATGAGAATTAGAGTTAACAATATGTAGAGTGCTTAGAAGGATACCTGCCGTAAAGCACCTACTGCATACTGGCTGTTATTATTTTAGCCTGGATCTGTGTCTGTGCATGGATAACTGAGAGCGCATGGTCCCACAGAGATGCCTGAGCCCCACGGAGATTACCAGCACAGTATTGAAGGATGAACAGCCTTAAGAACAGTGGCCATTACATCTCAGTGCTGAGCGTCATCTAGGAAGCTGACAAACATACAAATTCCTGGGACCTGTCTCCAGAGGTTCTGACTCGCTAACTTGAGATGGAACCCAGAAATCTGTCTTGTAATAGACACCTTAGGTACTTCTAACGTGGTTCTCAGAACACCCATTAACCACTAATCCCAAGGAATTTCTTCCATATTCAAGGCTATTAAATTATGGTAAATGCAATAGCTTACTTATCTGCTGCTGCTGCTGCTGCTGCTGCTGCTAAGTCACTTCAGGCATGTCCGACTCTGTGCGAGATCTGGAAGCAGTTAACGGAGAGAAGCACAGAGGACGGGGCCTCATTCATTCGGACAAAACAGTCCAGTCAGCCAGAAAACAGCCGGCTAGCTGTGCAAATTAATTAGGAAGTCTTGCATGTAGATGATGATGGCTGGGAGAGATTTTTTTTTTAAGGGGGCTTGGACCCTGGAGCTAAAGAAATTCTGGGGGTGGCTTACAGAAAGCCTCGTCCTGAGCTGAAACTGGGTGTTCAGCCTGGAGCTTGACAAGATACCCTAGTGTTTCCAGGTTCAGAAGAAAGGGTGGTTAAGGTTGAGCGCTGGGATAACCTTGGAACTGAAAAACCTGGTTTACTGTGTTACGATGAATTCTGAACATCTGTGCCCCTGTTAATTATGGAACTGAAGTTTAGAGCTGAATTTTTTCCCCTGTTGGTCAAGTTGCTCTGCTCAGGTGACGTGAGAATACTCATTATTGAGGAAATAAAGATCAGGTTCTCAGGTTCAAAGGGGAGACATACCAGATCTCTCGGCTGCTGTATAGAAACTTATCAGGACTAGGTTGGTGAGTTTTCTGTGTGAAGAGAAGGGTGGTGGTGGTGCCTGGAGCTTGTACCCTGTGTAACTCACCTGAATGAGTTCTCAGGACATCATGGGGGAGATTTTTGGTTATTCAACGGTGTGGTGGTACGGTGTTCCTTTTAAAAAAGGTAATCGGTTTTAACAAAGTGGAGTAAAATAGACAATACTGGTATTTTTTTAATAATATCCATTAGATGGAAGCTTTTATTTCTTTTGGCTGTACTGTGTGGCTTGTGGACTTTTTGTTCCCTGACCATGGATTGAACCTGGGCCCTCAGCAGTGAGAGCCTGGAGTCCTAATCACTGGACCGCCAGGGAATTCCCTACTGGTATTATTAATCTAGGGGTAAAGAATCTGCCTGCCAATGCAGGAGACATAAGAGATGTGGGTTCTATCCTGGGTGAGGAAGATCTCATAGTGGAGGAAATGGCAACCCACTCCAGTATTCTTGCCTGGGAAGTTCCATGGACAGAGGAGCGTGGTGGGCTACAGTCCGTGGGGTCACAGAGAGTCAGACGTGACTGAGCACGTGCACACGCACACACACACACTGACTGTTAATCTAGAAAGTTTTCTAATTGGACTCCTTAAAATCTTCATGCTGTTTTTAAGATAAAAAGTTACTTAGATACTATTAGTTCATTAATTCTTTTCCCTTATAATAATTATATAATGCATCCTAAGAAATAAAAATTATTGAATTTATATACTTGGAACTTAATGTATTCTACTGATATATATGTATCCATGCATGTATATATTATATAAAACTTATAATTAATAGCATATAGATGCCATAAGTTATTTCTAAGATGCCTCAGCTATATTAATATAATTATTTTTCTTAATGTTGAAGTTTGTTGACCAAAGTGATTTTTTTAAATGTATTTATTCCTTGGGCGGGGAAGCTAAGGTAGGCAGGTGTTTCTAATTTCTAACTCTATCGTCTGTGTCATCTGGATTTGTGCTGTGGCCATAGCACCTCTTTGTTTGGACAGATATCTTCACGACTTGCAGTCCTTTGTGCTTAATTGTCCTAAAGCATTTTAACATATCCTTTAGTATTATAAAAACAGTATTATTTACTGTAGAATATTTGGTAATTACAGAAAAGCATAATGAGAAAAATCCTCCACAATTCTAGTACGCAGTGATAACCACCATTAAACATTTAACTACCATTAGAACATCATCTAGTCTTTCAAACTCTCTCTCCATATGTATAAACAGAGTGTATGTGTGTATTAAACACAAATTAGGAACATACTGTGATACTATATATACTTAACATTATAGCATTTTAACATATTCCTATTAAATTTCTTCAAAAATATTGTTTAATAACTATATAATAGTTTAATCTACATTCCACCAGTATTTAAGATGTTTTTAACTTTTTGCTACAGTCAATAATACTAATCCTTCTTGTGCAGAAATATTTAAAATGTTAAATATAACTTTCTTAAAAAAATATACCTTCCTTAATTCAAAATAAGGCCAACTGGAATTAGTGGCTGAAGGTAATAGCATCTCTAGGGATTTTGATCCATTTTTCTCAGATTTTCCTCTACAAACCCACATTTTTACGTGCCCATTAGCAGAATATCAGCATCTGTTTCCACACCTGGAAGAATGAATGTTAACAGTTTTGCCCATCTAATCGTGAAGTAGGATGTCTCATTGTTTTATTCACTTGCCATTTATTACTGTTGAGGTTGGACATATTTTCTGATGATGGTTGGCCCATTATCTTAAGAAAATAGCATGTGATTTTTAAAGCAGACTTGCTTAAGACAACACAGCGATGACAGTTGACAGTTAACTCCACTGCATTGACATCTTAACTGTTGTACTGTCAGCCTCCCACAGTCCATTAAGGGATTTTTTTTTTTTTCAAGAAGTAAAGTATTTGTTACAATAATAAAGAGCGTGAGCTTGTGTGTACGACGGAGTCTGAGCCCTGCCGTTTAGTCTTATGTAACCTAAACGAGTTGCTTAACTTCTCCAAGCTGCAGTTTCCTTGACTATAGATAAGGCTGATAATCCTCACAGTAATTCTCATAATAATGAGATAAGAATTATTAAAGCGTTCAGTAAAATGCAGCTACTGTTGAAACAGAGAAATGTTTCTCTGCTATTTACCCAAGAGGTATGTCAAGGCATTGTAGCATGCCTCTTAGAAGCCAGGACTTTTCAAATCCCAACAAGTTGCATGTTTTACTTCATTTTATTATTTAAATTTGCTGTAAGCGGCACAGCTAGTGGGACATTTTAAATAGAAAAAAAAGCAGGGGGTCGGCGGGGGGGGGGGGGGGGAAGCCGGTTGGTACATCACCTGGGCTGCTAGCTCGTGTGTGGTCTCAAGAGTCTTGCAGGACACTGAGATGTCTGCCGGGGTGGTGCTTGGTACTTTAGGAAGTTGCTCCCAGACTGATAGGATAAACCCACTTTCACTTCTTCCTTCTCCCAAAGGGTGAAGGAAAGAGCACTACTTTAATAGTGTTGCCAAGCTCATGTGCTCATTTGAAGGTCATTTCATGAACTTGGCTTTTCCTTCTAACATTGTGCTTGTGTATCCACCTGCCTATTGGTCTAGAGTTTGGTAAATATAGTGTAGACTCTCTCTTTCACCAAAAAGTCAGTTTTTTGCCTAATGGATTTGAGACTATAAGTATGTTGATCTTGAAAGATAAGTTTCAAGTTTTAGATGAAGCTTCCACCTGAGGTTGTGACTGTGATCTCTACTAGCCACTCAGCCATGCTCACAGGTTGACTCACACTCTCTGAACTGCTTTCTGTTTCACATTCTTGTACTTTCCCAGCTGACAGCTCAGCGGGTGGGTGCCTGTTCCACCAGCTGCTGCAACCAGCCAGGTTCAGAAATGTCAGATATCCTCCAAGAGCTGCTCCGAGTCTCTGAGAAAGCTGCCAACATTGCCCGGGCGTGCAGGCAGCAGGAAACCCTCTTCCAGCTGCTGATAGAAGAAAAGAAAGAGGGAGAAAAGAACAAGAAGTTTGCAGTTGATTTCAAGACCCTGGCTGATGTACTGGTACAGGAAGTTATCAAAGAGAATATGGAGAACAAGGTAAGGAATGTCACAGCCAAGGTAATTGCAAATTATTTGCCCCTGTGGTTTCCCCCCTGTAAAATAGCTCGCCGCCTCCTCCTCCCCACAACCTGCCCCCCAGCACCATGGATTCTAATAAACAAATAGGTTTTCCCCCCTTATTTTGACTGCAGTATTACTAAAATGTGTGTTACAGGAAAAACTTAAATGTTGAAAAATAATCCTCCTAATTCTATCACTAGAGAAAACCACAACTGTTTTGCTAAATATTAGAATGTTTTCCTTCTATGTGTGCATGGCAGGTTTAACTTAACTCTAAAGAAATGAGAACATACTGTTTTATAACTTTTTTTTTAACTTGATAATATTAAGTCCCACCTTTTGACATAGTCATTTACCTAATGGTTGCCTCAGTGATAGCCTCATAGGGTTCTGGAGACTTAGAGTCTCTCTTTATTTTAGTAGGAAAACGTTGTTTGTAACTAACAATGATTGTAATTCTAGGTATTTTAAGCTGACTAGGGTAAATAAACTATATTCATAAGCAGTTATAGCAAACAATAACATTAGCAAGCACTTGTAAATGCTTACTATGAGCCAAGTACTTATCTAAGGGCTTTAAATATATTAGTTTAACAAATAACAATTTTATGAGGTAAGAACTATTTCAATGTAATGGAAGAGAAAAGGGAGACACAGAGGTTAAATAACTTGCCTAGGGTTGCACAGCAAATGAATGGAAGAGCTGGTTTTTGAACATGGGCTGACCAACTCCAGAGTCTATGCTGTTTGTGATACTATATTACCTATTATGTAATAATCGAATTACTTTTCTTTTAGATTTGGGAGGATAGAATTTTATGTCAGAAAGCCCTACAAAATATTGGAATTGTTTCTATGAAATTCTCAAAATGTTAGGGATTGTTTAGAATAATTTAAGTGAGTCCTTGACCACAGGTAGGAAGAGAGAATAAATGACCCCTTGAAATTTCTACAAACTGTTCTTTTTCATGCCCTATACAATCTGGATCCAGTGGAAGGAAATTTATTTTTGTTACTGATCAAGAGAGCTGGGTAGAAGGGGTGGTTGAGCAACTGGATTAGAAGTGTAAGTTTTGTGGGCTAATATTTGCCTCAGAGCATTATAACAAGTTCAGGCAGTTGTTCATTCACGAAGTATCTGCCAGGATTTATGAACACATAAATGACACTCACTTTTGGTTTGTATAAAGTGTCATGACTCTTACTTACGTACTACAGCCTCAGAAAGGGTCTCTAGGCAAACTGGGGGGCTGGAGCTTCAGCCTTTGATGACTTCATCGAGAGGTTCAGTGCCATTATGTGGTGACTTTCATTGTTCTTCAAAAGAGTTAAAAATAACAAGTAGTTGTGGGCACTGTTACATCCATTGGCCATCTGTGAATAACTGAGCTCAAACATTTGAAGCATTTCCTTGCTTTCATTGCCTGAGAATTGTACTCTTACCATAATTCAGCACATATTTTGAGAGAAATTATCTTTACTACAGAGAAAATCAGAAGCAAAATGTGTCCAAAAGCTTCCTGGTCATACAAAGATGAGAGAAGCTTCCTATTTAGCTTGTTTCTTTTTGTTTGTTTCTTCATTCCATCAAAATATTGATGCATAAGTTGTTGGCAAGTAAAATATTTCCCCTTTTTTGCTACATGGCCTTCCTAGCCTGATGGTTAAGGATACCTTAACATGTGCAGAAAACAAAATTAAATGTTATCCTCTGTTCCTTTCTATCCGGGTTCAAGTAATCATCTTAGGTACTTGTCAGTAACATTAACTTGTGCAAGTTACTTGGGTACTTTGTAGGAGCAGCAGTTAAAACATCTCCTTTGTAAGCATTCTAGCTCATGGCCCTTAACTAGAAGGATGAAGTTCTAGAAGTACTTCTGCAGACTCAACAGAACATAAAGAAACCAGACTTCTACCATGATTTGGACTTTCTAAAGGGGCAAAGGAGCAGGGAAGTATAGAAAACTACTGATATTAGAAAAGTGCGGAACCAATCTGACTTCACTTATTATACTTGGATTGATTTCTGGAATTGTAAACTCTCAAATTTCTGACCTATTGTGCTATTTAGTTTGAAATATAAAGTGGAAATCTGTTCAGAATTGAGCATGAATGTGGGGTTTTTTTTGTTGCTGTTTTGCATTCTTGTCATATTCTGAATCATTCAGTTTCCAGGCTTGGGGAAAAAAATTTTTGGAGAAGAATCCAATGAATTTACTAATGATTTGGGTAAGTACAAGAATCTTAATATAATTTTATAACTTAATTATCATATGGTATTTTTATTTTCAACTTACATCATGAAATGAATGTTTGGAGGCCTTTCATGTAGATAACACATTTGAATGTTAAACTTCATTCAGCACTTCAGGATAACCTGCCACGTAAGACAGAGATGTGGCATCTTAGAATTATTTAGCAAGTTCACATGTATTCTAGCTGTAACTCTGTAGCATTGAACAATGATTTAACCTTTGGGAAAGTTGCACGGCCCTTTGAGAATCTGATGGAAGTTATAGATGCCCCGCAAAGGATGCAGATCTACACAGATGTGCAGACGATCTCACGTCCAAGTAGACCCATTTGTGGACCTCCTGGAGAGCCCATGGGCTTCCCCGGTGGGTCAGCAGTAAAGAATGCACCTGCAATTCAGGAGACCCAGGTTCCATCCCTGGATCAGGAAGATCCCCTGCAGAAGGGAACGGCAACCCACTCCAGTATTCTTGTCTGGAGAATCCCATGAACAGAGAAGCCTGGTGGGCCACAGTCCATGGGGTCACACAGAGTCGGGTAGGACTGAGTGACTGACACTTTGGGTAGTCCACAGACCTAGGCTGAGCATGTGCAGAAGCCCCTGTCCCTGAATGATCTCTGCTTCTCTGGTCTCAGAACCTCTGTAAAGGGAGCGGGACAACCTAAAAGGTTCCTTTTAGCACCAAGTTTTAACTCTAATTGGTTTCCTGTGAGCCAAATTCTCCTTTGATGGACCCCCGTGTTCCCTTGTGGTAGAGAGAAAAATACAACATCTCTGACCCTTTTTTAGAGAAGCAAGCGGTTTTTAGTTTGCCTGGGTTTTGTTTGTTTTATGGTAGAACATTAAAATAGTGAACTTTAAACAGATCATGTGACAAATAGTTAAACATCTAGAGGCATATTTACAAAGGAAACTAATTTCTGGATTAACTCTGGAAAAAATTTGTCATTTCATGGGATGCGTATTAAGATAGTTCTGTGACACTCAGTAAGAAGAAAGAGAAATGTCAGTTAAACTTAAGGTTAAAAAAAATCACCTGTGACTTACCCCCATAAGAAATCCTACACTGAAAAACCTATATTTGGCTACAGCATAAACAGTTATTGTAATATTTATCTAGAATGATAGAGGCAAAAATGCATTCCACATACATTTTCCTGAGAACTGAAGGAAAGGATGGTTTTAGTTTATTAGAGGGCAGAGACCTATGGTAGAGGAGGAGCTGGTGGATGAGGTGAGATAAGATCATGGAAGTTCAAAGGAAGGAGTTTCCTTAAGTATGATGAGAATTCAGCGGCAAACTTTAAGCCGTGGAGTAAGGTGATACGATTTGCTCCTTTGAGTGAACCCATGACTTTTCCCGAGCCTAGAGTAGCTGCTCAACAAGTGGTGGTGATTAACATTATTCCCCAACTTTAACAATCTCATGTAATTTGAATTAAACTTAATTGACTGATTCTTGCTGTTTCAGAATCGTCACTGTCATAGATTCACAGTGTGCTTCCCAAACTCGAACAGTCACAGGAGTCACCGGGGGATCCTGTCAGACCTCAGCAGGTCTGGGATGGGGACTAAAGTTCTGAATGTCTAACAGGCGCTCCAGTGATGGCGCCGCTGCTGGTTCTTGGGATGGCTAGGATAGCTAGGAGTGTTTGTCGAGATACCTCAGGAGCCCCAAAGTGCCATGTTTTCTTAATTTTTAGAAATTTATATTCTGCATTGCTGTCGCTTTTTGTTGGTAAAAGTCCTAGGAGAGCCTCTCTTCTCATTTGTGCTTGGGGGGTTGGAAACCAGATGAAGCAGGGGTCTAAGAAGTATCTTTAAAGTGATGGCGAACACATGGACTTGGTAACGTGGGGTTCCAATTGCAGAAGCAGCTTTGCTTACATCCTGATTCCCAGTGGTTTCACAGAGGAGAGCTATTCTACATATGTGATTTAGAGTCCTACAGCTTTACCACATTTAAAGACGAATGTATGTCATCTTATATTTACGGAGCATAGACAGTTTTTAGTTAAAAGCAGCATCATAGAGGGAGGTAGAAGCCTTTCTGTGTACTTATTAAAAACTCTTTTCTTTTCAATCAACATATTCAAACGTGAACAGGGTGACCTCCAGGATATTAAAAGCCACAAGGTAAAAGACACAGAATATTGTTTATCAAAGACTCAGGGTTCAGGATTCTTAACATGAGCTGCCTTAAACTGGATACAAAAACTGTGCATGTGCCCATGTGGGAACTTTTTTTGGAGAGAAGGCCCTTTGGTGCCTGGATTTCATTTCTCACTGTGAGGTGGTTGAGTGACTACTGAATCAGCTTTGACTTTATGAAGCCCACTGGGGAGATTCTGGCGGTTAGCCAGATTAGGAGACACTAGACTGGATATCTTTGTGTGTGTGTGTGTATGTGTGTGTTGGTCGCTCAGTTGTGTCTAATTCTTTGTGACCCCATGGACTGTAGCCCACCAGGGTCCTCTGTCCATGGGATTCTCCAGTTTAGAATAGTGGAGTTGGGCTATATTTAAAATGGATAACCAACAGAAACCTATTGTATAGCACAGGGAACTCTGCTCAATATTCTGTGCCAGCCTGGATGGGAAGAGAGTTTCAGGGAGGATGGATACATGTGTATGTATGGCTGAGTCCCCTCACTGTTCACCTGGAACTATCACAGCATTGTTAATTGGCTGGACCCCAATACAAAATGTTTTGGTGTTAAGGAAAAAGGAAAAATGAACAGTGGAATGGGCTGGATGTGTTATCCTCACCTAATCTGAGGTGCTTCTCCCAATCCCCTGTTCTTTCTCCTCTGAAACTTGAGATGTGATGGTCTTCAGTTTGTCTTGACTCTAGGGGAAAAGATTATCATGAGACTGGGTCCAACAGAGGAAGAAACAGTAGCTCTTCTCAGCAAAGTCCTTAATGGTAACAAACTGGCATCTGAGGCCTTAGCCAAGGTTGTGCACCAGGACGTTTTCTTCAGTGACCCAGCTCTGGATTCAGTAGAGATCAACATTCCACAGGACATCTTGGGAATCTGGGTGGATCCTATAGGTAAGCAGGGGAGAGTGTTTGCTTTTGTCTCTTTGCTCTCCTTAGTAATCCTTTTTTTGTGAGGGGGTAGTGTTGGAAAAATGAAAATTGAGGATATGGTTTAACTCTCCTAGAAGTTTTTAAATTTTTGAAGTTTTAAAATGATAAATGACTCTCACTGCTGTAACCTGGGTTCAATCCCTGGTTGGGGAACTGAGACCCCACAAGCTACACACTGGGGCCTAAATAAATAAATGAAGAGTTGAGGTGTGTATTATATACATATACACATATTTATAACACACATGTGTGTATACACACACACACACATATAAAGGCACATATACAAAACTGAATTAACTCATTTTTGAAAGACCTCAGGGGCCAGACTGCTAAATATGAGAGAAGAATGAAATGATGGCAGCTATAACTAATTGAACACACATGCATCTTGAGAACATTCAGCTCCGGCAGATTATTACCATCTGGAAGTACAGTGCAGATCTTCAGATTTAAAAATAATAAAAACGCAAATCCAGGTTTTTAAATGAGCTCTCACAATTTAACTCCTGGCTCCTAACTCACTTAAGTAAGTAAACAAGCAGAACCGCTGTACAGGTCAGGCAAAACACAACTGAATGTGACTCCTAGCAGTCGGTTGGTGAGTCCTGTGTATACCTCGCCATTATTTTTTTGGTCATGATTATGGTAGAACCATAATCTATAGTTCATTGTTTTAAAACTATAGGCCTATCTCAATGATGCCGTTAATATAATGCCCTCGGTCTAAGTCCCACTTTTCCCCCAGCTTCCTGGCATAGTGTACCCAACACAACTGGGACCAATCATTAAGCTGAGTAGGCAGACTCCCCTCACCTTCTCCCCTACACCTTCTCCCCTACGTGATAGACATGCCTTTAATCACAGCAGTAGAGCATTCAGTCAGTGGATTGTTATGTAGACTATGAATGTTTTCCAGGATCTTTTATCGCCTAAAGGTAAATCGGCCTCAGTTATGGTTTTTGAGGAACTGAAACCTTGTTTTGTTTTTGTCCTGAATTGATTCTGTTAGCTAGCTCTCTGGATCTTGTGCCTGGCACATCCTTAACTGGGTATTAATTCACTAGATGCTGGCAGTCAGCTGCTGGCAGGTACATCTTTTAAGCAGAAACCTCACTCCTTAGCTTCTTTTTCCCAGGTTCTTTGCGACCCCATGGACGGTAGCCTACCAGGCTCCTTAGTCCATGGGATTTTCCAGGCAAGAGTACTGGAATGGGTTGCCATTTCCTTCTCCAGGGGATCTTCCCGACCCAGGGATTGAACCCGGGTCTCCCGCATTGTAGGCAGACGCTTTACTGTCTGAGCTTCTTCCTCTTGTGACACCATTGTCTCTTTCCTCCTAATTTGAGGGACAAAACAAACAAGTAAAAAGGCAATTCCATCCCTGATGGAATTCAAATGAAATGGAATTCAGATTCCTGGAAGGAGACTTTCCCGCCCACCTTGGTTGGACCTGTCCTCTGATTAGTAAGAGCTCAAAGGAACCCCCATACCTTTTAAATGATTTTGACATGGTGATGAATATTTGAGTGCTTCTTACCATTTGCAAGGTGTTATGCCCTGGAGAAGCGAATGGCTCCCCACTCTAGTATTCCCACCTGGAGAACTCCATGGACAGAGGAGCCTGGTGGCTCCAGTCCTATGGGGTCACAAAGAGTTGTTCATGACTGAGCAATTAACAACACAAAAAGGAAGGAAGACATGCTAGCTGCCATAGGAATTGTAGACATGTCCCCTTTGTCCAAGAATTTATGTATGGTTGGGAAAATGAAACACAAGCAGCTTAAAAGTGAAGTACAAAAGGTCAAATAATAATTCCATATAAGTGGCACCCAGAGGTAAAACGTGATTGGTTATTATCTTAGTCCATTTGGGCTGCTATAACAAGATACCATGGACTAGGTAGCTTTTAAACAAGATAAATTTATATCTCACAGTTTCAGAGGCTGAGAAGTCCAGTATCAAAGTGCCAGCATGATTAGGTGAGAGTCTTCTTCCTGATTCATAATTGGCGTCTTTTCACTGTGTACTCGGACAGTAAAGAATCTGCCTGCAATACAGGAGACCCGGGTTTGATCCCTGGATCAGGAAAATCCCCCGAGAAGGGGATGGCAACCCTCTCCAGTAATCTTGGCTGCAGAATCCCATGGACAGAGGAGCCTGGCCGGCTACATTCCATGGGGTTGCAAAAGAGTCAGACACGACTGAGCGACTAACACTCACAGTGTACTCATAAAGTGGAAGAGACTAAGAATATCATTAATCCCATTCATGAGATTCCACCCCGAGGACTGAAGTACCTCCCAAAGGCCCTACTTACTAATACCATCAACTTCTGAGGGTTAGAATTTTGGGGGACACAAACATTTAGACCATAGCTGTTACCAAATTAGAAATGATCTAGGACAGGTTTTACAGGTGTCTTCATCATTATCTTCTAAATAATCATTACCTGAATCCTAACAGATTTGCTTCATTTTTCAGATTCAACTTACCAGTATATAAAAGGTTCTGCTGACATTACACCCAACCAAGGAATCTTCCCCAGTGGACTTCAGTGCGTCACTGTTTTGATTGGTGTCTATGACATACAGACAGGGGTGCCTCTCATGGGAGTCATCAACCAACCTTTTGTATCACAAGACCTACACACCCGCAGGTAAAAATTGAATATTTTCGGCATATTATGGTTTTCAGAATTTACAACCTCAGCTTTGTTTATTGTCAGGATTATCTCTCCATGTGACATTCCCATGACTCGATACATTGGGCATTCCTACTAAAAATCTCCATGTTTGAATGAATGGTCCTTTAATTTTCAATCCTAGGTTTCACAACAAAATGTGAAAATGATCTAACGAAAAGATAAGTAGGTATGGCCAGGATTAGAACCTCTCCCTATAAAAACAAACAAAAAAACTGTCAGTATCACTTTCTTATCTGCTTCCACCTTCCTCACACTCCCGTGGACTGTTCGAAGAGCATAGAGGGTGGCCAAGCCTTTGGTTACCCTGATCCGCGGCCGACGGATCCGAGTATGACAGGGTTGACTCCAGAGCATGGCAGGGTTCAAGTAGAAGCAGCTTTTCTCCTGTGGTTTCAGCTTTTTACTGAAATAAATGACATTTTTTTCCACTCATGTAGAACTATATATTTTTTAATTAAATTTTGACTTGCTTCAAGTAACTAAGAATTGTTTGTTCTTTAATAGTCTTAAACTATACCTCTGCAGTGTTGATATTTTTCCTCTTCCCTGCCTTCTTCCAAACTGAAAGTGTTTGTTATCTTTAAAGGGTCGTCAAGAAGTTAAAAATAAGTGGGACTGGATGTTGACATAATCATGACCTAGAAATGGTTGACAAAGTAGTTGGCACAAATCCTGGGTTTGATAGCAGATTCTACCACTGATTTACATTCTTAAACACTTACATTCTCTAAGCCTCAGTCTCCTTCTCTGGAAAGAAACTATCCAGCGTATAGAGTAAGTTAAACACTGAGAAATGTTAGATGGTATTTTTGTTGTTGCCCACCCCCCCCCCACCAAAAAAAAGAGTCCATCTTTCTTGATGTTAAAGCCAAAGTGGAGCTAGTGAATTGGAAGATGAAAAGGCGTTACCGGTTGAAAAAAATTCAGCATTGTGAAAGATTTGCGGATTGAAAATCTTATTTATCTGTTCATCTTTATCCCCATTAGACTTTAAATGCAAAAAGAGGCAGTGAAACTTCGCTGTGTTCCCAGAGGCTAGAAATCCCACAAATATTTTAGCACTGTCCTAGATGAATGTGATAATGCAAAAAAAAAAAAAAAAAAAAACTGAACGCATTCCTAACTGGCAACAACACAGGCAGCAACATGCACAGGGAGTAACTTTTAGAAATGAATTAGCCATTTGATTACTATCTCTAGGCTTAAGGGCCTTGAGACTCACTATGTTATATATTTTCCACATCAAGTTGGGAAGCCACAGGAGCAATGAAAAACCAATGTGATAACTTGCCGCCACAAACTGAACGTTCTCTTCCGTAGGTGGAAAGGACAGTGCTACTGGGGCCTTTCTTACCTGGGGACCAATATCCATTCCCTTCTGCCTCCTGTCTCTACAAGAAGCAACAGCGAAGCGCAGAGCCAAGGGACCCAAAACCCCAGCTCCGAAGGCTCCTGCCGGTTCTCAGTGGTCATTAGTACCAGTGAAAAGGAGACCATCAAGGGCGCGTTGTCGCATGTGTGTGGAGAGCGCATCTTCCGGGCAGCTGGGGCTGGTTACAAGAGCCTCTGTGTGATCCTCGGCCTCGCTGACATTTACATCTTCTCAGAAGATACCACGTTCAAGTGGGACTCCTGTGCTGCCCACGCCATCCTCAGGGCCATGGGTGGGGGCATGGTGGACTTAAAAGAATGCCTGGAAAGAAATCCTGACACGGGCCTTGACTTGCCACAGCTGGTGTATCACGTGGGAAACGAAGGCGCTGCTGGAGTAGATCAGTGGGCCAACAAGGGAGGACTCATCGCATACAGATCAGAGAAGCAGCTGGAGACGTTCTTGAGCCGCCTCCTCCAGCACCTTGCCCCTGTGGCTACACACACGTAGATGAGCTCCATCCTCATGGGCTCCACAGCCCAACTGTGGACCTAATTTCCACATCTCTTGTCTTTTGAAGACAGCTTTGTCCTATTGACAGTCAACATTCGCCTTCCTCTTTGGGGGAGCATTTTTCCATTATGTGTTCATAATGCTAATAAATGAATGATATTCATGCAGCAGTTAAATGTGTGAGATTCTTTATAGAGGATTTTGTGCAATTATTGCTGCTTGAAATGCTTCAATAAAATATTGAAGACAGGAAAAATTCCTGCTCAATTAATAAAGCTCTTTAGAACATGAGTTTAGAGATGATAAGTTAAGGTCACTGAAATATTAGGGAGAGCAAAGGGGGTTGTGTGTTTCCTGTCTGGAACAAAAATCTTCAGCTTTAGCCTTTGGCAGAACATTTAGAACTGTGAATCTAAAGCATAATTTGGCCGTGTTCATGCGCTTTCAGTGACACTGTTTCTTACAAGAATTAAAGCCCGGAACCCTGATGGCACCATCCTACTCATGAACTCTCACACTCACACACATCCACACTCAGACACACATTCTGAAACTCTCTCTCAAATCTATATTCTTATTCTCTCATTCTAATTCTCTGATTCTGCCACTAATTATGTCTCTAGTTCTCTCTAATACTCTCACTTAACATACTCTTCTGTCAGTAAGACAGGAGAGGATAAAGACATTTCTGTAGTTTTTGCATAGTATTTATTACACTTCAAAAACCAGAGGTAGAGTTAAATACATACAGTCGTTGGTCTGCTAGAATCCCATGTTGAATGTCCTCTGAGGTGGGTGAGACCTCTTTTTCCTATCTCTTTAGCAGCCCTGGTGAGGAGAGATTTCCACCATCTGGAGATACCAAACTCTCAGCTATCTCCTTTCTGCCCTACGCCCTCTTGAGGCCAAAAGATTTTCTGCAGCATCCTCTGTTTATCTGCAATTACAAAGGAATCACAGTATGTCAAACTTTTAGTTTATTTTTTTAAATTTATTTATTTTAATTGGAGGCTATTTAAAGGTATCTCATTGCACACAGAAGATTCAACGACTTATTTAGTGAAAAAGTTACATAGCTTTTAAAAGTCTGTACATGCTTTGTGATTGATGGTGGGTCCTCGAGCTGTATATTCTAATTTTAAAGGTTGATTTTTAAGTCAAAGTGAGTTCATTCTTCACAAAACACATTAGAAACCAAACCCCAGAAACTGGTTGTGCTGCCTGATAGTCATCAGAATGGAAAAATAGAATATAGTTCAAGAAAAAGCATGTTGTGCACATAAACATTTTTAGAATATGTAAATTATCAATAACAACGCAGTGAAAACAGTCATCTTCAATGTGATCTATTTATTTATGTGATCTATCAATGTGCCATTTTATTGGGGGGGAAACTGGATAGAACGGAGAATCCAATACATTCTGTAAACATCTATTGCACACATCCGTCCATTGTCAATCTTTGCCAGAAAGCTAAGGCCCTTCCTTAAGCATGTGTGTGCCGGTCTTGCATTAACCACACGTATGGGAGTGTGATCTGTAGCTCTGATTTCTTTCTTTTTGGCTGCACAGTGTGACTTACTGGATCTTAGTTCCCCCACCAGGAACTGAACCTGACCTGGCAGTGGAAGTACCTATTCCTAATCACTGGTTCCACCAGGGAATTCTCAGGCTCTGATTTCTTTAGAGGAAGAAGTTAAAAAATATTTGCCATATAGTCTGACAACATAATCATTCTGGATTTTAATTTTTTCCCCTCTATCTTTACAATTGTCTCATACTCAGTAAGTTTTTAAGACTCATTTCTATCAATACTTTAAAAGCCTTAAATTCTTTGTTTTCAAATTCATTTTACATTATACTTGATCTATTATTAAAGATGCCATTGAAATATGATTTTTGAATGAAGTCAATCAGTCTAAGCAAACACACAACTCAGTTGATGGAGTGGGAATTAGGGGTTGGGTGCTCCAAAGAGTAGCCTGTTGGTCGCCAAGATCGAGCGTCTTGTGCATCAGCCAGGGTTTTTTTGCAGGAGGCTGGCAGACAGATGAATCTGCCAGGTTGCTTAAATAGAGGATGATAAAAAGAGAGCCCCCTGCACATCAGTAAGAGCAGTCCCTGGGAAGCCAGGTCAGTGTTGGTTCCTCTCTTGCTCCTACAGCCCACATCCAATCACTCAGGAGATTGATCCTCTTGGCTCAACCTTCCAAATATACCTGTTACTCTCTACACTAGCCACATGCTTCCACTTAACCATCACACCAGTCTCAATTCAACTGCTCCTGAGGACTGGCAGCCATGTTGAGTAGGGTTCTAATGGTTATTTCCTTTTAATGCACTTTATGTATTGCTAATTTTTTGCTGTGGCCTCTTAAGCCCCTAGTTATAGGCTCTCTGAATGAGATTTTGACATGCCAAGGGGTACATATTGTATAAAGGGCTTTCTGCTGTGTTATAATGATGGGAGTATGAAAAAGCAGATCTTTGAGTCTGAGTGTAAAGTCCTATAAGATAGCCCTTCTGTCTAGAAGAAGTGCAGCCAGGATAAGTTTGCAGTAGCATTAGGTTTAACTGTGAGTGGCAAAATGCCAAAATAATAATGGCTTAAATAAGATCAAAAGTATTTGGTGAGCAGTCCAGAGCTGAAAGGAGGCTCCACCCCAAAGTCCTCAGGGAGTCACACTCCTTCCATCTCACTGCTCTCCCAACCCCAGACCATGACCCTCCTTCTCAGGTCTAAGACAACAGAATCTGCATTTTAGGCAGCAAGACAGAGGAGAAGACAAAGAAGGGAAGGGCAGTTTTTCACGTCACTGACCAGAACCTAGCCACATGACTGCACGTAGGAAGTCTCCATTTGGAGCAACCATGGGCTCAACTGAAAACCAGGCTTTTTATCACCCCGGGAGTTAGGAGCCGGGCATTAGAGGACATCTAGCAATCTCCATCACCTGGGCCAAATGAGTCGTCCAGGCTTCTGTCTTCATCTGACCTCTGATCACACACCTTTTGTTCTATTCACTAAGGTCTCATGACATTTAAGAGCAGATGTTTTCAACGCTTAGCTACACTCATCTACTTTTGACGTACTTATCCACTTCATCCCCCAAAGAATGAAGAGTGCATAAATACATTTGTCAAGATGGTAAGGCTTCCCTGGTGGCTCAGCGTTAAAGAATGTGCCGGCCAATGCAGAAGACGTGGGTTCGATCCCCAGGTTGGGAAGATCCCCTGGAGAAGGAAATGGCACCCCACTCCAGTATTCTTGCCTGGAGAATTGCATGGACTGAGGACCCTACCCCCTACCCTCTGTGCATGGGGTCACAGAGTCAAACACGACCGAGTGACTAACACGCACACGCAGTAATTATGCAGGCGCCCCCAGGGGTTCAGTGGCAAAGAACCCGCCTGCCAATGCAGGAGACGTAAGAGATATGGGTTCTATCCCTGGGTCGGGAAGATCCCCTGGAGAAGGAAATAGCAACTCACTCCAGTATTCTTGCCTGGGAAGTCCCATGGACAAAGGAGCCTGGCAGGCTACAATCCATGGGGTTGTAAAAGGGTTGGACATGACTGAGCGACTGACCGCGCACCGCACACTCGGCACAGAAACAGCCCTGCCCACTCCATGGCAGAAAAGGTCAAACATACATTCTGAAAAGGAGGAAAAAGCAGACAAAAGTGTCTGAGAGTTTCCTTCTTGTGCTTCAGTTTTGTTTTTATTTTATTTTTTCTGTAAGTGCTAAATGCAAAGGAAGAGTAGAAACGGTAAGTCATAACCTTTCACATCCATAGTTAAGACCTTTCATTGTGCCAGGCTTGGTACTGATATTGTAACACATATCCATAAAGCACGCCTAAGGGACTGTGACTGTCCCCTCAGAGTGGCAGGGAACTCAATTAAAAGCTGGTGTGTATACAAATGGATCTTTGAAACTGGTCCAGGGGAAGTAGCTGTGCTAAGCACTTTTTAAGACATATTTCTTAAAAGGTTTATATGCTTATAATTTCTATTTGATAATCAGCCTAGCCAACATTGTGACTACTTTGTAACAAAATGTCTGTAATTTTTAATATGATTTTCCTTTTCTAGGCTGTATTTTCAATGCTCCTGATCCTCAGGGAGCCATTGTCATATAGGATTAAGAGCTTTTTCCATTAAAAGAAAAAAAGACCATCCTTAGGCTGGCTTCATGGGCTTGTGACTTGTGCGGGTGCAGAAGGCTTCTCACGGGACCATGCTTGGTTCTGCAAGTGCCGTCTTGAAATTCTCAAACGTTTTGTCTTTGAACTTGTAAATTAAGTTTCTAGGAGAGTGGAGCATGCGTGTGAACAGAGATGTGATGTACAAATGTGTTTGCCTCTTCCCCCTAACCCCACTCCATTCATGTAGTGTTCACAGTGCCGTGTGAGCACAGAATTCCTACAGACCCCTGATGTATAGAGGTTCAGTGAGACTTAAAGCAAGTACAAGGTAAGTGAATTACATTTATTATGACTAATTAGGTGGGGATGGCAAATTTGGAAAACTCAGCAGTGGCCACAGGACTAGAAAAGGTCAGCTTTCATTCCAATCCCAAAGAAGGGCAATGCCAAAGAATGCTCAAACTACTGCACAATTGCACTCATCTCACACGCTAGTAAAGTAATGCTCAAAATTCTCCAAGCTAGGCTTCAGCAATATGTGAACCGTGAACTTCCAGATGTTCAAGCTGGTTTTAGAAAAGGCAGAGGAACCAGAGATCAAATTGCCAATATCCGCTGGATCATCGAAAAAGCAAGAGAGTTCCAGAAAAACATCTATTTCTGCTTTATTGACTACGCCAAAGCCTTTGACTATGTGGATCACAAGAAACTGGAAAATTCTGAAAGAGATGGGAATATCAGACCAACTGACCTGCCTCTTGAGAAACCTATACGCAGGTCAGGAAGCAACAGTTAGAACTGGACATGGAACAACAGCCTGGTTCCAAATAGGAAAAGGAGTATGTCAAGGCTGTATATTGTCACCCTGTTTATTTAACTTCTGTGCAGAGTACATCATGAGAAACACTGGGCTGGAAGAAGCACAAGCTGGAATCAAGATTGCCAGGAGAAATATCAATAACCTCAGATATGCAGATGACACCACCCTTATGGCAGAAAGTGAAGAGGAACTAAAGAGCCTCTTGATGAAAGTGAAAGAGGAGAGTGAAAAA
The DNA here is from genome assembly GCF_002263795.3 of Bos taurus. Classification (NCBI taxonomy): domain Eukaryota; kingdom Metazoa; phylum Chordata; class Mammalia; order Artiodactyla; family Bovidae; genus Bos; species Bos taurus. The sequence goes on along the minus strand of NC_037329.1, from coordinate 5,929,713 downwards.
GTTGGCTTAAAGCTCAACATTCAGAAAACGAAGATCATGGCATCTGGTCCCATCACTTCATGGGAAATAGATGGGGAAACAATGGAAACAGTGTCAGACTTTATTTTTTCCCAAATCACTGCAGATGGTGACTGCAGCCGTGAAATTAAAAGACGCTTACTCCTTGGAAGGAAAGTTATGACCAACCTAGATAGCATATTGAAAAGCAGAGACAATACTTCGGCAACAAAGGTCCTTCTAGTCAAGGCTATGGTTTTTCCTGTGGTCATGTATGGATGTGAGAGTTGGACTGTGAAGAAGGCTGAGCGCCGAAGAATTGATGCTTTTGAACTGTGGTGCTGGAGAAGACTCTTGAGAGTCCCTTGAACTGCAAGGAAATCCAACCAGTCCATTCTAAAGGATATCAGTCCTGGGATTTCTTTGGAAGGAATGATGCTAAAGCTGAAACTCCAGTACTTTGGCTACCTCATGTGAAGAGTTGACTCATTGGAAAAGACTCTGATGCTGGGAGGGATTGGGGGCAGGAGGAGAAGGGGATGACAGAGGATGAGATGGCTGGATGGCATCATTGTCTCGATGGACGTGAGTTTGAGTGGACTCCGGGAGTTGGTGATGGACAGGGAGGCCTGGCGTGCTGCGACTCATGGGGTCACAAAGAGTTGGACACGACTGAGCGACTGAATTGAACAGCCCCCTAGAACTAGAATTTGCTTGGAATGCCAAAGGATGGTACTGGCATTCTCAGAAACATAAAAAGACCAAGGAAATCTATTATGCCCTTTAGTATTTTTTTTCCCTGTATAATTACACCAAATCACGTAGGATGAAAATGATGGCATGGAAAGAAAGGGAAAGTTAGGGCCACCTAGGGACTTCCTGGCGGTCGAGTGGCTAAGCCTGTGCATTCCCAATGCAGGGGCCCAGGTTTGTTCCCTGATCGGGGAACTGGATCCTGCATGCCTCAACTGAGACCCAGTGCAGCCAAATAAATAAGTAAATATTTTTTAAAAGATAGGGCCACCCATAATTCCTTTTCTTCTTGTTTTTCCTTGCCAGAAAACTGAAGGTAGAAAGAGTTAGCAGGATGTGTACATATCAAGAATTGAACTAAAAACCAGCTGAGTTACTTTTCTGCATTCTTTCCACTTTTGTAGTGAGGATAATATATGTATCCATGGGCTTCCCTGGTGGCTTAAACAGTAAAGAATCTACCTGCAATGCAAGAGACATGGGTTCAGTCCCTGGGTCGGGAAAATCCCATGGAGGAGGGCATGGCAACCCACTCCAGTATTCTTGTCTGGAGAATCCCAGGGACAGAGGAACCTGGCAGGCTACAGTCCATGGGGTCCCAAAGAGTCAACACGACTGAAGTGGCTCGGCGCACACGCACAAGCTATGAAAAATGAAACGTGTAATTTTGGTGATTGCACATATGAGTTACACTCTTATACTTAAAACTGGCATTGTGCTATATAAATACAAATGGTAAAATTCAAGCTAACAATTTAAATTTAAGAATTTTCTTATTGACATTAAATAGCAAATAATAGCATGACAGGTTGAAAGAGAGAATAGAAGAAAGGAAAACCTTTTAACTTTAGTATCTTTAATGTCAACATTTTCTCCTGCTTTCTGTAAGGGAGCCCCACTATTTCATCTTTCCAGGGTGCTACCAACTATGTATCCAGCTGTGAACTGGCCCCATTTCTACTCCTAACCTCACTGTCTTTTGTTTGCTCTGGATTTTTATCATATTTGTTGGTCAGGTCCAAACTCAGCCCATTGGTGAGCTAGGTCTACCCAAACCTGGGAGTAGCAGAATCTTTTCAGTTATTTGGAAGCTGAGATGATAAGAGAACCAAAATATGTTTTACAAACATTTCTCCCCTGGTAAGTAAGCTGGCCCTCCCTGCTCTAACTTCTCAAGCAATTTGAGCACATTGGAACATTTGCTGTAAACTTTACAACACTCTCCACCAGGTGTCTCTAGCAGATTTGCATAGGCACGTATGTAACAGTGAAGGAAAATTGTAGCAAAGTTCCTGTCCACACTAACCACTTCCGATGGGTCGCCTTTAAAATACATCATCATGTTTTAAAGGCTTCCCAAGTGGTGCAGTGATAAAGAATCTGCCTGCCAATGCAGGAGACACAAAAGGCGTGGGTTCAATCCATGGGTCGAGAAGATCCCCAGAGGAGGAAATGGCAACCCACTCCAGTATTCTTGCTTGGAAAATTCCACGGACAGAGGAGCCTGATGGGTCAAACACGACTGAGTCAGACATGACTAAGCACGTGTGCACACACACATGCATACAGATACACACATCATGTTTTCAATATGCTGTTTTTCTTTAAAAACTCATTTCTTTCATTGTGTTTTAAATTATTTCTTCATTACATGCTTCTTAAAGAACTACAAAATATGAAAAAGTAGAAAGAAGGAAAAACTAACTTCCAGACAAAACTACTGTTGGCATTTTAGTCAACTTTCCTAGAGTTGTTTTCTTTCTCTGCATAGAAGAATGAAAACATAAGCCACAGCGTAGGAGAGATATTTGTAACATATACCTAGCAAAAGATCTATATCCTGTAGATATAAAAGACTCCTATAAATCAGCGAGAAAAATATACGAAGTCCAATTGAAAAGTGGCCACAAAACCCTTTACAAAAGAGAGTAAATGGCTGATAAGCATATCAAAAGCATAAACATCACTAATCATCAGGAAAATGCATTTTAACACTGTAGAGCCACTACATCCACCACAATAATTAAAGCTTAACAATCAGTGTCAAATATTAGTGAGAATTTGAAACAACTAAGTCTCTTACATATACTCACTGGTGGAATTACAATTTGTACAAAAATATTTGGCAATATTTAATAAAGCTGAACATGTACTTATTCTATGACCCTTCTCTTGGTACATACCCAACAGAAATGCATGCAAATAATCATCAAAAGACATGTATAAGAATGTCCATATCAGCAGTATTCATAATAGCCCAAACCAGAAAACTAAGCCAATGCTCAACTATCATAGAATGAATAAATATAGTATGGTACACAGAAATGGAATGAAACAGCACGTATTTCACATACATAATGTGAAATGACAGAGGCAACACACAAAAGTATATGCTGGGTGATACTCTAATCTTCAAAACCAAGCCGCCCTCATGGAATACACCCTCAAGGTCCCCCTTCAGGAAGTCTTCTTAGGAAGTGCCTCAGGTGAAGAGAGCTATTTGACCTCCAATTATATCCCCAATTATGGAGCTGGCTATAAAGGCCCTCACTCAACCTGGGAAAACTCTGAACAGCTGTCCCAGGTTCAGAGTGCCCTGTAGAGTTAGCTGAAGACTTTGTTGAGGCTGTAATTCAGCCACTTTTACTTCTGCCCAATCATGTTTCTTCCCTCTCTTTCCTTTTTCCTCTGGACCCCTGGCCTTCTACCACCTTCTCTCCCATAAGTACTGGTCCCAGCTGTACAGTAATGTCAGTATCTGCTTCTCTGGGAACTTGATCTTCAACCTGAGAGTAATGATTCCCTTTGGGAAGGCAGTGATGGCGGGAGAAGGCAATGGCACCCCACTATAGTGTTCTTGCCTGGAGAGCCCCAGGGACGGCAGAGCCTGGTGGGCTGCTGTCTATGGGATTGCATAGAGTCGGACACGACTGAGCAACTTAGCAGCAGCAGTGATGGGGAAACACCAGTAATGGTCTACACCTCGATGGCAGACACATAGGTGTGTTCACTTTGTAAAAATTCATTGCCCTATAGACTTAAGTTTAGTCATTTCACTGTATTTACAGGGCTTCCCAGGTGCTGCAGTGGTAAATAATCCACCTGCCAATGCAGTACATGCAGGAGCCACAGGTTCGATTCCTAGGTTGGAAAGATCTCCTGGAGGAGGAAATGGTGACCCACTCTAGTATGCTTGCCTGGAGAATCCTATGGACAGAGGAGCCTGGCAGGCCACAGTCCATGGGGTCGCAAAAGAGTCAGGTAAAACTGAGCACACACACTATATTAACACTTAATTAAAACATTTACCAGGAAAGAAAAAAGCCAACAGATATGCTTGATGAATGTGTATATCTGCTGCTGCTGCTGCTGCTGCTAAGTCACTTCAGTCGTGTCCGACTCTGTGCGACCTCATAGACGGCAGCCCACCAGGCTCCCCCGTCCCTGGGATTCTCCAGGCAAGAGCACTGGAGTGGGTTGCCATTTCTTTCTCCAATGCATGAAAGTGAAAAGTGAAACGGAGGTAGCTCAGTCGTGTCCGACTCTTAGCGACCCCATGGACTGCAGCCCACCAGGCTCCTCCATCCATGGGATTTTCCAGGCACTCTCTAATTATTTCATTTAGATAAATTCCTAGAAGTGGAACTGCTAGATCAAAAATGGACATTTTAGGGACTTTCCTGGTGGTCCAGTGGTTAACACTGTTTGCTCTCAATGCAGAAGGCACAGGTTTGATTCCTGATCAGGGAACTAGCAGAGAAGGCAATGGCACCCAACTCCAGTACTCTTGCCTGGAAAATCCCATGGATGGAGGAGCCTGGTAGGCTGCGGTCCATGGGGTCGGTCGCTAAGAGTCGGATACGACTGAGCTACTTCCCTTTCACTTTTCACTTTCATGCGTTGGAGAAGGAAATGGCAACCCACTCCAGTGTTCTTGCCTGGAGAATCCCAGGGACGGCAGAGCCTGGTGGGCTGCCATCTATGGGGTTACACAGAGTCGGACATGACTGAAGTGACTTAGCAGCAGCGGCAGGGAACTAGATTCCACTTGCAGCATGGCATGGCAAAAAATAAAATAAAAATGGACATTTTAAATTTCGGTGCCTAGTGACAAAGTATCCTCCAGAAAAGGTGTACCAATAGAAATATCATCAACAAAGGATCAGAATATTCATTTGCCAAAACAAGATAGCGTCAATCTTTCAAATCTAATAGGTGAGAAAAGTAGATCAGGTTGTTTTAATATTCCATTGCTCGTCTTTAAAACTAATTATATGCTGATGATTAGTTGGCCAGTTGTAAGCATTAGTGTAGTCCTTGAATTATACAGTTTTACTGTGGAAAGAAGATAAAAGTGTAAATACTTATATTACAGAACCAATGAGCAAAGATTATAGGGAAGCAAGTTTGAACTCAATACATGAGGCTTTCAAAGAATTTGAAGTTTCCAGCCATGAAATGAATTGTGTTCTAACTACCATTAATTTTAAAGTCATTAATCAGGTTCAAGTAGAATCTATACAATACTTTTCTGGGATTCTAACCATGACATGTAGTTTTCATAATAAATCAGATTATCTCTATTGTGGCTTTTGGGGTGGGAGTGGAGTAAAATCGTAATAATACCATGCTTAGAAATTCTTTTCTTTATGTACTTATCCACTTAAAGATCTCATCGATATTTACAACTTTATATCACCTGTATACTTGATTCCCAGATTTGTAAAAGATGGAAAAGAATAAAGGAATGAATGGATTAGAATGAGGAGAAAACCCCAATCTCTCTTTTAAACTCCAGACCCATATATCTAATTACCTGCTGACCGTTTCTGCCTCCACATCTTGCCAGTTGGTGAAACTCAACAGTTCCGAAAGTAATCATGGTTCCCATCCTGCCCACCCCCTTCTTCATAGACTCCTCCAGCCTTTTAGTTTTCTGATTCTAGCTCTTCTCTCTCATATCCTTCCCTGAGGGAAGCTCTGGGGTCCTATTCTTATCCTTGAGCTCTTCCTCCCTGCTGTCTCCCCATACCCTGGGCTCCAACATCCTTTCATCCTTCAAACTTCCAAAGTCACCATGTTTGGCCAGCCCTCCCCTTGGCCCTGACTCCCCTTGCACACACACTGCCAATATGGCTTTGAGGCACCTGCAGTAGTTCAAGAAAACCTAGACTAGGGGTAGTGGCCTTGGCTCAGCTGCTGTGAGTGATCTGTGACCATGGGTGGACACAGCTGTCTATGCTACACTGTCCTCGTTGGAAGGACACTCACCAGAGGCTCTTCCAATGCCTACATCATGAAACTGAGTTTCAGTCAGGTCCTCCATTCCCTAATACCCTCTGGTGACTTTCTCCTAGTTCCTGGGCTTTAGCTTGGCATTCAAGCCTTTCTTACAGCCCACTTCCCACCCCTGTTCCCCACCACACACACACACACACACAGGAAATTAAGAAAAACAGGTGAGACTGTCAAAATTTCATCTTAGATTTTGAGTCTCTTTGCACCTAGCAGCTCTTTGCTGAGTTTCTCAGCCTTTTACCCCACATTTGTACAATTTAGAATTTGGAAAAGCCCTGGAAGGAAACTGCAGTCAAAGCATCCATCTCACTGCTGTATATTCCTCTTTCCTCTGGGATCTTAAGCCCTTAGATAATGGCTGTTAAAGTCCCTAACTCCGATTTCTGTCTTCCCAGCCCAGGAAGGCAGCTGCCACTGGGGGCTCTCTGTCTCTCAGCCCTACAGTGTGTGTTTAAAATACCATGGGCTGGGCAAAGATTTTTTAAACAAAACACTGAAAGTACTAGTTATCATGGAAAAACTGGAAATCACCTCCAAGATCATAAATGGAAGAATGGTTAAAATAAATTGCAGCCTATATATGATGTGAAGAACTGACTCATTAGAAAAGACCCTGATGCTGGGAAAGATTGAAGGCAGGAGGAGAAGGGGACGACAGAGGATGAGATGGTTAGATGGCATCACTGACTCGAGGGATATGAGTTTGAGCAAATTCCAGGAGTTGGTGATGGGCAGGGAAGCCAGGCGTGCTGCAGTCCACTGGGTCGCAAAGAGTCAGACGTGACTGAGTGACTGAACTGAATTGATAGGATGGTATATTGTGCAAGAAAAAGGAAGAGTTACATCTAAAGGCACTATATGAAAACAAACTCATGGTACACTGTTGGTAAGTGAAAAAAAAACATTTCATAGAAAAGCAGTACAGTTTGTAAGTTAAAAATAATTTTTTACACTCTGTATAAAGACTCTGATGCTGGGAGGGATTGGGGGCAGGAGGAGAAGGGGACGACAGAGGATGAGATGGCTGGATGGCATCACCGACTCGATGGACATGAGTCTGAGTGAACTCCGGGAGTTGGTGATGGACGGGGAGGCCTGGCGTGCTGCGATTCATGGGGTCGCAAAGAGTCAGACATGACTGAGCGACTGAACTGAACTGAAGTATATATATCAAACTATTCATGGTAATTATGCCAACCTGTGGGATTACAAAAGAATCTTCCTTTTCTGTATCATCTTTTTTGTTGTTTCCAATAGACAAGAATTACTTTCTATAACTCGGGGAAAACAGTGAAACAAAACTTGATACTACATTTCTTTAAGAAAAAACTAACATTTGGGCTACAACTTATATTTTCCCTCTAGAATATAAGCTTGATGGGAGTAGGGATTTTGTTATTCGGCTCTGTTCCTAGCACGTAGAACAGTGTGGGGCACAAAGTAAGTGCTTAGATTAGATTAAAGTCGTTCAGTCATGTCCGACTCTTTGCGACCCCATGGACCATGGAATTCTCCAGGCCAGAATACTGGAGTGGGTAGCCTTTCCCTTCTCCAGGGGAACTTCCCAACCCAGGGATCGAACCCAGGTCTCCTGCATTGCAGGCAGGTTCTTTACCAGCTGAGCAACAAGGGAAGCGCAAGAATACTGGAGTGGGTAGCCTATCCCTTCTCCAGCGGATCTTCCCAACCCAGGAATTGAACCAGGGTCTCCTGCATTGCAGGTGGATTCTTTACCACTGAGCTATCAGGGAAGCACAAGTGCTTAGTAAATATTGGTTGAATGAATGAACAATTGAATCAATATGCCCCCAAATATGTGACATGAGTGTTAAAACACTGGAGCTGGTTTCCTATATCTAATTATCTACAAAGGAGTGCTACCCATAGTATTATGGAGGAATATTTTAAGGAGGATCACTTGAATATAGTCAAGTATTTTTCCTCAAATACAGTTGACCCTTGAACAATGAAGAGGGTTCAGGGTGCTGTCCACTTGTGCAGTTGAAAATCCATGGACTGTTATCTCTGCCTCAAAAATAAAGGAATTGACAAATGACTCACCAAGAGGGCAGGAACAACATTTTGGATAGAATTAGTGCTCTTGCCTGGAGGATCCCATGGTCAGAGGAGCCTGGTGGGCTGCAGTCCATGGGATTGCTGGGAGTCAGGCAAGACTGATCGACTTCCCTTTCACTTCTCACTTTCATGCGTTGGAGAAGGAAATGGCAACCCACTCCAGTATTCTTGCCTGGAGAATCCCAGGGACGGGGGAGCCTGGTGGGCTGCCGTCTATGGGGTCGCACAGAGTCGGACACGACTGAAGCGAATTAGCAGCAGCAGCAGCAGGGCTCAAATCCGGAGAAGGCAATGGCACCCCACTCCAGTACTCTTGCCTGGAGGATCCCACGGATGGAGGAGCCTGGAAGGCTGCAGTCCATGGGGTTGCTAGGAGTCTGCACGACTGAGCGACTTCACTTTCACTTTTCACTTTCTTGTATTGGAGAAGGAAATGGCAACCCACTCAAGTGTTCTTGCCTGGAGAATCCCAGGGACGGCGGAGCCTGGTGGGCTGCCATCTATGGGGTCGCACAGAGTCGGACACGACTGAAGTGACTTAGCAGCAGCAGCAGGGCTCAAATACTAGTTTTTTTTGATTCCATATTTCGGGATCTTTAATCAAATACAAGCTTTTCCTCACAGTTAAAGATCTATAAAATGAAAACACAGATAGTATATTTATTGGTATTGGTATTCTCCTGAGAAATCTGTATGCAGGTCAAGAAGCAACAGTTAGAACTGGACATGGAACAACAGACTGGTTCCAAATCGGGAAAGGAGTATATCAAATCTGTATACTGTCACCATGCTTATTTAAGTTATATGCAGAGCACATCATGCAAAATGTCAGGCTGTATGAAGCACAAGCTGGAATCAAGATTGCAGGGAGAAATATTAATAACCTCAAATATGCAGAAGACACTGCCTTTATGGCAGAAAGCAAAGCACTAAAGAGCCTCTTGATGAAAGTGAAAGAGGAGAGTGAAAAAGTTGGCTTAAAACTCAAGATTCAGAAAACTAAGATCATGGCATCTGGTCCCATCACTTCATGGGAAATAGATAGGAAAACAGCGGAAACAGGGAGAGACTTTATTTTTTTGGGCTCCAAAATCATTGCAGATGGTGACTGCAGCCATGAAATTAAAAGACGCTTGCTCCTTGAAAGAAAATGTATGACCAACCGTGACAGCATATTAAAAAGCAGAGACATTACTTTGCCAACAAAGGTCCATCTAGTCAAAGCATGGTTTTTCCAGTGGTTGTGTATGGATGTGAGAGTTGGACTATAAAGAAAGCTGAGCACTAAAGAATTTGCTTTTGAATTGTGGTGTTGGAGAAGACTCTTGAGAGTCCCTTGGACTGCAAGGAGATCCAACCAGTCCATTCTGAAGGAGATCAGTCCTGGGTGTTCATTGCAAGGACTGATGCTGAAGCTGAAACTCCAATACTTTGGCCACCTGATGCAAAGAACTGACTCATTGGAAAAGACCCTGATGCTGGGAAAGATTGAAGGTGGGAGGAGAAGGGGACAACAGAGGGTGAGATGGTTGGATGGCATCACTGACTCGACGGACATGGGTTTGGGTGGACTCTGCGAGTTGGTGATGGACGGAGGCCTGGCGTGCTGCAGTTCTTGGGGTCACAAAGAGTTGGACACGACTGAGTGAACTGAACTGAACTGATATTTATTGGAAGAAAACCCACATAAACGGCCTCACACAATGCTGTTCGAGGGTCAGCTGTGACGTGCTCTTGAAGCAGGCTGTGAATACGTGCTCTTCGCCGGGACAGCCAGGACCTTCATGCCATGCTTGTTCTCTCTGCGCTCTGCATTACTTCATTTCAGGAAGGACTTTACCAGGACTTTCAGTGCCTAACCAACAGTATTTGAATAATCATTAAGTTACTTACATATTGTCAATAGTAAAATAATGACCTGGTATTAAGAATGTAAAAGTCATTCCCATTTATTTTGGCAATATTAAATTTAACAGAGACTCAACTTTGAATCTAGTTAAGTGATGATAGATAGAGTTATGGTTCCTTTTACATTCCCCATGTACCATATAATAACATTTTAAAAATAGGTTACAAGACGAATATTAATATTACAAACAAATGTACAGCAGTAGCAACACAAAGGAAAGTACAAGGCTTCTGACTTTACAAGACCAGTGCTCTAACTCCTGACCTATGGAGCTGCTTTTGGCTTTAAAGGGAAACATTTACTGCATAATATTTTAAAAGCAAGACGAAGATGAAAATGCTTGAGATGTACAGAATGCAATTACAAAAATTTTTAGCTAAAGAGGCCTTAAAGATAACCAATTCTCAGTTCATTAATTTTATAGGAGACTCTCATATCTAGAAAGTTTCACACAGTTGAGGGAACTCAGTTCCTTCAGAATTCAGGGTCCCACAGTGAACAGTTGGGGTATTTAATAATAAAACCTATTTGGTTTTAAATAACCAAAAATATTTTAATTGTTTCATACTTTGAGATATATTTAAAATGCCATGTAGAAAAAGTAGTAAATTCTATTTGCACAAGTTGGTGAGTATACAAGTATTTGCTTTCATTGTTGTTTAACTAAATCTATAATTACTGCTTCCCTGGTGGCTTAGAGGTTAAAGCCTCTGCCTGCGATGTGGGAGACCTGAGTTCGATCCCTGGATCGGGAAGATCCCCTGGAGAAGGAAATGGCAACCTGCTCCAGTATTCCTGCCTGGAGAATCCCATGGAAGGAGGAGCCTGGTGGGCTACAGTCCATGGGGTCGCAAAGAGTCAGACACGACTGAACGACTTCACTTTCATAATTACAAATATGTTGCTTTACCTACACAGCTCTCCTGAATTAAGTGAGTCTATCATCATATAGAAAAATAACCAGTATAAAAAAATTCCGTATTTACATTTTGTGCAAATCAGTTGATTAGTAAATTCCCAGATACTGAAATGATAGGACAGAGCCTGCCATGGCTGTGGCAGGCAGAATACTGAACGAGGTAGAGACCGAGGCTTTACACTGAATCCAGGGGAAATGATGCCACTTTGGATACCACAGTGATAGCTTTTCCAGAAAGGCATAAGGACCATTTTAGTTGATTCCTTCCCCCAAATAAAACACTTGAAGAAGGATGCAGAAGCTTTAGAAAATGTTCAGAAGAAGTGATCAGGATGGAGAAAATGTTGTCTGAATGGAGTCATTTTCCTCCCCATACTATAGTGTTAGTTTTTAAAGTGCTATTTGGGAAATACTGATTCCTGTATATTAATTTTGTACCTTATCATATTACACAAGCCTATTATTAATTCTAATAATTCTTCAGTTTGATTCTCCCAAATTTTCTAGGTATACAATCAAACAGTATAAATATTATGATTTTGTTTCTTCCTTTTCCACATGTATAACCCATCTTTCATTTTCATATTGCATTGACTAGAACTTCTGGAAGAATGTTTCAGCAAGCATGTGGAAGATGGGTATAATTAGGTGTACTTTTCTGGCTCCTTAACATGTGTGGATTATCCTTATTAGTAACAGTTTATTATTAAACAGTAATTTTATATAGCAAGGGAGGGAAATTTCCTCATCTGCTGTATAATATCTTGGGTCCTTTGGACCCAAGTATAGGGTGCCTGTCAGTATAGGTCACTCCTACCAGGCAGAGTGTTAGCAGTCAAGAATACTCAGAGGTACTGATTGCCTTTCACTCCAGTACTGCAGAGTTGCGTTTGGCTTTTGGAATAAGATGTGGTCCAGGACGGAAGGGATGATTTTACTCACTAAGAGCAACATGAGCTGCAACCTCCAGGCCTCCTAAGCTTTGCTGAGTTATAACTGACATAGGAGCTGCTGCACCTATTGAAAGCCTATACTTTGATAAGGGGCTTCCCTGGTGGCTCAGCTGGTAAAGAATCTGCCTGCAACGCAGGAGACCTGGGTTTGATCCCTGAGTTGGGAAGATCCCCCAGAGAAGGGAATGGCCACTCACTCCAGTATTTTGGCCTGGAGAATTCCATGGTCCGTATAGTCTATGGGGTCGCAAAGAGTCGGACACGACGGAGCAACTTTCACTTTCACACGTTGATAAGCGTTTATAAATCATCTTGAAACAGTCACCACAGTCAAGGTAAAGAGCGTATTAATCATCCTCTAAAATGTCCTCACACCCTTTTATAATTATGCCCTCTCTCCCCTCCCTTCTCCACCCAGCTCCATTCCCAGGCAGTCAGCTATCTGCTTTCTGTTCCTATGGATCAGTTTGCATTTTTAAGAGTTTTATAAAAGGAATTATAAAACATTTTTTTATAGGTGGCTGTTTACCTTCTTTCCTCGATAATTATTTTTTATATTCATCCATGTATGTTTACATATTCATCAATGCATGCATCTCTAGTCTGTTTCTTTTAGTTGCTGAGTAGTAATCCCACTGCATGCAAAAACCACAATCTGCTTATCCGTTCGCAAAATGGTGGACATTTACGTTGTTTCCAGGTCTCGGCTATTACAAATAAAGCTGCTGCGTACATTCATGTGTAAGACTTTATGTGAACGTAAGCCTTCATTTCTCTTAGGGAAGTACCTAGGAGTGGAATAACTGTGGGTAACTTTATGATTGACTTTTTAAGAAACTGCCAAATTATTTCCCAAAGTATTATAATGATTTTATATTCCCAGCAGCTTTGTATGAGGTTCTAGTTTCTCCACATACTCTACAACAGTTAGTATGCTCATTTTTAATGTTACTTATTTGCCTATTCAACAACATGTATTGTGCTTCTCTAAAGCAGGATTCGGAGAAGGCAATGGCACCCCACTCCAGTACTCTTGCCTGGAAAATCCCATGGACGGAGGAGTCTGGTAGGCTGCAGTCCATGGTGTCTCGAAGGGTCGGACACGACTGAGCGACTTCACTTTCACTTTTCACTTTGATGCATTGGAGAAGGAAATGGCAACCCACTCCAGTGTTCTTGCCTGGAGAATCCCAGGGACGGGGGAGCCAGGTGGGCTGCGGTCTATGGGGTCGCACAGAGTCCGACACGACTGAAGCGACTTAGCAGCAGCAGCAGCAGCAAAGCAGGATTTTTCAACATTATTAGTAATGACGTGTATGTGTGTTTGCTAAGTTGCTTCAGTCATGTCTGACTCTGCGATTCGATGGACCATAGCCTGCCAATCTCCTCCGTCCACAGGATTCTCCAGGCAAGAATACTGGAGTGGGGGCCCATTTCCTTCTCCAGGGCATCTTCCGTACTCTGGGGTAAAACCCGAGTTTCTTACATCTCGTGCATTGGCAGGCAAGTTCTTTATCACTAGCGCCACCTGCTGCTGCTAAGTCACTTCAGTCATGTCCAACTCTGTGCGACCCCATAGACGGCAGCCCACCTGGCTCCCCCGTCCCTGGGATTCTCCAGGCAAGAACACTGGAGTGGGTTGCCATTGCCTTCTCCAATGCATCAAAGTGAAAAGTGAAAGTGAAGTCGCTCAGTCGTGTCCGAGCCTTCACGACCCCATGGACTGCAGCCTACCAGGCTCCTCCATCCATGGGATTTTCCAGGCAAGAGTACTGGAATGGGGTGCAGCGCCACCTAGGAAGCCCCATTTACTATTGACATTTTGGACCAAACAACTCTTTGTGTTGGGGGTTGCACTGTGCATTGCAGGAACTTTAGGGGGCATCCCTGGCCTCTACTCACTCCGTGCCGGTAGTACTTCCCACCTCAGTTGTGACAATCAAACGTGTCTCCATATATTGCCAAATGTCTTTGGTGTGTAGGAGCAAAACTGCCCCCAACTAAAAGCATTGCTATAATGACTAGTGATATTGGCCATCTTTTCATGGGCTTATTTGCCCTTGATATACCTTCTTAGCAAAGTATCTTTTGAAAACTTTTGTCTATTTTAAAGTTGAGTTATTTGTCTTATTATTGAGTTGTGAGAATTCTTAAATATTCTAGATGCAAGTCATTTGTTGGATATACGGTTGAAAGTAATTTTTCCCATTCTATATCTTGTATTTCCATTTGTAGAGCATTGTGTTTGGAAAAGCAAAGTTTCTAATTTTGATGAAATCTAATTTATTGACTATTTTCTTTATAGTTTGTATTTTTTGTATTCTGTTTAATAAAACTTGCCAAATTAAATGTAACTATAGTTTTCTCCCATTTTCTTCTTGAAGTTTTATGTTTTATCTATATGATTAATTTTGAGTTAATTTTTATGTATGGTAAAAGGTAAGTCAAGGTTCACTTAAAATTATTTTAATTTATTTTTAATTATCAATGTTTAAATTAAATTAGTTTAATTTAATTAATCATTTTAATTGCTTTATAATGTTGTGTTGGTTTCTGTCATACATCAACATGAATCAAGGTTCACTTCTTAAATATGGAGAGCCAATTGTTCCAGCACCTATTTTGAAAAGATTATTCTTTTTCTACTGAATTGCCTTTGTAGCTTTGTTGAAAATGAGTTGTATATGCCTGTGAATTTACTTCTGGGCTCTCCATTCTGTTCCATTGGTCCCTATATCTTTATACCGATACCTCAATGTCTTGATTACCATAGGTTTATAGTAAGTGTAGAAATTAAATACTGTAAATCCTTCAATTTTGCTTTTTTTCAACATTGTTCTACATGCTAGATCTGTTATTACTGTGATGTTCTAATGGACATTTTCTATTTTCCTCATTACTTCTACATTTATGAATTGGAATTTTTGAACAAAAATGTTTTCCTTCTTCCTCACTTGTTTATTCATTTATTTATTTTAGTGTTGACTCATGGATATTTATTTTATTCTTTCACTTAAAATTCAATATTATTATGTATTTTATTTCTCATATTGTTCTGTATTTTGCCATTACATATTCTTTCAGGTTGATTTCTGTGGTTTTTTTTTTTTCTTTCAGGGTGGAATTTGAGTATAATTTATAATATCAGCAGAATCTAAAATGTATAAACAGGATAATTTTGCCATGAAGTTTGCCAACATATCTTCTAAAATCAATTCTCATATTAGTTGCTTCATAAACTCACTTTTTAAAATTATGGCAAAAAATATTACATGAAATTTACCACTTTAATAACTTTTAATTGTATATATGTTTGTTTCAGCCATGCCACGTGGCTTGCAGGATCTCAGTTCCCTGACCAGGGATTGAACCCAGGCCATGACAGTGAAAGCCTGGAATCCTGACCATGAGGCCATCAGGGAACTCCCCCAAATAAGTATATTTTTAAAAATCACATAACTGAGATCCATTTTAGCTGCTTTGGTTCGTACTGGATTGATGTGCAAGGATGGAAAAAGCAAAGTCATTATTGAGACTGTTGCGTTAGGGCCTTGGAGTACTGTGTGTACAGATGGATAAGATGAAACATATTAGCAAAATACCAAGGAGATAAAGTTGGCAAGACTTAGCATTTGATTGAAAGTAGTTAAAGATTGAAACTTAATGCAATGGGCCAGAAATAATGAAAGTGATGTTTTTAAAAAGATAATCTGTGTACCACTCATAGCATATGCTACCTTCTATTATAATCAATCTACTTATAGCCAGGTCTTTGCTAGTAAATTCACAAGCCTCTGATGGAAGGGACCGGATTTTATATTTCCTTCTATCACCAGAGTTTAACTCTGCTCCACTGCAATAGATGTATTACCATGTATAGTAAGATGACCACAATTAGTAGACCTTCCTCCTACTTCTATGGCTCATCCTTCTTGGCTCCTCTTCCTATATTGTTGTTGAATTGTTTGGTCACTAAGTTGTGTCCCACTCTTTGAGACCCCATGGACTGCAGCCCGCCAAGCTCCTCTGTCCATGGGATTTCCCAGGCAAGAATACAAGAGTGGGTTGCAATTTCCTTCTCCAGGGGATCTTCCCGACCCAGGGATCGAACCTCCATCTCCTGCTTGGCAGGTGGATTCTTAACCACTGAGCCACCTGGGAAGCCCTTCCTCCTCTTATACCAACTGGTAAATGTTGGCCTTTCTCAGGGTTCTGTTAGTATATGGTGACCCCTTCATTCCTGTGATCGTAAATAGCACATCGATTTGGATAACTGCCAGGTCCAACCCTCTCTTCTGAGTTTTGTAAACACAGACTTAACTGACTACTTCACAGCTCCACTGGCAAGTCTCACAGGCTCCTCCAACTTATGCCAAAATGTGAGCTCTTCCTTTCTCCCCTCCAACCTGCTCCTCCCACGGTCTTCTCCCTCTCTGTAAAGGTTGTCACCATCCACCCAGCTGCTCGAGCCAGAAACTTGTGAGTCATTCTTACACCTCCTTTCCCTTGCCTCCCACACCCAGTACATCGCCAAGTGTGCTGAGACACTTTCCAACACACTCTCTCGAATCCGTCCACTTCTCTTCATCCCACTGCTCATCACCCTGCCCCCAAAACACTGCTAATCTCTCTCCTCACCACTAACTCCTTTCCAACTGAGTCTCACTTCCACTTCTGCCCTCTCCATACCATTCTCCATGTAGCAGCTGCAGTGATTTAAAGACACAAGTCAGATCTCCTAAGCATTCTTCAATAGATCTCACTGAATGTGAATTAAAATTCAAGATGCTTGCTGTGATGCCCATCACATGAAGGTTGTCGCCTGACCTGGTTCTTGCCTACTTCTCCAACCTCATCTCTTGACATTTCCCTTTAGGCCACCACTCCCTCTGCTCCAGTTACCTAAGCTGCCTCAAGTTAGCTCCTTCTTAGGGGAAAAATCTTCCCAGAGCTCTCCACCTGGTCATCTCCAACTTATGCCTCAGGTCCAGTTTACTCTTACTTCCTCAAAGGGTCCTCCCTATCTTCCAATCTAAGTTACCTTCTTTCATTTTTCCCTTGTGTGACACTGTTTTCTCTCCTGTGGAAGACTGCTCCTTGACTCCCAGAATCCATTCTCCCTTTCTTTCGTAGCAATGGAGTTCAGCTGGGTCTTTGGCCGCGTAGCTAAAACTCTTTCCCTCCTTTGCACTCAGATATGGACATGCAACTGTCTCAGCCAAGGTGATACGTATGGACATGATGTGTGCAAGTGTGAGAGTTTGAGGGCTTCCCTTTAAGTGCCAGAGCTTATCCTCTCCCTGGCCCATGTGCTGCTGCTGGAAATGGTCAACCTGGACCAAGCATGGAATCCGTGTTGTGTGGATGGTGGGGTCATACTATCAATCGTGGATTACCTACTTGTGGATTGCTACATGAGAAAAAAAAATTATAATCCTATTTAACTACTGGACTTTTGAATCTCTTTGTTACAGTAAAGGAGGCCTTGGATGGATGGTGTATTTATTTATTTATTTATTTTGCTGAGCTAGACTGCTTATGGGATCTCAGGATTTTTAGTTCCCCTGACCAGGGTTCCTGTGTCCTGGCAGTGAAAACGTAAAGTCCTAACCACTTGGATGGGTTTTAAGTAGAGAATTAAGGTCTGCTGGTAGCCCATCCAGGAGGCACAACACAGAAACGGTAGGTACCCCATGGTGTTGGGCAACCCTGAGGGGCTGCAAATAAATGACACTGTCTCGTGTTCTTAAGGATTACTTTGGTTGAAATAAGGAAGATTGATTGGGGTGAGAAAACACTCTGAGGCAGAGAGGCCAGAGAAGTGACCGTCATAAGGCAGAGGAGAGAGTACCTCATGCATGAGCACAGCACAGGAATACAGAGAAGAGGTCAAATTCCAGGAATATTTTGAAAGGTGGACTCCACAGGGCTTGGTGTTTACTGGGTGTGATAGGCAGAATCATGGCCTCCTAGATATGTCCATGTCCAAATCCCAGGAGCCTGCAACTCTGTTACCTTCATTGCCAGAAGGACTTTGGATATATGATCAAGTCAGGGTTCATGAGAGGAAGAGATGACCCTGGACCAGGAAGGTGAGCCCAGTGTAATCAAAAGGGATCTTATAAGAGGGAGGCAGGAGGGTCAGAAGAGACAGTGTGGCTGCTGAAGCAGAGGTCAGAGTGATGTATATACTGTGAAGAAGAGAGAAAGGGGCTAGGAGCCAAGAAGCCTCTAGAAGGTGGAGAAGTCCAAAAAGTGGATTCTCCCCCAAAGCCTACAGGTGGAATGCAGCCCTGCAGACACATTGGTTCTAGCCTGGAGAAACCCACTTTGGATTTCCAACTTACAGACATGTAAGATAGTAAATTTCTGCTGTTTTACTTCACTGCATTCATGGTAGCTTGTGAGAGCAGCATAGGAAATTAACATGCTGGGTGTGGGGGTTAGGGTGAAGGGAGAGGTAAGTACAGCGCTTTGCACAACCAGGTGGGGATGATGGTTTAAAGTGAAAGTGTCAATCGCACAGATGTGTCTGACTCTTTGCAACCTCACAGACTGTAACCCGCCTGGTTCCTCTGTCCATGGAATTCTCCAAGCAAGAATACTGGAGTGGGTAGCCATTCCCTTCTCCAAGGGATCTTCCTAACCTGGGGATCAAACCCAGGTCTCCTGCACTGCAGACAGATTCTTTACCATCTAAGCCACCAGAGAAGCCCAGGGCGGTTTGGGAACCCAGAAGTAAAAGCCAGTGGGGGAGGGGTGGTAGATGGGCGCCTGTGAAACAAACACCCTGTGGAATTGGCCACATGGGTCCGGCACCAGGAGAGGAGCTGCCCTGGAGAGAGGGGTTGGGGGCATCCTTAAATATTCCGGGATTAAAGCCAAGGGAGGGGGTGAGAGCAATCACAGAAAAAAAGGAGGAAAGAGAGGCCAAGAACAAAACTGAAGTGGAACCTGAAGTGGCCCGAGAGGAATTGCAAAACCCAAGGCTGTCCGTCACAGAAGTCAGTGGAAGGGAGAGTTTCAAGGTGAGCTGCGGGTCCATCGTGTCCCATGTTGCTGAGAGAAAACTGGATGACATCATTTGGCTTAAAATAAAATCCCCCAAGCTGCCATATGTGAATATTCATGTTTGTAAGGGTTTGCATATGCTAGGAAGAGGGACTGATTAAGAGCCTGGGCCCTGGAGCTGGACTACCGAGGTGCGATTCTACCTAGATGCAGATTCTATCACTGACAAGTGGTTTGAGTTTGGTAGTCACTCCACATTTATATGCACCGATTTCCTCTTTTGTAAAATGAGGTGATAACAGTACCTACGTGTATGTGACTGTCGTGAGGCTTAAATCAATAAATACTTAAAAAGGGCTTTGAACAGTACCTGGCACAGGTAAGTTCTATGTAAGTGTGAGCTATTTTTTCTCACTATTACCTATTGTAATATGTTTGCTTTGTTATTTAAGAAGTCAATTCTGCCAAAGGAAAGAAGAGAAACAAACACGATAAGGAGAAGAAATTAAATAAAAGCAAGTAGTTTGTAAGACTAAGTAGTGCATATATCAGCTGAACGTAGAGAGGAAATGTCCGAAAGTCCAAGTAGGCACCAAATATTCTTGGAACAGTAAATATTCATGAAGCTTACTAGCACTCAATATTCAGGCAGGCTTCAAATGACCACCCACTGGTGACAGCTACACAGACTCCATTTGTTCTCTGCCTGAGAAATGCCGATAAAATCCCACAGCTGCTCATCAGGCTAATTGGAGAGCTGGAACTGGCCAGCCATCCTCACTTCTTATCTCTCAGTAGAGAAAATACGTGCTTCCTCTGGCCCCAGGTACCCTCTGACTGCCAGGATCCACCTCAACTCTGATCCTTATAATCCCATGATCAGCACAGGAAAACTGACACAGGAGATAAAGGCACAGGTTCTCTGCATATTTCATAAAATATACCATCTGCTTATACCCTAGTCTGTGTGTTAATCTATCTCCTGATCTCTTCTTCTGCGTTTTAAATTGATTCAATTAGCCACGTGATTTCAACACCCTAATTTTGTCTTTGAGCCTTTCTGGGCAATGATCTCTAGGACAGCTTGCCTTGTAGTGTAGTTGAAAGCTAATTTCCCAATCCACACCCACTAGTCACTTCACCAGGGGTAGGGAGATGTGGGAGGAGAAGCAGGTCACTTTTTGTTTCTGCATATTTTCATCTTCTCCTTAGTTATACTGAAAAGGGAAGGGGCTATCAGGAAAAACCTGGAGTAGGAAATGGTAACCCACTCTAGTATTCTTGCCTGGAGAATTCCATAGACAGAGGAACCTGGTGGACTACAGTCTCTGGGGTCGCAAAAAATCAGACATGACTGAGCACACACACATACACCAGGAAAAAAATCCTGCCCTAAAAATGCCAATTAAAACAACATTTTGTGCTCTGCTGACCCTTGAGGGCACCCTTCCTATCTGAAACCAGCTTCAACTTCTAGAATGATTTCGCTTCACTTGTCAACATGGAACCACCTCTGGGCAGCTCTAGATTAAGAACAATCCCCCACACCCCACCCAGGTCCTTCCTGCCTTCCTTTCATACACAGGAGAGAAACTGAATCATGTTAGACCTGGAGTTTGTTCACTTTCTTCCTTTTCTTTTTCCAAAGGTTGCTTCTTTAATATTGGGACAGATAAGAAGCATGATAATTCTGTTATGACAGCTACCAACTGGTTGTAGTTCTTCAGTTCCCAATTCTGCGTGGGAAGCCATCTATAGGCCACACCAGACCAAAGCCTGTCCTTTTCAGAGTCCGATCACCACCTCCATCTCCTTCATGAGGCTTTAACACCCAGTGCCTTTCGTTGTTTCGCTTTTATCTGTATTGCAAGTGGGTTCATCATGAGGCTAATGGAGCATAAGCTTCAGGTACCCAGTCCCAGATTCCAGGAGGGGCCACGGTGACTGCATAACTTTGTTTTATTCTAAAGCTCTAGGCCTCTGACCCTAAAGCTTCGTGGCCTATAAAATTCTCATCAGTACGATTTCGTGGTTAAGAGCTAAAACTCTAGACATGAATGGCTTCTCACCTTTTACTATTTAAGTCATTTTAGGTAGGTCACATTCAGTTTCAGCCTTGGTGTCCTCAGTTGTAAGATGGGAATAATAGTACCTGTATTTTTAGGATTACGGTAAAACTTAAACAGTACTTAAACAGAGCTTCCTATATGAGAAACATTCATCCATGTTAGCTGTCATTATTATTGTCGTTATTGCCAGAACAAGACATAAGCTCCCTGAGAGCAGGATCTGGTACCCCAAAAGCCCATCACAGGCGCCCCCAAAATTCCTTCTGCTGAAGGAATACCTATTACAGCCAAAAATGCCTGCTGAAGGAATACCTTTTACAGCCAACTCCACTCTCCCCACCCTCTCTGCATGTCTAGCCAGAAATACAACTCTAATTACATTTCTGATGCAACACACATCGTTATCTCTTCAGCGAGATACTCGGGTAGCACCTTCTCAGTTTGAAAGCCTGCTTCAGTCTCGGCCCTTCCCTGGTGAGTCCTGCCACCCTGGTTATTTGTCTCCTGCCCAGCTCCTCTCTCCCGGGTCACCTGAGGACTGTTGGCCAGGCCACGGTCGGTCTAGAGACGCAGAACGAACGCGTTAATACTGTCGGCATTCTGCTTGGCACTTAATAGACGCTCAATAAACGATGGCTATGATTGTTGCTGATATTTACAATTCCCAACCAGCCTTCCGTTCGCTCTCCGCCCCATCCCCCCGGAGCTAGGCCCGCATCGTTCGCCTTGTCGGGGGTGGGTCTCAGCCGGGGTCGGGGGACCCGAGGATCGACCCTCGCGTCTCCTCTCCACCAGCTCGGCGCGATTCCCGGGCAGGGCTGAGGCCGCGGGTCCCCCGGGGCCGCCCAGGCGGGCGGGAAGCCGGGAGGAGCTGCCGCCGACGCAGCCGCCGCCGCCGCCGCCGCAGGAGGCGGAGCGCTGCACCTGGCGGCGGCTGCTCAGCGCTCGGCCCTGAAACGGGTCCAGCCGGTAGCGAGCGGCGGAGGCCGGGCGGGAGGAGGAGGCAGGAGTGGAGAGAGAGAGGAGGTCGGGCCGGCCGGTGTGCTCGGCTCGCCGCTCCTGGTCTCCCCACCGGCTCGCATTCCCCCGCCGCAGCCCCGGAGGAGCCGGCTATCCGCCCGAGATGGTGCGCGCCGCCCCGACAGCCGCCGCCCGGGCGCCCAGAGCCGCCGCCCCGCGCCGGGGGGAGATGGTGCCCCGCGCCCCGCGCAGCTGAGCGCCGCCGCCGCCGCCGCAGGTGAGTCGGGGCCCGGAGCGCCGGGGGCCGAGCCAAGGGCGGGGAGCCCCCCCTGCGGCGCGCACACCTGCTGTGCGGAGGGGGGGCGGCTGGCGAGGACGGGTCCAGAGCCCGGGCGTCGGGGCGAGGGGTGTCACCGCTCTCAGCCCCGATCACCCGCTGCTGTCTCCCTCCCCTTGGATTCCCCAGTCGTTTGTCATCTTTTGGGGTGCTAGGGCCGGCTATAGCCGGCACCCCGGCGCGGGCAGCACTTCCGCAAACGTAACTGGAGTCAGGAAAACAAAGGCGCTGCCCAAGGGAGCCCTCGCCCGGCGCCGGCAGCAGCCGGGGTGCGGGGTGAGGTTGGGCCCCAGTGTCCAGGCCCTTTTTGGCCCAGCCCCACTCGCGCCCTTGCCATAAACATCGTTGGCGAAAACCAGCACGCAGCCAGCGAACAGATACATAGACGCTTGTGTGGCTAGAGGAGGAAATTGACAGCGTCTGCTTCCCCCAGGTGAACAAATAGGGGGAAAAAACCCCAAAAAGCCCTCTTTCCCTTGCCTACTACCATCCTAGAAGAAATACACCACCTCTGTGCTTCTTTTTACTTCAACTTGGCCTAACGTGTCCCTAGAGCCATTTTGAGGTAACAGTAGGGGTTTCTAGGCCTTTGGGGTCCAGTTTATCTTCTACACAGCCCCCTACAAATTTAAGTAGGATGGTGAAAAATCCCAGATGCAACTTTCCCCTTCATTTATCCACCCCCATGTGAAGAGGCAGGTGGATTGATTACCCTTAAGGCCAGGACACGGTGTGGTTTCTCCTCTCCCACACACTCGCAACCAAGAAGGTTTCCTTTCATCCGAAAATATTCAGTAAACATTTGACAGAGCTACTGGAACAGATAAAACCATACCTGTCAGTAATAGGAATGAACCTTAGAGAGCTGAGGTTTTAATCCCAACTGGTGTCTAGATTATTTGTATGTCGTCAGACGGGTCACATCTTGAGCCTCCGTTTTCTCACCTGTCAAAGGAGATGGTTGAACAGTATAGTGGACAAGCTTCTCTCTAATTGTTCTAGAAGTTTAGGATTTTGTGGAAGTCTAACCTCTTCAAAAGTAAATGAATGCAAAAGGTGTGGTGGATGTCCGGTTGACCAAGGAGGTGATAAAAGCAGGCCCCTGGTGTCTGCAGGGCATTTCTTTCCCCGAGACGTGGCCACTGGTCTGCCACAGGTGTACGTGTGCATCATTGATGGCCTTGGCAAGTGAAAGGGGAGGCCAGGAGGCAGCTTCACTGGAAAGGTCAGCTTTTGACACTTGAAGCTGCTGGGCATCAGCAGACATGAGAGGTATTTTCAGTGATTTTGTGGTACTCAGATGACTTGCGTTTGTCACAAGTTGTAAGCAAAACTTAGGATTGCTTTAAGGAGGAGGCTTGGAAATTG
The DNA here is from genome assembly GCF_002263795.3 of Bos taurus. Lineage (NCBI taxonomy): Eukaryota > Metazoa > Chordata > Mammalia > Artiodactyla > Bovidae > Bos > Bos taurus. The sequence goes on along the minus strand of NC_037329.1, from coordinate 5,906,063 downwards.
CTACTGAGCCCAGAGCAAGATACCCTGGGGGACTAGGAGGAGAAAGGATCATATTTCGATAATGCATTACAGCTACTAGGCATGTTTACAGTAATTTATTTCTAAGACATTTTCCGTGTCTGTATGAATAAAATCAATATAAAAACATGAAGCCAAACCAAAACACAAAGATAAACAAAATAGCAGGGTTTGTAGGTATTTGGTGATATGAGGTATCAGGTCACCAGGTCTAGAATATATAGTTTCTGGATTATTAACGGTAATAAGGCACTTTTTGAGCACTTAGAATGTTCAAGGCACCATCTTAAACACTTAAATTCTAAAACTCTGTAAGATAAATCTTTTCCCATTTTACAGATGATGAAAAGGAAGCTCAAATGGTTAAGAGACATACAAAAACCACAAAATCTGTAGGAGGTGGGGTTAAATTTGACCCTGTGTCTCTGCCTCCAAAGCCCAGGAAATTTCCACACGGTGTCCCTCCCTATTCAAGACCCAGAAGCCTCACCACCTACATGGGTGCCTTCCTTTGCTTCTTGCCTTTGAAAATTAATTTCATTTCAATATACATACATTACTATGTTAACATTTATCTGTGTAAGATAATCTACATACTTATAGTGCATATGTATTTATGCATGTACATTCACCCGTTTGTTTTCACCATTTGTATGTTGAAGGCAAGTGTAAAAATGATCATAACCAGATATGTTAGTATTAGACCGAGAGGTTTTTTGTTTTACTTCTTTTGCTATTCAGTAAATCTTGATTTAGCAGTCTCATTGTAGGGAAAGGAAGTGCACTACATGTAAATGTGTCTGTTAACTGCTTTGGCACATTATCTTAGGAAAAAAATCATGATATGGTAAGTGAAAAAAGGAAATTGCAGAAGATCTTTATATACAGACCTGCATACAAGCACACATATACCTTGTCTCTTCAGGTGGCTTCCTGAAGGAAGTGGGTTCAGATGATAAAGAGAGGAGGGCACTTTTCCTTTTTACCTTATAAAGTTATTTTGGGCTTACTAAACATTTTTTTTTTTTTTTGCAACAGGCACTTGTTCTTTTATTATATAAACTAAATAGAGAAATAAAAAGAGTAGAATTGATTCACTTAATAACAGAAAATAAGGAAAAAAGTGAATGTGCCTAAACTCTGTAATATTAGAGGAGTGAAACATGGGACTCAGGATGTCAAAGAGGAAGGTGGTATTCTGGAATTTGCAGGTAGGGGAGCAAAGGGTGATGAATCTTGGATGACTAAGTTTTATCTTTTCTAATAATACCTATAGCATATTCTATAGTATGCCCGATTTTCCTCCATAATAAGAATGCTTTGGTACACACACCCCAATTTTTAAAAATTTTATTTATTTTTTGGCTGTGCTGGGTCTTTGCTGCTTGCAGTTTTCTCTAGTTGCAGCGAGCGAGGGCTGCTGTCTAGTTGCAGTGCATAGGCTTCTCCCCGCAGCAGCTTCGCTTCGTGGGGAGCAGGGCTCTAGGGTACGCAGGCCCCAGAGGCAGTTCCCAGGCTCTAGAGCACAGGCTCAGTAGTTGTGGCTCGTGGGCTTAGTTGCTCTGTGGCATGTGGGATATTCCTGGACCAGGGATCAGACCCATGTCTCCTGCATTGGCAGGTAGATTCTTTACCACTGAGCCACCAGGGAAGCCCACACCCACCCCAGGTTATCTGCTGGAGAGGGTGGTAAGGATTTCTTCCTGCTCTTGCTAGTGGTGGCTATCTGTGGAAGCATAATTGGTCTTTATGTGGAAGGTAGGAGTGCGTGCATTGTGTGCTCAGTCGTGTCTGACTCTGCAACCCAGTGGACTCTAGCCTGCTAGGCTCCTCTGTCCATGGGATTTCCCCAGCAAGCATACTGGAGTGGGTTGCCATTTCCTCCTCCAGGGGATCTTCTCAACCCAGGGATCAAATTTGTGTCTCCTCCCTTGGCAAGCAAATTCTTTACCACTGAGCCACTTGGGAAGCCCAGAAGTTAGGAGTAGGAGATATAAATTTACCTGCTGTGTCATGTCTATGAAATGACTTCACAGGTGTAATTATTTTTAGTAACATAATTTCACGAGCAGGAAGCTATTATCAAGTTAATCTAATCTGATGCATACATATATATATATCCATACACATATAGTTTAGAAACATACATATGTGTATATATAGATAATCTTGTCTGATGGGTATATATACAATCCCACAATTTGGCTTAGTTTTATATAATACTAATAAAAAACACTGCTTAGAATTCTTAAAAATTAATACATTTCCCTGCTCAGACTTAGAAATCCAGAATCAAATGCATTCACGGTTTTCAGAATCAAGGAAACACGTTCTTCCTTGTGTTTTTTACATGAAGGAAAAGTGAATAAGATTGGTTCATTGTAAATGTAATAGGCAATCCTGAGAAAAGGGTAACTGTAAAATTATTTTGCATAAGAGATATTCTGACAATTTTAAGTGACATCCAACATTTCGTGTAGGGTTCTAATTCTGTTTTGGTCTGAGGGAAGTCTCAGTCTTTTGATTTAGGAAACTTTGTTGCTCAGTAGGTCCTCTTTAAACCCACAAATCAAGTGCAAAATCCTACCCTAGTGGAAAGCCAGTTTGGGTAAAACCTTTTCCCCAGAGCAAAATGAATGTGTTATTTTCCAGGACACAGCATTTTGGATTCTTGGGAAATGCAGACATATATATCTGCTGTGAATTCTGCATGGGGCAAAGAAAACATCCTAATGTCTCCATCCAGAACATTCCACTTGGATATGATTCTTCCACAGTTAATTACCCAACAGTAGCTGTCTGTGGCCATTATTATACTTTACTGGCATTTTGGAGGGTGAGAAGGCCCGTGTCAGCTTGATTTATTGTCCTAAATCCTGAATGACATGTTATCCAGTACTTAGCCCTATTGTTGGGTTTCAGTAACATTTGCTTTGTAGCTGGTTTTCCTTCTTTGTATTTATAAGATACTTATTTGCTACTTTGTATAATGGTATCATTTAAGTTAGTTGGCTGGGCACTTTTGAAAACTATGAGAGTCATTTGCTAAGGTAATGATTTATGGGCCCTCAGCCCAAATAGAAAACTAAACCAAACCAAATAAAAAATGTGGAACACCTAAGCTGTGAACCTGTATATTAATATATGTCTATATTATGCTATAGCTATTGCAACTCTGGTTGCTAGTCTGTGGCTTTAAATAGCATATGCGAACAGACACACATACACACCCCTACCTCAGCACCAACAAAAAATATCCCAAATGTTGTGTAATAAAAGTAGCTTTCCTGACTTCGCGGGAGGTCCAGTGGTTATGACCATGTGCTTCTGCTGTAGTGGGTGCAGGTTCTGTTCCTGGTCAGGAACTAGGATGCCACATGCCTTGAGGCCTGGCAAGAAAAAAAGAAAAAAGTGAAAGTAGCTTTCATCTGCCTTTATCCCTTTGTCCGTTACATTGAAGAGATGTTAAGGTTTGGAAATGTGAATGACTGGCCTGTATTACCATGGAACCTGGTGGTCCCGCTGAATATTAAGAATAGGAAAGGATGGGGGCAAAGATAGGAAGAATACTAGGCTCTTAGAAAAACCATATTCCAGAGATATAAAAGAAGATTGAGGAAAGCAGGGCTGAGACATCTTTTCTGACATTTGTCCTGGCCTGTGTTTGAGTAGGGGAGACAGATTCAGAGAATGTGCAGAAAACAGGGAAGTCCAAGTCTGAATGACTCTTTTCTCAACTGTGAATGAGGAAATGTTTTGATCTGAGACCAAGAGTGGAACTTGGGGGAGAGAAAGAGATGGGACGCCGTGAATCAGCGGTGGCCGAGAGAGCTCTGGTGTGGCTTTGCGGGGGATAAAAGAAGAACTGGAAAGAGGAACTGGTGTTGTCTCAACAAGTCTGATTTATGGATGAATTGTGTCCAGTGAAAGTGAGCAAAAAGCCTAGGCTGGCATCCTAGCCCCAAGTGGTTCCGTAGAGTGGGGCAGGTGCTCCTACCCCACTTCCCACATGGCCACCATGGAGTGAAGATTGGAGACGGGGCCAGCAGAGCTCAGGACTCCCAGAGGAGGAGGACTGCATCCCTGTGAGCCACATGCTCAATTCTTATAACTGCTCTGGGCATTTTTAGGGACAAGGTTAAGGTAGAATACCCTTGGCCCAAGGTAACCAAGGCCTTTCTCAGCAGAGCCAAGCCCAAAGCCCCCACACTAAACACTTAAAGCAGAACCATACAAAGTGACACACTAACTCTCTATGACTTTTACAGAAATGCACTGATCCAATCCAGCATAGCCCAGCTTCTGTAGCTATTGTGGCGTGCCTTCTTCTGTTTGAAAATGATTCCTGGGAAATTGTGTTTAATGAACAGATAGAACCCAAACTCACCTTTATGAGAGAGTTTGAATAAAAGAGTTTCAAAAGTGTAAAAATGATATCCATTTACCTTTTATTTCCTATAAATGAGGTTCCCCTATTTTGAAGATGTTTTATCTTTTAAGAGCATCTCAAAGCTCTTATAACTGGCCCTTTCAGTTGTTCCTGCAGGATCCCACACAGTGATAGGCAGACTTCAATTGAGCAAGTCCCAGTGACCTTTCCGGGACTGCAGGATCAAAGGTGTCCCAGTTATCACTCAGATGCTTTGTATTTCAAATGATTCCTTTTAAATATGTATTTTCAAAGTGATACTTGTTGGGAAAAAAAATTCAGTAAACTAAAAGAAAAAAAATTTAAATAACTCCTAATTTTACTTTTAGAGTAACATTTTGATATTATTTTCAAATCTTTTTCTAAAGTATATTTTGTATAAAGGACAAAATTTACAAATGTAAACTCTTACATACAGGTTTGTGTCTTGCTTTTTCTCCACTTAATGCTTTTTTTTTTTTCATGAACATTTATCTATTAATTTTAAGTTCTGTTAAGTTCAGTTTTCCATCCTGTGGGTATAAGTTTCTTTTTTTTCTCTTATGTTCAGATACATAATTCAACTGCTTCCATTGCTGATCACTGACTTTGTTTCAGTTCTCATCATTATGATAAACATCCATACACTTAAATCCTTGCCTTCTAGAAAGACTTTTCTTCTACTCTCAGTTAATGAGAGTGCCTATTAATATTTATCTTTACCAGCATTGAATATTTTCATTTTCAAAAGTATTAGTATGGTATGTTTATTGAAGTGCCTTATTTAATGGGCTAGGTAATAAATCTGAAAGAAACTGATAGCACTTGGTAGCTCTGAATTCAACAGAGTCCTAACAGCATAAAAAGCAAGACAAATTAGATTACATATGCTGGAATGTGCTTAGTATATAAAATTTTGTTTTAAACTATAGTGTAGTTAGAGGGTATAAGGAAAAGTCATTGGTGATAGCTACATGTCTATGGAAGAATGTATTTTAAACTGTGAGATCTATATTTTGATCTAGATTGTAAACTCATAAAAGACATGTTTGAGAAAGAAGCAACTATAAATTTTTGTTTAGAATGCCATGTCTTATGTATAGACTGTACACTCTTTAAGCCTCGTAACTTTCTCAGTGACTAATAATGCCAGAATAGCCAAGTAAGTCTTTTCTTGACTAAGCCAGTCTTTTATTGAATAAGCATTTATCAAGCACCCATTATAAATACAGCATTATTTTACACAACGGACACACGTGCTGATGTCCTAACCCAGTGTTATAGAACTAATACCTGGAGTTGTCTCTTTGTTTCTCAGTATAATTCTTATTTTTCCACAGTCTAATTTTCTTGTGTTTCTAGTATTTCGTATTTCCTGTATTTCTAGATTTTAGACTCATGGTCCTATAATAATTGTATTTGCTCAGGTCAGTCCTTTTCTGAACAGATTTGAAAAAAAAAAATGAATGTGTGTCTGTATATAAAACAAGCATTCACATAGGTTTAAAAATAAAAAACCTTTTAAAAGTCAAAAAGCATTTTAATTGAATTGAAATTCCTTTTATAATCATATATATTCTGTATAAATTGCTTCTGAAGTATACAGTGGTACTTTACAGAGAAGACTCTAAATAATTCAACTTTCATTATCAACCTTTTAAAAATTCTTTGTTTTATGCTTTGAAAAAATAAGAAAAGAGAAACAAAAAGGTAAGATTTTTCTGTGTTAACTTCTTGGCAAAGAAACAAAGATTGTGTTTACAATCATTAAAATAGTAAATAATTTGATAATCGAGGCTCCCAGTATAACTGGGCTTGTGCTCGTGTTGACCAGGTTTCATACTTTCCTTTTCCTCTCCTCTTCTAATGCAGTACCTGTTCTATTACCTCCAAGGTGTTTGCAGACACCATGGTTCTCGGGCTCCGACTTGACGCTAATTGCCCTTGTAGGGGCCCCTGTCTGAGAAACCGCATAATGTCAGAAAGCTAATCGGAATTGCATAAACATTTATTAGAGAAGAAGATAATATGATGGTAGCATCAACATACATTTGGAAATGAGTGGAACATGTATGTATGACGCATTTATTCAGTGGTTTCTAAGATCACTGGCAGGAACGCCACAGTTTCATAGAACTGTTGCCCTGGAGGAAGCAAGTGGCTGGTGGCTCCATGCCCACTTCCGTGGCTCCTGGATGGAGGAGAGTGGATGGGGAACCTCTGAGTGGGCTTGTCTTTCATGACATGTTGCTTACATTACAGGTTGAAAAGTATTAAGAAAGAATTTCCCCTTGTTGGAAAAGACTCTGATGCTGGGAGGGATTGGGAGCAGGAGGAGAAGGGGACGACAAAGGATGAGATGGCTGGATGGCATCACTGACTCGATGGATGTGAGTCTTGGTGAACTCTGGGAGTTGGTGATGGACAGGGAGGCCTGGCGTGCTGCGATTCATGGGGTCACAAAGAGTCAGACACGACTGAGCGACTGAACTGAAAAGTTATGCACGTTGTAACTTTTAGCACTGTTGGTTCCATCATCTGAGTTCCACCACTATTTGTAATATTATTTCAGTGGGGAAAAGGTTTCTAAGCTTCAGCTATGGAAGTTCAGTGAATATTGGAAACCCAGCCTATTCAGGAGCTTGGTTATTCTAAACAGTTTCATTGATGCATCTGGCTATTGATCTTGGTTTAGAGAGAGATGACTCTGCACTGATTCTAATTTTTACAAACCTGTGACCCCCTTAAATCCTTATATTGTTTCTCTTCTTGACAAATAATGCAGGGCGTCACTAACAGCATGTCCAGTAAATTTCACTTCCTATTTTGAACACTTTGTGGAAAATTCTGAAAGAGATGGGAATACCAGACCACCTGATCTGCCTCTTGAGAAATTTGTATGCAGGTCAGGAAGCAACAGTTGGAACTGGACATGGAACAACAGACTGGTTCCAAATAGGAAAAGGAGTTTGTCAAGGCTGTATATTGTCACCCTGTTTATTTAACTTATATGCAGAGTACATCATGAGAAATGCTGGACTGGAAGAAACACAAGCTGGAATCAAGATTGCCAGGAGAAATATCAATAACCTCAGATATGCAGATGACACCACCCTTATGGCAGAAAGTGAAGAGGAACTCAAAAGCCTTTTGATGAAAGTGAAAGTGGAGAGTGAAAAAGTTGGCTTAAAGCTCAACATTCAGAAAATGAAGATCATGACATCCGGTCCCATCACTTCATGGGAAATAGATGGGGAAACAGTGGAAACAGTGTTAGACTTTATTTTTCTGGGCTCCAAAATCACTGCAGATGGTGACTGCAGCCATGAAATTAAAAGACGCTTACTCCTTGGGAGGAAAGTTATGACCAACCTAGACAGCATATTGAAAAGCAGAGACATTACTTTGCCAACAAAGGTTCATCTAGTCAACGCTATGGTTTTTCCAGTGGTCATGTATGGATGTGAGAGTTGGACTGTGAAGAAGGCTGAGCGCCGAAGAATTGATGCTTTTGACCTGTGGTGTTGGAGAAGACTCTTGCGAGTCCCTTGGACTGCAAGGAGATCCAACCAGTCCATTCTGAAGGAGATCAGCCCTGGGATTTCTTTGGAAGGAATGATGCTAAAGCTGAAACTCCAGTACTTTGGCCACCTCATGTGAAGAGTTGACTAATTGGAAAAGACTCTTATACTGGGAGGGATTGGGGGCAAGAGGAGAAGGGGATGACAGATGCTGCGATTCATGGGGTCGCAAAGAGTTGGACACGACTGAGCGACTGATCTGATCTGATCTGATTGGATTTTTTTGGTTTGGATAAATTCACAAGATAATAAAAAAAAATTTTAAACACTTTTTTTCCATGCTATACTATGAACCATTGCTTGTACCTCACACTGGGCTTGTTTTAAGACAGGAGGTTTATTTGAGAGAGAGAAGGAAATGAGGTTCTGGGCCTTGCTTCAAATTTATACTGTAACCTCTTGACACAATATTTAACCAAAAGCCTTAAAGGAATTAATAGAAATCTGTTTCTATGATAGCTGATAACGTCTGAGAATCTAAATTACAGTTTTTAAAATTGATATTTAAGTGTGTCTTTCACAAAGTAGAAGTGAAAATCCACTTGGCTTTAATCACTAAAACCTTATTTAAGGTTAAAGTCTATTCTGCCTCTCTTCTTCTTGAGATGAAAATAATTTGTTCTTTTCACCATCTTAGCAAGTGAAGGAAAATATGTTAGAGATAGTTTCATCTCCTTTCTTTCACATTTACTATGTTACAAATATAATTAAAATGTTCCTAAGGGGGCTGTATTTTAAATGGATAGTTATTTCTTGCCTGGTTTACTTAATTATTCTAGTTCATAATCCAACAATGTATCCTCTAATGAGCCTGTGCACCTCCTCCCCACTCCGCAGCTAGGCTGTAGTCATGGGAATGGTTATGGATGTAAATTCATGAGCAATGATGGATAAAATACTAGCTGGGTGCCGGGGTTCAAGGGTGGTGCCAGAGATTACCACGAGAACACTTGGGAAGAATGCTTTTGGAGTAATGGCAAAATAAGACCCAGAGTTGTAATGAAATATCATACCCTGGAATAAGATCACAGCCACCACCACCGAATTTTCCTATGTTGCTTTTGAGTTAGAAAAATTGCTTTTTCATACATTATTTCATTTAAGCCCCAGAATCCCTCTGAGAGTTAGTTGACTTGGGTTTGTGTTTTCAGTCTCCATTTTATACTGAGGAAAGGGAGGCTGAAAGAGGCACTGCTGTGTCAAAGCCAAGAGAGCAACTGGGACTTCTCTCTGCACTTCCTAAAATAAATGTCTGCCATTTTAAGCCTTAGTAAAACCTTTAGAATCTTGCCATCAGGTATTTGTAAAAGATAACCAATATTTATTGAGAGCTTAAGAGTAAAGGTGGGGAAAGCAATGGCACCCCACTCCAGTACTCTTGCCTGGAAAATCCCATGGATGGAGAAGCCTGATAGGCTGCAGTCCATGGGGTCGCTAAGAGTTGGAGACAACTGAGCAACTTCCCTTTCACTTTTCACTTTCATGCATTGGAGAAGGCAGTGGCAACCCACTCCAGTGTTCTTGCCTGGAGAATCCCAGGGACGGGGGAGCCTGGTGGGCTGCCATCTATGGGGTTGCACAGAGTCGGACACGACTGAAGCGACTTAGCAGTAAGAGTAAAGGGCAATATACTAAGTCCTGAATTCTTCCCTCGAGATGTTTATGATCTAGTTGGGGCACACAGGAAATATCTATTAAAATAGCAGTAAAATCACCCCTAAATCATGCAACAGCTCAGGTGTGAGAGCAACCTCCAGAAGTTGAGGAAGGAGTCAGGAAAATACTGCCAGTTTATTTGATTTCCAGACATTGTAAAAGATCGCATTAGATTCATAAATTTCTGCTACAATGGTTCCATCACAGGATATTAGTATTTGCAATTAGTGTTAAGTGCAGTTGTTGTTGTTTAGTCGCTTAATCATGTCTGACTCTTTGTGACCCCATAAACTGTAGCCCACCAGGCTCCTCTGTCCATGGGATTTCCCAGGTGAGAATACCGGAGTGGGGGGATCTTCATGACTCAGGGGTCAAACCCACATCTCCTGCATTGGCTGGCAGGTTTTTTACCATTGAGCCACAGTACAAGAAAAGATCAAATGTTAGGAAATCCTTAGTAGAGGTTGCAGTAACAGAATGCTGCCGATCTGCTTTCCATACTGAACCTCTGACGATCATTGCAAAATACAGATGTGGTCATTCTGCCCTCCTCTTCTCTTTCGTGGCTCTCCATTATGCTCAAAATAAATAACATGCATACATTCTTACAGATTGGGCGCCGTGCTAAGAGTTCAACAGGCATCATCTTTTTTTTCATCCTCACGGCTACCCTAATGGAAAAATATCCATGTATTCCACATGTTGTAGATGAGGAAGAATAAGACTTGGAGAAGCTGGAAGCCTTCCCAAAGCTACAGAGCTTGACGGTAGCAGAGGGAGGCTCTCAGTCTCTGCCCGTCTCACCTCCCACTCAGGAACGCCTTGGCATCGTGCTCAGCCCCTCCCCTGTGCCTCCTCTGTGGGTGTCTCTTACTCATCCTTTAAGACTCCCACTCTGTTAAGACCCACCCCAGAGACTCCTGTGTTGCCCACACTTGCCCCTGCCCTTTGGCTCACCACTGGATTCAATAGCAGGGCAGCAGGTTCTTCACTGTTTGAATTGTTGCTCACCAAGCATGCATCCCATCTAATAGTTGATGCTAGATTTATATTTGTGGGGTTAAAAAAAAGAATGTCTTCATTGCTGTTGTTTAGTCACTAAGTTGTGTCCAATTCCTTTGCGATCCCGTGGAGTATAACCTACCAGGCTCCTCCCTGTCCTTAGGATTTCCTGAGAATACTGGAGTGGGTTGCCATTTCCTTTTCCAGGGGTCTTGCCAACCCAGGGAGCAAACCCGCATCTTCTGCATTGGCAGGCAGATTCTTTACCACTGAGCCACCAGGGAAGCCTTTTATCTTCATTATCAGTCCCTAATGTAGTATTTTGTATTCTGTCCATTCATCCCATAGCTTACTACTTGAGGCCTCCTGTAAGCTATTACTGTCTGCTCGCCTCATCAGCCCCAGCGTTAACCTTGTAAAGAAGTCTTGCTGTCTTTTCTTTCCCTCATCCCGGAGTAGTTTTCTCATCCTCTTTGCCTAAAGCCTAACCCTGCACATCTGTCAAGGGTCAGGTTAAGTCCTTCATCCTCTTGACAGCTCCCATCTGGAATCTGGGCTCTCTTCTCTGAACTCCGGAAGCACGCCTGTTGTCAGTAACATTTTTTGATTTTGCAGTGTTCTGTGGCTTCTGTTATTCTTCTGACTTGTCATTTAAACCTTCCTTGTGCTTTGGGCTCACCTTTTAACTATGAAGTCTTTGAGACCCAAGACCAGGTCTTTGGCTCCCTGTCTAGTAGCTGCCCTGCGTGTCAAGAGGCAGTGGCTGCTAAGAGAAGAGACTTCGCAATTTGAATCCCAGATCTGCCACTTATTCCCTTGGGGTAATTGTTTACCTTCTTTCTTTCTCAAGTTCCTCATCGGAAACGTGGGGGAAGTAATCATATTGCCCCAGAGAACTGTTGTGAGGAATAATGAGTTAGTCCATTTTAAGCCCACAGCAAGTGCTGTTTAAGTGTTGTGTTTTATTTAGTAATAATAGTGAGAATAATATAGCCCACTAAGCTCCTATTAAAATACAAAAGCATTGTCTAAAGTGGGCAGCCGCAGGCTATGAATTAACCACCACTTGGATCAGTTTGTCCCCTAGCAGACGCATTTTGCTACAAGCTTGGGAAAGGTCCACCATGAATGACAAGAAATGGCAGGTTCTGGGTTCTGGGAAGGGTTGTGGGGAGTCTGTGGGTAGCACTGAGCACCTGCAGGGCTCCAGTTGGACCCTGGAGAATCAGACAGGGTTGACAAGACTAGAACTGCTTTGGTTCTTTCACAATTTCATGCAGCCATAAAGGAGTCATGTCAAAATGCTCGCAGAGGAAAAGGCAGATTCCACAACAGGCATTCACCTTTGCGTACCTTAGTGGCCCTGCAGCATGTGGGACTGTTATAAAACCGACCTTATATTTCTTTTTCATGACGTTGGCTCAGTGTGTAGCAGATGCTAAAGCAGTCCTTATTGAAAAAAAGGTCTGTTGGAATTGACATTGAGTGCTGTGCCTTTAAGGAAAACTCTATTCTGGAAAACACTGGGGGTTGAACTGAACGGTTCACAGTGCACTGTGTGAATACCAGGATGCTAAGGCTCCCTGGTGGCTCAGACAGTAAAAGCGTCTGCCTCCAGTGTGGGAGGCCCGGGTTCGATCCCTGGGTTGAGAAGATCCCCTGGAGAAGGAAATGGCAACCCACTCCAGTACTGCTAACTGCTGCTGCTAAGTCGCTTCAGTCGTGTCTGACTCTGTGCGACCCCAGAGACAGCCCACCCGTCCCTGGGATTCTCCAGGCAAGAACACTGGAGTGGGTTGCCATTTCCTTCTTCAATGCATGAAAGTGAAAAGTGAAAGTGAAGTTGCTCAGTCGTGTCTGACTCGAGCGACCCCATGGACTGCAGCCTACCAGGCTCCTCCGTCCATGGGATTTTCCAGGCAGGAGTACTGGAGTGGGGTGCCATTGCCTTCTCCACACTCCAGTACTCTTGCCTGGAAAATTCCATGGACGGAAGAGCCTGGTGGGCTGCAGTCCATGGGGTCGTAAAGAGTCGGACACGACTGAGCAACTTCACTTAAGGCTCATTTACAGCGGTTTTTCCATGTCTGTGTTGGGAATAAATTGCAGCCATAGTTAAAGTTCTGCTCTATGATCTGAGTTGCTCAGAAGCCTAGTGAGTGGCCCATAAGAGCTGACAGGGTAGCTCTTTCCCCATCTGCAGCCTCAGTTCTGGTCTCTGGGCAGCAGTGCATTAAGAGAGCAATGTTGCCAGGAGGGAATGTCTCCTTCTGGGTAAGCCAAGGGTTGTTTCCTCTCCGTCACCAATGGTTATGTCACTGCTACAGTAAAGCACACATCATCATAGTGTGTTGGTAGATCTGACCTTTGGCATTTGTTGTTCCAAGTAATATATTCAGGTTTAAGATTTTTTTCTTCAAAAGTTGAATCTGCTTCCATACTCATCTACTTGTGGGTAACTCAGTATATGGTTTAGCAGTTTGAATTTAAATATTTAATGAAGAAAGCTATCAATTTTAACAAGAATGATTTAATCACCTCTCATCAATAATTCAGAAATACCTGCTATTTTTTAATGACTTGGTGTAGATACTAGTTGAATGCCTTTCCAGGTTTTCACAGTAATGATGTTGATTACGATCATTAGAGAGTGCCAGGTGAGAAAATTTTTCTGATTTTCTGAAAAACAAAAGCCCCCCCTGCCCTCTTCATCCAAGTAGGATTAACTGCAAACCTATCGGAGAAGGCAATGGCACCCAACTCCAATACTCTTGCCTGGAAAATCCCATGGATGGAGGAGCCTGGTAGGCTGCAGTCCATGGGGTCGCTAAGAGTCAGACACGACTGAGCAACTTCACTTTCACTTTTCACTTTCATGCACTGGAGAAGGAAATGGGAACCCACTCCAGTGTTCTTGCCTAGAGAACCCCAGGGACTTCGGGGCCTGGTGGGCTGCCGTCTATGGGGTCGCACAGAGTCAGACACGACTGAAGTGACTTAGCAGCAGCAGCAGCAAACCTATATAAAGATTTTCCAGAGAAGTTCATAGATTTTTTTCTGCTTATAATTTAAGATGTCTTCTCTCTTTTTAAAAGTTTGTTTTAAAAAATCTTTAAGATTCAGAAGTTTAAAACAAAATATTAGCTTAATGGGTTCAAGTTGATGGACTGTTAAATAAACAAAATCTCTCCTAGGTTTGCAGACAGAGTAAGTACTTCATCCAACATATAAATATTCTTACTATTCCCTATACTTATTCTGTCAATCCTTATGGCAAATTAAATGTAATCTAAGTCAGCCAAAGCATGTCCTGCTTTGGGACACGTTTCAATTTTAGTAAAACACAGAGGTTTTGGTGGAGTTCATTTGTTTCTTTTTTGTTCCTGATCTTTTAATTACACAGCTGGCTATCAGTTAGGTTCAGATGCTCAGTCTTGTCCAACTCTTTGCTACCCCATGGACTGCAGCATGCCAGGCCTCCCTGTCCATCACCAACTCCCGGGCTTACTCAAACTCATGTCCATTGAGTTGGTGATACCATCCAACCAGCTCATCCTCTGTCGTCCCCTTCTCCTCCCACCTTCAATCTTTCCCAGCATCAGGGTCTTTTTCAATTAGTCAGTTCTTTGCATCAGGTGGCCAAAGTATTGGAGTTTCAGCTTCATCATCAGTCCTTCCAAGGAATATTCAGGACTGATATTCTTTAGGATGGACTGGTTGGACTTTAGGATGGACTCCTTGCAGTCCAAGGGACTCTCAAGAGTCTTCTCCAACACCACAGTTCAAAAGCATCACTTCAGGGCTCAGCTTTCTTTATAGTCCAACTCTCAAATGCATACATGACTACTGGAAAAACCATAGCTTTGACTAGATGAACCTTTGTTGGCAAAGTAATATCTTTGCTTTTTAATATGCTGTTGGTCATAAGTTTTCTTCCAAGTAGCAAGCGTCTTTTCATTTCATGGCTGCAGTCACCACCTGAAGTGATTTTGGAGCCCAAGAAAATAAAGTCTCTCACTGTTTCCATTGTTCCCCCATCTGTTTGCCATGAAGTGATGGGACCAGATGCTGTGATCTTAGTTTCCTGAATCTTGAGTTTTAAGCCAACTTTTTCACTCTCCTCTTTCACTTTCATCAAGAGGCTCTTTAGTTCTTCTTCACTTTCTGCCATAAGGGTGGTGTCATCTGCATATCTGAGGTTATTGATATTTCTCCCGGCAATCTTGATTCCAGCTTGTGCTTCATCCAGCCCAGCATTTCTCATGATGTACTCTGCATATAAGTTAAATAAGCAGGGTGACAATATACAGCCTTGACCTACTCCTTTCCCAATTTGGAACCAGTTTGGAACCAGTCTACAGATGGCTATAGTTATACTTTATTTTGTTTCTGTATTCACAATGTGGATTATCTCAGTTCCTTTTCTTCAGTATCTAAGGATGACCTGAAAATTTTAGTGTCTAAACACTAATATCCTGAGTTGAAACAAAAAGTTTTTGTTTGTATTTTTAGATTTGAAGTTCATATAAAAAAGTTACTGAATGTGACATTCATATAACAGGTACTGAATGTCATATTACATGAACATTTTCTTCACTACTTTGCATTGGTTGATACTCTGAGAACTACTTAACACCTGGACTCAGGTACCAAGAGAAACCTTTCATAACCTTATGATAATCAAAAATCATTTGAATCTGATGGAGAGGAAAGAATGGTTTAGGGGAAAGTCACTCATCAAGGTTTAAATCAACCTCCTAATGTAAGATATTTTGCAACTTTGAATTACTATTTGGGCATTAGTTCTTCATCATCCCTTGAACAATTTAGAAATTATGCTTTTTAAAGGCAACTTTGTGTCCTTCTCTGACCCACTTGTTATAGAATCAGCAGTTGATTTATGGAGAATAATTAAATAAAGGCCACCTGGCTAGAATTCGTGCAGTTAGAATTTGATCTGTACAAATCTGAAAACTCTTTTTAGTCTGTGATGGAAGGATACTAGTAACTGCTTTTGATTATTATCTTTCAAAAAAACATAGCTCTTACAACTGCATAATTATTTTTTAGCTTTGATTTTTATTTTTAAAATGAGTTATGTATATACAAAGCTTTTTTAAAAAACTGAGCAAGTTTGCAAGGCTTTTTTTTTTTTTTAATTAGACTTTTTACACCATCTTGCCTCATTTCTTCTCTCAGAGGCAAATATTAATACATTCTCTGCTTTTAAGGGGAGAAGGCAAAGGCACCCCACTCCAGTACTCTTGCCTGGGAAATCCCATGGGCGGAGGAGCCTGGTAGGCTGCTGTCCATGGGGTTGCTAAAAGTCGGACAGGACTGAACAGCTTCACTTTCACTTTCTGCTTTTAAGGTGATTATTCTGATATTTACCAGTGTGTTTTGAAATAAAAAGCTGGTATTCTGAGTTCGTGGTTTTTAAATGAAGGCATTATCTATTGTTTTCCCACAGTGGAAGATACAGAGCTAAGTGTCCATCCTGCCTCGGCTCTCCATGCGCATTCAGCCTTCTCATTTCCCTGTTTTCTTCATATAGGTACGTGGCAGTTTTGAATAGTTTACTACTCACTGCTTACATTACTGTGACCATGTAGCTGAGACATGTATGAATAGCGAAGTATGATTATTTGTCTTTTCCTGTGCAACTTTTTGTTTTCTTATAGGGTTTTATTTACTTTTCTCTACACTTACCAGTAATTAATCCCTAAACTCTCAGCAATGGTCTGACCTTAGGACATTCAGAGGTACTGGTATCCTGGCGATGTCACTTTGCTGACAAAGCATCTGCTTGGTGCCTACAGACCTGCCCCAGTGACACCTGCCCTTTGTGCCAGCCTAGGACCTCTAGCCACCAGCACACCATCTTTCCTTTGCCTCTCTCCTGTGTTAGTTCTCTTACTTTCTAAATTCCATGTCTTACTCTCTCTTGTGTTATTCCCTTGTTTTGGCGGTGCTCAACCTAAGAAAGGATATACGAGAGGTGCATTTGTTTTTTGAGAAATTGCGTATGTAAAGTGTCTTTTTCCCCCTATAAACTTGAGTGATAATTTGGTTGGGAATAGCTTCCAGGGTTATTGCTGGGACTCCTGAAGCCATTCTGGTTCCTGGTCCTTAGTATGTGACACATTTTATCCTCTAAGAGTTTGTAGGACTATCCGATTGTTCTCAAGTTCTGAGAGCTTGCTCATGTGCTTTGGCTTGGGTCTGCTTTATCCACTATGTCAAGTACTCCATGGTCATTTCAGACAGCTCATATATTTCAGTTCTGAGAAATTTTCTTGAATTAAAGAATTCCCATCTCTTCATTTTCTCTGTTTTGTCTCAGAGTTGCAGTTTTTTAGATACCTGTCTTTCTGGGTGATCCTATAATTGTCTTTTCTCTTGTACTTTCATCTCTTTTCTTTTTATATTTTAAGTCTTTAAGTTCATTTTTGTTTCTGTGCTTCACTTTATTTTTTTAATTTTATTTTTAATTGGAGGATAATTGCTTTACAATGTTGTGCTGGTTCTGCCATACAAAAATGTGAATTAGCCTTGAGTATATGTGTGTGTATGTATGTATATATATCCCCTCCCTCTTGAACCCCCTTCCCACCCCACCCCCCCCAAGTTAATTTTCTGTTGAAAAATAATATAGTTCACTGACGTCTTACAAAGTGAACACTTCCATTTAATAAAAGATCCAGATTAAAAAAGAAAACAATTATCAGGACCCCAGACCTTCTTCTAGCTACTACCTCACCCCAGGGTAACTGCTATCTTGAGTTTTTAAAATTAACCTGTTTTATTCTGAGATAATTGTAGATTCACATACAATTATAGGAAATAATACAGAGAGAGCCCATTGATCCAGTACCCACTTTTCCCCAGTGGTAACATCTTGCAAAACCATTAGGAGAACAGCTGACATTGATACAGTCGAGATGCAGAGCACTTTCAGGGCACCAGAGCCCTCCTGTCACACTTTTGCAGCCATCTCCTCCCCCTCCCACACCACTCCTGGTGAGCCCCAGCATTCTCTCTTGTGTTCTCCACACCAGTACTTCTGTTACTCCTAGGATGGTCTGTGAATGGAATCATGGAGTACATCATCTTTTGAGATTGGCTTTTTTCTCTCTTTTTAATTCTCTGGAGATTTATTCAGGTTACTGTGTCAGTCATTTATTCCCTTTTATTGCTGAACAGTTTTCAGTGGTATTGAGGTGCCACGGTTTGTTTAACCATTCATCCGCAATGGACACCTACGCTGTTTCCAGGTTTTGGCTATTACAATAAAGCTGCTTTATTTGTGAACAGGTGTTTGTGTGAAAATAAGCTTTCACTTTTCTGGGATAAATGCCCAAAAGTGAAATTGCTGGGTCACTAGTCACTGTTTAAATTTATAAGAAATTGCCAAACTGCTTTGCAGAGTGGCTGTACCATTTAACATCCCTAACAGCAATGTATGAATGATCTAATTTCTCTTTATTGATGTTAGAATTTGGTGTTGTTACTATTTTTTATTTTATCCATTCTTATAGATATGTAGTGGTATATCATGTTTTTAACTTATGTCCTAATGGTTAGTGACAATGAACATTTTTTCACAAGTTTATTTGCATCTGTATATCCTATATATTCTCTTTGATGAAATGTCTCTTCATGTCTTGTCTGTTTTTTAATTGGATTGTTTGGTATATTTTCTGTTGAGTTTTGAGAATTCTTTACATATTCTAGATACTACTAGCCCTTTGTTGAATATGTGGCTTGCAAATATTTTCTCCCAGTCTACAGCTTGTCTTGTCTTGTCTTTTTTGGCTGTGATGAGTCTTCGTGTGGTGTATGGGCTTAGCTGCCCCTCAGCATATGGAATCTTCCTGGACCAGGGATTGAAACCACTTTTCCGGCACTGGAAGGCAGATTCTTTACCACTGGGCCACCAGGAAAAGTCCTCTTTTCATTCTTTTAATAGAGTCTTTCCCAGAGCAAAAGTTTTTAATTTTTAAAAAATCAATTTATTTTTAATTGGAGAATAACTGCTTTACAATATTGTGTTGGTTTCGGCCAAAAGTTTTTAATTTTGATAACGTCTAATTTATCAATTTTTCCTTTTATGAGTCATGCTGTTGGTATTAAGTCTAAGAACTGTTTGCCTAGCACTAGAATCTAGGGGTCTTTTTCCCCTAAAAGTTTTATAGTTTTTCATTCAAATCCATGATGTGTTTTGAGTGAGTGTTCATATAACGTATGAGCCATTTATTTTTTGCCTACTGATGTCTAATTGCACCAGCACTGTTTGTTGAAAAGGTCATCATCTTTCTCTCACCAAATTGTTTTTGCATCTTTGTCAGATATCACTTGGACATGTTTGCATAGATTTATTCTCGGGCTCTCTGCTCTGTCCCACTCATCTATGTGTCTGTTCTTCTGCCAGCATCACACAGCCTGATTAGTATGTGGCTAGGTGATAAATCTTTTTCAATGTTGCTTCCCTGGTGGCTCAGATGGTAAAAGCATCTGCCTGCAATACGGGAGACCTGGGTTCGATCCCTGGGTCGGGAAGATCTCCTGGAAAAGGAAATGGCAACCCACTCCAGTATTCCTGCCTGGAGAATCCCAGGGACGGAGGAGCCTGGCAGGCTACAGTCCATGGGGTCCCAAAGAGTCAGATACGACTGAGCGACTTCACTTCAGGTGATAAATCTTTTTCAATGTTGCTTTAAAGTGAAGTGAAGTCTCTCAGTCGTGTCCGACTCTTTGCGACCCCATGGATTGTAGCCTATCAGGTTCCTCCGTCCATGGCATTTTCCAGTCAAGAGTGCTGGAGTGGATTGCCATTTCCTTCTCCAGGGGATCTTCCTGACCCAGGAGTCGAACCCCGGTCTCCCGCACTGCAGGCAGGCTCTCTACCATCTGAGACACCAGCTTTAGCTATTCTAATTCCTTTTCCTGTTCAGACAAATTTTAGAGTGATCTCACCCAAATTCCCAGAAAGCCTTCCTGAGATTTTGATAGGGACCGTGTTAAACTTGTATATAAATTTGAGAATAATTGAAGTCTTTACTGTGTTGAGTGTTGCAGCCCATGAACATGATATAGCTCTCCATTTCTTCAGATTTCTTTCTTTTACTGGCATTTTGTAGTTTTTCAGCTTATAGTCCTGTACATGTTTTGTTAATTTATACTGAAATATTTCTTCTTTCTAGAAGCTTTTTATATTTCTTGGGATTTCCTGCATGGACAATTGTGCCACTGTAAACAGAGACAGTTTCTTCCTTTTTGATCTATATACTTTTTGTTTCCTGTTTTTCCCTGTATTGCACTGGCTAGAACTTCCACCACGACGTTGCCTAAGAGTGATGAGAACATCTTCCCTTCTTCCCTATCTTAGAGAAAAAGCATTCAGTCTTCCACCATTAAAAGTAATGCTACCTGTGGGGTTTTGTAGGAGATCTTTATTGAGTTGAAGAAGATCCCTTTTATTCCAATTTTTTGAGACTTTTCAGGAATGAGTGTTTAATTTCGTCAAACGCTTCTTCTGCATCAGTTGTTAGGACCATGATACCTTTTTTTTTCCTTTGCTTGTTTATATGGTGGATTATATGGATTGAATTTCAAGTACTGCAGCAGCCTTGCATCCTTGGAATAAATCCCACAGGGTCATAATGCACAATTCTTCTTGCTAAATTTTCTAATACTTTGTTAAGGATTTTCATGTCTGTGTTCATAAGGGATATTGGTCCATAGTTTCCTGGGTTTTCGACTGTCTTTTTTTCTGGATACTGGATTCTTGCTTGACAATTTTTCTCTTTCAGCATTTAAAAAATATTGTATTTCTTCTTGGGTCCGGTTTTAAAGAAACAAACATTCTATCATTTGAATGGTTTTTCCCCTGTTGGTAAGTTGTGATTTCTGTCTCTGCCCTCAAGATTTTTTGTGTGTTTGGTTTTTACAGTTTGACTATGTTGTGTCTTGGTGTGGGTTTCACTTGTTCAGAGTTCATTCAGCTTAAATCTGTAGGTTCATGTCTCTTGCCACTTTTGAGATGTTTTCAGCCTTTGTTTCTTTGAATACTTCAGCGCTGCTCTTTTTCTCTTCTCCTTTAAGGACTCTGATGTCATTAATGTTCAATCTTTTGTTATAGTCCCACAGGTCCTTGAAGCCCTGTTAATTTTTTTTCAATCTATTTTTTTTCTGTTGTTAAGATTGTATAATTTCTATTATACTTGCAGTTCACTGATTCTTCCCTCTCCTCCATTCTGCTGTTGAGTCCATCCATAGAGTTTTTGTGTTTTGGTTATTGTATTTTCCAGTTCTAACATTTCCATTTTGTTTTTCTTTATATATATATTTCTTACACTGCTGAGACTTTCTATTATTTCTGTTCTTCAACTTTCTATTTTTTTTATTTGTTTCAAGCATGTTTGTAGCATGTATGTATCTTATTTATGAAAATATTAATGTTATATTTAAGAACTATTTTCCTCCTCATAGAACTTCTGTTTTCTCCATATTGATTTTTTTTCCTGTCTGTTTTGATTCCCTCTTTCCTGTAAGAGCCATTTGTTAAATGTCTTAGAATTCTTGGTGACTGCTCACATTTAGTGACAGGGCTTGTTAAGACCCTGAGCTCCTGTGTGGAGTGATTTGCTTGGATAGTTTAGTTGGGGAGGTTTCAATATCATGATTGAGAGGTCATTTCTCTTGGGTTGGTCAAATTCTCCAGGGAAGACCCTTCCAGCCTCTGAGAACCTAGTGTGGCAAGTGGGATAGGGCTTGGGGTCCAGGCCAGGGCTTGAATCTCGGATGTGTATGTTCACTCAGCGGCCCCCTCTTTTCAGTATGGTGCCGTAATCTCAGCTGTTACTGGTCCTCTATGACTCAAGAACTCCGTTTTATCCTCTCCAGAGGGATATCCTCTAGTTGATTGGCTAGCTAGGTGGAGAGGGGAAGGGGACTGAGCCTTCTGCGCTGGGGTCCAGACTTTCCATTAACTCTGTTGTTAGCAGCAACCCCCACTTAAACACATACCCTCTTACTTGCAGATAAACCTCATATGGCCAACCTGTGAGCCTTTGAGGGACTCTGAGGAATGAATTGTAATTTATTGTTCTTGGCTTTCCCCACTGTCAACCAGGGTTCCAGTTTTCTCAGATTCACCATTATTTACCAGTTGTCTATGTTTTGGCTTCCGGAATTTTATTTTATTGCTATTATGTACCTTTTAATTTTCACAGCTTGGATTATGACTTTAAAAGCGTGGATGTTTGTTGGTGTTGCCGTTTGAGTCAGGTTTAGGGATGCAGTAAAACAGATGTGCTCAATCTGCCATTTTTACCAGAAGTGTCATGTGATTTTTATACATTTTAAAAATGACAAATATTTCTTTGAAGTTTGAACTCAAACTTAAATTAATTTAGAAAATAAGTCCAAAGGAGAATGACTGTGTTTTTCAGGTGATGAAATAGAATTGGAGGTGCTGACTTGAGTAGGTGGAGGCACTAATGATGAAAGAAAAATAATAGAGAACAGTGAGGAAAATCTTTTAGCCTGGCAGCAGAAGGTTGGATTTTGCTTTTCCTTCAAGTTTTGTGGGAGATGAAAAAAGTTTTCCATGATTAAGAAAACTGTGATTTGGGAACTAGAGAGAGGTGATGGCTGTACAACATTGTGAAAGTGCTACATTCCACTGAATCATTCACTTTACCTGTGGCGGATTCATTTCGATATTTGGCAAAACTAATACAATATTGTAAAGTTTAAAAATAAAATAAAATTTAAAAAAATAATAAAAAAAATAAAAATCTAAAAAAGAAAAAAAGAAAATGGCTCATTTTTTGTTACATGAATTTAATTTTGTTACATGAATTTTAATTTTTACCTCAAATTAAAAAAAAAAACTTAACCAAAAAAAAGAGAAATATATGAACATTTTCAAAGCTAGAACTATGTTGACACCTGGCTTTTGGTGATAAAAGATAATTTGACTTATTTGACTTATTACACAGGCCTCATTACGTTATGTTTCTACTGTCTGCCTGGAGCTAGGTAGAGATTTTTAAATGTTTACAAGCATGATTTTGGAAGATCTTCAGAAATTTACTTCTCATTTTGGGAAAAGGGAGAGCAAAATGTACTCCAAAGGGTGGAGTTATTTCTCTCTAGTGAAGAAGATGAAAGGAATTAATAGATATTTAATATGTACACCTCCTACATACAAATATACTCATTGCACCTTGACAAATCTTGATGTAAGCAAGACCTTTTGACTCTTTAATCATTTGTATAGTAGAAGAAAAGGACATTCCGGGGAATGTGGCATTGTTCCGATAAGTTTATCCCTTTGTTATATTGCTTATCTTTCATATGAAACACCCTGTCTCATAAAAAGATTTAATAGCACTTTATTATCCAAAATGTGATATTTGGCAGTTTAGTGTGCTATACTAGAGTATATGTCCTAAAGCCATAATGCCGTTGTTTTAGTTGCTAAGTCATGTCTGACTCTTTCGCGACCCCATGGACTGTAGCTTCCCAAGCTCCTCTGTCCACGGGATTTCCCAGGCAAGAATACTGAAGTGGATTGCCATTTCCTTCTCCAGGGCATCTTCCTGATCCAGGGATTGAACCTGCATCTCCTGCATTGGCAGGTGGATTCTTTATCACTGAGCCATATGGGAAGCCTAAAATCATAATATTGGAGTTCAAATCCTTGTTGTGCACATGTGAGTTATTTAAACTCACTACGCCTCATTTTTTCTCATCTGTAAAATGGAGAAGACAGTAGAGATATTGTGATGAATGTGAATTAACACATTTAAAGGCCTTTCAGTGTTGTCTGGTGCAGAGTACGTGCTCAGGAAATGCTATCTGCTGTTTTTCTGACATTTTCTTAAACTACAGTCTATAAAAGCACATCTGGAAAATGTATGTAAAAAAAAAAGAGAGAAAAAAAAAAGAAAATGTATGTGATATAAGCAACGTAAGGACTACTTCCTTATCAGGATATCGTTGTTATGGCTGTAGTGACCAACTGCAGATGCAAATGTGCGATTGGGTCCCTTTTTCTCATCACATTTGTAGTCATGGTTAAGGGCTTATTTCTGTTTTTTTCCCCTAGAAACTGAAATGGTTTTAGCTGCCTTTATTTTCTAAGCATTCTAGACTTCATAGTGCAATGGGTTTGTTTGAAAAGTAAACTCGAGAAACTGTAAATACTGTTTACCCACTCTTTGGTTTAGACGTAATCCCTATTATTTGTACATTTTCCCTAGGAATCAGTGAAAAGATTGAGAATGAACCTGAAGAATGAACCATTAGAAGATGTACTTATAGCCAGTCAGTGGCCACAGAGAGAGCACTTAATTTTTGTAAAGTTATTTTTCCTTATCATTATTGTATGGCTGCAAGTGAATGGTGATAGTTCTCTCT
Source organism: Bos taurus (assembly GCF_002263795.3). Lineage (NCBI taxonomy): Eukaryota > Metazoa > Chordata > Mammalia > Artiodactyla > Bovidae > Bos > Bos taurus. The sequence continues at coordinate 5,881,970 of NC_037329.1, read as the reverse complement.
CACAATTATTATTTTTAGCTGTAGTTTGAAACTCCTCTATTTCCTACAAGGTGAAACTCTTATGTTTAAATGTTATCATTTTCATACTAAGCCTTCTTTTAAATTTTACTTTACAGATCAACAGCCAAAATTTTGAAGGTCGTCAACTTTCTAATGGTGGTGATAAGCCATGGCGACAGATGATAAAGTTGCCATCTTAACCGATGATGAAGAGGAACAGAAGAGGAAATACGTGCTTGCTGATCCTTTTAATGGTATTTCCAGGGAACCAGAACCACCTTCAAATGAAACGCCGTCCCCCTCTGAAACAGCTGCTATTCCCGAGGAGGAAATAGACTGGATAGAGAAACACTGCGTTAAGATAAACAATGATCTTCTCATTTCCAAGGTCTTTTATTTTTTCTTTTACTCTGCATATGGCTCTCTCTACCCCCTTTTGCCTGTGTATTACAAGCAGCTGGGAATGTCACCCAGCCAGAGTGGACTGCTGGTAGGTATTCGATACTTCATTGAATTCTGCAGTGCCCCCTTTTGGGGTGTAGTTGCAGATCGCTTTAAAAAAGGCAAAATCGTCCTCCTCTTTTCTCTTTTGTGTTGGGTTTTATTCAACCTGGGCATTGGATTTGTCAAACCCGCTACCTTGCGATGTGTACCAAAGATCCCCCCGACAGTTCATCCCACCAATTCAAGTCACCCATTCACTATCCTGCCGACGAATTCCTCCATTGTCTCTTTCATCACCACCTCCCCAAGAATTCGTGACAAAAGGCAACTGCTTCCTTATGGTGGGCCAGTGATGTCAGAAGTGGGGCCCAACGTCACAGAAACTGTCATCTTCTCGACAGCTCCAAACAAGACCAGTGCACCCACTCTGCAGACTCAGACTGATGAAATTATTGACCATATTGTGACCTTGAACTCAAGCACTGCAACCTCCTCTACCCCGCCAGGAAATTCAGCCAGGGAGACAACCACTTCTATGGTCACGACCACCAAGTCTGTACCTTCTGACCGAGTCACTCTTGTTTATGATCAACAAGAAGTGGAGGCCATCTTCTTGGTGGTCTTGGTAGTTGTTGTCATAGGAGAGTTTTTCAGTGCCTCCTCCGTCACAATCGTGGACACAGTAACACTCCAGTACCTGGGGAAGCACAGAGACCGCTACGGCCTGCAGCGCATGTGGGGGTCCCTGGGCTGGGGCCTGGCCATGCTGTCTGTGGGCATCGGCATCGACTACACCCACGTAGACGTGCTCATCGAAGGGAAGGGCTGTAAGCCGCCCGAGTACCGGAACTACCAGATCGTCTTCTTCGTCTTTGGGGTTCTCATGACCATGGCCTTGATTGTTGCTACTCAGTTCCGGTTCCGCTACAGCCACTTCAAAAACAGTGAAAGTAAAGGGAAAGAGGTAGAGATCCCTCAGGTGGAGCGGAACAACTCCACGGAGTCCTCTGAGGAGACACCGACCGCCACCAGCCACTCGCAGGCCTTCAGCTTCTGGGACTTGATCAGGCTGCTTTGCAGTGTGCAGTACGGCTCCGTGTTGTTCGTGGCTTGGTTTATGGGTTTCGGATATGGCTTCGTGTTCACCTTTCTCTACTGGCATTTGGAGGACCTGAATGGAACAACAACTCTCTTTGGGGTCTGTTCAGTCCTGAGCCACGTGTCTGAGCTGACAGCTTATTTTTTTAGTCACAAGCTTATTGAACTGATTGGCCACATCAGGTAAGAGCATGCCTACTGTTGCTGCCCCTCGCAGTTGAACTCTATCTTTTCATAGTTTATAAGATCCTTTGAGCACATTTATAATTTGTGTTGGGGGTAAGGTTTAGGTGGGAGTGGCAATTTCGGTTGCTCTTTCTCTTTAAAATAGAATCAAAAGGAAGGAAATGATGAACCTAGTTGAATTATCTCAATATATGATGTTTCCCCTCTGTATGCTAAGGGACTCTTACATTAAACGTTTTCAAGTATATAAGCACCAATTTAGTCGACTCTGTTACTCTATGGACCTTGAAGGGTCCAGCTGTCTAAGACATTTATGAAGAAGGGTTTAAGTAGATAAAGAGGATTATGTTTTTTCAGCCTTCAGTTATTCTCAGCTACTTGCTGATGCAGAAACACCTTGAACATTTGGTGTATTGAAGATGTCCATTATATTTAATAAGGCTGTGATGTGACCCACCAAAATCATTAATCCATGATATTACATGGAAGAGCATCTTATATAATTTTTTCTGATTATTACATGGGTCTCTGCATTTTTATCTGCCATGAAAGCATGGGATACTTAAAAATCTTTCTTCTACCTAAAATTTCCCATGTAATCCTTTTAAGCAGAAAAATCTATAAATACCTAGTATTTTTTATGTAAAGTTTCTTACCACTAATGTTTGTCTGAAGTTGTGTGAATAGTACCTTGCTCTTTATGTCTTTCTGCTTTGCTCTTGGCTCTAAAGTGTGGAGCCAGATACACTTAAACCTCACAGAAAGGCATGGCATGTCTGTCCCTAAAATTTGAAGTTGCTGTAATTAAAAGCAACCATGTGTGTTTGTGTGTATGTGGTAATCTTTAAATCTACTGTTTCTATGAGAAATTATGAAGGAGAAATAGATGCTGGCAAGATCTGAGAAACATTGATCTTTTTTCCTTTAATATTCCTTTGACTAACTGAAGAAAATATTTTCTATTGTCAGGTTTCAACCTAGAATCTTTCTTTTCCCAATGCAATTGTGGCTATTTTTCCTTGTTTGATTTTGCTTTGGGAGGCTGTGTCCCGTTCCTTCTCCGTCTCAAATCTTTGACCCCTTTGTTGTCACAAACAAAGTCAGGCACTGTATGGACAGCCACCAGAGACACAGGGTCCCTGAGGCACACTCAGTGGGGCCAGTCGGCAAAGAGCCTTCTGATATTATGGTCTGGGGTTGTCCTTTAACCTTGTCCAGGTCATGTTTATGTTGTCTGCGCTGTAATGAATTAGACTCACGGTGATGAATTTCTTCAGCTTGGTTGGGTTGTATGAGCAGGATCTCCTCTCACCTAATAGTGTGTTTAAAACCCACAGCCATTTATTCCCAGAAAGGTACTTTGTTAGGTCTTACTCATGAGTGGCTTTTCTAGACATCATGATTTAATCACTCAGTAATGTTAATTGAATGTCGACCCAGTACAGAGTGTGCATGTAGGTTTTATTTTCACAGAAATTGTTAAGGTCTTCATATGCTACGAAAAGTAATGTCTCTTTTACCTTTGGCTTTTGTCTAAAGTATATAGCTTTTTTTTTTTTAGTGTACAGCTTTATGATAGAATCCTAGCGGGTTTACTATTAGGTTTGGTAATTACATAAACTTCACACTTGTGTTTTCTTTTTATAAAAGAGAACTCATTACATAAAAACTCATTACATGAATGCTAATATCTCATTATATAAAAATTAATGACTCACTTAACCTTAATTTTCTAGTTTTACATACAAAAGCATCTTTTTTTCCTTAAATGATGTAATGGAAGAAGAAAGCTGTTGTGGTCACATTGTTGTTCCCAGAAGCCTACTGGGATTCCATCAGTTTGTGGTCATTTACTGCTTTTGGATTTTTATCCTGTTGATTCTGATAGCTGTGGTGAGATTATGCCCATGTGTTTAGGTAGAATGGATATGTTTCTTTTGGTGAGAATTTTTGGAGCCCGGTTAGTGGTGGTTGAGATTTGAGGGCTTAAAAATGTAGTGATGACAGTTTCACTTTTTAATTGGAAGAATATCATGTATTCGCTGATAAACAGAAATCTCTTTCTGTGAATAGCCTTTATGTTTTCCTTGTAGGATCATAAGGAGAGATCTGTCTGGCCCACATATATGCACTCATGTTTTCCAGTGTTCTGTGACCATCTTATGGGGGTTTGTTTATAGGAGGCAGCATAACCACAAAAATTGTAACTATCCTAATGTAGTCAAAAGTTGATGTATGGCAGAAACCAATACAGTATTGTAATTTTTCTTCAATTAAAAATAAATTAAGAAAACAGCAACAAAAAGAATTTTTAAAAAGTAGATTTTGTAAGTTTATATAGGTTCGTAGTAAAGAAACCATCATACCAGAAAACAATGTTTAAAACAGCATGTCCAATTTTGAACCACTTACTATTGTAACAGTTCTGCAGTTTGGGCCCCATTTTTCATTGACTAACGTATCTATCAGTCTAAACACACACAGAGTAAATGATTTCTGATTTCAATCTTGGATTTTTTCCCCACTGGAAAGTGGCTATCTCAGGTAAATAGGATAATGCTTCCTATTTCCACTAAAAAAGTAAATTTCTTTTGATTCAAACCCACAAAACTTGGGTATTTACAGCAAGTACGTTTCTAGGCTAATTTATGTAATGACAATGACTAGATTTCTTTATCTAGAAATATAAATATATTTTAAGGCTATATTCACGTTGTTGAATGTTTCAGCAACCATCAGTAGAGTTGTGATCAAAATACATTTTAATTAATCATTTGTTTGAGCAAACCCCAGGAGATAGTGAAGGACAGGAAAGCCTGGCATGCTGAAGTCCATAGGGTCACAAAAAGTCACACATGACTGAGTGACTAAGAAGAACAACAAAAATCATTACCATTTAATATTAGGCCATCACCTATGTTATGCAATTCAAATTGACTTACATTTTAAGGGACACACAAAAATCTACTCAAGCAATTCTGACTTTGACCTGAAATTCTTGTACTCAGTCAGTTTTGTCATGCAAATACTGTCTGGAAGCGATAATATATTAACCATCATTAGCCATTAATTACTACTAAATAGTTGCCAAGTATCCAAATGAGTTGGCTGGTCATTTAGGGAGGAGAGAGGGAAATACATGATGCTACTAGCAAGAGAAGGAACACAGACATTCCTGGTGGGTGCTGCAGAGAGAGCCAGAGCAGAGAGCGGGACGCCGGCCCACAGCTGAGGACGCGTGCGGCAGTGTTAGCAGCCTGTCACTGGAGGGATAGCCGGCAGCATCAGAAGAGGGCGGAAACCGCAGCTGGTGAGGTCGGGGGAGCTGACCTAGAGCTGGAGATTTAGGGCTGTGTTTATGACTTTCTTGCTTCGTATCCTCTCCCTTGCTTCTACCTGCCTCTTCGGCCTCATTGTTGATCCTGGCCCCCTTGGCTCGTGGGGCCTCTCCGCACCTCGCGGGGCACGGTGCAGGCTTCCACAAGCTGCTTCTCCCAGCCCCTGGTCTTCTGGGTCCACTGCTGCAGTGGTGCTCAGATGGTAGACTCACACTGGGAGAGCTTTTAAAACTCCTAATGCTCCAGCTACATGTAGACCAATTGCCTTAAGCTGTCTGGGGGTGTGTACCTAGGTATTCCAGCCAGGGTGGTAACTGCCAGGCTGGTGAGAGGCCCAGGTGGAGAATGAGAGGGTGTGAAGAAAGGGAAAAACCTTCCCTCTTTCATCTTGGGTGAACTTTGGAGATTGTTCCCTGTAATCCTTTCACGTGGTTCTTGCCCCGGCTTCGGTGATTTGCTCAGATGCAGGTGTTGACCAGTACTCAGCTGGAGACTGAGGGCCGCCCTCTGCAGGCCTCACTCGATGTGCTCAGTTCCCCGCTTTGCGGTGCTCAGCCCTGCTCCCAGACTCAGCCCTGCCTCCTGTCAACCCGAGTCCTCCATGCCCTGTCAAGTCACCGCTAACCTGTGGCTCTGTGCGCTGTGACCTTAAGCTCTGGTAATGCGGCTCTCACCCCCATCCTTCAGACCTAGGCCTTGCGGAGGCTGTCTGCAGCTTTCTCCAGGTTCTCTGGCTTCTCAGCTCTTCCGGCGTCTGTCTAACCACCCTGAATTAAGGTTGGTGCCTGTTTCCCTCATCATATCCTGACATCCACAGTCCTTAACTGCTTCGAACTTATACTGGCAATCGCCACAATGAAGGGAAACAATGGAAATAGAATAATTCAATTCTTGATTTAAAAAATAAAACAACAACAGAGGATGGACCTGAACATTTTTTCCTTCTCTTTTCTTAGTGGAATGTTATTTTTTATTTACAAAGTGACTTTACCACAATAGAAAAAAGATGATAAGGCTTATTTCTCATGTTGTCATTGTTATTCAGTCACTGAGTCGTATCCGACTCTTTGCCACCCCATGGACTGCAGCACTCCAGGCCTCCCTGTCCTTCACCATCTTCTGGAGCTAGCTCAAAGTCATGTCCATTGAGTTGGTAATGCCATTCAACCATCTCGTTTGAAATTAAACATGATCTAAAGGAGTAACTATTACTCTATCATTTAAAAATCAAAACTCTGCATACTTGTTTAGTTTAATTGAAGAGTTTATTTAGGCCTGGACAACCTAGATTAATAGGATGCAAGGATGAACACTAAAAGGAAGGGGGTTGGAAAAGATGGGGGGAGAGAAGGCCAGATGGGAGCTGGGATTAGGAAAGGAGCTTTATCCTGGGTGCAGTAGGGCAGTGTGGCAAGGTTCAGAGCCAAGGAGAGCCACCGGTGTTGATTTATTTGCAGCGCAGTGGGGAACTTGGAAGCAGAAGCCCACTGAGAAGTTTCTTAAAACAGTCCAAGTGAGAGATGATTAGGCCTGGAATATAGCAGTAGCAGCAGAGGTTCAGAGACGGAGTGTGGTGGGAGGTAGAATCAGTGGAACGGCTTGATGTGAGAAGTGATGGAGAGACCTTCGGGTTTCAGTTTGGGTGCAGTGGTTCTGCCAGACCCAGGAGGAAATCTGAGAAGATACAGAACAGAGGAGAGGGTAGAAGTTCGTCAGAATCCAGTCATGGGTTTGTTTACCTTAAAATTGAAACATCTCTGTGGGAGTGTCTAACAGACAGTTGACTGTTATAAAAGCCCAAAAAGAGGTTAGGGTTGGGAATACAGATTTGGGATAGTTAAAACCAGAAACATGAGCAAAGTGAGCAAGGAAGCCTTGTTGAAGAAGAGAAATGGGCTGAGGAAAATCAGTTATGCTTGTCTCCAAGATTCTGTTCTGAGTTTCTGATCTTACTGAAATGTTGGTCTCTTTTATGGTTTAAAGTAGGTATCCTTGTATCCTCATGTTTATGGGGAACTATATGATACTGTAACCTGTTTCCACATCTTGCTTCAGGAGCAAGTGCCTTTCTGAGCACCCCTCCAATGCCATCACCTGAGCCATGGTCTTCTAGACATGTTTACAAGTGGACCAAGGGAGACGTGAGTAAGGGAGAGGGAAAAATAAAGGGACAAGGAATGAAAGGAACAGGGATCAAGAGTAAGAAAATGGAGAAAGGAAATAGCTGCAGTCTCCAGGGAAAGGTCTCTTCCCGTCCTTATTCGTGAAAGGCAGTGTCCACAGTGTTTACAAGCATGGACTGGGGGCGTGTTGCTGGTGTAGAACTTGACTGTGCCTCTTGGAACCATGTGGCCTTGGAGAAGTTATATAACTTTTTGTATGTCTGTTTTGTCATCTGTAAGTAGGAATATCATTAGTATTAACCTCTTTTTCATGAAAATTAAATGAGATAAAGCACATTAATTGCTTAGAACAGTGACTTGCATATATTAATTCTCTTGATTTTTTTTATTATTATTTAGCCAATCTTCTGGTAGATTATGTTGCTTGATAACCACTGTGGAGACCAATTCAGCAGTCCATGGTAATGTACAAGTTGGACATTTCCTATGGCTTGATAATTGCATTTTAAGATACTTACCTGCCTAGAGAAACTTTTGCTGTGTGCGGTGCTTATTTGCTCAGTCGTATCCGACTCTGTGACCCCATGGACTATAGTCTGCCAGGCTCCTCTGTCCATGGGAATTCTCCAAGCAAGAATAATGGAGTGGGTTGCCATGCCCTCCTCCAGGGGATCTTCCCAACCTAGGAATCAAACCCAGGTCTCCCATGTTGCAGGCAGATTCTTTACCGTATGAGCCATCAAAGAAACTTTTACACACATGCAGAGAGACATGTACAAAGATGCTGCTTGCTTACTGCAGCTTTCTAACAGTGAGAAAGAGAACTGGTCTAAATATTCATCAGTTGGGGAATAGGTGCATTCAGAGTAGGATAGTCGTAAGACGGAATAGTATGCAGGAAAGGAATGTACTATATCAGTATGTCAACATAGAAAGCTCTCCAACCATGATGTTGAATGGGGGAGAAAGCAAAATAATACACAGTTTGGTGCACTTATGCAAATTTTAGCAATACGTTTCAAAAGTTATACATACTTTTATGGATATGCCTAATTGTATAGAAAAAAAAACACTTAAATTTATGGAGGGAAAATGCATCCTGAGTTCATATAGCCCTAGCTTTCTAGACAGGACATAAAAAGAAGGGGACTGGTTGGGGAAGAAAGAGGGCAGGGGAAGCCCTCCGTTTATCTGTAACATTTTGTTTCTTTAAGGAAGGACAGCAAAATATTCAAAGTTTCCATTCTTGGTGCTAGATATATGTATTCTCTCCCTTTTTTGGTATTTTCGATTGGAAAAGAGCTTGAAGCTTAGGTCTGTTTATAGTGAATCAATATAATTATCTTCCCATAAAGGAACCAGATATGTGTGTGAGAGAGAGTGAGAGAGAGCTTATGTTTGTTTAAAGCTGTATATGTTCTAAGGAGACATATTGTATCTTTATATATCAGGTAAAATAAACACTGAGATTTTGTGCCGCTACCCCACTCCAGTACTCTTGCCTGAAAAACCCCATGGATGGAGGAGCCTGGTGGGCTGCAGTCCATGGGGTCCCTAGGAGTTGGACACGACTGAGCGACTTCACTTTCCCTTTTCACTTTCATGCATTGGAGAAGGAAATGGCAACCCACTCCAGTGTTCTTGCCTGGAGAATCCCAGGGACGGGGGAGCCTGGTGGGCTGCCATCTATGGGGTTGCACAGAGTCTGACACGACTGAAGTGACTTAGCAGAGCAGCAGCAGCAGTTGGGTCCAACGCTTTCTGACCCCATGGACTGTAGCCCACCAGGCTCCTCTGTCCATGGAATTTTCCAGTCAAGAGTACTGAAGTGGGTTGCCATTTCCTACTCCAGGGGATCTTCCTGACCCAGGGATTGCATCCTCATCTCCTGCATCGGCAGGACTCTTTACCATTGAGCACCTGGCTCTCCCGTATAGCTTTCCCTAAGTAGCACACATTTAATGATTAGAAGTCTACTTTTACATAGTTATCATGGCTTCAGGTCTTAGTTCTTTTTCTTTAAAATGAAATCAGGTGGAAATTTATAGTACCTCATTAAGAATTAATATCAAAATGTATCAAATAACCCTGACTTGGGCAGTAATTATAATATTTCTTTATATATTAAGAGATCAAGGTACTAAAAAGTCAAGTGATATCCCAGAGATCATGCATTTTATTGCTGACGTGAGTCCAAGTATGAGTGTTTGCACCAGCTGTTTAATTATCTTGAGTCATACAGTGTCAATTACTGCCTTTTTTGTGCAAGTCAAAAGCCTAAGCAGTGTGGCTAACTTATTTCTACTTATTCTTGTGATGCTTGGTAGATTTTAATTATATAATTTCAATAGGATACTTTGAATAGTAGATAAGAATTTTTCTTCAAGCTTCCTTCATAGCATATCCCTCCAAAACCTTTCCAACTGGAAGAATCGCACCCCATTCTTATTTCTCAAGTATTAATCATCTCTTCTTCACCTTTGGTCTGCTGTCACCAACATCTTCGAATAGTAGTCTGGAGGCTGACAAACAGTAGCTTGTTAACTTTTTCTTTCCTTTAAAAAGATAACACATGGAAGGAAGCTCAGACATTTTCAGAAAGAATCAGTGTTGAGTTACATTCGTCTGGGGACCGTAGTTTTGGACTGTGAGGCTGTGTGGTGTGGTTGACTGCTGAGTGCAGCGAGGTCACCTCAGCAATGGAGGATTGGCATGGTCCTTGGTAATAACTGTGGATGTTGGCCAGGCTTTCACTCCACTTAGGAGAATGAACAGGAGCAGAAAGTAAATTGGCCCAGGGTTGACCCTAGTCATCTTCCCAAACCCTGGTAGGAGTGTTGGGTCGTCTAGTAGTTCTCCTGTCTCCTTGTGTTCTTCTTTTTGCTGGTTCACCTGTAAAAAGTACACATGTGTGCGTGTGTGCGTTTGACCTGGGTTCAAATCCCACACTTACTATAGTATCTAACTTCATACCATTGTTAAGATTAATAAGGTAATGCATAGCAATATAATAAGTGCTCAACTGTATCTGACCTTGGATAAGCCAGCAATTTAGCTTTGTTAAGCCTCAGGTTCCTCATTTGTGACATGGTGGTAATAATTGTATCTGACTTGATACCATTGTTAAGATTAATAAGATAATGCATAGCATATAGTAAGTGCTCAGCTGTAAACAACAGGTGGTGTTATTCCTGTTGTTATTAATTCACTCCTTCAACACGTGTTTCTTAAACATGCCCTATGTGACAGGCACTTTTGTAGGTCTTGGGGATATTTGGAATGTGTGATGAGATAGACAAAGGCCAGTCCTCATAGGACGAGCCTCTATTGGGGTAGACAGTGAACAGTACACAGATTATCTCATTTCTGATCATGATGAATGACGACGTGGCAAAATTCACGCAGGACTCAGGTTCCCAGAGCGACTGAGAAGAGGCGACTTTTCCGCTTGAGCTTACAGAGAGGCTTTCTCTAAGGAAGGGACATCTGAGCAGAGTGGTGTTTGCACAGAAGCCGCCCAGGGAAGATGAGGGAACCAACCACAAGTGTGCATGTCGCCTGAACGAGGAATGAGGAGTGATAAAGTCAGCAAGGTGGGCAGGGCTCGTGCAAGGGCTCCGGGTCCCACTGAGAGAGAGTGTGTTTCCCTGAGAGAAATGGGAAGTCATTGGTGAGTCTGAGCAAGAGGTGACATGAACAGATGTCTGCCTTGATGTTTCTTTAAAACACTTCTATTGCAGGAAGGGGGACCCCTTCCAGGGCCCCAGAGGGGATCTAACACTTGGAAGTGAATTATCCAGGGAGACACGGCTGACAGAGCGTGAGACTTTACTGGGAAGGGCGGACAGCAACAGGCTAAAGGAAGCCAGGAGGACTCTGCTGCATGGCTCGCTGTCTCGGGTTTTATGGTTTGTCAACTGTGTCTCCTTGGACCATTCATTTCCGGACAATTCCTTTCTGAATGTTAGACAAGAGCCCGCTCTCAGGTCCTGGAAGGGGTTCCCTTTCTGCAACACTTCTCTGGGTGGAGCATTTATTATTGTTTATTCTGCCCTACTTTAGAGAAGTCCCATTTTACTTTGTTCTCTGAGTTTCAGATAAATAATGAGTTGTCCTTTCTTGCTTGAGTCACAAGCTGGTGACTCATGCATGACCTTTGTTGATGTGCCTTCCACCAGTCCCAGATAAAAATTTTTTTTTTTTTTAGCAACTTCAAAATTGCAGAATAGCAAATTTTTTAAATTAAAAAATTTAAATTTTATTAAAAAATAAAAATTTTAAATTAAGAAATCTCCAAACTTAACAAACATTATAATTATAGTATAATATTGAGAAAATAATAATAGTTGTTAACACTGTCATTTCAGCATTTACTACATCCAAGTGCCCTCCAAGGCACTGTGTGAAATGTTTTGTCTTCAAGCCCCCGTTTATCCTTGTGAGTTAGGCACTGCTATGTCCATCATAGAGTGGGGAACTTCAAGGTGCAAAGGTAAGTTGCCCACAGTCATACAGCTAGTAACTAGCAGAGGTAGAATTCAAACCAACCACACAGACTCCAAAGCCTGTGTTCTCAGCTGCCTTGTAGGTTCGTAGGCACCGTCTTAGACTGGAGAGTATTTTGCCCCTTTATGCAGCCGAGCCTCACATCTCAGACTGCTCTCAGTGAGCAGTGTCCGATACAACTTTTTCACCTGTTCCAACCACCCTCTTTTGTCTTCCTGGTAAGCTCTCCATTCCTCTAAAATACCCCATTCTCTCAAATTATTTTTTTTTACCCCCAGTGAAATTGTCATTCCTCCAGATTAACTACCCTCAAGAAGTGTTAGGAAGAGAGTAATGTGATTAAACCAATTCACACTGAATATAAGTGGCAAAACTGTTTTTAATGATGACTAGGTATCATACAGAAATGTATGTACGATGACCAGCCATCAGACATGACTAGGTATCATACGTCATTAACAGAGCTAATTCACAGTTAAATATTACGTTCTCTCAGTATTTCTTTAAAGAAGTCTTTATTAAGTGACCAGGTTCTATTCTATGAATGCAGTGCTGAACAAGACAGATAAGGTTCCTCTCTCAAGGAGTTCACTGTCTGGTAGGGGGTGGAGGACCATAACATAAAAGGAAAATACTAGGTGTCACAGAAGTGTTAACTTAGGTACCTGAGACACTGGGAGTTGGAAAAGAGTAAAGCAAGTAAAATCAAGAGTTTTGGGGGGGCAGGCCTACTGTAGGTGGAGTGAGAAGAGTCATCTTGTGAATTGGATACCAAATGGCTGGTGGTGCCACTCACCAAGCAAGGAAACCCAGGGAAGGGGTATCAGTTCTGAAGAATGGGACTTGTGGAGGTCCTATTAGATGAGAAAGATGCCTAATGGGGAGTTGTGTTTATGAGTCTAGATCTCGGGAGAGAGAATGAAGCTAGAGATGTTTGTGGGAAACCTTGGCACAACAGCTAACTTCAGCCCGGGATTTCTGTGACCATCCTCCTCCTCCGCTCTCCTGCCTTCCCTTCAGCTAGTAAAGCTATTGGGGGCAATCACCTACCTCAAACAAGACACATGACGCTATCAGCGTTACTTCTGGAAGCTGTACCATGGAGCAGGACTTTCGGGAAGAGACAAGTTCAGTGCTTGTAAGGGGAAGAAAATTATATTCTAAAGTCAGGACATGAAGTTGTGGCTGTATCTTTAATGCTCTTTTGGTGTTATTAACTCATAACTCAAGGACTTCATTCCAGAGTGGATTTCTGCCTGGAGAAACGCAATGCCAGAGGGAATATGATGCCCCAAATGGCCTAATGGCTTAAGGGTTATCTTCTGTGGCTACTGTTTATCTGTTGAAAGTGAAAGTGAAGTCGATCAGTCGTGTCGGACTCTTTGTGACACCATGGACTGTAGACTACCAGGCCCCTCCCTCCATGGGATTCTCCAGGCAAGAGTACTGGAGTGGGTTGCCATTTCCTTCCCCAGGGGATCTTCTGACCCAGGGATCGAACCTGGGTCTCCTGAATTCTAGGCAGACGCTTTAACCTCTGAGCCACCAGGGAAGCCCCAGTGTTTATCTGTTAGGTGCAATTAAACTGGGAAAGAAAACAAACCAAGACTAGACCAGCAAACACATCAATTATTATTATTATTATTTAACACAAATGCCCGAGTGTAGGATTGATTTTTATTACCCTACCTCAGGAATGCTACTAATAGCTGTAATATACTTTATTCCACAAAGAAGATTCTTGTAGTTTTTATAGGGGAACAGTTTTATGCTCAGTTTCCTAATTAGGCTAAATCAGAAAATCATTGTTTCCATTTCCAATTTCTAGATCACTAATAGAAATGAATCTATGATATTTTTGTAGGCATTACAATTTGAATGTGTGTGCACGCTTAGCGGCTCAGTTGTGTGTGGCTCTGTGACCCCATGGGCCATAGCCCACCAGGCTCCTCTGTCCTTGGGGTTCTCCAGGCAAGAACACGGGCATGGCTTGCCATTTCTTCCTCCAGGGGATCTGCCCAACCCAGGGATGGAACCTGGGTCCCCCGCGTTGCAGGTGGATTCTTTCCTGCTGAGCCGCCAGGCAATCCCTTCTGCTCCTTACCCAACCCAAACCATGCAGTCAACTTCTGATTATTTGACTTAGAAGTCTGCTTGCTGGAGGCAGCCCTTTTCCAGCCCGTGGGTGGAGGCAGAAATGCTGGTTCACCCTGTGTCCTACCACAGCACTGGTACTTGAGGTCTCTGGTTCTGCATCAGTAGAAAGGGTCTTTTGAGCCATTCCATCTAGCATCCCAAAATTTTGTTTCTGGGTGAATGTTTCTTTTGTGATCCAGGATATTGGGCAGCTGTTGAGTGGCCTTTGTTTTTCTACTTTCCTCTTCCCTCATTCCTACTGACTCATCAAAGTTTAAAATCTTCAGTCAGTCCAGTTCAGTCACTCAGTCTCTTTGCAACCCCATGAATCTCAGCACGCCAGGCCTCCCCGTCCATCACCAACTCCTGGAGTTCACTCAAACTCATGTCCATCGAGTCAGTGATGCCATCCAGCCAACCATCTTCTAAAGTCAACCTAAACATATACCCAACTTCCTGAATCCAATTCAGAGATGTTTCTTCAAGCCTGTGTGTAGGTTTGACTTTACGCAGGGGCCTTGCAGTAGGAGCAGAGCACTTTGTTACCGGCCTAAGAGCCACAGAGCAGAGGGCCCTTGGCCTTCCACTGGCCTACTAATTGTGGCCCTCTCCTGCCTCTCTGGACCTGCATTTTCTTGTCTCTGTGAAACAAGGGGGTTGGATTTGATGTTGTGTCTTTGTTGATGCTAATGATCTAATTTTTTTACTTTGCTTGGTTTCTCTATGTGAAAAACCACACGTCAGATCTCACTCCTCCCTGGCCACCCCACCAGGGACTTAGGTGTTCGTGGCTTTTGCTGATAAGTCAGAAATGTACACAGAGCCATTCATGCCAACTCATCCAGGCCATGCCGTGACACCAGACCGTGATAGGGGAGGTGATTGATGACAGCAGCCACTGGGATCTGTATGGAGAATGTTCTTTCTCCAGCACCCGCTGACTTCAGTGGATGTTAGCATCCTAAACCTTAAACATTTCTCCATGTGCTGGCTCAGATGGAATTTGTAAAAGACTTGGCTGCTCTTGCTGAGATATGTGCATTGTACCTAATGGGAGTTTACACATTTGCGCACTGTTTTGTGTTTTTCTTAACATGCTTATTTGATCTTTTCAAAATGCCTGTAGTATGACCCAGAACCACTCCTGAGAAAAGTCCCCTTCCTGTTGTGTGTGCCCTGGATGCCACCGCTTCAGCCCGGGTGCAGCAGGCGCCCTGTCGCACTGCCCCTTGTGAAAATGTGTAAATTAGCACTGTTTGTCAAAGCCTTTCATTTTACATCAGCTCTGGAAGAGTAAACAGCAATGCCCTAGATAACATAAATGAGTAAATACAGTAGATTGGGTTGTACAAAATGCTAACACTCCTCCTCTAAGGGTGCGGACTCGCTTTGACTTCAGAGGCCCAGGGAAGCTGCCTCTGCTTGCCCAGGCTCTGTCTCTGGTCCACGGAGCAGATGGCTTCTTCTTACAGTCACACTTGCCAAGTGTGTGTATTTTTTCTGTTTAGCTGCGCTGGGTCTTTGTTGTTACGTGCAGGCTTCTCGAGTTGCAGGGTGCGGGGGCTGCTCTCCAGTTGCCACGTGTGGGCTCCTCCCTGCGCTGACTTCTCACTGTGGAGCACAGGCTCTGGGGTCCTCGGGCTTTGGTAGTTATGGTGCGTGGGCTTAGTTGCCCCAGGACATGTGGGCTCTTCTGGAGCAGGGATCAAGCCCGGGTCCCCTGCACTGGCAGGCAGATTCTTAACCACTGTACCACAGGGGAGGCCTAGATGGCTTTTGAGCAAAACAAATTAGGACTTTTTACTCAACTTTCTTTCATGTTGGAGTTGTAAGTAGGCTTAGAGGTCATTTTTGTGAGCTGAATTGTGGCCCTTGAAATTCACCTGTTAAAGTCCTAATCCCCAGTACTCCAGAATGTGACTGCATTAGGAAATGTGGTCCTTAGAGAGGTAAATTAAAGTGAGGCTATTAGGAAAAGACTAGAGATCTCTTCAAGAAAATGAGAGATACCAAGGGAACATTTCATGCAAAGATGGGCTCAATAAAGGACAGAAATGGTATGGACCTAACAGAAGCAGAAGATATTAAGAAGAGGTGGCAAGAATACACAGAAGAACTGTACAAAAAAGATCTTCATGACCCAGATAATCACAATGGTGTGATCACTCACTTAGAGACAGACATCCTGGAATGGGAAGTCAAGTGGGCCTTAGGAAGCATCACTACGAACAAAGCTAGTGGAGGTGATGGAATTCCAGTTGAGCTATTTCAAATCCTAAAAGATGATGCTGTGAAAGTGCTGCACTCAATATGTCAGCAAATTTGGAAAACTCAGCAGTGGCCACAGGACTGGACAAGGTCAGTTTTCATTCCAATCCCAAAGAAAGGCAATGCCAAAGAATGCTCAAACTACTGCACAATTGCACTCATCTCACACTCTAGTAAAGTAATGCTCAAAATTCTCCAAGCCAGGCTTCAGCAATACGTGAACCATGAATTTCCAGATGTTCAAGCTGGTTTTAGAAAAGGCAGAGGAACCAGAGATCAAATTGCCAACATCTGCTGGATCATCGAAAAAGCAAGAGAATTCTAGAAAAATATCTATTTCTGCTTTATTGACTATGCCAAAGCCTTTGACTATGTGGATCACAACAAAATGTGGAAGATTCTGAAAGAGATGGAAATACCAGACCACCTGACCTGCCTCTTGAGAAACCTGTATGCAGGTCAGGAAGCAACAGTTGGAACTGGACATGGAACAACAGACTGGTTCCAAATAGGAAAAGGAGTATGTCAAGGCTGTATATTGTCACCCTGCTTATTTAACTTTTGTGCAGAGTACATCATGAGAAATGCGGGGCTGGAAGAAGCACAAGCTGGAATCAAGATTGCCGGGAGAAATATCAATAACCTCAGATATGCAGATGATGCCACCCTTACAGCAGAAAGTGAAAAACTAAAGAGTCTCTTGATGAAAGTGGAAGAGGAGAGTGAAAAAGTTGGCTTAAATCTCAACATTCAGAAAACGAAGATCATGGCATCCAGTCCCATCACTTCATGGAAGATAGATGGGGGAAAAAATGGAAACAGTATCAGACTTTATTTTTCTGGGCTCCAAAATCACTCCAGATGGTGATTGGAGCCATGAAATTAAAAGACGCTTACTCCTTGGAAGGAAAGTTATGACCAACCTAGATAGCATATTCAAAAGCAGAGACATTACTTTGCCAACAAAGGTCCGTCTAGTCAAGGCTATGGTTTTTCCAGTGGTCATGTATGGATGTGAAAGTTGGACTGTGAAGAAAGCTGAGTGCTGAAGAATTGATGCTTTTGACCTGTGGTGTTGGAGAAGACTCTTGAGAGTCCCTTGGATTGCAAGGAGATCCAACCAGTCCATTCTAAAGGAACATCAGTCTTGGGTGTTCATTGGATGGACTGATGCTGAAGCTGAAACTCCAGTACCTTGGCCACTTCATGAGAAGAGTTGACTCATTGGAAAAGACTCTGATGCTGGGAGGGATTGTGGGCAGGAGGAAAAGGGGACGACAGAGGATGAGATGGCTTGATGGCATCACTGACTCGATGGACAGGGAGGCCTCACGTGCTGCGATTCATAGGGTCGCAAAGAGTCAGACGCGACTGAGTGACTGAACTGACTGATTAGGGTGGCCCCTAATCGAATGTGACTGGAGAAGGAAATGGCACCCCACTCCAGTACTCTTGCCTGGAAAATCCCATGGATGCAGGAGCCTGGTAGGCTGCAGTCCATGGGGTCTCGAAGAGTTGGACACAACTGAGCGGCTTCACTTTCACTTTTCACTTTCATGCACTGGAGAAGAAAATGGCAACCCACTCCAGTATTCTTGCCTGGAGAATCCCAGGGATGGGGGAGCCTGGTGGGCTGCCGTCTCTGGGGTCACACAGAGTCGGACACGACTGAAGTGACTTAGCAGCAGCAGCAGCAATCGAATGTGACTGCTGTCTTTTGAGAAGAGGAGATTGGGGCACAGACACATGCAGAGGGGACCACGTGAGGACACAGGCAAAGGGTAGTCATCTACACGCCAAAGAGAGAGGCCTCAGAAGACCCGAATCCTGCCGACACCGTGGTCGTAGACCTAGAGCCTCCAGAATGAGGAGAGAATAAATTTAAGCTGCCCAGTCTGTGGTATTTGTTATGGTGCCCTTTGCTTAGTCCCTGTGTTGTGTCTGACTCTTCATGACCCCATGGACTGTAGCCCACCAGGCTCCTCTGTCCTTGGGATTTTCCAGGCAAGAATACTGGAATGGGTTGCCATTTCCTCCTCCAGAGGATATTCCTGAGCCAAGGATCAAACCCACATCCCCTTCATCTCCCACACTGGCAGGTGAATTCTTTAGCACTGTACCACCTGGGAAGCCCATTTGTTGTGGTAGCCCCAGTAAAATAACAGGGGCCTAAGTTCAGCCCAGTTGGCTTCTCTCCCCCTAATCCTTGGTAGATGGTTACTTAGCCTTTGTTTGGACCCTTCTAATCATGTGGAACTTGCTACCTCACAAGGCAGCTAAGATCTTGGGTCACTTAGGACTCTTTGACTTGAGGTGGCAGAAAACCTTACCCAGGGTATTTAAACAAAACAAGGAGGGTATTGTCTAACTGAACAGTCCAGCAGATGGCCTTAGGTGTGGCTGTAACTGGGTCTCAAAAGGTGTGACCAGAGCTTGCTGTCTCCTATTGGGTATATTCCAGGCTTTCACCGGAGGTCCCAGGCAGGTCCACATCTTTCCAGGATCAAATGCAGCTGAAAGGACAAAGTGCTGCATTCCCTTTGTTTCTGCTTAGCAGCTGAAACAACATGCCTGTTTGGCTGACTGCTCACAGGTATGACTCTGGGCCCACACAGCCCACTCCCTGTTCAGCAGAAAAGCCCCTCACATATCTGAATGTGCCTCCTACAGCTTTGCTTCTCCAGTTCCCTCAGGGATTTTCCACAGAACATCTTATCCTAGACTCTCCTCTTTTTATCTTCCCCCTCATTCAGACTCCTTTTTTTTCTTTTTTTTTTGGTCAGTGATCTCCTGATTGTAACCACTTCCTGCTATGGTCTGGCCAAAGTCAAGAACAGTAGGATTATTATGTCCTTTTGGTTTGGTCATGATATTCCTTCAGCCTGAATTTTGATGGACTTGTTTACAGCATAGGGTCAACTAAAACTCCTGAGGCCTTTTTCAAATTAATTGCTATGACGGATGTCAGTGGTTCCTGTCTGGAAATTACAGAGTTTGTATTTTATGTGTACTTCAGGCCATCTTACGGAAAGTTTTTAAACAAAATCGTGGTGTGTGGGGATGTATATGTATGTGTATGTATATGTACGTGTATTTGGTCATGTGATTTTTGCCCAGATGGAAAGTAGAACAACAAAACAGCATATTGTATCTTTCAGCTGGTTGGGCTCCATTAATCAGGGGTATATTTTGTTTTTGTTTTTTTCTATTTTATTTTAAACGTCCTTATTTTTCTACCTAGAGATATACACAAGCTGAGAAAAAGCAGATTGATAAAAACTAAAAGAGCAATGGAGAAATGTACAAATGGCCAGGAACCAGCACCTTGACCTGGCTGATGGTTACCACTGTCATTCTCTTAGCTTAGCTTGTTGGTCATTTGGAGAAGAAAGATTTGAAGGCAGCAAATAAAGAATGACTTAAGACCAGCAGAGACTAAGACTTCACTTTTACCTTTTCTTTTTCTAGCAGAAAAAATAGAAGGAAATATTAGTAGCTGTAGAAAACATACACAGCTAAATGGATATTCTTCCCCCCTCCCCAATTTACTCTTCTGACATATGGTATGAGTCTTATGCTGTGTTCTACAAAGATGGGCTAGTGGCCAGCTGTATTTGGCGATAGAAGCTTGATGTCTTCCAGAGTCCCTGTTGGTGATCCCTTTGGCTGTGCTGTGGTTGGCATGGCAGCACCACTGACTGACTCTTTGAGCTTTGTGGCTTATATGCTAATTCTCACCCTGGTGAGATAGGCCTGTGGGTACCCAAGAGCCTTGTTATCTGCTTGTGCACATGTGCTGGGGATCCATTGAATAGTACTTCAGGATGCCCCCCCAAAATACAAACTGCAGTCAACTATTCATTGAACTATTGTTTGTTCATAAATGACTGGATATTTATCTTCAAGCGTAGCCTGTTAACATTAATCAAGAATACTGCCAAATGTGGACATCCACTGTTTTAATCAGCCTAGTTGTAGGCCTCTTTTATAAGACAGTTTATTCTTTCACGTGAAAAGAAAAAGAAAGACCTTCAGCCTTTGACTAAGTACACATATTTTCAGTCATTCAATCATGTCTGAGTCTTTGCGACCCCATAGACTGTAGCCCACCAGGCTCCTCTGCCCATGGGATTTTGCAGGCAAGAATACTGGAGTAGGTTGCCTTCCTTTTCCAGGAGATCTTCCAGACCCAGGGATAGAACCCATGTCTCTTGGATCTCCTGAATTGGTAGGCAGATTCTCTACCACTGGCACCACTTGGAAAACCCACATACCCATCACTTATTCCTATACCATGATCAAGTATCTTATTATAATATACATATGTATATAATTACAAGTATGCATGTATAATTACCAATATAATGGGTGCCTGTGTGTTGCAAAAGAGTCAGACATACTCTTTTGCAGCCCTAAAGACTGTGGCCTGCCAGGCTCCTCTGTCCTTGGAATTCTACAGACAAGAATACTGGAGTGGATAGCCATTCCCTTCTGCAGGGTATCTTCCCAAACCAGGGATCGAACCCAGGTCTCCTGCATTGCAGGTGGATTCTTTACCAGCTGAGCCCAGCAGAGAAGCCCAGCAGGTGCCTACATATACATACAATTAGAAGGATAGTTTGTGCAGAGTTTACATTTATACCTTGTTCACTGCCCTACACCTGGCACTTAGCACAGATTATGTTCAATAAATATTTGTTGTGTAATGTTCTATTTAAAGTATTGATATTTTCCCACTAGTCCATGAGTATTTGTTGAGTGTGTACTATGTGTCAAGCAGAGTGGATAAATCTACATCAACATAATATTAAATAGACATCACCCTGCATGGAGCATACAGTCAAGTTGTCAGTGTACAGTTACAACTCAGAAAAGGGTTATGAGGAGAAGCACATGATACTGTGATCACATGTAAGGAGCTGAGTGAGCTCTGGAGGAGGAGTGGGACATCAGGGCACAGGTAGGAATGGGTGGGGACAGTGGCCCAGTGGGTCCCTTGGGAATTCATGCGGCTAGAGGACAGAGAGCTAGGCAGAGCACTGTGTCATAAAGGCTACTGAAAAAAGAAGCTTTATAATAGAAACTTTTTCGTTAGCAGTTTTGATTCCGAGTTCCCTATTGTATTACATATAATACTTTCAGATGATCCAGGTGGCTCTTGAGGCAAATGAATACTTTCTTAAGTTTATCTCTACAGAATACCAATTTTCTTTGTCCAGAAGGAACCAATCATGGCAATACTGAGTATTTCATGTGCCTTTCTTAACTATTTGTATGACTATTTGACTTAATTAATTAAGTTAGGAGGTTGTATTGTTTTTTCATTTAAGCGTTTGATTTTCTGTTGAAGTACAGCCGATTAACAATCTTATGATGGTATCAGGTGAACAGTGAAGGCACTCAGCTGTACATACACATGGATCCATTCTTCCAGGACGTTGTATTGTTTTTAAACCAAAATAGGAATCTAGATAATTATTCCTTCTGGTAGGAGAGCCCTGGGTCAGACATCATACATCACTTACTGTGTCTGCTTACAGCTACATGAAACATAATTGATCCCTATTCTTTGAGAAAGTAGATATACACAAGGCGTTTCCCAGGTGGTGCTAGTGGTGAAGAATCTGCCTGCCAGTGCAGGAGACACAGAGATGCAGGTTTGATCCCTGGGTCAGGAAGATCCCCTGGGGAAGGAAATAGCAACCCACTCCAGTATTCTTGCTTGGAAAATCCCATGGACAGAGAAGCCTGGTGGGCCACAGTCCATGCAATTGCAAAGAGTCAGACTTGATTGAATGACTGAGCACACACATACACGAGAGCACTGAAAGATAACCAGTAAAGTCTGTCTCTCCCACCCTTGGGACAGCCCCTCAGCCCCCCTACCCTGTCCCCCGGAGCCCCTTAGTGACATGAGGGCTAGCATCTTCTTCCAGAGATATTCTCTTCATGTGTAAGTGCACACATGTGTATGTAACTCTCTTCCTCTGACGTGAGGATTAGAATGCTGTATTTGCTATTCAGCAGTTCCAAAGAATAGCAAGGAGAGATAAGAAAGCCTTCCTCAGTGATCAATGCAAAGAAATAAGGAAAACAATAGATAATGAGTGATGTTGAGCATCTTTTCATGTGTTTGTTAGCCATCTGTATGTCTTCTTTGGAGAAATGTCTATTTAGTTCTTTGGCCCATTTTTTGATTGGGTCGTTTATTTTTCTGGAGTTGAGCTGTAGGAGTTGCTTGTATATTTTTGAGATTAATTGTTTGTCGGTTGCTTCATTTGCTATTATTTTCTCCCATTCTGAAGGCTGTCTTTTCACCTTGCTAATAGTTTCCTTTGATGTGCAGAAGCTTTTAAGGTTAATTAGGTCAATTTGTTTATTTTTGCTTTTATTTCCAATATTCTGGAGGTGGGTCATAGAGCATCCTGCTGTGATGTATGTCAGAGAGTGTTTTGCCTATGTTCTCCTCTAGGAGTTTTATAGTTTCTGGTCTTATGTTTAGATCTTTAATCCATTTTGAGTTTATTTTTGTGTATGGTGTTAGAATATGAAATACAAATCAAAACCACTATGAGGTACCATTTCACACCAGTCAGAATGGCTGCGATCCAAAAGTCTACAAATAATAAATGCTGGAGAGGGTGTGGAGAAAAGGGAACCCTCTTACACTGTTGGTGGGAATGCAAACTAGTACAGCCACTATGGAGAACAGTGTGGAGATTCCTTAAAAAACTGGAAATAGAACTGCCTTATGATCCAGCAATCCCACTGCTGGGCATACACACTGAGGAAACCAGAAGGGAAAGAGACACGTGTACCCCAATGTTCATCGCAGCACTGTTTATAATAGCCAGGACATGGAAGCAACCTAGTTGTCCATCAGCAGATGAATGGATAAGAAAGCTGTGGTACATATACACAATGGAGTATTACTCAGCCATTAAAAAGAATACATGTGAATCAGTTCTAATGAGGTGGATGAAACTGGAGCCTATTATACATTCTCCAAGCCAGGCTTCAACAGTACCTGAACCATGAACTTCTGGATGTTTAAGCTGGATTTAGAAAAGGCAAAGGAACCAGAGACCAAAGTAATGCTCAAAATTCTCCAAGCCAGGCTTCAACAGTACATGAACCATGAACTTCTGGATGTTTAAGCTGGATTTAGAAAAGGCAAAGGAACCAGAGACCAAAGTAATGCTCAAAATTCTCCAAGCCAGGCTTCAACAGTATATGAACCATGAACTTCTGGATGTTTAAGCTGGATTTAGAAAAGGCAGAGGAACCAGAGATCAAATTCAATGATCCACTGGATCATTGAAAAAGCAAGAGAGTTCCATAAAAACATCTACTTCTGCTTTATTGACTATGCCAAAGCCTTAGACTGTGTGGATCACAACAAACTGTGGAAAATTCTTAAATTGGTGGTGGGAATACCAGACCACCTGACCTGCTCTTCAGAAATTTGTATGCAGGTCAGGAAGCAACAGTTAGAACTGGACATGAAACAACAGACTGGTTCCAAATCGGGAAAGGAGTATGTCAA
This sequence comes from Bos taurus, assembly GCF_002263795.3. Taxonomy (NCBI): domain Eukaryota; kingdom Metazoa; phylum Chordata; class Mammalia; order Artiodactyla; family Bovidae; genus Bos; species Bos taurus. Next base: position 5,858,325 of record NC_037329.1, on the reverse strand, counting down.
GGCTGTATATTGTCACCCTGCTTATTTTAGTTCTGTGCAGAGTACATCATGAGAAATGCTGGGCTGGATGAAGCACAAGCTGGAATCAAGATTGCCGGGAGAAATATCAATAACCTCAGATATGCAGATGACTGTTATGGCAGAAAGTGAAGAAGAACTAAAGAGCCTCTTGATGAAAGTGAAAGAGGAGAGTGAAAAAGTTGGCTTAAAGCTCAACTCAATTCAGAAAACTAAGATCATGGCATCCAGTCCCATCACTTCATGGCAAATAGAAGGGTAAACAATGGAAACAGTGGCTGGCTTCATTTTTTTTTTTTGGCTCCAAAATCACTTCAGATGGTGATTGCAGCCATGAAATTAAAAGATGCTGCTCCTTGGAAGAAAAGTAATGACCAACCTAGACAGCATATTAAAAAGCAGAGACATTACTTGGCCAACACAGATCCATCTAGTCAAAGCTATGGTTTTTCCAGTGGTCATGTATGGATGTGAGAGGTGGACTGTGAAGAGAGCTGAGTGCTGAAGAATTGATGCTTTTGAACTGTGGTGTTGGGGAACTCTTGAGAGTCCCTTGGACAGCAAGGAGATCCAACCAGTCCATCCTAAAGGAAATAAGCCCTGAATATTCATTGGAAGGACTGATGCTGAAGCTGAAACTCCAATACTTTGGCCACTTGATGTGAAGAACTGACTCATTTGAAAAGACCTTGATGCTGGGAAAGATTGAAGGTGGGAGTAGAAGGGGACGCCAGAGGATGAGATGGTTGGATGGCATCACCGACTCAATGGACATGAGTCTGAGTAAACTCCAGGAGTTGGTGATGGACAGGGAGGCCTGGCGTGCTGTGGTCCATGGGGTCACAGAGAGTTGGACATGACTGAGCGACTGAACTGAGTGACTTTTAGCTTGCTTTAGGTGACAGCATCAGATCCAGATGGTTAGTGGCTGGTGGATTATTGATGAAATGTGATATATTCACAACTTAAGCATTTTAAAACACAAAAATATAAAAACATTTGCTAATCTTTGGATGTAGGGCAAAATCTTTTCCTTGAAAACGATTCTGTTATTGGGGTTTATGATTTCCATTGGTTTTGGTTTCTTTAGTGTAGAACACAGATGTAAAGATACTTTAAAGACCATCTGAATATGGAATTCTACTAGTCTTTCTATTATTTTAACCTAGGTTTTTAATGGTTGCTTTCCTATGCCTAATTGTATAGTTTTTCCCATCTTTTAAATCTTAATTTTTATATGATTATCAAAAAGTACATAACCCACTATACAAACTCTAATCTACAGAAATGCACTCCTTAGACAGTGAATGATCTATTATCACAAATCTCTAAGATAACCATCGGTCATGTTTTAGTGTCTGTGTCTTGCAGATTTGTTTATGTACTGATATAATTTGAATATGGAGACACACACTCAGCATTATAACACAGTGACCAGGAGGCCTTTGTTTCAGAGAGATCTTTCTAATAGTTCCCAAAAGGAGGTTTAGAAGTGTATGTGTGTCAGGGGTGGAGGGGAGAGCATTTTAGTTTTTCCAGAGATTTAGTGCCCAAGAGCCAGGATCCTAAACATCCCCCAGTGAATGGGTGTGTCCCGTATGATAAAAAATTATGCCATCCAAAATGAGAGCGGCCCATCCTGAAATACTGTTTTCCTGAGAATAGTGCTGGTTTTTGTCCTCAGGTGTTACCCATCTACATCAGTTTTATTAAGTTACTATGATTCACAGAGCGCGTGAGCAGAGGGGCTCCTTTTGAGAACAAGGTGACCCAGACCCAGTCCTCGCCTCCCAGGAACGCTCAGTCATCTGTGTGCAGCACGTGTAGGCTGTGACGAGCACTCGGATGGAAACAGAGTCTAACAGAAGAACAGGGCGAGAGGGGATCAGTTACCCCTGGGGACATTTGAGAAGGTTCCTTAGAAGAGATCAGCCCTTTCAAGGATCAGACTCTCACAGTCAGAGATACTAGCCCCCAAGGTCGTGTCTTGGAAGCAGGAAGCGGTGGTGTGTCAGCGGCTCGCCGCTGCTGGGCGAGCGCCGGGCGTGGGCGTGGCCGCTGCTGCCGCACGTTGCTGGGCCCCTGCCTCTCGGCCACACCTCCACGGCCTGTCTGGTTGTGTTTGCTACCACTGTAGCATGAGAACTGCCCATGACGGGAGCTCGGGTGGGAATTCCCAGGAATGCCAGCCAGGGTCCACTCAAGCCAGCCAGCCCTGGGTATGGGACAAGAAAGGGGAGGCAGGACAAGAGGCTGCAGACGGTGACAGTGAACCCCTTTCTACTAGACGGGGCAGAGAACCCCTCTGAGCACACCCACAGTGAGGGTCCCTCGTGGAGGCTGGATGGGAGGAGGGGGATGGATATGAGGAAACAGGAATTCTCTAGCTAAAATTTAACTCTTTGGGGCTTAAATCTTCTATTTTAGTTGTCTTCTAAAAAGTCTGTATGTGTTTTCCTACCTTTTAGAGCTGACAGTCGGGAACATCATCTTACTATAAGGTTGTCAGTATGAACTGGTAATTACACTGGAAATAAGCTTCATTCTTCATTCACTGTTTACACTGAATGCTGACTTTAATTAGTAGCTGGTGTCTGCCTGCTCTAGAAAGACATCTGTAATGGTGTCTGAAGGAATTTGCTTGTTTGTTTGTTTTTCTGACAAGTTTATATAGACCAGAAAAGAACGACCTGGGAATAACGGAACCCAGCCTAAAAGGTGAGCCCATGTACTGTTCACCCTTCAGCAAACCTAAGCTGACTCAGGCCTGAGGCAAACCGCAGACAGTACTCCAAGCGTCTGGTACTTAGGACCGCTTCTTCCCCATTAGCAGTTGGTATTCCTGTGAAGCTCCAGCCAGGTGTAGCTGAGGACATTGCATAGTGCTCTGTGACCTGCCACAGTGTTACTTTCTGAATCTTGGTTTGTTCCAGTCCTGGAGCAACACTTGTGTGCGTGGGAATACTGTGTCTTTGTGGAAGGACTTGAACCACAGGTTGAGCGCATGTTCAGTCTCCATCTGCAAATACCTCATGTCTGGTTGATAAAAAACATCTTTACCCAGGGTATTTTGTTTTCATCCAGTGTTCTTTAAAATTAAAAAAAAAAAAAACTTTTCTTTTTGGTTGCGCTGGGTCTTTATTGCTGCACTTGGGCTGTCTCTAGTTGCAGTGCGCAGGCTTCTCATTGTAGCAGCTTCTTTTGTTGCGGAGCACAGGCTCTAGAGTGTGTGGGCTCAGTAACTGTGGTGCATGGGCTCAGTTGCTCCACGGCATGTGGGGTCTTCCTGGACCGGGGATCAAACCTGTGTCCTCTGCATTGGCAGGTAGACTCTTAACCACTAGACCAACAGGAAAGTCCCCTCCCATGGTTTTTCTTTTATGAGAAACTTTTCTGTTTGTCCCTTAGAGGCTTGGCAACATGCTTGCTGCCAGTTACTCATTCAGCTGAGAATGGGTTCTCTCCCTGTGGTATTGCTCTTTTGTCTCATTCGTTTGAGAGCATTGTAGTATAATCCTTCTTCAGTCTTTCTCTGCTGCTCATAACCTGTATTGTCTCTGGAACAGAGGATAATTTTCAGAGTGGATCTGGACTGGAGAGGTTCACTCATCTCTTCATAAATCCTGAGACTTTGATCCTTCTTATATCTTTCAAACACCCTATCTACATATACATGCTTGAGGTCTCATGGTTAACCTTCTACTCTTCCTCTGCCTGTGATGCTCAGCCCTCCCTCTTTGTCCATTTGCTTCTAACCCGGGTGCCTTGTGGAGAAGGTGATGGCACCCCACTCCAGTACTCTTGCCTGGAAAATCCCATGGATGGAGGAGCCTGGTAGGCTGCAGTCCATGGGGTCGCTAAGAGTCGGGCATGACTGAGCGGCTTCGCTTTCACTTTTCACTTTCATGCGTTGGAGAAGGCAATGGCAACCCACTCCAGTGTTCTTGCCTGGAGAATCCCAGGGACGAGGGAGCCTGGTGGGCTGCCATCTATGGGGTTGCACAGAGTCAGACATGACTGAAGCGACTTAGCAGCAGCAGCAGCAGATGTCTTGGAATGTCTCCTTTGTCACACACCTCCTGGAGTATTGTATTTAACTTAACTTGCTTCTGTGTCTGTCTCCCCACTAGACTAAGTTACTTGAAGGCGTGGAGGATTTCTCCATTTTTTAAGAAACATTTTTTAAATGTTTATTTTTGCTCATTTATTCATCTGCGCTGGGCCTTAGTAATGGCATGAAGGACCATCGACCTTTGTTGCAGCATGTAGGACCCTTTCATCGCAGCAACAGGGGACCTAGTTTCCTGACCAGGGATTGAACTTGGGCTCCCTGAGTTGCGAGCGTGGAGTGTTAGTCCTGGATCACTAAAGAAATCCCAATTTCACTTCATTTTTTAAAATTCCCCTTTAGTCCAGCATAGTGTATAGCACAGAGTGTTACCTCGTTAATGTTTATTGAGCAAAGTTCATGTTCTCTGTGGTTTAGAAATGTTCTCAGGGGGCATTCAGCCATGTTATAGATGGTTTGAACTACAAAAGTAGGGCATCATAATTAACCCACAACTGTGTTAGGAATTGCAGGATGACTCACAATTAATTATATCTGTATCTTGAATACTGTCTTTCTGGGGGGAAAAAAAAAAGTACCCGTTTTATTATAAGATAATCACCAATCAACTTATCTTGTTAATACTGTGGGTTGTAGTTTTGTAAGAAATTAGAATCTCAAGAGTACTTTTCTCCCACCGTTATATTTTGCTCAAGTATCAAATCAAGGAGTTTGACGTGTGATTTGAGTTTTCCATGGTGTGGTATTTTCTGCTGAATCATCTGCACCTTACCAACTGTGTTCTTTACAGTTAATTTATCTATGCCACCAGTTCTAAAATTGTCTTTATTTCTTGTCTACTTTTATACTTACCGACTTCCAGCTGTGAAACAGGAAAGCACTGATATTGTTTCTGAGCTGTTTCACTATAGGTGCTTGGTAGGTCTCCATATTTCACTGAGAGGCCTTTTTCAGACTCTTCTGTATTTCCAGACCTCTTAGTGCCCAGGAAAAGTTCTGGACCTCAAACGTGTGCTCTCTATGCGGTATAATGAATTTGATGGTCCAGAAGATGATTTAGTAAAACATATTGTAAATTCCTTTTTATTAGCAAGTCTTAATTCCACGAGTGTGCATGTATTCATTTGCTAGAGCTGTCACCCCACAAAGCAGAAGTGTTATTTCCTCACAGTTCTGGAAGCTGAAAGTCCCAGGCCACAGTGCTGGCAGGATGCGTGTCTTCTGAGGACTTCTTTCCCTGGCTGGCCTTCCACTGTCCTCACCTGGTCCCTCCTCTGTGTCTGTCGCTACCCTATCTTATCAGGTCACCAGTCACGTGGGATTAGGGCCCACCCATGTTACATCACTTCCTGGCAAATAGATGGGGAAACAATGGAAACAGTGACAGACTTTATTTTCGGGGGCTCTAAAATCACTGCAGACAGTGACTGCAGCCATGAGATTAAGAGACGCTTGCTACTTGGAAGAAAAGTTATGACCGACCTAGACAGCATAATTAAAAAGCAGAGACATTACTTTGCCAACAAAGGTCCGTCTAGTCAAGGCTATGGTTTTTCCAGTGGTCATGTATGGATGTGAGAGTTTGACTGTGAAGAAAGCTGAGCGCAGAAGAATTGATGCTTTTGAACTGTGGTGTTGGAGAAGACTCCTGAGAGTCCCTTGGATTGCAAGGAGATCCAACCAGTCAGTCCTAAAGGAGATCTGTCAGTCCTGAGTATTCATTGGAAGGACTGATGCTGAAGCTGAAACTCCAATACTTTGGCCACTTGATGTGAAGAACTGACTCGTTTGAAAAGACCCTGATGCTAGGAAAGATTGAGGGAGGGAGGAGAAGGGGACGACAGAGAATGAAATGGTTGGATGGCATCACCGACTCAATGGACATGGGTTTGAGCAAGCTCTGGGAGTTGGTGATGGACAGGGAAGCCTGGTGTGCTGCAGTCTGTGGGGTTGCAAAGAGTCGGACACGACTGAGAGACTGAACTGATGTTACATCATCTTACCTTAATTACCTCTTTAAAGGTCCTTCTTTCATATCCATACTCTGAGATCCTAGGGTTTAGAACTTAGAATTTCAACATATGCATTTTAGAGATGACACAATCAGCACAAAAGTCAGTGAATAATGTCTCAGTTTAAATATCCCATTCAGATAGTAGAGAGATTCTTAGCTTGCTGCAGTACTTTTCACTGATTATTCAATAAATATGTATCTACTACTTTCTCTTTTCATAGACCAAAATGCCGTCTTCCTTTCTGCTTATCCTTTTACCTTTGATGATTTTTTGAAGCCATTGGCTTCCCCAGAATGGTTGGTAAGGAAGGAAAGCTCCACACTCTCTTTTGGAATTCTGGGATCAAAGTTTTATCAGAAAAATAGATACTTGGATACTATTCTTTAATAAGACTAGTAATAATAACACCTTTTACTGAGTGCTTATCATGGGCAACTCACTGTGTTGTAATGATCACAATGAGCCTGCAGAGCTGATGTTACTGTCTACTTGATATATAAGGAAACTGAGGCTCTGAGACATGAAGTAACTTGCCCTGGATACTTACTTTGTGTTTTTCCTTTAAGGCACATGTTTGGTCCTGAAGGACTATCAGTTATGAGATTAGCAGTGTGGAAAAGAAGGATGTATCAACTTGTATCCCCTGGGTTTGTTGGTGGTAATCTGAGACCTAAGGCTCCCAAAAGTTACAGATTCGACTGAATTCCACATGGGCAGAGGTTTGAAGTATAGCACAGTCTGCCTCTCAAACTGGGCCAGTCAATTCTGGGTTACTTGGAGCCAAGACCTATGGACCGTGGCCTGGATTGAATAGTGGTTGTCGTGGTAACTGATTCAAAAGTGGGCTCAAAAGAAAGCTTCAGGACAGGCAATATGACATAAGAGACACAGGTTCAATCCCTGGGTCAGAAAGATCCCCTGGAAAAGGAAATGGCAGCCCACTCCAGGATCCTTGCCTGGAGAATCCCATGCACAGAGGAGCCTGGTGGGCTACAGTCCATGGGGTCGCAAAGAGTCAGACAGAACTGAAGCAAGTTACCACGCACAGGCAATAAGAACACGAGGAAGATGTATTGCCCAATATTTCATGATGGGATTATGGGCAAGAATTACTGGGAGCTTCCTGGAAAGGGCCAGATCAGTGGTTCTCCATCTTTAGCTTAGTATCTGAATAACCGGGGGAGCTTTTAAAAGCACAGAGCCTGGGTTCAGCCTAATTGAGAGTGGTATGGGCCTTGACATCTGTAGTTGTTAACACCTGCCCAAGTAGCTCTGATGTACAAAGTTAATCAGAACTAATGAGCTAGGTCAGAGGTTGGCTAGCTGTGACCCAGGGGCCAGATCTGGCCTGCTGCCTATTTGGTAGGGTCCAGGAACTAAGAATTGTTTCTACCCTTTCAGATGGTTGAAAAAAAAAAAAACTTCTATTTTGCAATACATGAAAATGACATGAAATTTAAATTTCAGTGTTCCTAATTCAATCTGTACTGGAACACAGCCATCGATGCTCATTCATTTACGTTTTGTCTATGGTTGCTTTCACGCCACAAAGGCAGAGTTGAGTAGTTGCAGAAGATCTGGAAGCATGTTTACTGTATGGCCCTTTATAGAGCGTGTTTGCTGAGCGTGAGTGAGGTGAAGCTGATGTCCACATCAGGGCTGCCTTAGAACCTGGAAGGAAACATTTGTGTACCTTGTTTTTTGTATAGTGCACTTTACATTTTAATCGCCTGTGGATTTTTTGTTATTTCCTAGCAGAAGGGCCCTGGTTGACGGATTTATAGCAAGTTTGCTCGGCTGACTTTTTATCACACAGGTTTGAGACATACTTTTTCCCTCAAAGCATACAAATAAGAAGAACACAGAATCCAAAGGTTATGATAACCCGGCCAGTTCACCGTTGAAGATCTCCCAAATCGTGCCTGATACCCGTTTCCTAGCCCCTGCCACCACCTCAGCCCTTTTGTTGCCTTCCCCCATCTTCTGCACATATTTGCCGTTAACGCCAGCTGGATAGCTCCGAGCATTTCCTTTCCTTAATCCAGTGTTGGAAAAAGAGAACATTGTTTATAGGAATGATTTTGGTATAAAAACACGGTCGAGCAAAATTAGGAAAATAACTGCTGACCGTCAGATTGGTTTCCTTCTTTTACCTTCTACTTTTCATTCACTTGGATTTAGAAAACAAGAAAAGTATTAAGCTTGGAAATTACCCAAGAAATGGAAAACAACCAATAGAAGGAAACCCCCCAGGCTGTATTCTGTAGAGAGAAGAAGCCGCCGTGTGCGTCTAAACCAGCCCAACTGGCTCAGAAGAGAGAGATCGGAACCTTGTGCTTGGATTCACCACTTGAGGCTTTTGTTCATCGTGTTTTCACTTGTAATTTTGGTGGCGGTGATTGTGAGGGTGAAAGCTAGAGGCTGATATGCATTTATCAATTTCATAAGCATGCGATATCATGGATTTTTTAAAAATAATGAACTTGTATCAATTGAACTCATAGGAAAAAAGTATTTGATTTCCAAGTAGTTTATTATTCATCACTGGAGGATAGTTTTCAATGACCTTGAGAGTCTCCTTGTGAAGCTACTCGGTGTCTTGTGTATTGCAAGTGAGGCCACATGTTCATACGTTCTCATTTTTATCCTGTCCTTCCCCATCATAGTGAGGTAGTTACAATCCTAGGCATATTTACCCTACAGCCACCTGGAAGGAAGCCAGCAATGTCATTACAGATGGCAGTGTGCCCAGACTATCTTAAAAAAGCATCATCTCTGTGACTAATTAAGTTTCAGGAAGGGCAACGTTTGCTTTTATATTAACAAGCATTTTGAAAAGGCTGAGAGCAGATATGTTAGAAGCAGTCTTCTTATTCCTAAGAGTTCATGGTTGCATTTAATTGTCCTTTAGTTTCTCCACTCCTGAATTTGGAAAGCCATCTGTTGGATCAGGGATATTCTGGGCAGGGGGAAAAGGAGTTGATGTTTGCATGTTTTGTATTTCTACTAGTGACTCTTTTTTTTTTTTTTTAGGGTTCTGTACATTGGTCTGGCCTGTAATACAGCTCGCTATATTTATATTTCCTACCTGGAAAACGCCTGGACTGTTCTGCCCATGGAAGTTCTTCAAGGTAAGTTAATAGTTGGAGTTAGGATTATTTTTCTACCTGAGTTATGACTGCATGAAAGTTCAGTGGCCTTCAGCATCTGACTCTACAAAGGAAGGACAGACACACTGTTTTATATGAGTTTGAAATGGTTGTGAAGGAAGAGGTGACATCAGCGGGACTGGCTCTTCAGTTCCTCTGAGTGTTCTGTGTTTGTCAAGCCAAACAAAGCTGGACTATTTCCCACACCCTGTGATTCAACAAAGAAAGAGGAACTCTGCAATAAACTCTTACATACAATTGTGAGGTGTGCACATCCAAAGGTGGTTTTAAATATAAGAGGATTTATGTTTTAAAGATTTTGGTGTTTTTGTCAGTTAACTAATTGATAAAAATGTTTGCCATAATTATTTTATTTCTTCAGTTACTTTGATCACAGCTAGTGATTTGTAACTAAAGCTTTACAGTCAGACTGTTGTTTTCCTGTGAACCTTTAAAATCTTTGCTCAAATATCCTGACCTAAGCTCTTCTCTTTGCTTCACTAGACTGTTTCCCTGAAACATGTAACTTTGAAAAAAGTTTCTTGCCATGTGGTTTAAGAACAGTGAAAACATAGATTTCTATTCATTAGCTCTATATAAGCCAGACTGTATCCTGAGAAGCTCTGTTAGCAGCTTGGCTGTTCCATTTGGTGATTGGTATTATGATTAAAATAAAGGTTCAGGACAACATCATTGGAATTTAGGTCTTCTGGGACCTCCCAGGCTCCTAAATCATTAATTGTACCAAATAATCTGTGACTATATACAATTTCATTAGCTTTATTGATTGCTGTTATCATTTTCCGTAACCCTGAAGATACAAATACAGTACCATCAACATAATTCTCTATCATAATATAGAAGATGAAAGATTCACAATTATATATCTAACTGAAATGTACAAAATGCAAGGTCATTCATCAAATGCCATCGTTTCAAGAAAAAAAAATTATCCGAATTGAAAGGAGACATAATTTATAGTCATATGATAATTATAAAATTCAAGTATGTACACACTTTAAAGATGTTTTTCACAGGTCTGATGCAGTGGTATAAATGATGAAAACAGATTCTATTTATAAATATATATATATATATATAAAATGGAAATTTGGTCTTGTAAGAAATTGTTTGTAATCATGAGAACTCTTGAAGAGTCTTAAGGTGGAGCATACATCTCAGTGTTCTGTCATATAAGAAAAAGCACAAAATATGAAATGCAGGAAAGAAATGTGCAATGATAACAAGATATATGCAACACAGTTCTTAGGAATTCCACCTCTAATTCCTACTCTGTTCTATGAGGAGGATGTGCACCTGGTTTAACTACTTTATTTATTGGTATGATATCAGGTGCAGACCCTTATCTAAGAAATGAAACAAACAAACAAAAAAACCCAGTATACCTGTCATAATAATACATGCATGTACTTTTTTCTCTCCTTTTAATTTAATATGAATTAGATGAAAAAAGATGGTTTGCGTTAGTGACTTAAGAAAATAGAGCTAATGAGAGAAGTTTTTTTTTTTTTATGATTAAAGAAGATATTTATAACAAGAATTTTTTAAGAGGGAAGAAAACAAATGCTGTTGTGAATCGAGACACTTTTTCTCCTGTTAATTTATCAAAGAAATGTTTAACAGCCACCACAAGTCAAGCAGGATGCCGGGTGCTAGGAATGGAATTAAAAAACAATGTATTAACTTAGCCCTCAAGGTCTCGCCAACTGTTCTGGAAGGCAGTTGTGTAAACACATGCCTGCTACCCTGTGTGTTAGATGGATCAGGAGCAATGTGCCAGGTACCAGAGATGCTGCAGAGAGGGAATGATCAGCTTTGTGAAGCAGAGAGTGGGAGGATGGAGATATTGTTAAAAGATTCCCCAAGGAGATCATAGGTGAGCAGGATGTTGAAGGGGGACTAGGACTCCAGCCAGGGACCTAAAGAGAAGTGGAGATGCTGGCTTAGAGCAGAGCCCCCTGCCGAAGCAGTCTGTGCGGAGCAGACTAGCCTCCCGGGAACCCGAGTGGGAGACCCTGGCGAGGGCTCGGTGGGTTTGTCGTCCTCAGCTGCTGACCCAGGACGTGGTTTTATAAATTGTACATACATGCCTCTCCGGCTATATTTATATTTCCTACCTGGAAATATAAATTTCCAGGTCACCCTGCCTCCTGTGGCAGGCTGCAGTTTATACCTCTGTGTTTGATTTTATTTCACCTTGTGCCAGCAGAGACCTAGTTACTGATCTGAAGTAAGTAAAAAGGGGGAATCTGTAAATACAAAGAGCCTCCTCATCTAACAGGGCTCTGGGACTGGCTCCACAGTGCTCTCTGTGTCTAAGCCTGGAGGGGACGGGTCCATCCCCTGGCGGAAGTGAGGCCTGAGTGTTTTGGCTGTACACCACAGTCTCCCTTGCCTTTGACCCGTGCCTGCCACGGAAAACAGTGGATTATCTATGTGGAGTAAATCCTGCGTTTTAGGAACACACTTCTGAGTGAACAGGGTTGTTTTCCAGTCTGGATTCTTGCATATTTGCAAGGCTTGTCCAAATGACTGTCAAGTCCTGGTGCTTTAGGCAGCTCTAATGGTGATGCAGTCAGACAAGAAATGATGACAAAGCAGGAACGATTTAATTACAGGCCAAGCCCGCTGTCACGATAGATGCCCCGTAACCCCGTGGCAGGAACTGCTACCTGACAGTTTCCAAAGACCCAGCCATAGGAGGGGAGGGTGGGGTGGGGGAGGTTGGCTTTCACCCTAATACTCACGACAGCACTTGCACTCTTTAATTCTTCCCCCGAGCCACACGAGAGGGTCTTCTTAAAAAAAAAGAGGCGAGGGCTGGCTCCTCATCGTCCCTCTCACCCCTTGCCTCGTTCCACAAACACCATGAGAACCAGCACCCTCTGAGCAACCAAAGGGGCAGAGACAAGGGGTATGCTTGAACCCATATCTCGGGCTGCTCCTCTCTTCCTTTTTGGGGCTGCCTGTAACTGATGGAGGATGCCTTGTTATTCCACATTCCTGGAAGCTGTTTATCATCATCTTAGCATTTGGTTCCTCAGGCCATGCTGGTAATAATTGGCAGATGGGATGGGGATAAAGCATATTTCTTCTCCTCTAGGCCCCTAGGAAAGAGGCCATGTGGGTAACTATCTGGGGATAGAGGTAAGACTGTTGGACACTGTTGGGGATCACGAGCATGTTTCTTTTCCCTGCTCTTTCTTACATATAGTAGCCAGTGTCTCTTGCAGCAAATGTGTTGTTCAGTAGGCAACTGGTGCTACCATGTAAAGCAGCAGAAAGATACATTTTCTACTCATAAAGAGCCTGTGGTGGTTTAGTAGCTAAGTCATGTTAGACTCTCTGACCCCATGGACTGTCGCCTGCCAGGCTCCTCTGTCCATGGGATTCTCCAGGCAAGAATACTGGAGTGGGTTGCCATTTCTTTCTCAAGGGGACTCTTCCTGACCCAGGGATGGAACCCAGGTCTCCTGCATTGCAGGCCAATTCTTTACCAACTGGTAGTCGGTGGTAAGGAGCCTGTAATTTAATTTAAAAAGAGATGGTGAGTCTAAGTGCCTCAGAGCATTGCTGGTTGCAGTGGAAGGGGTGGGATAGTTTATATTTATTTAAAGATCTCATTTTCAAAACCCATAGGTTTTTCTCCTTCTGTATGAGAAGCATTTAAATATATTCTTGATTGTGAGCAGGAGTATACACTTTTGATAAAAATCAAGGTCAAAAAAAAAATCAAGGTCAGATTTGTTATGCTCATTTTTATGTGGGTATTAGTTATAAACCCTTGCAAGACTTAGAGATGCATGTGATCCAAATTATTCTTGCTATTAAAATGTATTTAAGGAGAAGAAGGCCAGACCAGGACTGCTGTAACTGAAGAGGTCCTTCTGTGGTGCTCACCTTAATGGCTCGAGCACTGAACTGTGAAAATGAGGTCTGTGTTGGTTCCTCGTCTGCAGGACGCTTGATCAGTAAGATGTGGGTTAAGATTTTGATAGAAGATAGTTTTTTAATGTCACCAGTAGGAAGGCTTGAACTGACATTCATGAAGCTTTACCTTCTTGTTTAGTATGCCTGCTCAGCCAAGTGAGAATCACGTTTCCTCTCCTCTCATGTTCTGGTAGAGTGCGGAATTATGAAATATTAGCTATGTGGTCCTTATCTGACAGTGGAAATTCTAGCTGTGATTCTAGGCTGCTATCATCCATATTGGAAATTTTCTGTCTGACTTAACTCTTGAAACACAAGTAGCTTGTCACATGAATACATAATATATACAGAATGCTCTTGATATTTCAGTGGGTAGACTGACATACGGAGGTCATTGATGTTACTGTGAATTTTTAATCAAAAGAATCTTATAAATTGTAACAGAGCAGTTTTATTCTTTATCGTGCCCATGCTTTACAGTTACTGAAAGTTCTTATTAATACATAACATCTTCAAAATAGACATTATTTTGTCCCTTTAGAATTTAAATATCTCCTGCCCCAAGAATGCTTTGCTGGCAAATTGCATCTGACATTTAGCTCTTCCTTTTCTGAACTGTTCTCAAACTTAGGGACTGTGTTACAGTTTAGCACTTACTTGTTACCCAGTTATTTTATGGAACAAATATTACTTCCTGACTTGGTTTTAACCCTTAAGAGCAAAGACCACATCTTATGCTTTTTGAATTCTTCAAAGAGACATGGTCATAGGAAGACATACTATAAATGCTTTTTTTCTGGTTTCACAGTCCCCTGAGAGATGAAATGTAGTTGATGTTTTCTAATTATTAAAGCTTTTGAATAATACAGGAGGTTCTGTCTCAGAGACTTACAAATATGGGAAGAAAAGCTGAAAACTAAATTTAAAAGTTGAATCTTTAATATGATAGCTTTTCCCCTAGGATGCCATCCTGCCATCCACTGCGTCTTTCTAAAAACATCAGTGCGTCTTAATTATTTACTTATTTATGCTCCTACATTGTCCTGTATATTATTTGAGACAGCATACCAAAATATGCAATAATCTGGAAACCATACAGTGCTTGAATTAGATCATCTTGCCAGCTCCCCTACCTGTAGGTCTGTGTCCTTTACACAAACTGCTTAATCACTCACTCTAAGCCTCTTAGACTTTTGTGCCACAGATCAGGCTGAAATGAGTGTTAAATAAATTAATTTATGCAAAGTATTTAGCATATTACCTGGCACATAGTTAGCTTTCAATAAATGTTAAATAATATGCAATAAAGTAAAACAAAGAATTATCATAAAAATTAGGACCAGGAGAAATATAATTTAGAAAATCCTACTCTAAAAAGTTAAATTGCGACTATGCATTAAAGCCTTGCCATAAGTGACTAGTCAGTGAACAGGTTTTTAAAGTTATCTTCGGGGAAGTGAAATGTTTACAAGCTCTGCAATAAAGAAGTTCTTCTGGGAGGCTGCTATGAGGAGACACTGAACAACTGGGACATAGTGCTTTTCAGTCTCGACCTTACACACAGCAGTGTGTGCTGGCAGGCTTCTCAAACTTGTTTCAAGATATGCCAAGCGTGAAAAGAAGAGAAGTGAAAAGCAAAGGAGAAAAGGAAAGACATACCCATCTGAATGCAGACTTCCAAAGAATAGCAAGGAGAGATAAGAAAGCCTTATTCAGTGATCCATGCAAAGAAATACAGGAAAACAATAAAACAAGAAAGACTAGAGATTATCAGCAGATGAATGGATAAGAAAGCAGTGGTACATATACACAATGGAGTATTACTCAGCCATTAAAAAGAATACATTTGAATCGGTTCTAATGAGATGAATGAAACTGGAGCCTATTATACAGAGTGAAGTAAGCCAGAAAGAAAAACACCAATACAGTATACTAACACATATATATGGAATTTAGAAAGATAGTAACAATAACCCTGTGTACGAGACAGCAAAAGAGACACTGATATATAGATCAGTCTTGTGGACTCTGGGAGAGGGAGAGGGTGGGGAGATTTGGGAGAATGGCATTGAAACATGTATAATATCATGTATGAAACGAGTCGCCAGTCCAGGTTCGATGCACGATACTGGATGCTTGGGGCTGGTGCACTGGGACGACCCAGAGGGAAGGTATGGGGAGGGAGGAGGGTTCAGGATGGGGAACACATGTATACCTGTGGCGGATTCATTTCGATATTTGGCAAAACTAATACAATATTGTAAAGTTTAAAAATAAAATTAAAAATTTTTTTAATTAAAAAAAAATAATTAAAAAATAAGAAAATCAGAGATACTAGGAAACATTTAAGGCAAAGATGGGCTCAATAAAGGACAGAAATGGTATGGACCTAACAGAAGCAGAAGATATCAAGAAGAGGTGGCAAGAATACACAGAAGAACTGTACAAAAAAGATCTTCATGACCCAGTTAATCACGATGGTGTGATCACTCACCTAGAGCCAGACATCCTGGAATGTGAAGTCAAGTGGGCCTTAGAAAGCATCACTACGAACAAAGCTAGTGGAGGTGATGGAATTCCAGTTGAGCTATTTCAAATCCTAAAAGATGATGCTGTGAAAGTGCTGCACTCAATATGTCAGCAAATTTGGAAAACTCAGCAGTGGCCACAGGACTGGAAAAGGTCAGTTTTCTTTCCAATCCCAAAGAAAGGCAATGCCAAAGAATGCTCAAACTACCACACAGTTGCACTCATCTCACACGCTGGTAAAGTAATGTTCAAAATTCTCCAAGCCAGGCTTCAGCAATACATGAACCATGAACTTCCAGATGTTCAAGCTGGTGTTAGAAAAGGCAGAGGAACCAGAGATCAAATTGCCAACATCCACTGGATCATGGAAAAAGCAAGAGAGTTCCAGAAAAACATCTATTTCTGCTTTATTGACTATGCCAAAGCCTTTGACTGTGTGGATCACAATAAACTATGGAACATTCTTCAAGAGATGGAAATACCAGACCACCTGACCTGCCTCTTGAGAAACCTGTATGCAGGTCCGGAAGCAACAGTTAGAACTGGACATGGAACAACAGACTGGTTCCAAATAGGAAAAGGAGTATGTCAAGGCTATATATTGTCACCCTGCTTATTCAACTTATATGCAGAGTACATCATGAGAAATGCTGGGCTGGAAGAAGTACAAGCTGGAATCAAGATTGCCAGGAGAAATATCAATAACCTCAGATATGCAGATGACACCACCCTTATGGCAGAAAGTGAAGAGGAACTAAAGAGCCTCTTGATGAAAGTGAAAGAGGAGAGTAAAATGTTGGCTTAAAGCTCAACATTCAGAAAACTAAGATCATGGCATCTGGTCCCAATCACTTCATGGCAAATAGATGGGGAAACAGTGGCAATAGTGGCTGACTTTATTTTTGGGGCTCTAAAATCACTGCAGATGGTGACTGCAGCCATGAAATTAAAAGACGCTTACTCCTTGGAAGGAAAGTTATGACCAACCTAGACAGCATATTAAAAAGCAGAGACATTACTTTGCTGACAGAGGTCCGTCTAGTCAAGGCTATGGTTTTTCCAGTCGTCACTTATGGATGTGACAGTTGGACTATAAAGAAAGCTGAGCACCAAAGAATTGATGCTTTTGAACTGTGGTGTTGGAGAAGACTCTTGAGAGTCCCTTGGACTGCAAGGAGATCCAACCAGTTCATCCTAAAGGAGATCGGTCCTGGGTATTCATTGGAAGGACTGATGCTGAGCTGAAACTCCAATACTTTGGCCACCTGATGCAAAGAGCTGACTCATTTGAAACAACCCTGATGCTGGGAGAGATTGAGAGCAGGAGAAGGGGATGACAGAGGGTGAGATGATAGGATGGCATCACGGATTCAATGGACATGAGTTTGGGTAAACTCTGGCAGTTGGTGATGGACAGGGAGGCCTGGCGTGCTGTGGTTCATGGGGTCGCAAAGAGTCAGACAGGACTGAGCGACTGAACTGATCTGAGCTGAAGGGTATAATAACTTCCCAGGTGGCGCTAGTGATTTAGTACCTGCTTGCCAATGCAGGAAAGGTAAGAGACTCGAGTTTGATTCCTGGGTCATGAAGATCCCCCGGAGAAGGGCATGCTATCCCACTCCAGTACTCTTGCCCGGAGAATCCTATGGACAGAGGAGCCTGGGCTATAGTGCGTGGGGTCACCAAGAATCGGACATGACTGAAGCAACTTAGCACACACGCAAGGTTATTATGCCAGCATGTAAAATTCACAAAGGCCCCCAAAACATTGGTGTATTAACTACAGACCCTTTTTTTTTTTTTAAAAGCAACTTATAAGTCTTTTTTTTTTTTTTTTTTGCAAAGTGAAGTTTATAGAAGCTTCATTTCTGCTTTCCACTTTCACTCACACATGGGAGTTAGTTTTCTCCATCCTTACCCAGGGTACCTTTTTTCCACAAATGCTTTTTCCTCATATCCCAGCCCGCAGGCCACTGCCTGCTGAGTTTCATTCCAGCTCTTTTGCTCAGTTGCCAGTGTGTGTGAAGCCCTGAGCCAGGCCCTAGCCTGTTCATTCTCCTCAGGGAGCTCGGTCAGCTCCTCCTTCAAGTGCATCCTATCCCCTTCCATCCGCGAGACTGTAAGCTCTGTAGTGCTTAGAGATATGTTCTGTGTATCGCCACAGTCTCAGTGCAGAGCAGGGCCTCTGGCACCTAGTCTGGCTGCTCGGTAAGTGCTCGTGAAGGAATAAATGAAGCAGATTCTTGCAGCGGTTTCTTAAGTATGTTGGTGGGCTTGGGAGCATCGATTGTCGCCTGCCATTCATAAAGTTACCTTCATGTAAGACACAGAAGGTTCTTGAAGCTTCTGCTAGGACCACTGTTCTTGGTGGGGTCCTCTTCTCTCTTTGGAAGGTCCCTTGCTGTTGGTGGCCCTGACTTCGGCAGAGAGACTGGCTTGCTGTTTACCTGCTGTGTCCCTTTCTTCATAGACACATGCTGGACTCCACCTGCCTGTCTCCCTAGCAGTTAGGTATGAGCAGATGACTGACTGGTAGTAAGCAGGAATGACGTGTCGCTTGTAAACCCCCTCTAAAGGCTTCCCCGTGTCATCTTCTCCTCCCTCCTCCACCGGGCACTGCTGCCCAGGTGCCCGTGTGTGGAGCGCAGCAGTGAGCCCGCCTCGGGGCCCTGAGGGGCTCCTTGCCCACTGGACTTGACGTGAGCAAGGCAAGAAACCGCGCAGTGGGTGAGACCACTAAGGCTCCGAGGCCTGTCTCTCACCACAGCAGCACGGCCGTAACCAGTACTGACTCCTTTTTTTATTGCCTGCCCAACGGAGGTTCTGTTTGGTTTTTCTTTTTCTTGTGTTGTTTTTTGAAGAAGAGTCTCTTACTGATTTTCACCACGTTGATCTCTCAGAAACGTCTTTTAATCTCAACGTTTGAATGGTCCAGTGAACTAATTGAAATGTCTGCTTTGGTCCGTGCATGGAAAAGGTTTGTCACAGGTGATCTAGTGTGCCAGTGCTAAAGGGATGTGTCTGTTTTGTTGAGTAAGCGCATGTCAGTGACAGAGCAAGAAAAACAAAACCACCCTAGTTCCCCAGTGCTTTGTCAGTTCTCACCCCTCCCTGCCATTATGATGTGATTTCCCCAAGCCAAGCAGCATTGTACAAAGAGCAGCTGTCTACTTGGGAAGAAGGATTTTTTTTCTTGTTCATACCTGCCATGCATTGTAATAGAGCATGTTTGTGAGCCAAGACTGAACAATCTTGAACTTCATGTGGCAGAATCAGGTGGGAATGTTGAGTATTATAAGGTATGGAGTTCTCTGGGGCAGATAAAAAACTCGATATTATGTGTGCTCTGAGCACTTTTAGAAGGGAAGAGAGGAAGGTAGTGAGAATATACTTGAAAAAAATTGATAGGTTGTTGGGCATGTTTGATATTATCAATAAAACCTCTCAAATTAGATGATTACCTTTATTATAGAATAATAAAGAGAAGGAAATGGCAACCCACTCCAATATTCTTGCCTGGAAAACCCCATGGACAGAGGAGTCTGGCGGGGTCCAGTCCATAGGGTCACAAAGAGTTGGACACGACTGAGCGGCTAACACACACTATTATGGAATATTTTCAATAGTTATGAGAAGGTACAGTTTATTTCTTAAGCACTGAAGTGCTTCAAATTCTGTTCCACTACCCTGATGTCTGTATCACTTTGGAGAAGGCACTTTAATCTCTGTCCCTTGGTTTCCCTTTTGGAAAATGAAGAAAAAAATGGTAACTGTTACTAAGAACAACAGATGAGATAATGCTATATAAAATACTTAGCACAGTTCTGGTAGAGTAAGCTGCTGTAATAACATTAATGGAAATTATTGTTGTTGTTGTTTAGTCACTAAGTCATGTCCGACTCTTTTTGTGATCCCATGGATGTAGCCCGCCAGGTTCCTCTGTCCGTGGGACTTCCCAGGCAAGAATACTGGAGTGGATTGCCATTTCCTTCTCCAGGGAGTCTTCCCGACCCAGGGATTGAACCCACGTCTCTTGCATTGGCAGGCAGGTTCTTTACCACTAAGCCACCACAGACTTAAAAATTATCATTATTAATGGGAAAAGTTAAACATTCATCTTAATTCTTTCCAGTGGTTCAAGGTTACTGAAATGTAGTGTATTCACAAACAGCTAAGGTCCTGGCAGCAGGTGGTGTGAAAGTATCTCTAAATTTCTGTTAGCCTTGAAGGTGATCCTGAGGGACCCAGGGAAGGGGAAAAGGCTGAGAAGCTAAGTTTCCATGACCTGTGTGATCTTGGAGAATCACTAGTTGTCAGTTAACCTATGGTGTTGAATTGCCAAACACCTTTATTAAGCACCTGTTATGTGAGTTGGTGTTGAATTGCCACTCAAAGTTACCAGTGGTTTGATGACGAGTTGTCAAGGAAGAGTAATACATATTGCAAGGAGAATCAGTTCATGTGCTTTTGTTACTATTATCAGTCAGGGAGGTAACATCTTTTAATTTGTCCTGTTTGATCCACCAACTTAGTTATCTCATACTACAAGGTTTAAAAATGGGTAACTCTAGCATAAACATATTTACCCATGCCACTGAATACATTAGCTTATTTCATTATGTAGAGAATAATCACCTATTCCTTTTCATAGTTATCTAATAAAAAGGCAAGCACATAAGAAACCTTTTCTTTTTCCTGCTTATGATATCTCTTACCCTTTAAATTTTAAAGGAAAGTTTTTTTATACCTAAAATACAATTTTACAAATATGGAAAATGGATTCTTTTTTTAGATTTTTAGATTGCTTTATGATTCAAAGTTAGAGGACTAGAACACAAGTGTAGTAAAAATATTGGCAAGTGTTTCAGATTATTAATAGAATTACTAGAAGTCTGCATTAGTTTAAGAACAAGAACTACAACTCCACAATAGTCTTTTGTATACAAGGTGTTGTTATCAACCGAATGCTCTCTTGTGGATTTAGATTTGCTAGTTCTTGGAAGTAATATGGATTCTTCCACTTACATGATATTTTGAAATAAGGTATTTCAGATGAACCAATTTTAATTCTACATCTACCTTGGAAAATGTTGGAGCATATAGACAGAATTGCTTTCATTCTTCTGCTTTTAGTACCAGAGAAAATTTTTTCTCTAAATGCTTTACTATTTTTCCCTTCAGTTAAAGCCCTGAGTTGCTTTAAAGAATGTAGTTTCCAATTATCTAATCAGTCCCCCAAAGCAATAAGGAAACTCTAGGATTCTAACTACAGAGAGTTTTTTATAACTGCCACTTAATACCAGCCAACAAATTTAGTTTAAAAGTATCCTAATTTTCAGTCATCCTGCTGGAAAATGCTTTAATTATCCTAAAAGACTCAAAGTTTTAGAAAGCCCTTGCTACTGCTGCTGCTAAGTCACTTCAGTCGTGTCCGACTCTGTGCGACCCCATAGACGGCAGCCCACCAGGCTCCCCCATCCCTGGGATTCTCCAGGCAAGAACACTGGAGTGGGTTGCCAGTATACACACTGCTGCTGCTGCTGCTGCTGCTAAGTCGCTTCAGTCGTGTCCGACTCTGCGACCCCATAGACGGCAGCCCACCAGGCTCCCCCATCCTTGGGATTCTCCAGGCAAGAACACTGGGGTGGGTTGCCATTTCCTTCTCCAATGCATGAAAGTGAAAAGTGAAAGTGAAGTTGCTCAGTCATGTCTGACTCTTCGTGACCCCATGGACTGCCACCTACCGGGCTCCTCCGCCCATGGGATTTTCCAGGCAAGAGTACTGGAGTGGGGTGCCATTGCCTTAGGACTGGAAAAAAAAGAAAGAAAACAAACTCTTTATTATTGAAAGATTTTGTGTGTGTCCAAGCCTTCACATTTAAGAGAATAACTGCTAGAATTATATTTGATATAGAATTATAGCAAAAATACATTGTTACCATTTGGTAACATAAAGGGCTTCCCTGATGGCTTAGATGGTAAAGAATCCGCCTGCAACGTGGGAGACCTGGGTTTGATCCCTGGGTTGGGAAGATCCCCTGGAGGAGAGCATGGCAACCCACTCCACTGTTTTTGCCAGGAGAATCCCCATGGACAGAGGAGCTTGGCGGGCTAGTCTATGAGGTTGCAAAGAGTCAGACACACTGAGCATCATATAAATACGTAGACCCATCTGTGTCTCCTTGTAAATCCTGTAATTGATTGCTGAAACACAGACATAACAATCGAGTTGGCATCACCATTAAAATTAATTTAAAACCATCTCATGTGGTTTCAGGTCTTTGATGATTCATCTTTAAGAAATGACTTCCAAAATCTATGCTGGTTATTAATTAGAATTGATTTTGAATGAATTTCATTTTATTTATTGGAATAGTTTTGAGGTTTTTCCCTAAGTGCTAATGAAAAAACAGTCATATCTGAAAAGTTAGCGTTAGCAGCATCTTTAAAAATTTTTGTTTAAATAGATATATATATATATTATAATATTTAAATTGTATACTACTGTCAACATTTATAATCAAGATTCTATCCAGGCATTGTTCAATTTGGAGAAGGCTGGCATTATCTAAGGTACTGTAGTTGTTAAGCCCGATAAAGCAAATATTTCATTTGAATTCTGTTGAAATTAATTAAGTATGCCTCTAATCATCTAGCTCATCTTTCTAGTTAAAAAACAACCTACTTTAAATGATTACTGAAACATACATAAGAAAAATTATTGTGGTATTTCTCAAGGCATATAATCTAATGTACCCAGTGAAAATAATGTTTATTCTATTATGGTCAACCGCTGATGCTGAAGAAGCTAAAGTTGACCAGTTCTATAGAGACCTACTGTATAATCATAAAGGATTTCATTTAGGTCATACCTGAATGGTCTAGAGGTTTTTCCCTACTTTCTTCAATTTAACTCTTAATTTTGCAATAAGGAGTTCATGAACTGAGGCACAGTCAACTCCAGGCCTTGTTTTTGCTGACTGTCTAGAGCTTACGATTACAAAGTAGAAGTGACAAATAGACCCAAGGCTTTAGATCTGATAGGTTGCCTGAAGAACTATGGATAGAGGTTCGTGACATTGTACAGGAGGCAGTGATCAAGACCATCCCCAAGAAAAAGAAATTCAGAAAGGCAAAATGGTTGTCTGAGGAGGCCTTACAAATAGCTGAGAAAAGAAGAGAAGCTAAAGGCAAAGAAGAAAAGGAAAGATAAACCCATCTGAATGCAGAGTTCCAAAGAATAGCAAGGAGAGATAAGAAAGCCTTCCTCCGTGATCAGTGCAAAGAAATAGAGGAAAACAGTAGAATGAGAAAGACCTGAGATCTCTTCAAGAAAATTAGAGATACCAAGGGAACATTTCATGCAAAGATAGGCAGAGTAAAGGACAGAAATGGTATGGACCTTACAGAAGCAGAAGATATTAAGAGGTAGCAAGAATACACAGAACTGTACAAAAAAGATCTTCATGACCCAGATAACCACGATGGTGTGATCACTCACCTAGAGCCAGACACCCTGGAATGTGAAGTCAAGTGGGCCTTAGGAAGCATCACTACGAACAAAGCTAGTGGAGGTGATGGAATTCCAGTTGAGCTATTTCAAATCCTGAAAGATGATGCTGTGAAAGTGCTGCACTCAATATGCCAGCAAATTTGGAAAACTCTGCAGTGGCCACAGGACTGAAAAAGGTCAGTTTTCATTCCAATCTCAAAGAAAGACAATGCCATAGAACATTCAAACTACCATACAACTGCACTCATCTCACATGCTAGCAAAGTAATGCTCAAAATTCTCCAAGCCAGACTTCAATAGTACATGAACTGTGAACTTCCAGATGTTCAAGTTAGATTTAGAAAAGACAGAGGAACCAGAAATCAAATTGCCAACATTGAAAATGGATCATCAAAAAAACAAGAGAGTTCCATATAAACATCTATTTCTGCTTTATTGACTATGCCAAAGCCTTTGACTGTGTGGATCACAACATAATGTGGAAAATTCTTCAAGAGATGGGAATATAAGACTACCTTACCTGCCTCCTGAGAAACCTGTATGCAGGTCAAGAAGCAACTTAAAACTGGACATGGAACAACAGAACTGGACATGGAACTGGTTCCAAATTGGGAAAGGAGTACATCAAGGCTGTATATTATCACCCTGTTTATTTAGTTTATATGCAGAGTACATCATGCAAAATGCCAAGTTGGATGAAGCATAAGCTACAATCAAGATTGCTGGGAGAAATATCAATAACCTCAGATATGCAGATGACACCATCCTTATGGCAGAAAGTGAAGAAGAACTAAAGAACCTCTTGATGAAAGTGAAAGAGGAAAATGAAAAAGTTGGCTTAAAACTCAACATTCAAAGAAGAAGAGGATGACAGAGGATGAGATGGTTGGATGGCATCAGTGACTAGATGGACATGAGTTTGAGCAAACTATGGGAAATGGTGAAGAACAGCCGGGAGTGCTGCAGTCCATCCATGGGGTCGCACAGAATCAGACATGACTGAGCAACTGAACTGATGAAGACCTACAAAAACTAAGATCATGGCATCTGGTCCCATCACTTCATGGCAAACAGATGGGGAAACAATGGAAATAGTGACAGACTTTATTTTCTTGGGCTCCAAAATCACTGCAGAAGGTGACTGCAGCCATGAAATTAAAAGATGCTTGCTACTTAGAAGAAAAGCTGTGACCAACCTAGACAGCATAATTAAAAAGCAGAGACATTACTTTGCCAACAAAGGTCCGTCTAGTCAAACCTATGTTTTTTCCAGTAGTTATGTATGGATGTGAGAGTTGGACTATAAAGAATGCTGAGCACTGAAGAAATGATACTTGAACTGTGGTGTTGGAGAAGACTCCTGAGAGTCCCTTAGACTGCAAGGACATCCAACCAGTCCATCCTAAAGGAAATCGGTCCTGAATATTCATTGGAAGGACTGATGTTGAAGCTGAAACTCCAATACTTTGGCCACCTGATGTGAAGAACTGATTCATTGCAAAAGATCCTGATGGTGGGAAAGATTGAAGGCGGGAGGAGAAGGGGACGACAGAAGATGAGATGGTTGGATTGTGTCACCGACTTGATGGACATAAGTTTGAGCAAGCTCCAGGAGTTGGTGATGGACAGGGAAGCCTGCTGTGCTGTAGTCCATGGGGTCTCAAAGAGTCGGACATGACTGAGCTACAGAACTGATGAAGACCTACAACATCTTCTAGAACTGACACCCAAAAAAGAGGTCATTTTCATCATAGGGGACTGGAGTGTAAAAGTAGAAAGTCAAGAGTTACCAGGAATAACAAGCAGGTTTGGTGTTGGAGTACAAAATGAATCAGGGCAAAGGCTAACAGAGTTTTGTCAAAAGAACATGGTGGTCTTAGCAAACACCCTTTCCCAACAACCCAAGAGATGCCTCTGTACATGGACATCACCAGATGGTCAGTACCAAAATCAGATGGATTCTATTCTCTGCAGCTGAAGATGGAGAGCCTCTGTACTGTAGTCAGCAAAAACAAAACCTGAACCTGACCAGCTCAGATCATGAGCACCTTATTGCAGACTTCAGACTTAAATTGAGGAAAGTATGGAAAACCACTAGGCCATTCAGGTACGACCGAAATCAAATCCCTTATGATTATACAGTGGAAGTGCAAGTAGATTCAAGGGATTAGATCTGATATTCAGAGTGCCTGAAGAACTATGGATGGAGGTTCATAACATTGTACAGGAAGCAGTGACCAAAACCATCCCACAGAAAAAGAAACGCAAAAAAGCAAAGTGGTTATCTGAGGAGGCTTTACAAAAAGCTGACGAAAGAAGAGAAGGCAAAGGCAAAGGAGAAAGAGTAGTGTATCCAACTGAATACAGACTTCCAGAGAATAGCAAGGGGAGATAAGAAGGCCTTCTTAAATCAACAATGCAAAGAAATTGAGGAAAACAGTAGAATGGGAAGGACTAGCGATCTCTTCAGGAAATACCAAGGGAACATTTCATGCAAGAATGGGCATGATAAAGGACAGAAATGGTAAGGACCTAATAGAAGCATAAGAGATAAAGAAGAGGTGACAAGATACACAGAACTATATAGAAAAGGTCCTAATGACCCGGATAACCATGGTGATGAGGTCACTCACCTAGAGCCAGACATCCTGGAGTGTGAAGTCAAGTGGGCCTTAAGAAGTATTACTATGAACAATGCTAGTGGAGGTAACAGAATTCCAGCTGAGCTATCTAAAATCCTAAAAAGATGATGCCATTAAAGTGCTGCACTCAATATGCCAGTAAATGTGGAAAACTCAGTAGTGGCCACAGGACTGGAAATGGTCAGTTTTCATTCCAATCCCCAAGAAGGGCAATGCCAAAGAATGTTTCAACTACCATGCAGTTGCTCTCATTTCACCTGCTGCTGCTGCTGCTAAGTCGCTTCAGTCGTGTCCGACTCTGTGCGACCCCATAGATGGCAGCCCACCAGGCTCTGCTAGCAATGCTCAAAATCTTTCAAGCTAGGCTTCAGCAGTATGTGAGCCAAGAACTTCCAGATGTACAAGCTGGGTTTAGAAAAGGCAGAGGAACCAGAGATCAAATTGCCAATGTCCATTGGATAGTAAAAAAAGCAAGTGAATTCCAGAAAAAAATCTGCTTCATTGACTACGCTAAAGCTTTTGACTGTGTGGGTCACAACAAACTGTGGAAAATTCTTAGAGATGGGAATACCAGACCACCTTACATGTCTCCTGAGAAACCTGTATGTGGTCAAGAAGTAACATTTATTCATTGGTGCAATGTAATTGCAGTTTCGGACCGTGAACTTGAAATCGTTTTAACTAGGCTTAAAACATCTTTATTAATAAAAATAATAATGATTACAGTCAACACATTTTTGCCAATGAGAAATAAATCTGTTTATTCCTGTAGCATAAAAACCCTCTCTTCAGGATTCAGTTAACTCTTGGAAAGCATTTTCTGCTTCCTGCTGGTTGTGGAAGGCTTTTACCTGCAAAAAGTTGTCGAGATGCTTGAAGAAAGGGTAGTCAGTTGATGCAAGGTCAGGTGAATCTGGCTACTGAGGCAAAACTTCAGAGCCCAATTTGTTCAACTCGTGAACCGTTGATTATGCGGCATGCTGTCGGGCGTTGTCACGGGGAAGAACTGGGCCCCTTCTGTTGACCAATGCCAACTGCAGTCATTGCAGTTTTTACTGCATCTCATCAATTTGCTGAGCATACTTCTCAAAGGTAATGGTTTCACCAGGATTCAGAAAGCTGTAGTGGATCAGACTGGCAGCAGACCACCAGTGACCATGATCTTTTTGGTGCAAATCTGGGGCTTTGGGAAGTGCTTTGGAGCTTCTCGGTCAACCCTTGAGATGGCCATCACCAGCTGTCATATAAAATCCACTTTTTGTCACAATCTGATGGAGAAACGGCTTGCTATTTTGCAGACTTTGAGATGACACTTCAGAACGATTTTTTAAAATTTTTGGTCAGCTCATGAGGCAACCACTTATGGAGCTTTTTCACCTTTCCAATTTGCTTCAATACTAAATGACCACAGAATGGTCAACGTTGAGTTCTTTCACAACTTCGATGACGGTTCTTGGTTGTTGTCAGCTGCCTATGGCAGGCCATTGCACTCCTCATCTTTTGAGGCTTTTGTCTCCTTTGTAAAACTTGAACCGCCACGGCACTGTATATTCGTTAGTTTCTGAGCCAAATGCATTGGTGATGTGAGTGTCTCTGCTGTTTTATGACTCATTTTGAACTTGAATCAAGAAACTGATAAAATCTGCTTTTTGTCTAACATCATTTCCCTAAGTATAAACAGCAAATAATGTCATTAGCAAAAAAATGAAGCGAGAAACACCCATTAAAATGATGTATAACATAACCACATATATTTAAGAATGTATTCTAATATCAAATGGTAAAGTTCTACAGAGCAGAACTGCAGTTACTTTTGCACCAACCTAACAGAACCAGACATGGAACAACTCACTGGTTCAACACTGTGAAAGCGGTATGACAAGGCTATCTATTGTCACCCTGTTAATTTAACTTATATGAATTGTACAACATGTGAAATTCTGGGCTGGATGAATCACAAGCTGGAATCGATTGCTGGGAGAAATATCAAAAGCCTCAGATATGCAGATGATATCACTATAATGGCAGAAAGTGAAGAGAAACTAAAGAGCTTCATAATAAAGGTGAAAGAGGAGAGTGAAAAAGCTAGCCTATAATTGAATATTCAAAAACTAAGATCATGGTATCTGGTCCCATCACTTCATGGCAAATAGAAGGGGAAAAAGTGAAAGCAGTAAAGACTTTATTTTTTTTGGTCTCCAAAATCACTGCAGATGGTGACTGCAGCCATGAAATTAAAAGACGCTGCTCCTTGGAAGGAAAGCTATGACAAACCCAGACAGTGTATTAAAAAGCAGAGACATCACTTTGCCGACAAAGGTCCATATAGTCACAGCTTTGGTTTTTCCAGTAGTCATGTACAGATGCGAGTTGGACCATAAAGAAGGCTGAGCACCAAAGAACTGATCCTTTCAAATTGTGCTGGAGAAGACTCTTGAGAGTCTAGTCAAAGCTATGGTTTTTCCAGTGGTTGTGTATGGATGTGAGAGTTGGACTGTGAAGAAAGCTGAGCGCCGAAGAATTGTTGCTTTTGAACTGTGGTGTTGGAGAAGACTTGAGAGTCCCTCGGACAGCCAACCAGTCCATCCTAAAGGAGATCAGTCCTGGCTGTTCATTGGAAGGTCTGATGCTGAAGCTGAAACTCCAGTACTTTGGCCACTTGATGCAACGAGCTGACTCATTGGAAAATACCCTGATGCTGTGAAGGACTGAAGGCAAAAGGAGAAGGCGACAACAAAGGATGAAACGGTTAGACGGCATTATCGACTCAATGGACGTGAATATGAGCAAACTCTGGGAGATAGTGGAGGACAGAGGAGCTTGGTGTGCCGCAGTCCATGGGGTGTCAGAGGCCTACACAACTTAGCAACTGAATAGCAATGTATTTGATTACATGCTCAACACTGTGAATTTTACCTTAGGTGCTGAATATTTTTGCTTTCCTACAAATATTCTTGAGCTTTGTTCTGGAACATACCTAAACTTAGAAAGAGTATGACCCTCTTGAGTCTTGCTTTTAAACATTACTTAGATGGGACCAGAACGTTGTTTAAACTAGGGCTCTTTCGTAATACTAACACACGACCTTTTGTTTGTTTTTATCCTCAGTGTCTTTTAAAAACCTTATTTTGCATTAGAGTGTAGCTGATTAACAGCAATTGTGAGAGTTTCAGGCGGACAGCAAAGGTACTCAGCCACATACATACATGTACCCGTTCTCCCCGAACTCCCCTCCCATCCTCGCTGCCGTGGAACAGTAAGCAGAGCTCCCTGTGCTGTACAGAAGGTCCCTGTTGGTTGTCCTAAAACAAGACCCTTCTGAATCGAGCAGTCCCAGGAATCACGAGTTTTTCCAGTTTGGCTGGTAGAAACGGGTACTATTCCCGGCCCTGGATGGGCTCTGAGGAGTGTTTTTTGTATTGTCTTGGGCATTTCTTTACCTGGCTTTGGACGGTTTCTAACACATGCACCTGTTAAGCAGCACTCTGCTGGACACTTGAGGGAAGCCATCTGCGGGCCTCTGGAGTTCCTGTGGCGCGCTCTCTCTGGCTCTCTGACCGGGAGTCCCGGCTGCCCCGTCTTCCCAGACTGTGCCCCATCTCCTCAGTTTGCTGGCCCGCTCTGTGCCTTGCGGCTGTCGGACTCTGGCCCAGTGCACTGGGCCCCTCGCTGTTTCCCGTCTCTCAGAGATCACTGCCCTTATTGCTGACGTCCAGTGTCTTAGGAACTATTGTTTCATATATTTTGTCCAGTTTTTGGTTGTTTCAAGAAGGAAGTAAATCCAGTACCTGTTATTCCAGTTTGGCCAGAAGCAGATTGTCAGATTAAATCTTAAATGAATATTACTCTTTCAGTTTAATTTTCCAAAACATGGGTTAAAACTTTCTGATGATGTTATCTCCAAGCGAGATTAGTTTTCAGGAGCAAGCCCATATCTTAATGTAAGCAGTACCAGATGACTTCTTAATCCTTTGCGGCTGTTTATAAACCTGCTGTGATGGTATCTTCCTGTTCCATGTAAAGCTGTGTTCTAATAAAGACTTAAATTCATTTAGTGTGTAGATGCTGTACCTTAATGATCAATTTTTTCCCAACCTATTATCTTTATCCTCCTCTCCCTGCCAACCAATGGTGAAGATATAATGAAACTGGTGATGAGGCATTGTAAATAGTCCCTGCAGTCTTTTGGAAAACAAACTGAACTATATATTAAAAGGCAAAAAAGAAAAAAATGATTATATCCTTCGAGTCATTAACCCCACTTATAGAATTATAGCCAATGTAAATAAGATACATAAAAGCTATCTCTCTGAAAATGTTAATCATAGTGCTAATATACTGGAAAAATTGGAAATAATTTTTAAAAATCGTACTTGATTTACTTCATTATTTTCAGATGTACAGCAAAGTGGTTTTTTTAGATTATATTTCATTACAAGTTATTACAAGATACTGAATTTCCTGTTATACCGTAAATCCTTATTGCTTATCTGCTTTTTGTATAGTAGTTTTATCTGTTAATTCCATATTCCTAATTTGTACCCCCTTCCCTCCCTCTCCCCTATGATAACTATATGTTTGTTTTCTATGGCTGTGAGCCTGTTTCTGGTTTGTATATGGATTCATCTGTATTATTTTTTACATCCCACATATAAGTGATATCATATAGTAACTGTCTTTATCTGCCTAACTTCGTTATAACACTTCTAGGCGCATGCCTGTTGCTGTCAATGGGAATGTTTCATTTTTTTGGCTGAGTTATATCCCACTGTGCATCTGTGTGCCACATCTTTTGAGCCAGTCATGCACTGACGGGCATTTGGTTGCTTCTCTGTCTTGCTATTGTAAATGGTGCTGCTGTGAACATTAGGGTACACATATCTTTTCAAATTAGAATTTTTGCCTTTTCCAGATAATTATCCAGGAGTTGGATTACTGGGTCACATGCTAGCTCTATTTTAGCATTTTAAGGAACCTCCAAACCTCTTTTACCATAGTGGCTGCACAAGTTTACATTCCCCCCAAAGAGTAGGAGAGCTCTCTTTTCTCAACACCCTCTCCAGCATTTTCAGACTTTTTAAATGATGATCATTTTGAATAGTGTGAGGTGATACCTTTCTGTGGTTTTGACTTGCATTTCTCTAATGATGAGCAATGATGAGCATCTTTTCATGTGTATGTTGGCCATTTGTATGTCTTCTTTGGAAAAATGTCTGTTTAGGATTTCTGCCCATTCTTTGTTTTTACAATATTGAGTTTTATGAGCTGTTTGGAGATTCTGGATAGTAACTCCTCGTTGGCCACATCACTTGCAAGTATTTTCTTCCATTCCTTAGGTTGTCTTTTTATTTTGTTGATGATTTCTGTGCAAAATCTTTTTAAGTTTGATCAAGTCCCATTTATTATTGCTTTTATTTCTTTATTGCTTTGGGAGACTGATCTAAGAAAATATTTCTACAATTTATGTCAGAGAATGTTTTGCCTATGTTCTCCTCTAGGAATTTTATGGTGCCATGTCTCACATTTAGGTCTTCAAACCATTTTGAGTTTCTTTTGTATATGGTATGTGGGAGTGTCCTAATTTCATTGATTTACATGTAGCTGTTCATGTTTTCCAACACCACACGGTAAAGACGCTGCCTTTTCCCCACTGTATATTCTTACCTCCTTTGTTGTAGACTAATCGACTGTATGTGCATGGGTTTATTTCTGAGGTCTATTCTGTTCCATTGATCTATGTATCTGTTCTTAATGTCAAAATAGGTACCCAATAAAAGGTTTTAATATCCAAAATATATTTAAAAACGACTACAACAGCAAAGAAACCCAAACAACCCAATTTGAAAATGAGCAAAGACTTGCATAGATTTTCTCCAAGAAGATTTATAGATGGCTAATAAATGAAAAACATTCAGTATCAGTAGCTATTAGGGAATGCAAATCAAAACCACGGTGCGATACCACTTCATACCCATTGTGCTAAGTCGCTTCAGTTATGTCTGACAGTACGCAACCGTGTGCACTATAGCTTGCTAGGCTTCTCTGTCCATGGGGATTCCCCGGGCAAGAATACTGGAGTGGGTTGCCGTGCCCGCCTCCAGGGGCTTTTCCCGACCTAGGGATCGAACCTGCATCTCTTCATGTCTCCTGCATTGGTAGGCGGGTTCTTTACCACTAGTGCCACCTGGGAAGCCCTAATAACCATTAGTATCGTTATTATAAAGACACAGAAGATAACATCTGGTAAGATATGGAAAAACTGAAATTCTTGAGTGGGAATTTCTAGTGGGCATTTCTGGGAATGTGAAAGGGTGCAGCTACTGTGGAAAACAGACCCTCAAAGTGTTAAATATATTACCATGTAACCCAGTAATTCCACTTTAAGGTATATACCCCCAAAGAACTGACATGGGGACTCAGACACTTGCACTTCAGTGTTCACAGCAGCAGCATTCGCAACAGCCAAAAGGTGGAAACAACCCAAATATCCCTCAAGAGATCAATGGATAAACAGTGTTGCAAGGCTACATATCCATAAGCCATAAAAAGGAAGGAAATTCTGGCACATGTAACATGGACGAACTCTGAAGGCTTTATGCTAAGTGAAAGAAGCTAGACACCAAAGAACCAAGCCTGTATGAGCCCACTTGTATGAGGTACCCAAGCAGTCATACTCACATAGAGAATAAACGGTGGTTCTCAAGGCCTGGAGATGGTGTTGTTTAACAGGTGCAGAATTTCAGTTTGTGCTGAAAATAAATTCTGGAGATGGATGGCAGTGATGGGTGCACAAAACTGGAATTGTACTTAAAGCCGCCGAACCATACACTTAAAAATGGTTAAATGACGAATTTTGTTACGTGTATTTTACCACAAAAAGTATACATCTTTGTTAGATGTGTATATATGTGTGTATGTGTACACGTGTATGTACCTCATTAGTAACTCACATTCCAAAAAAGAGTAGCCTGAGGAGTGCTGATCAGCCATCCCGCCTGCTCCCCTCTCTCCCCAGGAGTGACACACGCGGCCATCTGGGCGGCCTGCATTTCTTATCTCAGTGCCGCGGTTCCCCCTGAGCTGAGGACGTCTGCTCAGGGCATCCTGCAAGGCCTGCATCTGGGTTTGGGGAGAGGCTGTGGTGCCATGATTGGAGGCGTGTTAGTCAACTTTTTTGGTAAGGATGGCTTGCTTTCTTTCCCTTTCTTCTTTGATGAAACCTTAAAAATTTTCAGCAACACCTCCATAAACGCTCAGGTTATTACTGAAGATCGCCAGAAGCTAGACTCTCGTTTTCATATTCTTTTTCTAGCTTTCACAGTAGTCAGAATTGCAGTGCAGTGTGCTTCAGTAGTTAAGAGGATTAGAGCAGACAGACAGTTAACCGCAGTGCAACCCAGGTACCTCAGAGGAGCCAAACAAAGGAACAAGCCCGCGTGATTTTGGTGTGAAGTGCCCTAAACCTGTTGATGAAAACGCTGGAGAAAAGAGAATCATCACTGTTTCTCCATCTGGCTTTGGTGACCTCCCTGCGCCTGTGGTAACAGTCTGTCTGCTCCATCAGCTCCCCCTTACCGGAAATACAGGGGCCGAGGTGGAGGTGGGATTATTCTGCTCCAGGATCTTGGACTACTCAGTCATCTATAGAAGGTGGGCTCAGAGATGTCTGAATTTATAGCACCTATTGAGCTTGGCTGTTTTAACTACAGATTAATAGGACTGTTTATAACAGGTAGATG
This sequence comes from Bos taurus, assembly GCF_002263795.3. NCBI lineage: Eukaryota > Metazoa > Chordata > Mammalia > Artiodactyla > Bovidae > Bos > Bos taurus. The sequence goes on along the minus strand of NC_037329.1, from coordinate 5,824,700 downwards.
GCCTTTATGAAGAAGAGAGCCCACTGCATTTGAAAAAGGCACTCAGAGACAGTCCCTTTATTTTATAAATGCAGTCTGATCAATGACAGATATGCAATACCAGCTCTTGGGTCTCTTGACAACTACCCAGACTTGTTTTTCCTTCGGTATGAAGCTAACGGCCACTTGCCATTCTCTGCTCTGCTGCCTTTGTCAGCTTTAGAACATCTACAGGCCTGGGTGAGGGCTACCCGCCTTTCCAGGAACTACTCTCTAGAGTGTCACTTGTTTTCACAGGGGCTGCTGCAACCTTCCGAGGAATTGGCATGGCCTGCCTGGTGATCCTCCTGCTCTTTGCCCTGATCCAGTGGCTGGCAGTACCAGATGAGGAAGAAGGTAGACATGTTCATTGATCCTTAATGGTTCTAAAGGCTGAAGCCAAGGGGAGTTCTGCACATACCCCTGAGAAACCCAGAGGTGGTAACAATGTGCCACAGACCTGCGTGGCTCTGAGCTCGTGTGCACCACGGCTGGAGAGATGCCACTTGCTGTGTTGAAAAGAATACTGGTTGTTTAAATAAAACGGGGTTTTCTTCCTTTTGTTTTGTCTTATGGTACAAGGTACTGGGGAAAGTATTGGTTTTAAATTTCTCTGGTATTCTAAAGAGATTTAAATTTTAAATACATAAAGGACTGTACAGTCATTTTACTATTAGGGACAGGAAGTGGTATTCATCTCTGTGCCTTAACTTCATCTGAAAAAAAAAAAAAGCCTAAACGTTAATTTGAAGTCTTCCCTTAATTAGGCATGAGAGTGAAAATGGTAGCTGCTTAGTCGTGTCCAACTCTTTGTGACCCCATGGGCTGTGGCCCACCAGGCTCCTTGGTCCATGGGATTCTCCAGGCAAGAGTCCTAGAGTGGGTTGCCATTCCCTTCTCCAGGGGATCTTCCCAACCCAGGGATTGAACCAAGGTCTCCTGCATTGCAGGCAGATTAGATATGGACTTCATTAAAATTACTATACACTAAGGTTATATCCAATATAATATGTGGATGAAAACAAGTTTTCAACTTATTTGGGCGGTGAACTTTTTAATTTGTTTTTGAATGAAGAAGGCCAACCATTAAAACAAATATTCTTTCTCAGCTCCTGAGTCCTGAAACAGGCTCATCTTCTATGGTGTCTTGTCCTTTGAGGAGCATTTGCCTCAAGTACTCAAAGTGCTTCTATTAAGAGAAAAACTAACTTGTTACAGAAACCCCAGAGACAAATTTTAATGCCAACAAGTTACTCAGTCAGAAAGACCAATGCTGACTTTTCTCAGTCTTGTTCTACCATAATCCTAACCACATCATATCTCTTACATAGCTTGGTCCATGTCTTCAGTAGAAGTCTGATAAAAGCATCTGTCATGTGATTTTCCCATTTTGATGCTTATCTTTACAATTTCAGTTACTTTAAGTGGGCTGAAGCTATAACCTATGCCCCACAAATATGATATACTGATACATTAACAATACGTTTCAAAAATATGTTCATGTCTGTTAGGCTCTGTAAGACCTGGAAGGCAGACATCACATTCATTTGCTCAGTAATCTCCACCAGGTAGAGAAGCCTCCCTTGCTGCACTGCAACTTGCTGACATTCCCAAGCACACTAGAATGGGCTTATCAAGGTTGTCTGTTTATTTTTTACTGTTTATATATACTTACATGCATCTGTTTAAATATGCAGAAAATTGACAAATGATTTAAACACGATTTTCTCTCCAGACAAGACGATGTTGGCAGAAAGGATTCCTGTTCCTTCTAGCCCTGTTCCCATAGCAACCATCGACTTGGTCCAACAACAGACAGAAGATGTTATGCCACGCACTGAGCCCAGACTTCCCCCCAAGAAAACCAAGCACCAGGAAGAACAGGAGGATGTGAACAAGCCAGCCTGGGGGGTCAGTTCCTCTCCCTGGGTGACCTTTGCCTACGCACTCTACCAGATCAAAGAGTTGATGCAGCTCACGAGGGACAGCCGTGCTTCTGAGATACAGCCTCTCCAGGTAAAGGTCCTCTGCCCCACCTTACACGGGCCTGGTTGTTCCAGATGTTCGTTCAGCGAAACTTCTGGGAGGTCTGACGGGGGAAATAAACATGCAGACAGGTAATTTCAGTACTTTCGTGACAAGTGTGTTACAGAGGTGTATACAAGGTCTCATAGGGAAAACTCTGCCTTACACAGTTCAGAAAGGCCTCCAGAGAAGACAGTACTTCTTGAAAGAAGTTCATTCTGATTTTCTATATTTCTTTAAAATGTCTGTGTTGATGGACACTAGTTACTGTGTGGATATATGGTTCTTGCCTTGGTGGATTATATATATATTAATCTCTAATTTAAAAATCCTAGTGGGGACTTTCTATATAGTAGTATGTCAATAAATATCTGATGAATTAGTTAGTACTCTGAGCCACTGTAGGCGTCTTATAGGATACCCGAGTGGAGTGTGGATTTGCTGGTGGGCTCACCTCAAAGATAAAAAGTGTGGTTTTTCTTATCCTTAGAGTTGTGGTCTCTCCTGAGTAGAGTCGAATCGCATGGATAAAACATTGTAGGTAATTGTCACTGAAGCTATATTAATACTTTTGGAAAATGATTAAGTGTGACTTCGTTTAGCCAAAGTAACGAGTTTAACGTCCCTGTGTTCTTTTAATCAAATCATTCTCTTTCATGGGATGAATCGTCAGTTTTATATCTAGAGCAGTTTCAGAGGACACAGGAGGAAAAAAAATAAAGGAGAAAGACTTAAAGAGTACTTTGATAATTTCTTTAATTTGAAATACATTAATTTATCACAATTTTGTAAACTAACATAGTATTTCTATAGCTTAAACCAAATCTGATTCTTTGCTGGTAACGTCTAGTCCATGTATGATCTTACTGGTCTATCAAGATAAACTCATGCAAATCCTCTGCTCACAAGTCAAGAGGGACGATAAGAGGGTGGAAGACCGTATGAAGGAGGTGAAGCAGGAGAAAAAAATAAGGTCTTCTGCCCAAACGGCAGTGTTTTCATACTTCGGACACTTATCCTCATTTTCACAGAAGCCTATGAGGCTTAAGTATCATGAAACATTTTTTTCTGGTATGTTAAGATTAATTAAAACTAGCTGGTATAACTTATAAAGAAGTCATCATACGATTTTTTCTTTCACATTTTAGAATCAATTACAGAAATAAAACTTTTTTTTTTTGGTGCTTAGCTATTTGAAGTGATGGGTATTAGTTTGGAGGGCAATCCATTAAACAAAAACAAAAACATATTTTTTGATTTTCAGAAACCAGGAATGTGGTATTTTACAGACATGGTGTAGGTGATGTTCTGGAGTGATAGGTGCTCCCTCAAACCAGCTGGTCACATAGGGGCTCATTTACTTTTTTTTTTTTACATTGATGTTCCACCTTATTTGTTTAGTTAAATACACATCAGGATTCTTCATTTCAGGACCTTTCTTTTCCTGGTCCCATCTCCAAGGCCGAGAACGCCTTCCTCACTCCCTGTTAGACAAGGTGCCTTCCAGCCTTGAATGCTCTGGCCTCAGCAAACGGCATGAGTTTCCATTCCATGCTGCTCACCCAGCGACTTGCCACAATGGCCAGTGGTGGCCCAGGAAGCATCTGCTGATGTAGACTGTTTTCCTCAGAGTAACAGGCATTTTGGTAGTAATGTATCCTTTATCCACAAGGTACATCTGCTTACAGTGTTTATGTTTTTCATGCGGCTTTGGCAGTTGCACGTAGGAAAGGAGATGAAAGGTAAGCCGTTCCACCCTTATTCCTCAATTACTTGTTTCCTGAAGTCGCTGCTTCAGGATGCTCTCCCCATGCTGCCTCTGTCTTACCTGAAAGCATATAAAAAGTTTGCTAGCACTGACCATGGGGCATATCCTATCTTTACCTTCCAGGGGACCAGTGAGAATCAGAAAACTTCTGCAGCTGGTGGAGCCCAGCCTGGACCATGTGAGGCTCCCCCTGACCCACCTAGAAGCCAGCCATCCCCTCCAGCAGCCGCATCTCAGACGCAGAGCAGCCCTGCTCACCCCAGTGTGGACCCGCGCGCAGAAGACAGTGAGGACCACCAGGCTCCGCCTGCCGCTGGGGGACACTGAGGCGTCCCGCTCACCTCACACCCTGCATGGAGCTGGGCTCCTCTGCCAGGACGGAGGGAGAGGCGCCTGAACCCAGGACACGCCTCACTTGAGGAGCATAGCGCCACATACGCTTCTAAACACCTGAACTCATCACCATGGAGACACTCACACACACAGGAGCTGCAGTACATATTGGCAGAAGCAGGCCACCTCCCCCAGCCCCACCGGAGTCACGGGGGAAAACGGAGTCAGTGAGGGCTTTCGGTTCTGGGTTTGTAGGTTAAGGACCACAGGACTTCTCTGCCAGGGCAGTAAGAGTTGGAGCCAGCAGTTACACTGAATGGGTGGAGGGGAAGAAAGTGTTTCAAGGTGAATGCTGATGTAAGTTCCCTCTTCTGATTATTTATTCTGATTATTTGGTTCTTAATGCAAACGGGGAAGAAACAGAATACATCTATAATTTTGTTTCTTTTAAAAAGAACCATTTAAAAATTATAAGACTTATTTTAAAAGTAACCAGATAAAAGTTGGTAGCATCTATGTTTTTGTTTAATACGAAAGAAAAAAAAAAAAAGGAAAAAGTTTCGTTAGAAACTCGGGATATCTCTAGGAAATATATTTTTATATGTGTATGGTATATAATGAAAATAGTCAATTCTTGGAGCAGCAAAAGCTGTTACTGACCACTGCAAGCTAAGCTGAGCTTTAAAATGCCTTCTGTTTTAAATGGGCTTTAAGACCAGAGGAAGGAATATTTGAAATAAACCAACCAACTCAGTATGCTGTGGCTTGATAGACAAAGGTTTACTAAATATATTGATACTGTAAATAGCCTCTATCACTATTTACAGCTTTCTAGTGATTTGGGCTCTAATTAGCTGATGGAATAAAACAAACACAAAATCAATGAATTCCTAAGGGTTTCTTTTAATTAAGCAGTACTACTTACAAATAACAGTATAAGATTTAAGTGCCTGGGGAGGGATACAATTTTTTAAAATTACATAATGGCTCAGTTTTTGTTTTGTTTTTGGTGAGGGGAAAAGGTGGTGACAGGAAGCCAGGAACGGGAAAGACAGAAATAAGAAGTTAAGTACACTTTCCAATGACCTAAGACACAAATATCAGTACATTCTTTCCCATGAAGACACAGTCAGACACTGGACAGTTCAGGTATGAGCACACTACTGGGATACTGCAGCTACAGTCAGGACAGTGGCCAGGTGACTCCTGCGTAGAGCATGCTGCTAAAAATGAACGCTGAGGTTACAGGAAGCCTTGGGGGAGGGCTGTGGACAAGGGAACACGGCTTCAGCTGAAGGAAGGTCAGTTACACAGTGTCTACGATACTGTGGATGAGCACAGAGGAGAGGAAAGAAAAGAACAGAGTTAAAAATGAAAAACTCACCTTCCTCTCTGACCCCAACTAGGCAGGACCAACTGTAAAGTAAGGGCTTCCTCACGACACCGCACTTCTGCCCACAACAGCATCTGGGAGAAGGCACTCTACACTTGGATATCTAGCTTTACCACAGCACACAGCCTAAAAATAAAATAATGGGAAGGAACAGAATTAAGCAAATAGTTATTTTTGCACTTGACTGAAATGTACTGTACTGTAAATTATCATAACTCATTTTAAGTGACCTTTAAAAATCAGATGTATTTATTATGCTTATGTAATTATAGAAATAGAGAGACGGGTGACAGGCTGAACCTCACCTATGAATATACAGTATGTGGATTTGTGAAACTGACTGTAGGAAGTCAAAAAACTTCTACTGTGTCTTGTGTTTACAGTTCTGATTTATTCCTCTGAAAAGCCTGCTGTTTTGGAAATGCACAGTTGACATGTTCAAATAAACCTAACCATTTTTAAATATTTCCTAAATGATAATGATGTGACCAAACAAATAAAAGTCCCTTGCTCTGTAATGAATGAGATCAAATTCTACAGACCTTTATTATGAGACATTTACTCTGAGAGCTGATTCAACAATGCAGTAATTTCCAACCTTTCAGAACAGACACCTTCATGGGTTTGTAGACTTTGTGACTTCTGTCCTTAAAGTGCCATTAAAAAATAGAGTGCAAATTAAATTTTGATTTGATAATTTTATAATCCCTTTTGAGAACCCCTGGAAATACCTAGGGAAGTCACAAAGCCCAGGCTGGCAATCAGTGCCTTAATGACCTGTTTCATATTTTTCCCTTAATTGTAGAAAAAGTAAATCAGGCAAAGCGCTGAGCGCATGTGGTATCTGAAGAGGTTAGTTGCGAATTAGTAAACTATTGCTCAGAGCCTTCAGTAGATAACAGATGACCCTAACACACATACCTCCACCTACCAAAAAAACCTCATGAAAAGTATAAGGAATTCACAGGAAGATCACAGCCTTACTGGCTTATTCATCTTGTCATGGGCCACAGGAAGCAGAATGCTGTTGAAGTGCTTCCCTCTGATGGCAGTTCCTCCAAAACTGCCAGGGTGGAGGCTGCCATGGCGCTGGGACCATTATTTAAGCAGTATTCCTTGCAGTGGATCTGGAGTTAGGCAGCGATTCTGGGAGGTTAGTTACTCACAGGAAGCCACACCCGTTGTTACCGGGTGCTTGCAGTGTGCTGATGACCTTGTTCTTCTGCCTTACAACCACCCGCTGTGATACGTATCACTGTCCCCACGTTAAGTATGAGGATTCTGCAGCTAACTCAGCTTATGTTATGGGGCCCAGGTCACAAAGCCAGGATTCAAAACTCAAACCCACCTAATGTCCACCCAGGACTTTCCCTGACCCCAGGAGGCGGGGAGGCCTTCCCTGCTTCTGTTGTGGTAAAATGAGCCTGAAGAAAAGCCCTGGTCATTCTGAATCCCCCCCTCACGTGCCTGGTACTCACAGGGCACGGTTGTAGCTCCATTTAGGATCCCTAGATATTCCAGATACGTGGAAGTCCAGCACCTTCAAACTCCAGCTGTTAGTCGTGAGTGCCACCCTGGGGGTAACTTGGAAGGTTTGGCAACCTGCAGAGAAAACTTGGAGGTCAGCGGGGATTCTGAAGACCAATGCCATGGAGTCAGGAAGGGCCAGCTGACACATCCACTGCTCCATGTCCTGAGGCGACAGCCTTGTAGAAGAGCGCCCTCTAGTGTGGCAGCCATAAGCCACAAGCAGTTCTTAAGTGGTTGCCATGTGGCTAGTACATCCGAGGAATTCAATTTCTCTTGCTGTTTAAACCGCCACATGTGGCTCCTGGCTATTATGCTGGACATGCAGAAACAGAGGAAGAAACCACCTTTGGCAGATCTCTGGGTCTTAGTTTTCTCATCTTCACTGTGAAAGGCTGGACCCTAAAATTAACATTATTTTGTGAAGAGGCATTACGTTACACCACCTCATGTGGTTTTAAGGACAAAATGACAAGGTTATCAGCACACAACAAGCGCCCAGTAACAATGGGTGTGGCTTCCTGTGAGTGACTAACCTAGAATCACTGCCTAACTCCACATCGACTCTTAGGTTGTGACAGAGCTGAATGTAGGGAAGCAAAAGATGGTTTTCTCTTCAGAAATTCTTCTGTTCCTGGGTGCGAGAAATGGAGAAAGCTACTTCTGAAGCCCCAGAGCAGTCCTGTGAACCCCTGGCTCAAGAATCCCAAATCACCAGGCAGACTGGAGAAAGGCTGGTGTCTGGACAGACAGAGAATAAAGGGGGAAGGGGAAGTGGGCTCTCAAATCACAAAGCGACTTACCTTACGCAAGGACAAACTGTGATTTAAAGTAAGACTTTAAACCAGTAAGCCAGAAACTTGGTGATGTCCAGAGGGGGAAGATATGAGCCAGACCAGGTGAGTACCTTATTCTCACTCAGCTCCCATCTCCTTCAGGTGTGAATGCAGGACCACTTACCCCACTGTGGCTCCAGGGAGGTCCCCACTTTCTGACGGCAACCCAAGGACCTCTAGAGTGCTGGCCATGGAGCCCCACCGTGTGGATGTGCGTCTCGCTGCTGCCAGTGGGGACTTACACCTGGAAGTAACCTGTGTGGCATCAGGGACCTCCTCTGTAAAGTCAAGGTCATCAAGCATCGGCCTTACTTCTGATGTCTAAATGACATGCCTTACACACAGTACGCACTCCATAATACTGCCAGCATTCTTGTGTGGCAGACAGACACAAATGCTGTCTCATTTCTCCAATCAAGTTCCAGCTCTGAGTATTTTGTGACATTTGAATCCACTGCACGCTGGATTATGCATGCATAATCTATAGTACCACAGATTAGTATTATCTATCTATAGTACTATAGATATAGTACTCTAGTACTATGTTACATGCTTACCTATACCCAGTAAGCTGTCTAATAAGGCATTCCATTATTAGTTCCATTGGAACTTATTCTAATAAGTTCCAACATGAACTGTAAACATTAAGTGATCAGAGATATTAAAGGATAAAATTAATCAAAACATAAGTTGAAGAGGATGGGGGGATAAATGACAAGTAATGTTATATGCCAACAAACTGGGCAACCTAGAAGAAACAAATTTCTAGAAACATACAGCCTGCCAAGACTGAGTCAAGAAAAAACAAGCAATTTGAACAGATCGATCACTAGAAAAGATAGAATCTGAAATAATAAAACTCCCTGCAAACCAAACTCCAGGACCAGATGGCTTCATTGGGGAATTCTACCAAACATATAAAGGGGAATTTATACCTATCCTTCTCAAAAAAGATTTCAAAAAAATCAAAGACAAAGGAACACTCTCAAATTCATTCTGTAAGGCCACCATTACCCTGATACCAAAACCAGACAAAGACAACACAAAAAAAGAACTACAGGCCAATATCACTGATGAACATAGATGCAAAAATCCTCAACAAAATTTTAGCAAACAGAATTCAGCAACACATCAAAAAGCTAATACACCATGATCAAGTTGGGATTATTCCAGCAATGCAAGGATTCTTCAATAAACACAAATCAATCATTGTGATACACCATATTAACAAACTGATAGATTAAAACCATATGATAACCTCAACAGATGCAGGAAAAACCTTTGACAAAATTCAGTACCCATTTATGATTAAAACTCTTCAAAAAATGGGCACAGAAGGAACTTACCTCAACAGAATAAAGGCCATATATAAGCCTACAGCAAACATGAGTCTCAATGGTGAAAAACTGAAAGCATTCCCCCTAAGATCAGGAGTGTCCACTTTCACCACTGTTATTCAACATAGTTCTGGAAGTCCTAGCTATAGCAATCAGAGAAGAAAAATAAATAAAAGGAATCCAGATCAGAAAAGAAGTAAAACTCTCACTGTTTGCAGATGGCACAATACTGCACATAGAAAACCCTAAAAATAGTATCAGAAAATTACTAATCAGTGAATTTAGCAAAGTTGCAGCATACAAAATCAATACATAGAAATCACTTGCATTCTACATACTAACAATGAAAAATCAGAAAGAGCAATTAAGGAATCAACCCCATTTACCACTGCAACAAAAAGAAGTATCTGGGAATAAACTTACCTAAGGAGACAAAAGAACTGTACACAGAAAATTATAAGACACTGATGAAAGAAATCATAGACAACATAAACAGATGAAGAGCTATTCCATGTTCCTAGGTAGGAAGAATCAATATTGTGAAAATGACTACACTACCAAATGCAATCTACAGATTCAATGTGATCCCTATCAAATTACCAATGACATTTTTCACAGACCTAGAACAAAAAATTTCACAATTCATATGGAAACAAAAGACCCCAAATAGCCAAAGCAGCCTTGAGAAAGAAGAATGGAGCTGGAGGAATCAACCTTCCTGACTTCAGATTATATTACAAAGCTACAGTATGGGACTGGCATAAAAACAGAAATATAGACCAATAGAACAAGGTAGAAAACCCAGAAATGAACCCATGCACCTATGGGTACCTTATTTTTGACAAAGGAGGCAAGAATATATACAGTGGGGGCAAAGACAGCCTCTTCAATAAATGGTGCTGGGAAAACTGGACAGCTACATGTAAAAGAATGAAATTAGAACACTTCCTAACACCATACACAAAGATAAACTCAAAATGGATTAAAGACCTAAATGTAAGACCAGAAACTATAAAACTCTTAGAGGAAAACACAGGCAGAATGCTCGATGACATAAATCAAAGCAAGATCCTCATTACTTCCTAGAGTAATGGAAATAAAAACAAAAGTAAACAAGTTGGGCCTGATTAAACTTAAAAGCGTTTGCACAGCAAAGGAAACTATAAGCAAGGTGAAAAGAAAATCCTCAGAATGGGAGAAAACAATAGCAAATGAAACAACTGACAAAGGATTAATTTCCAAAATATACAAGCAGCTCGTACAACTCAATACCAGAAAAACAAAACAACCCAATCAAAACGTGGGGAAAATATTTAAATAGACGTTTCTTCAAAGAAGACATACAGATGGCTAGCAAACACATGAAAAGATGCTCAACATCGCTCATTACTAGAGAAATGCAAATCAAAACTACAATGAGATATCACCTCACACCAGTCAGAATGGCCATCGCCCAAAAGTCCACAAACAATAAATGCTGGAGAGGATGTGGAGAAAAGGGAACACTCTTGCACTGTTGAATGTAAATTGGTACAAGCCACTATGGAAGATGGTATGGAGATTCCTTAAAAAACAAGAATAAAACCACCCATATGACCTAGCAATCCCACTCCTAAGCATATACCCTGAGGAAATAAAAATTGAAAAAGACACAGGTATCCCATTGTTCACTCCAGCTCTATTTACAATAGCTAGAACATGGAAGCGACCTAGATGCCCACTGACAGATAAATGGATACAGAAGTTGTGGTACATATACACAATGGAACATTACTCAGCCATAAAAAGGAATGCATTTGAGTCTGTTCTAATGACGTGGATGAACCTAGAACCTATTATACAGAGTGAGGTAAGCCAGGAAGAGCTAGATAAACATCGTATTCTGACGCATATATATGGAATCTAGAAAAATGGTACCGAAGAATGGGCAGCAATGGAGAAACAGACACAGAGAATACTTACGGACATGGGGAGAGGGGAGGAGAGGGTGAGATGTATGGAGAGAGTAACATGGAAACTTACATTACCATATGTCAAATAGATAGCCAACGGGAATGTGCTGTATGGCTCAGGAAACTCAAACAGGGGCTCTGTACCAACCTAGAGGGGAGGCATGGGGCGGCAGATGGGAGGGAGGTTCAAAAGGGAGGGGATATATGTATACCTATGGCTGATTCATGTTGAGGTTTGACAGAAAACAACAAAATTCCGTAAAGCAATTATCCTTCAATTAAAAAATAAATAAGTTAAAAAAAAATATTATACTAAATGAAAAATGCCAGAAACCAAAGGCTACAAATTGTATGAGGCTATTGACTGAAGCTGCAGAGCAGCATGCATGCACTGATATGAAATGTTCAGAATATGCACATACAGAGAGGTGGAGAGGAGACTGCTAGGTGCTGTGGCTCCGGGAAAGAAGACTGGGGCCAAGCAGTGAGTGACTGCTGACGGGCACAGTGGTTTTTTTCAGAGTGACAGAAATGTTCTAAAATTGATTATGGCAATGGTTGTACAACTCTGAATATATTAAGAATCATGAACTGTACACTCTAAATAGATGTGTATATAAATTATATCTCAATAAGTTATTTAAAATATTTTTAATATTTAATATTACATATTAAAAATATGTAAAAGAGGAAATAAAAAAAATACAGAAAGCATCTGGCTCTTAGGGTCAGCTAAAAATACCTGTCTTACTGCAGGAGTCTTCAAAATTCTACATCCATTATGTTATTTTTGCACAGGATCCTTCTTTCAGTTGGACCAAAAAAAAAGTGATTTAAACATTGTACTTCTCTAAACTCTGGAGTAATAATCACATACAAAAAAATATAAGATCCTTTGTCTTTTCTTGATGCCATTCTGGGGGTCTTAACTCTTTCACATGTTTAGATATCAACTATTCCAAACCTCTTAAAATCTAGAATTTCTTAAATTTCTTGATTAAAAAAAAAAAAGTCATGAATTCAAATACTGTCCTAAATGTCAGATGGACACTCTCTTGTAATTCAGCCCTAAGTATTACAGGCAAACTAAACAACTAGTTCACAAAGCAATTTTTGTGATATATGTTGTAAAACCTTTAAAGAATAATATAGAATGATACGATTATTTAAACATGGCCACCTACACTACCTCTCACCCACATATGCTGGTGTCCAACAGTCCAATTTGCTAGCAATGGTGAGCTTTTACGAGGCAGCCTGTGGAAGCAGGAACACAACGAAGGTTCCCTTGTGCTCCCCAGCTACACGCCCACGGTGGCATGAGGCACAGAGCCCGTGCCAACCACCTGAGGAGGGCAGAACCCCTTTACTCAATGCAGACGAGAGACGGGAGATGTCTTGTCCTTTATGCTGCTACTCAAGGCCCCCCCCCATAGCAGAAGAGTCCATGTTTGATTCTTAAAAAGAATCAATTCAACAACATCTTAACCCCTGGGTTGCTGTGCCACATTCAGATCTTTCCTCACACCTAGGTTTTGGCCTCTTTTCCTCAGGGTCAAAGCTCACCATCAGTCTCTCACTTCATTCCAGAATTAACATCATGGATCAAGAAAAAGAAAGATCTGTTCTCTATAAGGAAGAACACAAATCTGTTTTGTAGGAAATTGTTATATATAATTACGCAATTTTAAAAAACAGGCCAGTAAACTTGAGGTTAAATTTCAACATACAAAGAAATACAAAAAGTAGTTCAACAATTTCAACGCACACACAAAGATCTAGAAAAGTAATTCTAACTTCTAATCTTAAATATATGTCTATAAAAGTCTTGTCAAAACTTTAAAATATAACCTTAGGAAATGTTTCTCTTTACTGAAGGTATCAGTTACTTGGGTATTATTAAAAAGTAAAAAAATACGTCACCAATACTGTAAGACCCAAGGCTGTGGAGAGATGGCCCCTCAGCTTGCTTCTAAAAGTCTCTTCTACCTGAATCATAGGAAGCAGTAGGGCTGGAGTTCTAGTCCCAGGGCTGCCTCTAAAAATCTCTGTGGTCTTGGATAAGTTATTTAACTTTTCCAAGTCTCCATTCCTTCACCATCAGCATTTTCTAAACATTCTGTCCAAGGAATATTAATCTCATAAAGAAGGGTTCTGTTTTCAAATTAAGTCAGAGACTGCTACACACCATTTCCCCTCTTCAGGAGGTTCACGCAACACGCATTAGCATTACTGAAGGCTCCGAGAAGTCCTGCAGCATCCATCCTGGTTGACCTCAGGATCGCTTACCTGCTAACACTGCAGCATCCTGTGGACTACACTTTGGAAAACACTGGTCCAGCATATCCCAGGTCTCTTCCAGCCCTGACACTGATAACAGGCAGGAAGAGCAGTGCACTACTTTGTTGCAGGTTCTGAGGTTTAAGAGAGGCTTTAATGACCTGGAGTTGACAAGGAACTTATTCACATTGACTAGACCTTTGAAGATCAACACGATTCCCTTGTTCCTAACGAGAGTCTTCATTCAAGGAAAGTGATAATGATCGTCACACAATCTCAGTGGCCGCCTACAGGACAACACACAGAACTGACCAAGAAGGATCAGTTATCTTCAATGAAGTTTAGCTTTCCTTTCCGGTATGGTTTGATGTTTCTCTGTGGCGAGCGCTTTGGCCACTGTTCCTTGGACAGTTCTGCCCGCCCGCCCATGCCCACTTCCTTGTCCAGGATGAAGTCACTGTGCAGGCAGACTGTCAGGAGTCCTCAGGTGAAAGAGCTGCTCTTCCAAGAAGGCACCCCCAAGGCCATACTGTTCTTCATGGAGCCTCACTTCTTCAGGCGACAAGTGGCTTCCTCCCAGAACGAAGTCTGCAAACCTAGTATTTGTTTTAAAAATAAAGTTAATGTTATCACAGAAAGCTTTATTTGGAAGATAACATGTTCCCTGGCTACTTATCCCCCTTAATGAAATTTGGCTTTGCATCAGTACAGGATGGCATTTGCACAGTGGGTGTGAGAACAGGAATGGCTGTGTGCTCCTCCAGACATTCAGGAAAGGATCAGGAAGCAGGCAGACTTGGAAGCCCAGGTGCTGCGAAACAGACCCACTCCAGTTTTCTAATTCCTTTTCTCTCTTATTAAATGTATTATTTACTATTTTAGTGTCTTTCCCCCTTCGATTTTTAATTTGAGAGCGCTGCTGTTTGGATAAAGCAATGAAGAAGGAAAAACAGTAAAGAAAAGAGGCTGGGGCAGAGCTTTCTTTCTTGGTGAACTTTATAAATGAGTTTCCAGCCCTAAAGCATGAGAAGCAGATGACGCATCCCATTCTGTCTCCCTTCTCCTATGAGTGGTCTTTATGGCCTTCCCTATATAATACATCAGATCAACATTTACTCCGACCCTGGCAGTTCTACGGTGCAATGCAGAGCACTGAAGCAAAAGAAGCTCGATAGCTTCCATGTCATGTTACCCGGGAAGCTGTGTTTCTAGCCTTAAGTACCTGGTCCAAACTGCCATGTTATTTCCGGGGTAACGCCAACCCAGCTGTGGTGTGGGCAGCGGGGCAAGGCTTACTTTTTCGGCTCCTGGAGCCTGGAGACCGCCAGCCAGGACGGGAAGCCGGGGCTGCGGCAGGCCTGGCGGAGCTCCTCCAGGGCGCAGGTTGTGGCGGCATCAGCTTGTTCCCTGTACTCATCTTCAGTAAGAAACTTCACCGCCGGCTTCTCTGATGTAAACCATTTCTTCATTTTCCTAAAACAGGCAGCATTTGGTTGCTAGATTCCTGGCCATATCTCGTTGCTCAATTCAACTCTTAAGATTTATAAAAATACATGTCTTAGAAAGTAATAATTCTTAACTTCCTCTATATCATACTATACTTATTTCTCTTGTTATCCCAATTGAAGTTTATAGAACGTGTAATTTGGGCCTAACTGCACACTCCCCCTCTTCCTGGACCAGCTTAAATAATGTCCTAAGGCACCGAGGATCCTTTTTCTCTTTTTTGGGCTGAGGCATCTTCACTGCGGCCCATGGGATCTTTAGCTGTGGCATGCAGACTTAGTTGTGGCACGTGGGATCTAGTTCCCCAACCAGGGACTGAGCCTGGGCCTCCTGCATTGGAAGTGTAAAGCCTTAGCCAACTGGATCACCAAGAAGTCCTGAGCATCAATTTCTGATAGAGACATAATTGTATTTTTCTTCCTCGGTGCTTTCAAATCAGGCAATTAAAAACCTGGCTTCTTTTTGCCTGCCCTGCTGATTTTCTTGGGCACCAACAGCAGCAAACCTTTGAGATGACCTTTTATGGAGACCCAGCAGAATCACTTGCCACTGAGTCTCAACAGAGAAGCTGGGAAGATGTGCGGGGTATGGCCTCCACCTAGTGGTGCAGACACTGACTAACCTCAGAGGAAGTAAATACACTTCCCCCGAGTACAAGGGTCCTGTACACACAGTAATTCATAATATTAAAATCATTATTCTTTTGCTACATATGGAAGGGCTCACAAATGGAACTTTTTTCCAACCAAAACAGTCCTAGAAGAATCTCATAAGGAATGGTAATGATGAAGAGGTTTTAACACATATATTTATCAGTGAGTTTTAAAAAAATGTTTTAGGTGGTTTAAAATTTAACCAAAGATTCCCAAATACAAATGAGCAACAAAATCACCAGGAGGTGTTTTAACGTATGTTTGCTTCCTTGAGGTTTGGGGCCTGAACATCTGTAAACTTTTACAGCTCGTCTGCTGGTTGATAAACTGGATTAGGGAACCACTGACATTATTTCCTCCTCCTATTCTGAGCACTGAACACCTAGCCTGGTCTCCATGGAGGAAAACGCCCGGGCTTGGAGCACAAGAAGGGGCATGCTTTGAGCTGTGAGGTTTACCCACTGTGTGAGCTGGGCAGCTCCTTCACAGTTCTGAGCCTCACTTTGCTCACACGGAAGAAAAGTGAAAGCAACATCCGTCTACCTCAGGAGGTCACTGGACAGATGAAAACCATTACTTTGTGTCAAATGCTTAGCACAGTAAGTGTTCGACAGAGACAAAATAGTAACACCATATATTATCAAAATGTATTCAAACAGCTCTTTGTAAACTAGAAAGTACTGTACGATCAAAGTATTATTTCTTTGGCTTATTGTTTACCCTATGAGTTCCTATTTTATTTCCTAATCCTTCACATAATCACTCACCAGCAATATGAAAAGTTGACGAAGTTACAGTCCATTTTGATCGTTAGGTCTGTGTTAAACAGAATGCACAGCAAATGCATAAGAGGATCACTGTGCAGATAAGAGAACACACTCGGCTCTTGGCAGGGTAGTGGATGTTGACAAGGAAAGTGGAAGGAATTCTCCTGGGTTCCTCAGGCCACAAGCCAGACAAGGGACGAGAGGCCTAAAGGGTGTGCAGTGGCCAGTCCCCTCCTGGCAGAGGCATCTCCAAGAGCCCCAGTCAGCGTCTGCCTCTGAGACAGGGCAGAGAGAAAGCAGTTGGCAGCAGCCTTGCCAGCATCCTCTGCAGAGAGGCCCTGCCCTGCCTCTGGTGCCCCTTTAACCCTGTGACATCACCCCCCGTGGAATCAGCAGATACATAAACTATCAGCTGGCACAGAGTCTCCTCACAGTCAAGTTTACCTCGTAAACATTCACTAACTCCCTCTTCTAGCCTTGCTCTCACTGCCCTGCTCCAGGCCCTGCTCACCTCTTGCCTGGACCCCTGTGACGTCTGATGACTGGTCTCCTGCCCCCATACCTGCCCTTAACCTCCACCCTCTGCACCCAAAGACAGATGGGCCCCATCGCACTGCCCAATGAGTGACTGTGGCTTCTGCTTGGATTCTGGCTTGTTGATTGTGTTTTTATTTTCATATTAGTTCAGTTCAGTTCAGTCACTCAGTCGTGTCTGACTCTTTGGGACCGCATGAATCGCAGCACGCCAGGCCTCCCTGTCCATCACCAACTCCCGGAGTTCACCGAGACTCACGTCCATCGAGTCAGTGATGCCATCCAGCCATCTCATCCTCTGTCATCCCCTTCTCCTCCTGCCCCCAATCCCTCCCAGCATCAGAGTCCCTTCCAATGAGTCAACTCTTGGCAGGAAGTGGCCAAAGTACTGAAGTTTCAGATTCAGCATCATTCCTTCCAAAGAAATCCCAGGGCTGATCTCCTTCAGAATGGACTGGTTGGATCTCCTTGCAGTCCAAGGGACTCTCAAGAGTCTTCTCCAACACCACAGTTCAAAAGCATCAATTCTTTGGCGCTCAGCCTTCTTCACAGTCCAACTCTCACATCCATACATGACCACAGGAAAAACCACAGCTTTGACCAGACGGGCCTTTGTTGGCAAAGTAATGCTTCTGCTTTTGAATATACTATCTAGGCTAGTCATAACTTTCCTTCCAAGGAGCAAGCGTCTTTTAATTTCATGGCTGCAATCGCCAATTGCAGTGATTTTGGAGCCCAGAAAAATAAAGTGACACTGTCTCCACTGTTTCGTCATCTATTTGCCACGAAGTGATGGGACCAGATGCCATGATCTTCGTTTTCTGAATGTTGAGCTTTAAGCCAACTTTTTCACTCTCCTCTTTCACTTTCATCAAGAGGCTTTTGAGTTCCTCTTCACTTTCTGCCATAATGGTGGTGTCATCTGCATATCTGAGGTTATTGATATTTCTCCCAGCAATCTTGATTCCAGCTTGTGTTTCTTCCAGTCCAGCGTTTCTCATGATGTCCTCTGCATATAAGTTAAATAAGCAGGGTGATAATATACAGCCTTGACATACTCCTTTTCCTATTTGGAACCAGGCTGTTGTTCCACGTCCAGTTCTAACTGTTGCTTCCTGACCTGCATACAGATTTCTCAAGAGGCAGGTTGAGTGGTCTGGTATTCCCATCTCTTTCAGAATTTTCCACAGTTTATTGCGATCCACACAGTCAAAGGCTTTGGCATAGTTGATAAAGCAGAAATAGATGTTTTTCTGGAACTCTCTTGCTTTTTTCATGATCTAGCGGATGTTGGCGATTTGATCTCTGGTTCATCTGCCTTTTCTAAAACCAGCTTGAACATCAGGAAGTTCACGGTTCACGTATTGCTGAAGCCTGGCTTGGAGAATCTTGAGCATTACCTTACTAGCGTGTGAGATGAGTGCAATTGTGTGGTAGTTTGAGCATTCTTTGGCATTGCCTTTCTTTAGTTGCCACCATTTAAAAATCGTAAGACTTGACATTCAATCCACGTTCCCAGCTTTTCTAGAAAACGAGGTGATCTGGCAAGGCCCGTATTCCCAAATGGCAATCATCAGCTCCAACTGAGTGGTAACTGACCCCATTTCTCTGGGGCAGTTGCAGAACTTTGTACAGTCTCACTTCTGCCTTGCCTCTGCTAGGAATCCTTCACTCGGTACCTTCTGGGGCCCCAAGCATTTGATTTCTAACTCCTGTCTGGGCAGCAGTTAGAGTGCATGGCCTGACATGCAGAAAGGGCAGTGCCTCCACCATGTACAGGATCAGATTAGATTCTCCAGCACTGCCTGAGAGGCCTCCACATCCACTTCACTTGCCTGCAAACGGGGCTTTCTCCCTATCAGGAAGGCCTTTCCTACATTTATTCATCTGGCTGTTTTGATTCATTAGGATTCAGCCCATTAGTCTCTTTTCCAGAAACTTTCCTGAACTTTTTCTACATGCTACACTTTCTGGGTGGGTTTCCTCAATGGCTCAGTGGTAAAGAATCTGCCTGCGTCACAGGAGACCTGGGTTCAATTCCTGGGTCGGGAAGATCCCCTGGAGGAGGAAATGGCGACCCACTCCAGTATTCTTGCCTGGAGAATCCCCATGAACAGAGAAGCCTGGCAGGCTACAGTCCATAGGATCACAAAGAGTTGGACACAACCGAGTGACTAAGCAGGCGTACTTCAGATGGGCAGGCCTATCTGAACACTTGCTCTAGCACCCATACGCCTATGTCTCCACGAGCACACCTCCAGGGTGGGGGCCACTCCTTTACCTGTGTACCTGGCACAGGACAGGTGCTCAGACTCCATGGCTGAAGGACATTTAAGCCTTATCTTAAAACCTAAGAAAAAAGAAAGTCCTGACTATATAAATTGTAACTTTCAACAATTTGTTATTCAGTTCTGTTCCCTCGTATCTTGTAAGCACAAGTAGCCCCAAAGCAGTCCTTGGGCGCAAAAGAAAGGAAATGTAAAATGTTAGGTGACGCCACGCCCAAGTAATTTGTTACGGATTTTAGTGAATTCTGGGTGAGCCGTCATTACCTGGTAATCGGGGGCTAACGACGGCTAGCAATGGAGTTTGGATCAGGCACTTACATTCTCTAACCTTACCCCCTTCTCAGAGGGAAATCTGAAATCTCCAGATGAAGTGGAGTGAATTGTGATATCAAATAAGACGTGTCCAAAAAATTCCCCCAAAGAATAAATAAAACCAGAGCTCAAAACATCAAACTTATGATGGAGGAAAGAAAAGAGGCCACATACCTCCCGACACAGGCGAGCACGCTCCGTGGATAGCACCGACTCCCAGATGACAGGAAGAGGAGCAGGGCGGCCGTGCAGGCGAACTGGGGCGCGGATACCCCCATGTACACCAGCAGCAGGGACAGGAGCCGCAGCAGCCATGCCAGGAGCACCACGCTCCTCTCCTCCACCAGGGGCCCGTGCTTGTAGCAAACAGCAAAGCTGACACAGCCAACTGTCAAGATGTAGCCTGTAAGAGCAGAAAGATGTACAAAACGTAATGCCAGATCTGCAAAGTTATGGGAAAAACCTGGCGGAGTCATGACTTAGAGCTAAGAACATATCAGAACACCTGCATTTTTCTTTCCCCAGTGAAGCTGAAAAATGCATTTAGGGCTAGTTATTCCTCCCCTGTGAGATACTAGGTGGACCCTGCAGTACTTAAGGATATATGCTGCTGCTACTGCAGCTAAGTTGCTTCAGTCGTGTCCAACTCTGTGCGACCCCACAGACGGCAGCCCACCAGGCTGCCCTGTTCCTGGGATTCTCCAGGCAAGAACACTGGAGTGGGTTGCCATTTCCTTCTCCAATGCACGAAAGTGAAGAGTGAAAGTGAAGTCGCTCAGTCGTGTCCTACTCTTAGCGACCCCATGGACTGCAGCCTACCAGGCTCCTCCGTCCACGGGATTTTCCAGGCAAGAGTACTGGAGTGGGGTGCCATTGCCTTCTCCGAAGGATGTATAATACTACTACATAAGTGTACCTTTTTTCTGGCCCAGAGTCATAGAGGACAGATGTTATCACAGCTGCTTTGGTCAGGAATAAGCCTTAGTGTACATCATAGTCTGCCACAAAACCCATTTTTAATTTTCTAATCACTAAATCAAAGTGATTTTACAGTGACGGGATCAGCTATCACCCTTGCATTCTGGTGCTCAGCTTCTGTGCTATGAACAGAGGGACAAGTGGCGATCCAATGTCGAGAGCACATCACCTCTCAGGTATTCAGTGAGCATTTCATTTGTATCTAAGCAAGTCTCAAGACCCAATTTCCAGCTTATATAAGATACAGGAGAGAAACAAGTTAAATTAAACCACAAAGGAATAATCAGAGAAACCCAGAAAGTGGAACATGCTGTAAGGCAACTAACTTGGTCTCTTTAGCATATCACTGAGATGGGGGGGAAAAAGCCCAAACCAGAAAGCTGTTATGGATTAAACGAGACTTAAGGGACACAATATATGCAAAATGTGATTCTGGACTATATCCTACCTTATAAAACCAAATATCAAGGATGTTTAGGAAAGCTGAACATGGCCTAGGTAACAGATAATCTTAGGTAACTATTAATTTTTAAAGATTTAGTTATTGAACTATAGAGGAAAATGTTCTTGCCTTATAGAAGTATTAAGTCAAGTATTTAAAGAAACACACCATAGCAGCAGTAATTTACTTTGAAAATGCATTACTATAAAAAGAATAATGGACTAAAAACATAAAAGCTTCAAGGGAAACAAAAATCGATTGCTTTTGCTTTGGGTGGGAGTACTTATATGAGAAATTCAGGACTAAGAGGTTAGGAGAAAATGGATTCTCCCATTCTCTGTTATTTCCCAATTAAAACACTCTAAAAAGTTGATATTTTTGTTCTTTTAAATGACAATAACAAGTCTGTCTCTAAAAGTCAAGTTTTCATTGGTCATTTACAATTTCTTACCTTTTGTAACAAATACATTAAGAAAAAGAAATAAAGAGTTGCATTTTAGAGCAATTTTTTCATTACAATTCAGAGGTGGTTATTAACTGCAATTTAAAAGCATGTGCAGTCAAAAAGGGCAAGTGCTGTTCTGCTCTTTTGATCATCAGAGTAGAAAACTAAGAAGAATGTCAAAGAGAAATAGTCTAAAATGATATCTAATGAACTGAAACCACCAACTGTGGGAATAAAATATTATTTTTAACAGTTCTTCTCCTTAGTTCAAAATGAAAATCTGAATGCTGGAGCGTATGTCAAGAAAGGGCCCCTGGCTGTACTTTTCAGCTTTACCAATAACAGACTGTATTTTTCAAATCTTTACCTACCTAATACACATATTCTGCCTTCATACCACAGTCTCTTCAGCTCTTCCATCAGTTGCCCCAGAATATAAACTGAAGCAAACCAACAACCAAGCATTAGAGCCCAAAAGGTGCTATACTGTGTGCGGAAGAAAATAAATCACATGGTTTTTGGTTCATTCACGCTCATAAAAGTAGAAGTAAACAAATAAAACCCTTTGTATTTGAAATCTGTATATCAAACTACACTGAAGTCAAGACAAGACACTCTTCTCAAGTCTCACTAAAGGTATGGTCCGTGCACCAGGAGCTTCAGTGTCATTAGGAATCTAGTGGCAACTAAGATTCTCAGGCCCACAGCAGACTCCTGAGTCAGAGACTGCACTTCAACAGGACTCCAGGTGACTTGCATGTACGTTACAGTTGGAGAAACATTGTTCTAAATAAATTTATCTCAAAATAATGCTGGTGTTATAGGCTTTCATCAGAGTAAACCCAACATTAGCATCGAGAACTAATACATATGTATCCTCAACTAAGTGCAGGCCATTCTTTTATGGAAGATGTTTTGGGGGAACTAATAACGATGAAGAAATCCCCAGGTGTTGCAACACTGTTATTCAAGGCCCTGATGGTTCAGCATCATGACATTCCTCAACTATGACAAGAGAAATTTTCATTCAGCATAGGATGAGTCCCCATCACTCATAAGAACGTTGCACTATCTAGAAAATAAAAGGGTCTCAAAAAAAGTATGGCCAAAATGTAATTCTGAAACCTATACATTGTAACAAATGAAAATAGAATCTCTTAAGAAAAGACACAATTTAAGCCAGTTTATACAATGTAGAAATTAGGAACTGTCATAATAAACATGAATTAACTTTAATCAATTTTTCATGTTTATAAGATAATGATTTCCATTTTTTAATTCATCTGTACCTGATATACCTACCTTAGGAATGAACTTTTTCACCAGCAACAGGACAAAGACTAATGTCATTAGAACACCTAGCACAGTCCCCGAAGAGTAAAAGAAAACAGGGCTTCTGTCAAGACAAGCAGAAAAAAGTCATTTAAATGCCAAGTCACACTTTCGGTATTAGAAACGTGGAATTTGACAGATGCAATAAAGAATACTAAGAGGAAAAACTAAGATGCCAGCTGTAATTATATCCTATACTCTTAAAAAGTGAAATCTCTACTTGAAATTTATGGTAAATAGCTTGCCACTGACTCAGAACAGAACGTCTGAGTTATCTCCTGTGTTCAGAATCTGGTCCAACAGTAATTACTGGAGCACCTATCATGTGGCAGGCACTTGTCTGAGAGCTTTACATGCATTCACAATAGCCCTGTATAGGAGCTACGTGTATGCTCAACTGCTCAGTCATGTCCAACTCTTTTGTGATCCCATGGACTGTAGCCTGCCAGGATTTTCCAGGCAAGAATACTAGAGTGGGGTGCCATTTCCTACTCCATGTGCAATAGCTATCCATGTCTCAGTTTTATGTGGGAGGAAACCCAGGCACCAAGAAGTTAAAGACCTTCCTCCAGTCAGTATCTGCCAGTTGGAAGGATTCAGGCTTGCAGCCCAGCTCCTCTGAGTCCAAGCTTTACTCTTCAGGTTATGCAAGCAACATATAGTTAATTAAGACCATGGAGGACATTAAATACACACTGTGAAGCTCTAATGAAAAGCTCAAAAATAAACAATGTTCAGAATAGCAAGTCAAGAAGTAAAATATTACTGAAAAGAAATTTTTCCAAAAAGAAGTTATAAGAAAGAAAGCATCAGGATAATACATTAAATCCAACCTTCTGTATCAGAGTCACAAATCCAGGAGGTGGTACAAATGTAAGAGAGAGAGGCACGGCATCAGAAAACCTGAGTGTGAATCTCAGCCCTGGCAAGGCTAGTCTTGTGATGATGGATGCTGGTTTTCTCATCCATAAAATGAGAATCAGCATCCAGAGCTCACACAGTTGTTAAGAGAAACAAATCAGTTAAAATAACGTATGCTGATACATGATACAAAATAATGCGTGTGAAAACACGGTGTAACCGGAACACGCCACGTTATACAAATAACTCTCACTGGTTTTAAAAACCTTTTCAAAACTATCTTGAGACCTGTTGTTGGCAAAACCTAAAGCAAGAACTACAACTAGTATGGAAACATTTAGCACAAGGTCAAAAGTGTCCTACTCTTTTTTTTCCCTTGCCGGCTATGCCCTGTGGCTTATGTCATCTCAGTTCTCTGACCAGGGACTGAGCCCGGGCCCTTGGCAGTGAAAGCCCAGAGTCCTAACCACTGGACCAGCAGGGAATCCTCCTGTTCTACCCTTTTTGACTCACAAAATTAAGAAAGTAAAAATGAATACTTACCGACTCAAGGTCTTTGCGTAAAAGAAGAGGAAGATGCCCACCACAAACACAAAGACGAGCTTGAAATCCACAACTGGAGCAAAAAAACAAACAAACAAACACAGAAACACGACAAACAAGGATTCTGTGTCAATGCAGTCAGTGAAAGACAGGCAGCTTACTGAAATGTCACTCCAGAAAAGCTGAACCAGAAAGTCACGTATAATAAAAACAGACTTACTGTTTTGTTTCACACTTATCGTATAGATAAAGATCTTCCTGGCTGGCTTCACAGAGAAACACACAGTCTGTCCGTATGGATGGATGGTGATGGTTATATCATTAGACTCCTCTGGTGTCCAAAAGTTATGAATCATACATCTGATGATGGATAGAATGGTTTCTGGATACTGGCAATTATACCTTTCTGTGATATATACAACATTGAACAGGTCTGAACTGTTAATTTTCACCTATGAAACAAGAATCAACAAATTTACAAACAGAAAAGTTAAAACTTCTTAACAGCTTCTCAAAATTATGAGCAAAGGAATAAAGAGAACCCAGAACTGGGTGAGTAAAGAACACTCAGAGTACTTGGTCACGTTCTGATCCCAGGGATGGACCTGGATTTCTGGTGTAGCCAACACATATGGGACCACAGACACTTCTGAGAGTGGATGCTTCTTCCCGAGTTGTGGCTGATTTAACGCCTTCTTCCAGCAGCTTACTGTGACCAAAGGCCACACGAAAAAAGATGAGAGAAAATAACGGGCAGCAACTACTGGGTTATAAACCTCATGAGAAGAGGCTCTCTCTCTCTACTGTTTCCACTGTGACTGAGAAAAAAAACATTTCTGTCTTCCGGACCAGCTGAGCATGTGATTCAGGCTTCTGTCACCATGTCCTTTGAAGAGGGACCCAACCCCAGGTCCTACTCAACTCCCGCAGCAAAGCGCCATCTAGAACGCTGAGCAGAGGCCAACAGCCCAGGGACCATTAAACGACACTCTGCTGCTGCCTTTATCCCTCTCTTTCTTCCTTGTCCAAGGAGAGGGCGAGCCTGAGAAGGGGAGTGAGAGCAGCAGCCCTGAATCTCAGGCATCAGGTGGTACCACCCACAATCTGTCCACCTACACCTCAAACCTCTTGGGACTTCAGCTCCTGGCTCACCGTTGCTCTCCAAATACTACTTCCTGTTATACGTCTCTGGGACTAAATTCACACAATACACACATCCTGTCCTTCCAACATCCTGGCCTCTTGGTTCTCCGAACTTCTCCCCTCTTACAGCTCCTCTTCTCCACACACCTCAGGTAATCACTCTCGCGGCCACAGGCTAGATCCTGTCAGTCCCAAACTGCAGCCCCAAATACAGGCTGCATCAAATGCACCCCACTAGACAACCACCACCTGTCTTTCCAGCGTGCCCCGCTGACTCCCGGCCGCCAGCAAGCATGGACCCCAGCACTGATCAAGCGTCTCTCCCCTCCTCCGCACCCTGGGTGGCCTCAGCCCCTTTTTTGCCCACTGAGTTCCATGATCGATCATCACGAAACATTCCCTCCATGAATCCTCGTCTGTACCCCTCGTGCTCTGTCACACTCACTCACAAAATTCAACCCTCCACCTTTCCCACTTCTGCATTTGCACCATTGTGCTGGAAAAACCAGCAGTGCTCTCTTCAAATCCGTGTGTGGGAACCTGAAGTGGGACCAGAGGGCTGCCTGCCATCACACCACCCATTCCTGTCCAGTCACTCTTCCCTTCTCTTCAACCCTGACCTCACAGCTTCTCCGTCCTCAACACCCCAATAACTCCTCCCCTCCTCACTGTTGGCTGAGGATTCTTCCATCTTCACAGAGAACGGAAGAGATTGAAGAGAACCTGGACGGGCTCCTAACCCCATATCTCCCCACCTGTCAGCACCTGCAGGCACATGCTCTGCTTCCAGCTTGTGTATTTCGGAGGAAATTTCCACCACAAGGAGACTGACATGCTCCATTCTAAAGATAAGCTCCCAACCTGTGCCCTGGATCCGACACACTCAGCTGCTCAAGGACATCCCACCAGAACTTCTTCTCACTTTTCTAGATTATTCCCATCAGCTTACAGACATGACAGTATTTTTCTCATAAAAAAACACACACACACACACACACGAAAACCTTCTACTGACTTCCTTTTACCCTCCAGCTATCACCCTTTTCCTCGCTTCCCACTGCAATAAAATTCTTCTGCATTCTCCAGTTCCTCTCCCCTATTTCTGTCTTTAGAACTTCAGTCAGGCTTTCGTTCCCAACAGGCTGCCCCTGACAAGGTCACCAGCGACCTCCATGTTGCTAAACCAAACGGTCAGTGCATTCCCTGTCATCCTGTCTGACCCGTCCTCAGAGTCCGGCGCGGCTGGGCCCTCCCCCGCTCCTCCCTCTGGCACTTCCTGGGCTCCCGGCGTTCCTCCTCAACCTGCTCTTCCTTCTCTGTCTCCTCTGCTGCACATCCCCCCCTTCAACCCCGATGTCTTAATAGCAAACTGACCCAGTCTCAGCCACTGATCCTTTCCTTTTCTCTATCTAAACTCACTGCTTAGCCTCATGGCTTTAAGTATGATCTATAAATATGCCTCACTGCTTCTTTTGCAAAAAGAAACACAGGAAAGATAACAAAACTGATTCCCTGCATGTATCCAATGGGAAAGGGTCAGAGGGATGAGATGGAGGGACACTTCTCTGAGAACATCTTTGTGTAGTTTTGACTTTGGGGCCTTTAATATTGTACCCTTTTAATGTTGTACACACTAAAAAAAATAATGACAATAAAATCAACTAGAATGAGGAAGAACTCTGCAATGGTAACAAATAGGAACAAATGTATTCCAAATGAATAATATAACCAGATTTGAGGGAGATGGGTGGGAATGCAGGAACCCAAGTAACTTTTGAGCACAGTATTTAGATTTGTAACCCCATTAGTATTTAGATAGTGCAAACTATGAGGATGAAACGTTGTAAACAAATGCTGAGTTCTTGTTACTAGGTTTGCTTTTCACAACAGTATGGCTTAGCAACTCTGAAATTACTCTAGGAATAGGAAAATATATTGAAGATAATGGGAACCAGGTTTCTCACAATCCAAGAAGAGAGTTACAGAGATAGAAAGGATGAAGACTCTAGAATCCAGTGGTACTGGAGAGAGAAGAATGCATGGTTTTTGACAGACAGTAAGGAAGAAAGGAAGGAAGAACAGTTATGTGTACAGGAATATGGATGCGTATGTGTGTACAAACACATTTGACAATGATACCCAGTAGTGATGAACACACCTAACACTTAAGGCTCCTCAGAAAATGTATGACTCCAGAGCCGGGTCTAAGAAATCACAGAGTAAGCCTGGGAACATCCTATTTGCCAGAAGGTAAAGAAGTGCTCAAATAATGATAAGCACAAGGTAAAAGTCATAGGAGCTAGTTTGAAGGGGCTCTTACTGGCCAAATCCAGGACAATATGAATATAAAAATAAATAACACAAGTAATCAACTGTAGTCCAGTGAATGAACTGGCAATCCACGAGACTATATGGATCTAAATAAAATTGGAGAGATAAACTCTTCCTTAAGGAAGAAAGCCAACTGTAGAAGGAATAATGGAATTAGAAAATCACCATTTGATAAACACTGTGATGATGACTGATTTAGGCAAGCATCATCAATGGATAATAAAACTAACGGGTGAAAGTTTGATGAGCAACAGAATATATACCTAGTCTCAAATTATCCCCTCAAAATATTCATTCACCACAGAAGTGAGGATAGTCATTTTGTAGTAGTAAAACTGCAAACTGATAGACACCTTCAGTTCAGTTCAGTCAGTTCAGTCACTCAGTCGTGTCCAACTCTTTGCAACCCCATGAATCGCAGCACGCCAGGCCTCCCTGTCCATCACCAACTCCCGGAGTTCACTCAGACTCAGGTCCATTGAGTGAGTGATGCCATCCAGCCATCTCATCCTCTGTCATCCCCTTCTCCTCCTGCCCCCAATCCCTCCCAGCATCAGAGTCTTTTCCAATGAGTCAACTCTTTGCATGAGGTGGCCAAAGTACTGGAGTTTCAGCTTTAGCATCATTCCCTCCAAAGAAATCCCAGGGCTGATCTCCTTCAGAATGGACTGGTTGGATCTCCTTGCAGTCCAAGGGACTCTCAAGAGTCTTCTCCAACACCACAGTTCAAAAGCATCAATTCTTCGGCGCTCAGCCTTCTTCACAGTCCAACTCTCACTTCCATACATGACCACAGGGAAAACCATAGCCTTGACTAGACGGACCTTTGTTGGCAAAGTAATGTCTCTGCTTTTGAATACGCTATCTAGGTTGGTCATAACTTTCCTTCCAAGGAGTAATCGTCTTTTTATCTCATGGCTGCAGTCTGCAGAGCCCAAAAAAATAAAGTCTGACACTGTTTCCACCGTTTCCCCATCTATTTCCCATGAAGTGATGGGACCAGATGCCATGATCTTAGTTTTCTGAATGTTGAGCTTTAAGCCAACTTTTTCACTCTCCTCTTTCACTTTCATCAAGAGGCTCTTTAGTTCCTCTTCACTTTCTGCCATAAGGGTGGTGTCATCTGCATATCTGAGGTTATTGTTATTTCTGCCGGCAATCTTGATTCCAGCTTGTGTTTCTTCTAGTCCAGCGTTTCTCATGATGTACTCTGCATATAAGTTAAATGAGCAGGGTGACAATATACAGCCTTGACGTACTCCTTTTCCTAATTGGAACCAGTCTGTTGTTCCATGTCCAGTTCTAACTGTTGCTTCCGGACTTGCATACAGATTCCTCAAGAGGCAGGTCAGGTGGTCTGGTATTCCCATCTCTTTCAGAATTTTCCACAGTTTCTTGTGATCCACACAGTCAAAGGCTTTGGCATAGTCAATAAAGCAGAAGTAGATGTTTTTATGGAACTCTCTTGCTTTTTTTATGATCCAGTGGATATTGGCAATTTGATCTTTGGTTCCTTTGCCTTTTCTAAATCCAGATTGAACATCTGGAAGTTCATGGTTCATGTACTATTAAAGCCTGGCTTGGAGAACTTTTGAGTATTACTTTACTAGCGTGTGAGATGAGTGCAATTGTGCGGTAGTTTGAGCATTCTTTGGCATTGCCTTTCTTTGGGATTAGAATTGAAACTGACCTTTTCTAGTCCCGTGGCTACTGCTGAGTTTTCCAAATTCACTGACATATTGAGTGCAGCACTTTCACAGCATCATCTTTTAGGATTTGAAAGAGCTCAACCGGAATTCCATCACCTCCACTAGCTTTGTTCATAGTGATGCTTCCTAAGGCCCACTTGACTTTGCACTCCAGGATGACTATCTTGACCATATGTGAGATCAGAGATAACTTCAGAATTTCTATAATATATATATAGAAAGGCCTGAGACAGCAATGATTTTGGAAGTACATGAGAGGATGTTGCCCTGAGCCATGTCTCAACAGCAAGCACACTGCATCATATAGTATATTTACTTGGAGTGGATGAAGAAGGGCTGATGAAGAATATGGAGAGTTTATGTTTCTACCACATCCCTCTGCTTGAACTACCGTGTGATTCCCCAGGCAGCTTTCCTACTGGTAATAGCTCTAAGTCATATAAAAGCTCTATGTCTATTTCTACTCTTGAAATAGTACCTTTAAAGTCTCTGTTCCTAAGACATAATTTGAAAGTAAGCTCTTACCTGCACAGTTGACCATATATACTTCCATTGCACTTGGGAATTTTGATTGTAGCAGTAACAGCCTGACAGAGAAGCTTTAATTATCTTCATCTCCTTCAAAACTTGACACGTAGAAACTGAAAGATGGAAAAGAGAATATATTTCCTAAATATATAATTGCCCAAAATCTTTTTTATTCACAGGGTTAATGATGACTGCTTTTATACTTTATGAACATTAAATTATTCTAGGCAGTAATTATAGTCCTTCAGTCTTTCCAGCCTAGCAGGAGACAAAAAATATTACAGTCTAATAACAAAAGTCATATGGCAGATGGAAGGACGGTAAGAGCAAGGAGAACAGGCACATCTTCAATCTTGAAAGAGAGGGGAAGGACTGAGAGGCTTCCTGGAGAGGAGGAAATTTGAGTGGACCACTGACCACAGCTGGGGGCAGTGATCTAGAAGTCAGGGGGTGGGGGTGACAAGTGCGCAGAGATCCACAGAGATGAGGGAAACGATGGACGTGGTCTAGCCATTCATGAGGATGGCACGCAGGGAATACACAAGGGCATTTTAACACTTGCAGCTAGAGAGCTAAGCAGCAATTATCATTACAGTGAGTAACAAGGACTTCTGGCTGAAAGCAGAGCACTGAGGGATTTCAGGCAAACAAAGTTTCAGGAGGAAACTGCTGACATGCCAGAGGGTTTAACTGAGAAGAGTTCAGTGAAGACGTGGATGGGGGTTCCCAGGCACCGACAACAGCAGAAAGCCTTCAATCTTCCTAGGCCTGAGATGGCAAAGGGGGACCCGCTGTCACTGGAGGTGCCAGAGCTGAGAGGACAGCAACCCAAGGGAACAGACACTGCCGGGACTCCAGGGGCAGCTCTCTCCTGCCCCCACCCCCTACCAGTCTCTCATCGGCCAAACCCAGTGGGAAGCCAGAGGGCGAAGAAGCCCGCAGAGGCCAGCTCCCTGGCACTGAGCAGGGGAGAGGAGGGCAAACGGACCTGCGGGAACAGAAAACACAGGCGTGTCTTGGAAAGAGCATTCTGGAAGCCATGTGAAACCCAGAGGGGAAGAGCATGGCACGCGGAGCTGTGGGGGCTCCCGAAGCAATCTGAGTAAGAAATGAACCAAGCAGGAGGGAGAAAGAGCAGATCAAAAACACCTAGCAAGTCGGATCAACAGACTTAGAGATTCAGAGGCAACCTGATGGTTCTGGTGAGCGGGGAGATGGTGAGGCCCTTTATCCACATACAGAATACCAGAGAAGAAGCAAGTCTGTCCAGTGAAAAGGGCATGAGTTCACTTCTAGATGTACTGAGGTCTTGGTTGATGGGACTAGGTAAAGATGACAGGTCTGGAGCACAGGAGAAGTCTGGCTCAAAACAGATGTGTACATACATGTGTGTGTGTGTTCTAGGTAATATGCAATATATAGTATGTAATATGTAACACAGCATAACACTGTGAAACAGAAGACAAGTACTGCATTACAGGTGGTAAATGACTGTAGTAAATGCCACAACCAAATTATAAAGTAATGGGGTTCATTTTACTCTGCAGCTGCTGCTACTGAATTATAAATAAAGGGAGATGAAACTCAAAAGCCAGTCCTGGACCTAGGACAGGGTACCACCACCACATCTGTCAAGCATGGAACATCAACAGGGCACACAGAGAAACCACAGGCCAACCCCTGACTCCCCTAAGGAGAGTGTGATCAGTTGTTTCTCCAGGAAAATCTGAAATACACCAAAGCTGGGGAAGGACGGGGTGACCCGTAATGACTCAGGAGGAACCACGTGAAATCGGTCAGCCAGAGCGGAGATCTTTCTGCTGGGAGTCTCCAATAAAAGAGGGGATCCCTGCCTGTCACTGCGGAGGGAGCACACGTGGAGGTGGGGGAGAGGCAGGTGAAGAGCGGTCTGCAGACCCCAGCAGCCCAGACCATCGTGAGAACATGAACCCCAGCTGTTCCTTCCTCAGGGTTGCTCCTCAAACTACGTGTGCCCACCGTAGGGGCTTTTCTTGTGGTCCTTCCAGGGTCCTTCCTCTCAGAGAGTTCCACGTCTACACAGGTCAAATCAGTTCACACAAGTGGGAACTGATGGCTAGCGGGCTTGTTAGTGGGCAGAGGAAATGTGCTGTGGAGCCTGAGCGTCACAAGCAAACGTTACCTTCCACTGAGGCTTTTTTTCATTTTGGTCCTAAGACTGTCTCCTAAATCATTTGATATTTGTAACTCTTCAGCTACGAGCAAGATGATGCAATCTGGGTACAGGGCAATAGCTTGACTTTAGGAGTAAATGTTCCTGTCGTCCAGACAGGCTTCATGCACTTGGATGAACGTAAAGGACTGCGAGCTGGTCGGCTCCCAGAACCGCCTCAATTCCCCCCTCCACAACTATCCTCTTTCCAGCACATGGACCTTTTAGAAACATCAATCAGAGCACATCGTTTACCTCTTCAACCACCCCCTCCCCAAACGACTTCTCAAAGCAAAACCTGCTCTCCTTTCCTGGGATCCAGGCACCTCTGGCCACATCGGTCAACCTGTCCTCAGGACGCTGAGCTGCCCCCGCCTCAAGCTTTCCTGCAAGCGGTTTCCTCCGCTTGCAACTGCTTTCCCCAGATCCTGGCAGAGTTTCTCCTTCCAATAGATAACATTTGTGTGCTCAAACGTTCCCTTCTTAGCAAGGCCTTCTCTGACCCTGCTGTCTAAAACGGCACACTCCAACCCCTCCCTTCTTACTCTGCTTTCTTCTCTTCATATTACATACATATTTTTTAGTTGATACTCTCCCTTCATGAAGTTCAGGACACGGCATGTTCATTACTGTATCCCCACATTTAAGTATTCGTCTTTTACTCGTGTGCTGTAATTGCAGAGGACTGGTGGGTTATTTAGGACTTCCCTGGTGGCTCAGACGGTAAAAGCATCTGCCTATAATACAGGGGACCCGGGTTCGATCCCTGGGTCAGGAAGATCCCCTGGAGAAGGAAATGGCAACCCACTCCAGTACTCTTGCCTGGAAAAATCCCATGGACGGAGGAGCCTGGTAGGCTTCAGTCCACAGGGTCGCAGAGTTGACCTAGTGAACGCAAGGCTGTCTCGCTGTATCTCACTGTGCGCGCTGTTTGATGAACCCATGGCAGGCAAGGCACAAGCAGGGAAGCTGGAAGAAAACTCGAGGAGCGATAGGAACTGCAGACACGCTGTCTTCTCTCCTCTCGTGGTTGACCCAGCAGACACAGACATAATGCAGCCACAACACAGCCACAAGGTCACTCCCAGGTGGAGCTTATATGTGCTTACAGAACAAAAGCAGCCCATGGTCAGCTGGGTACCTCGTGATGTGCACGTGCAGCACTTTAAGTGATCTCAGTGGTTACATCATCACCATCTACAAAACGTGGGGCAAGAGAGCCTGACGACGCCATTTTGGCCAATTTGTTCTTTCCCTGCAATGGCCAGTCTTCACAAGAGCCTGGCCAGTGCTGGCACCATAAGAGGGGGTGCTCTCCAGGCTCCCCTTGAAGCAACCTGATGCTCAGCACCTGTCCAGCCTGCACCATGGCCATCCCCACAACAGAACCTGCAGGCTCCACCGCCCCTTCCCTATCCCAGCATCCCTGTGCCCTGAACTACAGGGTGAGAGCGCTAACCCTTAACACCCCTCGAGCTGGGAACCATCTTCTCTCTCCTCACCAGGCAGAGGAGGGAGCGGGAGACAAGAGGCGGGAATCCGCTTGCTGCCGTTGTACTCGATACGGTACGTCAGCGCATTCTCTGTAAGGGACCTCCCAGCTGGAGGACGAGAACTAGCTCCGATGTCACCTGGTCTTCAACCAGATTAAGGAAAGCACAGATAGAGGCAGGCTGCCCTGATTTTTGACACCTACAGATCTACTACTAAGAGCATGTTGCCAACAGCATCTCCCCTGGAATTCTCCAGAGCAACGTCTGGCTTTGGAGGTGAGACTGACATTGAATTCACACAGGAGACATCACAGACGAGGCACTGGCATTTCATGATGTTCTCTGGCTGCTCTGTTACCACCTGTCTCCTGAGGTGACTGCACCTCAGTCAACCCACACAAGAATTCCTAACTACCTAAGGAACTAGAAACTCAAGCTACAAGAAAGCTCAACCCTAGCTCCAAGCGAATTCACTCCAAGGAGTCTTAAGTCATGGACTAGTTGGGCCAGCGTAAGATAGTAACTTTGACAACCAAGGTTCTTAACACAGCTGGCCTATTGTCTTCCTAGAGGGAACCAGATCTTTTCATTTCGATGATTTATAAAGGTCATGTCTTTCCTAGGCCTCGCCTCCTTTCAGTTATCTTCTTCTAGAGACATTTCATTAGGCAGTTTCTACTTCCTCTACCTCCGCTGGAGGGGGGCAGACAAAAACTGTAGCCAGCTTGACTGATTGGCTGAATTTTGTCACCTGTTCAAGCCCTGACACTGAAGGCTATGAGGCTGCGGGCATGTCGGCAGGTGTCATTTATTCATGCAGCCTCGGTCTTTGCCCATTCAATCAGGTACCATTGGAACTTCCTGGTGGTAGATTGGGCAAAAGGACATATATCTCAATAATAGCAACATCCCCTTACAAGGCAATCCAGAAAACAAAAGGAAACTTTTAGGGATACATACAAATGTCAAAACAATCATTCACTGGGTCAGAAGAGAGTACACCTGCCCAGAAAGAGCCGCTGCTTCCCCGGAGCTGAAACCCATCTCCTTCCCAGCGGGTGCCCCCCCACCCCCGTAACCTGGGTACTCACTTCCTCAACCCTGATTCAGGTCAGGAGAATGGTCTGCAAGTGTGGGCCGGCCCAGCTCTGCCTCAGTTCCCAAGCACCTCGGAGCATCTGCAGGACCGACCCCAAGTGCCATCCTTACTATGACGACCCAGCAAGGCCACCACCGAGCACAGCCCTCCTTAACCACCTGCAATCCTCGGCAGGCTCTCCTGAACCTGTCAATAACCCCGACTTCTAGAGAACAGTGGGTTTCTGGCCAGCTGTGCCCAAACTGCTATGACGAAGCTCAGTTCTTTACATGACCAAAGGATTTGAGTCAGGGTTCCCTTTACCACTGCGATCCCTTAGTTCATTTAAAACACCACTCGACTTGAAAACATTCAATCTAATGTTAGGACTACATATCATATATAAAAGAGACCGCTTCACATCACTTGCTTCAACCAATAAATTTAAAATTACTCTTCCGTACTACTTTTGTCATTTATTAGTTTTCCTACAGGTATAAGGATATAATTAAAGAGTTTAGTCATAAACTAAACTTACTTTTTAAGGTAAAAATATTGTCAAAACTTCAAAAAAGGGCAGGTAGTACTTAAATCTACTTATAGAATATGCTAAAAATAAAGAGCACAAACACTCTTCAGGTGTTTGCAGATTTTAAACAATCTCCAACGTAAAAATATTTCAGCAATGTTCCTTCTGAAAATTTAACCTTACATGCCCTTATGGGAAAAAATATCTTCAGATGAAATTATAATAGAATAATAAAATCACTTATTAAATCAGGCTCCCACTTTCCCCATCTGGCCTATATGACTGCTTTTCTTTAGGGATAAGGTAAGGCAGGGAGAAGAGTTAAAAAGCAATAAACTTGAACTCCTGAGAGTTCGCAGGGCGGGAGGATTTTTTTGGGTATTATTTTGTAAGTTCAAATTCAAACTAATTAGCAGGTAGTATCAAAGTTACAAAAGAACTTCTCTATTAACCGTACTTGTTGTTTTTCTAACCTGGCTTGAATATGAATCTTGATCTTCATTTCTCTTCATTGCATTCTCTATGCAAGAAGGTAGAGAAGGAAACTGCAACTATCATATGCAAATGCACATTCTGGTCTGATTTTAACTTCAAGTATTGATTTTCTTCCCCATGGATGAATTTGAAAGCTGTGGTTTCAAATGGCCTATCACTATGGTTCAATCCTGGGAATTCATCGCAGTGGCCTGAATT
Organism: Bos taurus; assembly: GCF_002263795.3. Classification (NCBI taxonomy): domain Eukaryota; kingdom Metazoa; phylum Chordata; class Mammalia; order Artiodactyla; family Bovidae; genus Bos; species Bos taurus. Next base: position 5,788,875 of record NC_037329.1, on the reverse strand, counting down.
TCATCTAAGGACCTCGCCCGCTGGTTCCAAACTCCTGGTTACTTTGGTTTGAAGGTTCTCTTCCTCTTAGCCAGACAACTGTCTGCTCCTCCTGTATCAATTGCCTCTGACTTTCCTCCAAATGGGGAGCCAGAAAGCTGTTCTGGCCTCAGTCTGGATGTTCTCCATTCCATGGAAGGGTGTGTAAGGGTATGTGTGTGTCTAAGTGTGTGTGTTATTGGAAGACAGATTTCTAGAACAGGAAGTATCATCTAATCCAAGCATCTCACATTATAGCTGGGCCCTATTTTGAAAACGAAGTACCAGCTGAAACCTGAAAAACAACGGGCTCATTGAGGCAAATAAAAGTAAAGAAAAGGTAGCGCACACAGTGTATGAGAGTCTGCCTGTCAATGAGGAGATGTTGGTTCAACCCCTGGTGCAGGAAGGTTCCACATGCCTCGGAGTAACTAAGCCTGTGCGCCACAGCCGCTGAGCCTGCGCGCTGGAGCCCAGGAGCCACAGCCGCTGGGCCTGCGCGCTGGAGCCCAGGAGCCACAGCCGCTGGGCCTGCGCGCTGGAGCCCACGAGCCACAGCCGCTGGGCCTGCGCGCTGGAGCCCACGAGCCACAGCCGCTGGGCCTGCGCGCTGGAGCCCACGAGCCACAACTACAGAAGCCTACGCATCCTGGAGTCCGCGCGCCACAAGAAAAGCCTTCACAATGAGAAGTCTGCACACCTCAACGAAGAGTAGCATCCACTCATCACAACTAGAGAAAAGCCTGAGCAGTAACAAAGATCCACCAAAGCCAAAAAAAAAAAAAAAGATTCCCTTAAAAAGAGAAAAAGGTAAGGAAAATATTGGAGAACATTCAGCAACAGAAGATTTTTGTTTTACTGATGGGAAAACTATGGCCCTTAAAGATTATCTGCCTGGACCAAGATAATTCTACGAGTGAGTGGCTGAATGTAATGACCGAAGAAGAAATCAAAGTTCTGGATGCTGGTCCAGGCTACTTACAATGTTCTGGCTGCTGCCATGCTCCGAAACTCTTAGACAGATCTGTGCTTTATTTTTTTATCAGTATATACTGGTTACCTCTTTTACTACCAAGCCCTCTTCTGTAAAATACGTATTTAATGGTTCCTACCCTATAGGGCTACTATGGGTATTAAATAAGATAATGCAATCAAAGCACTTTTAACACTGCCCAGTAGAAAGTAAACACTTGACAAACTTCTATTCAATGAAAACTGATCTAGAATAGCCCCAAGTACCTCACTGTGAGACTACCAGGAGTTGGCAGCTCCAGCTGAAAATCTGGTAACTGCCTTCATTCATAGACAATCCGGATTTTAACAGAAGGAGGCAGCTTTCCCCACCTATAAGCCCACAGCTGGTTGCCTCCCTTGCAACCGAAGGTGGGCAAAAAGATGAAGGGAAGTTAGTGGACCGTGAGTCCAGGAAATCTTTTAAAGGATTTAATGGGGAAAATTAATGAAATAGAAATGTTAAGCTCATAGCAGAACTGAAGTTAGAACTCTTGCCCTGCCCGGAGTCAGGATCTTGAGAGCACGCCACAGATAGCCATACCAGAAGCAGCTACCATTTCCTGTTTCCTCTGGACCAGGGACTGCACACACGTTACACATCACGACAATCCTGTGAAATATTATTATCCATGTTTTACACGCGACCGGTAGTGGCTTGACTGACTCAAGGTCACAGAACTAGTCAGGGTAGCAGAATTTCAGTGTAATTCTAAAGCTAAGCTTTTACCATCCCGAATCTTGAGTCCAAAGTTGCGGCTAGATAGGGAAAGAATATTTTTCGACCTAAATTGATAAATACAAATGTCCTGTGTTGAAAGTCTGGAGACAAGGATCATCTGTAACAATGACTTGTCCTCAGGTCCTTGGACAAATCAAAACTTCTCTGGACTTTGGTTGCTTCTGTAAAACGTGGGAACTGGGCCAGAATGAACTTTGCAGCTGCTTCTAATCCTAAAATCCAGTCCCCGGCAGAGTCCAGGGAAGCCGAAGCAGGCGGTAAGGGCCGCGCTCGCGGAGGAAGCCTTAAATCTGGCAGGGAGACGCCGCCCGCGCCCGGCTCCGCGCCGCGGGGGCGGGGAGAGCCTGGGTCACCGCCGGGCCGGGGTGTCGGCGTGGGCGGGGACGAAGAGGGGGGAAGGGCGACAGGAGGCCGGAGAGAGAGGGGGCGCGCGCGCCCGCAGCCCGTGCCCGCGGTTACCTGAGACGGCTGCCGCCTCCTCCTCCCCGCGCTCGCCGCCCGCGGGCTGCGCGGCCAGAGGCGGCAGCCAGAGCAGCAGCCAGCACGTCTCGGGGGTCAGCCTCATGCCGCTCGAGGGCCAGCCGCGCTCGGCCCTGGGCGGAGGGGTTCCTCGGGCGAGAGTAGCGGAAATGGCGCGGTGCGCAGGAGGAGAGCGGGGGGCGGCGCGGCCTGCACGCGGGAAGGGCGGACGTCCCGCCTCCCCCGGCGGAGGAAGGGTGCGGCCGCTGTCCAGCCCCCGCCCCGCCGGGCTCCGCCCCGTCTCCCCCTGGAGGCTCTTGGGCCCGCTCTAACCCCGGAGGGTGCGGGCCCGAAAGGACCGTCTGTGCAGAAACCTGCCCTGACCCCCGACTGCCGGGTTTTAGGGCTCAGTTTCCAGAGTTCCCTTGCGTGACATCCCAGGAAGGCTAGGGCAGTTCAGTTCAGTCGCTCCGTCGTGTCCGAGACCCCATGGACTGCAGCGCGCCAGGCTTCCCTGTCCATCACCAACTCTTGGAGCTTGCTCAAACGCCTGTCCATCCAGTTGGTGATACTATCCAACCATCTCATCCTCTGCCGTCCCCGTCTGCCGTCAATCTTCAGCAACCCCCTTTACTTATAAAAAAATAAAAATCAATTCATCTTTCATTTTCCTTTTTGTTTATAACAACAAATTTGCAATTTGGTTGCTTAAATAGACTGACTTCTCACATTTCAGTACAAAGAGCATGTAAAACAGTCTCTCGGAGAAGACTCTTGAGAGTCCCTTGGACTCCAAAGAGACCCAACCAGTCCATTCTAAAGGAGAGCAGTCCTGGGTGTTCATTGGAAGGACTGATGTGGAAGCTGGAACTCCAATACTTTGGCCATTTGATGCGAAGAACTGACTTATTTGAAAAGACCCAGATGCTAGGAAAGATTGAAGGCAGGAGGAGAAGGGGACCACAGAGGATGAGATGGCTGGATGGCATCGCCGACTCAATGGACATGAGTTTGGGTAAACTCCGGGAGTTGGTGATGGACATGGAGGCTTGGCATGCTGCAGTCCATGGGGTCGCAAAGAGGCGGACACGACTGAGCGACTGAACTGAACTGAAAACATTCTCTCACCAATATAACATACCCCTTGAAACTAGCTTGTGTGTGTGTGTGTGTGTGTAAAAAGATACAGAGAACAGATTGGTGGTTGCCGGAGAAGGGGTGGGGAGACGAGGGAACTGGGTGAAGGTGGTCAAAAGGTGGAAATTTCCATTTATAAGTTCTAAGGATGTAATGGTGACTTAAGTTAACAATACTGTAACCTATATTTGAAAACTGCTGGCAGCAGATCTTAGAAGTTCTCATCATTTAAACAAAAGCGTGCAACTGTGAGGAAGTGGATGTTAAATAAATTGATTATATTTACAGTATATACATATATCAAATCCCTATGTTGTACCCCTAAAACAAGCACAATGTTATATGTCAGTATCTCAATAAAACTGGAAAAATATCTTGAGTGGTTTTAATAGCAATAATGAGTAGAGAACTCCTAGTCTGAAACACCGTTAAACTGTACTTTTTTTTTTAAAGGCACAGATCCTCTTCAGGCCTTGGAAACCCATTAATGTGATTCAGTATTTCACAACACTAAACATTCAGTAGAACAAGAGCTCATTTCCTCTTTTCTAATTTTGGGCTTCTGCGAAGATACTCCAGAGAACCCAATTGTGACAGAAATGATCCTCTAAAAATAGTTTAGCCTCATTTCCCCCAAAGGTCTGAGTAAAACCCACTAGACTTTCCCTGGCTTCAAAGTAAAGTTAAACCAACTGCCTTCAAACCCCTGGTGCCATGTGTACACCCAATTATTGCTTTCTGCAAATTCAGAAATCTTATAAAGAACTCTTAGAGTTCAGAAATCTTGTAAGGGGCTCTTGGGGAGGATGATTTTTACAAACTGTTATTATTTGAACTCCTATCTTGTCTGACCCTGAAGACTACCTCCAGAGAAATAGCAGAGACCCTAACCCCACTTGCCCCTTGCACAACACTTTTTTCTAACCATATTTATTTTGATTTAGTCTAATTTTGAATGGCATTATGAAATGTGGCTAAAAGAAACAGGTATATTCTCAAATGACAGAAATGTTTTCCTACATCTGTATCAAGTAGAGGAATAAAAGGAAACAAGTGTGTATTAAATTAATATTTTAAGTGCTATTCATGTAGAATATTCTTAATAAATATCTTTAGCTTATTAAGGAAGCTAAATCAAAACACCACATTCTGCTTTAAAGGATAGCAATAAATATTTTCCTAGAGATAACAGAATCTTAGAAGGTGACCATTTTATCACTGGGGGACTATGATGAAATTAAACTAAACCTCCCCAAAACTTTCTCTCTTATGAAAACCGCTCATATGAAAATAGATAAGCTTTGTGGTGACAGTGGCAATGAAGGGGGGAAAAAGATACTAAAGAACTGTGGAGAGAGAAATACAAGAAGACAGAGTAAGGAGAGTAAGATTAAGAGTAAGGAGAGTGGTCAGATTTAGGAAAACTCACGGGTTCTTTCACATCATTATGGAATACTGCTTCCTTTTCATGAGAAGCAGATGGGATTAACAATCTGTGATTAGTGCAGTCTATTGTGCTTAAATTACATCAGCATTTGTGGTGCCTTTCTAGAAGACAATGATACTGATTAAACAAACCAAACCAATACCAAATCCATATAAACAAGACTCCTGCAGAATCTTCTGTTCAAAGCTTTCTGGGATATTATACAGGTTTGCTTTCTATCTTTCTGTTAGAAAACAGAATATGTTGGCCTATCAGTGGATCAGTGAGGTAAGAAAGTTGTAATTGGGGGTTGCCATTATACTTGCCCAGGTGATATAAGACAATTAATTGTACCTAGATTTTAACACCAGCCAATACATTTCTACCCCAAAAGAGATGCTTGAAAAAGGACAAAACTCATTGTCTATTTGAAGAAGTTGCCCAATTGTATTGCCTACAGATTTCAGCTATGGATTTCCAGTAAACACTCTGTGGCAAACTCTAAGACAAACAAAGCACTGCCTGTCTGGAACTCATAGATGAGGAAGACGTTAGAACTCTCGGCAGAATGCTAGTGGTGTGGGTAATATTTAAATATTTAACGCTGTAAAGGCAGATTCCCAGGACATACCCTCCTGAGACTGAGTCAGTCCATTTGGCATAGAGACCCAAATGTCTCTTCTTAATATTTACCCCAAGTAATTAAAAAATATTAGGACTATGAGTTTTATAAGTTTCATGCTTGACTGGAAGTAGAATATGGGGCAAGTTTGTAATCACAACTAAAATACCGTGTGTGCATTTTATGTAATTCATATTGCTAGAATATGACATCTACTTATTTTTTTCAAAAACCAATACATAATAAGTGACCCAAGTTCTTTAATTCCATTTGACTATTTTCACATAATGTGATAAAGACTGCAATTCAAATTTCAGCCTCTGCGTTTTTATTTCTGGAGTTCTTGCTCTTTGTAATTAATTTTCTGTAACTGTCACAGGGTTATAATCAGTCATTATGAATCAGAAGTAAAATTTAGTTCATGTCAGAAATTATTTAGGAACTTTCACTTGGTTTCTAGGTTGGTAGAAGGTTTAATTAAATGAATTAGAAGAAAACAGGCAAAGTTCTGTTACTTTGGATTCTTCCATAAAGGAAGATTTAGAAAGACTGTAATGATACCCAGCAATGCCACAAAGATTACAGAAGCTGTATGTCGTCATTTATTTAACAATTCCCATTTTTAGAATTTTATACATCAAGAGAAAAAAAAACAGGTTGTTCAAGATTTTCTCATAAAAGAATAGAAAGAGACACTGACTTGTTGGATCATGTTTTTTGTAGCATGTTTCATCTAGAAAATACTTTGAAATTGACTTGCCATATCCTAGCTCAGTAACTTTAATAATTCACATCAGATAGGTAGCTTTTCAGTATGAATAAATGATGTTGGGAAGGATTAGAATAACCATAATTTATTAAGAAATACATCATATGTTCTCTAAATTGCTAAAGACCTTGATAAAACATAATTGGTCAAATGCAATCTTTCTGTTCAAATTGAGAGCTGTGGTATTCTTTAAAGTAGTGGTTCTCAGATTTTGGTATGGTTGAGTCGCATCTCCAAAGATCTTTATTTATTAGGTCCGTGCAATGACGTAGGAATCCACGTTTACAATTCTAAGGCAAATAGTCTTCGGACCATACTGTACAAGTCGTGGGGAAAAAATATTCAAGTGTTTGATGATTAGTTGACGATGGCTGGAAAACAGTTATCTATAGGAAACGATGTTCTTGGTTAATCTGAGAAAAAGAAGGTAGAAGAGTTGCAGTTTTCTAAGAGTTAACTGAAGGAACTAAGATATAGAAAAATAGTCACCAGTTATGTTATGTTTTCAAAGAAATGAGCAAAAAAGAAATAGGTTTAAATTGCAGTGAGTAAGCTTAAGATTGCATGTGTTAATAGATAGATTTTCCCAGCACTGGGATCCTAGTTTATCTCTTACATGGATACCATCCAATCCCACACTCCAGTTGACTTGTTCCTAAAGAATCTCTGCCAAAGCTTTCTTTTCTGCCAACTCACCCTTAGGAAACTTTTTTTCTTATTCAGCTATTCTCTACAATCTAGGTGAGCCGCCCCCCTCCACCCCTCTGGAGTAGTCACTATGAGAACAATTTAGAGTGAGATAACTAAATGTGAAAGGCTTTTCTTCTTTCAAGGAAAGCTTTAAACTGCAGATATCCTTTCAGATGGGCTTCCTTGGGTGGCACTAGTAGTAAAGAACCCACCTGTCCGTGCAGGAGACATGAGAGACCCGGGTTCGCTCTCTGGTCGCATTCCTGGAAGGGGATGGCATAGCAACCCACTCCAGTATTCCTGCCTGGAGAATCCCCATGGACAGAGGAGCCTGGCAGGCTACAGTCCATAAGGTTGAAAAGAGTCGGACATGACTGAAGTGACTTAGCCCACATGCACCCATCCTTTCAGTTAAGTTCTTTAACTGCCTTTATTAGTCATTTATTGACAATGTAGAAGATCTGTGTGTATTTAAGGAGCATTGGTGGTATAGTTGTGAGCATAGCCGCCTTCCAAACAGTTGACCTGGGTTCGATTCCCAGCCAACGCAGCGGGCTAACCTTTGTGACTTCTCTCGTGGCTCAGCCAGTAAGGAGTCTGCCTGCAATACAGGAGACCCAGGTTCAATCCCTGGGTTGGGAAGATCCCCTGGAGAAGGAAATGGCAATCCACTCCAGTATTCTTGCCTGGACAGAGGAGCCTGACAGGCTACAGTCCATGGGGTCTCAAAGAGTTGGACACGACTGAGCAACTTCACTTCAGCTCAAACAGAGATTTTCCTCTTGTTTTCAGTTTCCACTAGGTACGTCAGAACTTCCCCCGTGGTCAAAGGCTACTCAGAAAAATCCTTCAATCAATATTCTTTCATGTGTTTTTGGAAGAACTTAAATCTTTTGTAAAAAGAGTATGTGGAGCTGGGACATGGAGATAAATAGTCTCAGATTTTGTTCTTCTGCTGTTTCTCTCCCCTCTCCAAATCAGACCTTAAGAGCCTCCATTTCCAATATTACTGTCTGTTCGTATTCTGTATCTGGCTGGACCCAAGTGTATTATGGAATTGTTATACAGATTTTTGACTTCTTTATTTTCCCAGGATGTTATAGTGACCATGGGCGTGGAAAGACAGTGTAAACCACTGCTAGGAAGAAATTTATGTTTAATTTATAATAAAATAATACTTTTATTTTTTGAAGAAAATTGACACAAGAAAGTCTATCTGTTCTGAGTAGTTTCTATAACAAAACCATAATTTCTAAATTGGTCACATTTCAATAGTTTGTGGAGAGTATAAATAATTCAACCAATATACTTCTGCTGCTGCTGCTGCTAAGTCGCTTCAGTCATGTCCAACTCTGTGCGACCCCATAGATGGCAGCCCACCAGGCTCCCCCACCCTTGGGATTCTCCAGGCAAGAACATTGGAGTGGGTTGCCATTTCCTTCTCCAATGCGTGAAAGTGAAGTCGCTGAGTCGTGTCCGACTCCTTGCGACCCCATGGACCGCAGCCTACCAGGCTCCTCCGCCCATGGGATTTGCCAGGCAAGAGTACTGGAGTGGGTTACCATTGCCTTCTCCGTAAAAAAAAAAAAAAAAAAAAACCTGTTTAACATAAAGGATACCTATTACACAAAAAGGAGAATTTCAACAAGATCCTCTCACATATATTATTCACATTGATAAAGTATCAAAAAGAATCTATAATATTTCCAGTGATTATTATATCTAGTAATGAGTAGATAGAGGGAAAAACAAGGAAAAGTCAATTAAGAACCAGGAGAGATAGTGAAATGAAAGGCAAAGACAGTAACCTCTTAATCCTAAAACAGATTCTTACTGAAATTCTCCTTTTTGTGTAATAGGTATCCTTTATGTTAAACAGGTTTTTTTTTTTTACTTGTAATACTTAAATATCCACTGTAAAACAAAAGATTTAGAAAGCACTGCAAAATAAATGGATAGCCCAATGAGTTGTTATAAGGCCAGTACGCCTGTAGCCAAGAGTATTTCAGAAGTCCCCCATGTGCCTCATTCCAAATTCAAGTCACCTCCTGCCCCTCAAAGCATTCACCATCCTGATATTCACAGCGATCATTTCCTTTGTTTCCTTACAGTTTATGGCACCCAAATGCACATCCATAGACATTTTTACCCATTAAAAAGTTGTTTTGGATATGCCTTTTAAGTCTCTCTTGTACTGCTTCACTCTTCTATCCTTGGTATTTCCTTCAAACTGGCACCTGGGTTCAGAGACTTCCCTGGACTTGCTTTTATTCCTTTGGGTAAGACTAGAGGTGTGTTGTGTTCTTTCCTGAGGAATCATACAATGTCTGGTTTATTCTTATTTTGTGATACTTCTAACTATTGGTATCTAGATCCATTGGGGGTTACAGAATGGTGACATTCAAATTCCATCATTTCTTTTTCACTATTAGCTGATATATTTTGATAAGGAGACATTATCTCTCATCTACTATTTGGTTACCCAGTGATACATTTCACATGGAAAATGTAGGATAGGTGCTCAGGTTTTTTTCTCCACCAGTTTATTGTCCTCCTCTAAAGGTCACCAATTCTTTTGTTTTTAAAAATATTGTCATGAACTCATGATTTCAACATATTTGATAAAATTTCAATCAATAGCAATTATTACTTATTATTATTATTATGTTTTTGCTCGTATTGTCCTATCTTTGGCCAGCAGGATTCTCTTCAGGTTGGCTTCTGAGTCCTTTCCATATGACTTGATTTGATAACTTCCTTGATTTTTAATAACAGATGTCTATGTTCATCTTATATGCATCCTGCGCCAGACAAGAACTCAGTCCTGTTTCCATAAGTCTTGATTTCTTCTATGATTTCTAGACCACAATCTGGGTGGTAATGCTTATTGCTCCTGAGTTGGCTACTTATTGCTATTTGGCCTTTTCAGTGGCAGAGTTAGGGAATCTATCTATTGATTAGTATACATATAGGTACAATTTTACAAATAAAATACTGATATTTCCAATTAAAAGTCAGTGCTGTTTTTAGTTGCTCAGTCGTGTCTGACTCTTTGCAGCCCCATGGATTGTAGCCCGCCAGGCTCCTCTGTCCATGGAAATTTCCAGGCAAGAGTACTGGAGCGAGTTGCCTTTTCCTACTCCAGGGGATCTTCGTGACCCAGGTATCGAACCTACATCTCTTGCATCTCCTGCATTGGCAGGCGGGTTCTTTACCACTAGCGCCACCTGGGAAGCCAAAAGTCAGTACTGTGAGATTTTAACCTAGTCAATTTTATACTTTTACTTCATCTGTCTCTCTCTTCCTCCATAACAAGATTTCTAGTTTCCAAGGGTAGGGTAGATGGTGGAATTGTAATATCCCATAACACTCATTTACAGTATCCCACACTGCATACAGAACAGGCTTAGAATAACTATACACATATCACCACCACCAGTATAATTACAAAGGACAGCTCAGGACTTCCCTGGTGGTCCAGTGGTTAGGAGTTTACCTTCCAATGTGGGAGACACTGGTTTGGTCCCTGGCTGGGGAGTTAAAATCTGACATGCCTTGCAGCCAAAAAAACAAAACATAAAATAGAAGCAATATTGTAACAAGTTCAATAAAGACTTTTAAAAATGGTCCGCATTAAAAAAAATCTTTTACATGTTTCAATGCCATTCTCCCAAATCTTCCCACCCTCTCCCTCTCCCACAGAGTCCATAAGCCTGTTCTATACATCAGTGTCTCTTTTGCTGTCTCGTATACAGGGTTATCGTTACCATCTTTCTAAATTCCATATATATGCGTTAGTATACTGTATTGGTGTTTGTCCTTCTGGCTTGTGAAATGTCATGTATGAAACGAGATGCCAGTCCAGGTTCAATGCACGATGCTGGATGCTTGGGGCTGGTGCACTGGGACGACCCAGAGGGATGGTATGGGGAGGGAGGAGGGAGGAGGGTTCAGGATGGGGAACACATGTATAATTTTTTTTTAATTAAAATTGAATAAAAAAAAAAAACTTAAAAAAAAATAAAATAAAAATAAAAAAAATAAAAAAAATCTTTTAAATAAAACAATGGCTTAAATTTTTTTTCATATGCTCTCCTCACCCTCATCCTATTTTTATAGTTATACTATATCTACATTATGTGCAAATATAGCTTTTACATATTATACTCTTTTAATTCTCATTTAGCATTAGTTCTTCAGATAACTGTTTTTATGTCCACCACCAATTCTTCTACTAATGTCTATCTAATCATTTTGATTGTTTAAAACTCATCCTCCTCTAGATTCTTCAGGAAGGGCTAATGTGAACAATACTCTCTGAATCCTTGCATAATGATAACTGTTGTTCTGTGCCTTTTATAGTTGAAAGTCGGTTTTGCAGTATATAAAATCCTTGCTTTACATTTTATTCCTTGTGTCTCTTAAATACGTTATTCCATTTTTTCCTGGCATAAAGTATAGCTGTCAAAAAAACCTGATGATAATCTACATTTTTTCACCTTTTAAGTCACTTTTGGTTTTGATTGGATACTCAATGAAAGTTTTTTCTTTAAAGTTCATTCATTTTGCTAGAAATATGTCTTGGTGTTGATAATTCTGGGTCAACATTCTCAGCTACACAGTATGTTCTTTTTTTTTAAATATATGACTTCATATAGTTTTTTATTAAAGAAAATTTCTCTTTAATTATAATTTTTAGTATTTGTTTTGTCCCCTTATTTTGCATTTCTTCTTCAAAAATTAGAGATATTATCCTGTTCATTGTTTCTCTTAGACATAACTTTGCAAGACATTTGGCCTCAATACTTATCTGTTCCTCATTTTTATGTAAAAATGGCTTTCCAGAACTTTTAGCAGGATACATGGCTTTGAGTGACTTTTCTAACTGCACAAACTCTTCTGTGGTTTTCAAGAAGTGTTACGAAGAGTCACCTTGCTTTATGAAGTTTCCAGATTCTGTTCCCTTCCACCACTTTTATTTACCTCCTCTCTGTTGTTCTCTGCCCAGCTCAGTTCTGACTCCACTTTCAGCATTTCCCTTCAGCGTGACCCTCCGTCCTGGAAGGCAGGTCAGTCTCTAGGGCAGCTTAAGCGCCTTCAGTCTTCTAGCAGACCCCTTGCACTCACCACCTACTGGATTGGACAAAACGTGCCCACTCGCTTTCCAATAAACAGCCCTTGCTATCTAGGGATTCTCTTCTCAAGTCCACTAAAGTCCGTCAAACTTCACTGCTTCTTTCGGCTTTTCCTGCCCACGTGTTGAAAGGATTCAGGTTTTGCAGCTGTTGGTGGTCTGTCTGCCCTCACTCACATGTATTTTGAAGTTTGTATAGATGCCTTGTAGCCAAGCATCAGTATAAATGTTGTCCATGGGATTTTAAGTTTTGCTAAGTTGTTGTTCTCTATGATTTTATGTTAAGATTTAGATTAAAAATTACACTGCTGCTGCAGTCATCTCCCTAGAGCCCACCACATAAACTATTCTCTTTAAGTAAAGCCCAGATTTTCACAAGAATTAGGAACAAAAATTATTAATAACTTCCTAAGCTTTGATAATTTTATTATAACTTCAGCAGGGTTTAGAAAATGTATTCTCCATGTTATAAAATCCTAAGCACTTTGGAGCAATGTAATTTTTGTTTTACTTCTGGTGCAATTAAAGAGAGAACATTTCTTTGTTTCTGAACCGGTGCTCCATGTATTAATGGAAACCAACCTTACATAAACCTTTGGTATAAGGCAAGTATAAGCTGATGATCAAAGAAATGATAATTTTCATTGTAGTAAAAAAGGAGGTGTGTTTGCACAGTGTTTTCATGTATGTTATCTTATTTCATCCTCAAAATAACTCTCTTAGAGAGGTACTGTTATGAGTCCCATCTTTCAGAAGAAGCAGTTCAGCTTAGAGGACTTAAAAGACTTGTTTCAAGACACTGGCTTTGGGACTCTTAACCCGTCTACGTGTTTACTTGTCCTCTGAGGGCTCAGTTTGGGAGAGATCCCTGTGCAGCCACACGGGAGGAAGTGGAAACTGCTTGGCAAGCTCTATGGTCAAATACTTCTTGAGGACCCACAGGGTGACAGGTGCTGCAGGCAGATCTCCCTCACAGGCTGGCCAAGAGCCTTGTCTAGCCCCTTAGAGCCGTAGGAGACAGAGCGGCATTTGAACCTGAGTTTCTAAACTCCAGCGCCTGTGGTTTGCTTTTGCCTGCTAGCTAAGGTCAGTGCCAGAAGGCGCTTTGTGTGACCTGCAGCGCTTAGAGGGCTCCACGTGGCATCGCAACACCTGCATGTTGCTGGACATGAGTTGCTTCACTTCGTGGCAGATGTGAAAGGACAGGGTCAGCACTTCTGGAGCTTGCAGCACAGCTCTTCCGGGGTTTACTTGGCATACTCTGAACAGCAGAGAAGAGAATCCTGTCCCAACCTCCAGGCAGCCTCTTATCGCATGCTAATCTCTTACCTTAAAATCCATGCACTTTTTATTATTATTTTAAAAATTTTGTTTGTGCTGGGTCTTCACTGCAGCACACAGGCTTCTCTAGTTGTGGCCCTTGGTCTTCTCTTGTTGCCCAGTACAGGATCTAGAGTCTGTGGGCTCAGGAGTTGCAGCGTGCTTGGGTTTAGTTGCCTCGGGGCATGTGGGATCTTAGCTCTCTGACCAGGGATCAAACCTGTGTCCCCTTTTAATAAATTACCCTAGGAGAGAAGGGGGCAGGCTGCAAGAGAGTGAATGGTCCTGAGGGGAGCAGAGAAAATCTGGCCCCAGGGAAAGGGCGTGCAAGCTCCCAGGAAAACAGTGGTAATGGGTCCTGGGAACCTCATTGCCTCATCGCCTGGAAGGCAGATTCTTAACCACTGGACCACTAGGGAAGCCCCTCGTGCAACTTTTAAATTCTACTTCACAATATATGTGTGCTATTGAATACAAAAAGCATATTTTCCATACACATCAGCAAGTAAAATTTTTGTTATAAGGAGGCACAGACTGTTCTCGGATGGCTCTTAGTATCTCCTGGCACATTACATACTCCTAAAGTGCTCCTCAGTTTGAAAGCATAAGAAGAAATACAGACATGTAGACTGGGGCTCCATCTTGGGAGTTTGAAGGTTTTGCTGAATCTCTGGACTTTGTTCTGTAGACACTGAGGGTCCAATAAAGCATTTCAAGAAAGAAAGGGAACGGGTCAGTTTTGTCTTAGAGGAATGGTTCTGAATTTCCTTGAACACCATCTATAGTAAGAAATACATATTACATGCCAATTCATATGCATATTATATATTCAGTTCAGTTCAGTCACTCAGTCGTGTCCAACTCTTTGCAACCTCATGAACCGCAGCACACCAGGCCTCCCTGTCCATCACCAGCTCCCGGAGTCCATCCAAACCCACATCCATCAAGTCGGTGATGCCATCCAACCATCTCATCCTCTGTCGTCCCCTTCTCCTCCTGCCCTCAATCTTTTCAGATGAGTCAATTCTTTGCATCAGGTGGCCAAAGTACTGGAGTTCCAGCTTCAACATGAGTCTTTCCAATGAACACCCAGGACTAATCTCCTTTAGGATGGACTGGTTGGATCTCCTTGCAGTCCAAGGGACTCTCAAGAGTCTTCTTCAACACCACAGTTCAAAAGCATCAGTTCTTCAGCGCTCAGCTTTCTTTATAGTCCAACTCTCACATCCATACATGACAACTGGAAAAACCATAGCCTTGACTAGACAGACCTTTGTTGGCAAAGTAATGTCTCTGCTTTTTAATATGCTGTCTAGGTTGGTCATAACTTTCCTTCCAAGGAATAAGCGTCTTTTAATTTCATGGCTGGATCACCATCTGCAGTGATTTTGGAGCCCAGAAAAATAAAGTCAGCCATTGTTTCCACTGTTTCCCCATCTATTTGCCATGAAGTGATGGGACCAGATGCCATGATCTTCGTTTTCTGAATGTTGAGCTTTCAGCCAACTTTTTCACTCTCCTCTTTCACTTTCATCAAGAGGCTCTTTAGTTCTTCTTCACTTTCTGCCATAAGGGTGGTATCATCTGCATATCTGAGGTTCCTGATATAAATAAAAATTTGATGAAACTTTACTTACCTTTATATTGTCCACCCTAACCTCGTTCATCTAGGAAAAGTTAATGCAATCCACTAAATTGGTTGCACAACCGCTACTGCACTGCACTTCAGGTAACCAGAGAATTTATATACTTCATTAATATTTCAAATGGAACAGAACTGTACTCATTCAGAAAACACTTTAATGCTTCTTCCAGGAGGGTTAGAGAGGTTACTGGGAAGGAAGAGGCAATGAGGTTCCCAGGACCCATCAACCCATTACCACTGTTTCCTGGGAGCCTGCACGCCCTTTCCCTGGGGCCAGATTTTCTCTGCTCCCCTCAGGACCATTCATTCTCTTGCAGCCTGTCCCCTTCTCTCCTAGGATAATTTATTTCAAACAGAACCTTCTCCAATCATCCCACTTGAGAAGGCCCGATAAGTGGGAGAGAGTAATCTGTGTCTTGAACTTTCACCCTCCCCCAGATAGAGAACACCTGAGGGCAGAACGTAGCACGTCGTGATCGGCAGTAGTTTGCTAAGCTGCCGAGACCAAGTGCTGGAGACCCGGTGATTCACACAACAGAAACTGATTTTCCCGCAGCTCTGCAGGCTACCATTCAAGATTAAGATGTCAGCAGGGTTGATTTCTTCTGAGGCCTCTCTCGTTTGCTTGTAGACGGCTAACCTCTCCCTGTGTCTTCATGGGATCTTCCTTCCGTGTGTGTCTCTGTGCTAATCTCTTATAAGGAGACCCAGTTGGACTGAATTAGGGCCCACTCATAAGTCATCAGACACGACTGAGCGACTTCACTTTCACTTTTCATGTTCATGCATTGGAGAAGGAAATGGCAACCCACTCCAGTGTTCTTGCCTGGAGAATCCCAGGGACGGGGGAGCCTTGTGGGCTGCGTCTATGGGGTGGCACAGAGTCGGACACAACTGAAGAGACTTAGCAGCAGCAGCAGCATAAGATGTCATGTGCAAACTGAAGAGACTTAGCAGCAGCAGCAGCATAAGATGTCATGTGCACTTAATTACCTCTTTAAAGACCCAATTTCCAAATACAGTCACATTTTGAGGTACTCGCGTTTAGGACTTCAACATATGAAGGTGAGACAAAATTCAGCCTGTAAAAAATTAATGAAGAGAAATCTCAGTTAAGTAGAGTCGAGAGACCAGAAGGGGGAGCTCTCACGCCCTCGGATGAGCCCAATAGGAAGAAGAAAGACTTCTTCCCTGCTAAGAGCCCAGCCCATGACAGTCAGAACTCACCCGCTGAAAAGCCATGGACTCTCTGCTTACTATGCCTGCTTGCCCCCGCACTTCTTCCCCACCATAAGAGTTCTCTTCTCCATTTTTGTGGGGCACTTGCATGTGAGGCTCACCATGGTTGCACACTGTGAACTGCAACTCATTGTTAATACTAAATAAGCCCATTTTTGCTGCAGAAATAACTAGCAGTCTATTTGTTTTAGGTTAGTCCACAGCACCATTTATGTTTATTTTTTATAAAGGAATCAAATTCAGTCATTTTTATGTTCTACAAAATAAATGCCAAAATACTAGCATTACAAACAACATTACAGCTATTCTCATAATATAATGAGTTCAGTTACTTAATTGTATTTTGGATAGATAGATTTTCCATTTTAGTGCCCCCCCCCCACCCCAGGAGAGTCTTGGAGGCTACCAACTTTACTTTTTAAGAATAAGAAGGTCTTAGTTTTTTATTTTACTTATTAAAAAAGTACTGTATACTTAACTGCTGCCCAACTGTTTCATCTTACCCTTGACTGGATGTCCTCAACACACACACACAAAAAAATGCATGAAAAGCTGGTACATGTTAATTAAAAGATTTCAGTAAAAGAAAAGAGAAAGACAAGAAATCTTTTATTTGGGATTCACTGGGCTGACTGAAAAGAAAAAAATCTGACAAGCCCTTTCTCTCTTTGGGAAGTTCAGCAAGAAGCAAGCCCAGCAGATTGGAATTAGCTCAGAGGAAAAACACAGGCTAAGAACAGTAGCAACGGGACATGAACTCTAGCTAAGCTCTGGTCTGATAAGGCCACTTCTCAGCCAGGAAGCTCCTGTGATTACAGATGGACTGGGTGTCTCCTCCCGGGCCTGTGGTCCACAGACGGGCCTGTAGCACCAGACGGGGCTCTTCCTAGTCTGCATCCCGCAGCGCCAGTCCACAAGCCTCTCCTCCTGCCTCTTTCCTCTCTGTGGAGCTGCGAACACTCCCAGCTTCTGCCTCTGAGCTTCCCATTTAACATTTATTTCAGGAGGCTGCTGCGGGTGGGGGCCAGTGCCCTTGTTTCCAATTGGTTGACTGATTTATCAAACTCTCTAGACTCCCCACTCTATTCTTTGGCCGACTCCTTTTCAGCTCTCTGAATCTGTACTTCATTCTAGAGATGTGGTTGTTCATCAAGATGATCTCTATGATTCCTCTTCACCCTAATGTTATATGAATCTATTCTGCAGTTTCACACTTTCATGCAGATTAAAAAAAAAAAAAAACTCCCATGTACAATTACAAAAGAAACTCAATATAGATACCATTGCCTAACAGATAGGAGGAGAAAAGTACCACCTTTCTTCTTTAAGCTTATTTTAGGTAGAAAATTTAAGCATATCTCATGATTACCTGTGGGTCTTCAACTTGCTCCTTTGTTCTGCCTTGGGCCACTCATTTATAGTGGCAACTCTGAGAGAGTTCACTGCTGGAACTACATGTAACCTGAAACATTCTCCTTCAGTGACACTGGCAGGTTCACCACTAATTATCCAGCTAACTCAGTTCAGTTCACTCGCTCAGTCATGTCAGACTCTTTGCAACCCCATGGACAGCAGCATGCCAGACCTCCCTGTCCTTCACCATCTCCTGGAGCTTACTCAAACTCATGTCCATTGAATTGGTGATGCTGTCCAACTATCTCATCCTCTGTTGTCCCCTTCTCCTCCTGTCTTCAATCTTTCCCAGCATCAGGTTTTTTTCCAATGAGTCGGCTCTTCTCATCAGGTGCCCAAAGTATTAAAGCTTCAGCTTCATCATCAGTTCCTCCAATGAATATTTCCTTTGATTGATTGGTTTGATCTCCTTTAGGATTGACTGGTTTGATCTCCTTGCAGTCCAAGGGACTCTCAAGAGTCTTCTCCAGGACCACAGATCAAAAGCATCAATTCTTTGGCACTCAGCCTTCTTTATGGTCCAACTCTCACATCCATATGTGAGAAAAACCATAGCTTTGACTATACGGACCTTAGTTGGCAAAGTGATGTCTCTGCTTTTTAATATGCTGTCTAGGTTTGTCGTCGGGCTAACACACATATAATTCTGAAAAACGTCATCGAAAAAATTCAAAATGACTATCTGTGAGATGGCATTATCAGCAATGCTTTGTTTTTCAAAATTAGAATTGCTAATAAATTATTTTCTAATGCTTTTTTGTATGAAATTAAAAGATGCTTACTCCTTGGAAGGAAAGTCATAACCAACCTAGATAGCATATTCCAAAGCAGAGACATTACTTTGCTAACAAAGGTCCGGCTAGTCAAGGCTATGGTTTTTCCAGTAGTCATGTATGGATGTGAGAGTTGGACTGTTAAAAAGGCTGAGTGCCGAAGAATTGATGCTTTTGAACTGTGGTGTTGGAGAAGACTCTTGAGAGTCCCTTGGACTGCAAGGAGATCCAACCAGTCCATTCTGAAGGAAATCAGTCCTGGGTGTTCTTTGGAAGGAACAATGCTAAAGCTGAAACTCCAGTACTTTGGCCACCTCATGCGAAGAGTTGACTCATTGGAAAAGACTCTGATACTGGGAGGGATTGGGGGCAGGAGGAGAAGGGGACGACAGAGGATGAGATGGCTGGATGGCATCACCGACTCGATGGACATGAGTTTGAGTGAACTCCAGGAGTTGGTGATGGACAGGGAGGCCTGGCATGCTGCAGTTCATGGGGTCGCAGAGAGTCGGACATGACTGAACGACTGAACTGAACTGAACTGATGGATATTTTCTTAAGATAGTTACATTTGCAAAATGGCTTTGTACTGTTTTCTCTTTGCGCCCACTTGTGGCCCACACATGCCTGGCCTCCTCCTCCTTGCTGACTCACAGGCCCAGGCTCTGCCCACACTCACACTCAGTGACCTGGCACCCACTGTCCAGCTCTCCTGTGTTCTCCTACAAGTCCACCCACGCACCTGCTCTCCTTCACACAGGTAGACACATTCATGCTTCCACTGCTCAGCAGCCAAAGCACAAGCATGGCTTAAGGGAGGGGAAGAATAATGTTTCCAATGATCATCATGTTTTATTTAATTAGCAAGCTCTATTCACACATGAATAGTTTACAAACAGTTCTTTGATTCTTAAACTACTCCTCCAAAACCCCCTCATACACGATAATTGGGGTTTTTTATTAAAAAAAAAACCCTACCAAAATATATGTGTATGTTCATGTTGCAATTTTTTTCAGTGACAATATTTGTCCTTATCTTTTGTCCACACTGAAATATTTTACTCACATCTTGAAGTGAATGGGTATACCAATGAGACAGTGGCTTGTTGGGATGGTTATTTGTAATGCCAGTACCTGAGCTAAAGCTGGAATCAACAGGCTGCCTGACAAGATTAATTCGCTGTGGATCATGCCAGAGCAACTCCAGAGCCAACGCCAGAAACAAGGGTCAGCCCACTCATTAAAAGCCTGCCAAGGCATACTCTTGGGGAGGCAGGCCCCAGAGGAGGCGAGGAGGCCAGCCTGTACTCCCTGTGTGTATTTATAAGGCTACTAGAAAGGCCTTCCTCAAATCATCCTCACCCCGGTGTTGCCATGTCTACAATCCCAGCATTAGAGAGTCATTCCTGAAGCTTCTCAGGATTTAAAGTATGAAGAATTAGAAAGAGGCTGTTGGAGTTTCTTCCCATTTGTGGCAACTACTTTTATCTTTCCAAGGAGCTCAGATTATATGCCACATGGTGTGAACAGAATCTATTCTGCAATATTACAAATCCACTCTTTAATAGGAAATATGAGCATTAGGGTGGATTTTAAGAAGCACACAATTGAATTTGTGTTGATATTTTTTGGTTTTGGTTCGTTGTTTGGCTATCTCTATATTAAGTTGAAGTGCACTCCTTGAAGGAAGGCTAGGACCATTTCTCTTTCTTATTTATATTTCTGAGCTGTTGTTCAGTCGCTAAGCCATGTCTGACTCTTTGCGACCCCATGGACTGCAACACACCAGGCTTCCCTGTCCTTCACTATCTCCCTGGGTTTGCTCAAACTCATGTCTATTGAATCAGTGATGCCATCCAACCATCTCAACCTCTTTTGCCTCCTTCTCCTCTTGCCCTCAGTCTGTCCCAGCATCAGGGTCTTTTCCAATGAGTTGGTTCTTTGCATCAGGTGGCCAAAGTACCATGCCTAATAAGGCTGGAAAATTGCTGCCTATCCCTGGTAATTTCTCTTATCAATACTAAACCTTTAGAGCCAATTTTATTTTACTTTTCATCCACCATTATTTTACTCTTTATGTTGAATATAACTACTTTTTTCCTTTAAATTTCCACAATGTTGGGTCTACTGTCTAACATATCTAATCACTTTCTCTCTTGTATCATATTTAATCTTAGAGCTCATCATGGCTCATAAGGACTTTTAAGTTAATCTCTATATGATTTATACATCCTATGCAAAGATCCCTACATAAAAAAAACTCCTCACGTAGAAAGACGCAAGCAAAGTATGAAAAGCAAGAAATAAATGTCTCCTGGGCCACCCCACAGCGATCTGACTGCCACAATGTTGTTTCCAGCTGTGAGGTTCCAGCTAAAGATGGTAAAAGGAACACAGCACATTATCTCTTCTCAGCAGAAATCAGAAGAGGGGTTATAAATAGATGCAAGATTTCAATAAATATTTGGTGGAAAGAGGATGGAGGAAATTTAACTGGCCCAATGGGAAAGGAAGTCACAGTCTAAAGTATGTGTACTTGGGGATGCTGAAGATAAGCAAGATATTTCACCATGAAGAACCTGAAGGAGGCTCAGGACTTGCAGTCACCACATTTGGCAGAAAGTAAGGGTAAGGTGTGGGATGTAAAGCGGAAGTTGAAACCTTATATATGGGTCAGTCACCTACTCTTACAACCCCAGGCAGAGAAAATCAGGAGCCAAGCTACTCCTTCCTTCTTCAAGGAGGAAACTGAAGTCACTCAGTTGTGTCCCATTCTTAGCAACCCCATGGACTGTAGCCTACCAGGCTCCTCTGTCCATGGAATTTTCCAGGCAAGAATACTGGAGTGGGGTGCCATTTCCTTCTCCAGGAGATCTTCCTGACCCAGAAACTGAACCCAGGTCTCTGGCACTGTAGGCAGACGCTTTACCATCTGAGCCACCAGGGAAGTTGAGGAGGAGGAGGGATTTATTTCCTGGAGACACTCAGTAGGAAAGGCCTGGGCATCAGAGAAATCAGGTCTCTAGAAGACATGGGTAAGGCATGGGGATGTAAACAGCCAAGTGAACTGGAGGCCTGCACTGGGAATGGCTGGATCACCTGTCCCTCTCCACTGCCGTATCATCAAAGCACTGTTAATCAGGAAACTAACCCTGAGGCCAGGCTTCTTCAAACTGTGGGTTAGGAAATCAGTTTAATGGGTCATAATAAACACTGTCATTGGTTGGGCTCCCCAGGAAGCAGATTCTGAGACAGACTGAGAGTTTAGAACATTCATTGTATGCTAAGTCGTTTCAATCATGTCCCACTCTTTGCAACCCTATGGACTGTAGCCCATCAGGCTCCTCTGTCCATGGGATTCTCCAGGCAAGAATACAGGAGTCTGTTGCCATACCCTCCTCCAGGGTATCTTCCTGACCCAGGTATGGAACCTGGGTCTCTTACATGTTTCCTGCATTGGCAAGCAGGTTCTTTACTACTATTGACACCTGGGAAGCCCAAGAATATTCATCAGGGAGAGACTTTGGGATCAGAACTTGTAGAAGGAAACAAGAACTAGACAAAAGGGAAAGTAGGGCTGTGATTCAAGGTCCAGTGACTACTTCAGCCAAGCCCACAGGGGACACAGAAGCTAAAACAGCTCCTCAGAATTGTCCCCAGTCAGGCCAAAGTGGCCAGCCTTTATCCCCTTTATCCTTGATTGGGAGACTAGGTCTTTAAAGAGGCGAGTAAGTTCAACTGAGGCCCTCAGGGCAGAGCCCTAATTCCATGTGACTGGCGTCCTTACAAGAAGAGAAGGAAACATCTGGGGGTTGCTCAGAGAAGAGGCCGCGTGAGGCCACAGCGAGAAAGCGGCCATCTGCAAGCTAAGGACAGAGGCCTCAGGAGACAAGATCCCACACGCAGTGCGGTGCGTCCAAACAATAAAAGTAAGGAAAGGAATTCCCTGCTGGTCCAGTGGTTAAAGCTCCGTGTTTCCACTGCGGGGGCACGGATTCAATCCCTGGTCGCGGTGCTGATATCCCTCATGTCACACAGTGCAGCCAAAAAGAGAGAACAAAATGCTTACATCTTCACCCTAGAAGGCTGAGAAAATACATTTCTGTTGTTTAAGTCACCCAGTCTACGGTATTTTATTATGGTAGCCCTAGAAAATTAATATATTCCTCCCTTATTGGACGTATGACCTTGCGCATGTCAACTCTTTGAACCGAGGGAATCCCTGGAGGGGCTGACAGCTCAAGCCTGCCCACCAGCAGTCCTCAGCGACTGGGGCAACCAGGCTGTCACTGCAGAGGATATGACTGGTAAAACACAAGGTCTGTCACAAACATTCAAGAAAATAAAATTCAACAGACTAAACAGAAAATATCAGAGTGCATGTAGAAGAGATAAATATTGTTTCATGAAACTTTTCTGCATAAACATACACACATATATATATACACATATATATACGTATATACACACACACACGTGGGCATGCCTTGTATAAATGTACATATATATATGTGAACTAACATGATGAAAAATGATTTCTTTTTGCCAAAAATGTTTATAAGTCACTTCCTGAGGCAAGAAATTACAGGAATGTTTTTCTGAAAAAAGCTAAACAGACCCAGAGAAGTGTTGAAGTCCTTTAATGGACCAGAACCTGGTGGTCTGGAGTCGACCGATAAGAAAGTAAAGCAGAGAGAAAGAGGCTGATATTCCTTGGTTTACACAGGAAGCCAATAAAGCCCCTGGCATGGGGCTTGCTCTGTTCACGGAGGCCTCAGGTGCCCTCTCGATGGGGTGAAGGTGCAGAGCACCTTCTAGAGAGGGTTTTAGAAGCCAGGGCAGGAAAGTGAACTCAGAGAGCCTGCAGAGAAATAGCCTGAGAGAGAGAGAGAAAGAAAGAGAAAGACACGGGGACCAGAGCTCTGATGGAGCAAAGGTGTTTTAATCAACATGGTGTGGGCATATATACTGTAGTTATTTTCAGC
Source organism: Bos taurus (assembly GCF_002263795.3). Classification (NCBI taxonomy): domain Eukaryota; kingdom Metazoa; phylum Chordata; class Mammalia; order Artiodactyla; family Bovidae; genus Bos; species Bos taurus. The sequence continues at coordinate 5,765,492 of NC_037329.1, read as the reverse complement.
AAAGATAAAGATTAAAATTCCAGACTTAACAAACATAGGCGATCCATATTAAAGAGAGAGACAGAGTTGTAAATAATCACTTTTACCATATGGTTCACAAGAAGGAAGAGGGTACTTATAACCGTATAGAAAAACTAATGAAGGAAATGCCTGGATTCCTCAGCCCTGGGAGAGGCTTGCCTCTCCTCTTAATTCCTGAATATTCAGGAATTAATAAGGAACAGAGGATTCCTGACAGATCCAAAACAGTACACAGAAAGCCTCCTGTTAAATGCTTCCTGACAGAGAAAAAACAAAATGTTTTCTCTACCATCCAAAAGTGAACTGCTGCTGCTGCTGTTAAGTCGCGTCAGTCGTGTCCAACTCTGTGCGACCCCATAGACGGCAGCCCACCAGGCTCCGCTGTCCCTGGGATTCTCCAGGCAAGAATACCGGAGTGGGCTGCCATTTTCTCCTCCAGTGCATGAAAGTGAAACATGAAAGTGAAGTCGCTCAGTCGTGTCCGACTCCCAGCGACCGCATGGACTGTAGTCCACCAGGCTCCTCTGTCCATGGGATTTCCCAGGCAAGAGTACTAGAGTGGGGTGCCATTGCCTTCTCCGAAAAGTGAACTATCACCCTATAAACCCCATCCACACACACAGAGTTCCTCATTAGAGCAATACCAAAGAATGTTCAAACTGCTGTAAAACTGTGCTCTTTTCACACGCTAGCAAGGTTATGTTCAAAATCCTACAACGTAGGCTTCAACAGTACATGAACCGAGAACTTCCAGATGTACAAGCTAGATTTGGAAAAGGATTTGGAAAAGACCAAATTGCCAACATTCAATGGATCATGGAGAAAGCAAGGGAATTCCAGAAAACCATATACTTCTGCTTCGTTGACTATGCTAAAGCCTTTGACTGTGTGGATCACAACGAACTGTGGAAAATTCTTAGAGAGATGGGAATATCAGACCAGCTTAGCTGTCTCCTGAGAAACCTGTATGCAAGTCAAGAAGCAACAGTTAGAACTGGATTTAGAACAACAGACTGGTTCAAAATTGGGAAAGGAGTACTTCAAGGCTATATACTGTCACTCTGTTTATTTAACTTATATGCTGAGTACACCATGCGAAATGCTAGGCTGGATGAATCACAAGCTCGAATCAAGATTGCCAGGAGAAATATTGACAACCTCAGATATGCAGATGATACCACTCTAATGGCAGAAAGCGAAGAGGAACTAAAGAGCCTCTTGAGGAGGGTGAAAGAGGAGAGTGAAAAAGCTGGCTTAAAACTCAACATTCAAAAAGCTAACATCATGGCATTTTGTCTCATTGTGCCCGTGTGCTTAGTCGCTCAGTCACGTCCAGCTGTTTGCGACCATTTGGCCTGTAGCCCACAAGGCTCCTCTGTCCATGGAATTTTTCAGGCAAGAATACTGGAGTGGGTTGCCATTTTCCTCCTCCAGGGGATCTTCCCAACCCAGGAATAGAACGTATGTCTCCTGTGCCTCCTGAATTGCAGGCAGATTCTTTACCCACTGAACCATCAGGGAAACCCCATTTGCCATGCCTTTTCATGGCAAATAGAAAAGTAAAAAGTGAAAGCAATGACAGAGTTTCTTTTCTTGGACTCCAAAAGCACTGTGGACAGTGACTGCAACCATGAAATTAAAAGACATTTGCTCCTTGGAAGGAAAGTTATGACAAATCTAGACTGTATTGAAAAGCAGAGACATCACCTTGCTGACAAAGGTTCTTACAATCAAAGCTATGGTTTTTCCAGCAGTCACGTATGGATGTGAGAGTTGGTCCATAAGGAAGGCTGAGTGCCAAAGAATTGATGCTTTCGAATTGTGGTGCTGGAGAAGCCTCTTGAGAGTCCTTTGGACTGCAAGGAGATCCAACCAGTCCATTCTAAAGGAGATCAACCCTGAGTATTCATTGGAAGAACGGATGCTGAAGCTGAAACTCCAATACTTTGGTCACTTGATGAGAAGAGCTGACTTTTTGGAAAAGACCCTGATGCTGGGAAAGACTGAAGGCAAAAGAAGGGGCCGGCAGCAGATGAGATAGTTAGATAGCGTCACCGACTTGATGGACATGAATTTGAGCAAGCTCCAGGAGACAGTGCAGGACAGGGGAGCCTGGCGTGCTGCAGTCCATGGAGTCACAAAGAGTCAGACACACTCGTTATATAAACACTGAATAGTGATATAACTATATTGGGAGAATTAGAGGAGGGTATAAGAGGCCAAATCCACATCTGCTATGGAAAAGAGTAATAGATAACACCCGGAACTTTGAAAAATCAAGAAACAGCATTAGAAATGTGGAGATAAATACCAGAAGAAACGGCTGAGAGTGAGTGTGGTTGCTCTGGGGATGGAATTAGAACTAGAACTTGCAGACGATTCAGGGAAAGGTGATCTCTTTTTCTTTTAGGCATTGAAGAGAGATTTGGCTTTTTAAACTCTGTACGCTTGTAACTTAGATGAAAATAATATAAACAATTTCAGAAAGAAAAATAATACATGCATATTATTTTTGAGTTATGGAGGCAACCATTTTAAAAAGCTCTAGGGAGTCACAGGGATGTAATGAATACGTAGGGAATAGAGTTAGTAAGAGTTTAACAACTTTGGTGATGGATGGTAACTGGACTTACTGTGGCAATTATTTTGTAATGTACAAAGTATGAAATTATTATGTTGTATACCTGAAACTAATATTGTATGTTAAGTATAACTTAATAAATAAAAACTAAAGGGAAAGTCTGAAAGTTTTTTCCGGGGGACTGGGGGGGATGATAGAACCGGAGTTGATTTTCGCTATTAAAACAATTTGATTTTGTAGACTTGTGACAATATTACATTGAATAAAATTTTTAAATAAAAATAAAACAATTAATTTGCAGGAATGAATTCAGGCATGCAGACGCTTAGGAAGGGCTTTGATTCCTAAGCCTTGCTGCTTGCAGATTCCTCATCTTTGAAATCTTTCACATCTTCTTTACACAGTGTAAGCAGCTCATGAGAAAACATATCTGGAAGCTCCTGGTGGATTGAAAATGATCAATAAAGGTTCCCTTCTTTCCTCTCATAGATGAAGAACTCAGGCACTAGTGTTCAGGAGCATGAACTCTTTGAAATGCCTCTTTGCTTGACTCACAAGGACCCTCCCAGTACACTTTGGATATAAAAGGAATACCTAGCATGAACATATATAATGAAGTCATTAAAAAATATCCCATGTGAAATAAGAAATACCTTTTGTGTAATCTGGCTAGCTTTGCAATGAATCTATTTTTTTTCAACAATAAAGTGTAATACACACTTTACTTACATGACTTTTCTCAAGCCTTACTGATTTTTGAAAAAGTTCCAGATCCAAATTTTATCTAATAGTAATTAGAGCCAATTTATCCATTGTGGTTTCCCATTAAAGCTCAGCTTTAATGCTTAGGAAGGGGGGTTGAGATATTGATCCCTGCATTGCTTAGGGTAGGCAGGCACCCTGAATTACTAGCCTCTGGACAGGAATAGCCTGTTTTATGCAGATCTGAATGCTGATTATAATTTTTCTTTGAGTGCCCTGTCATGAAAAAGGTTGGGAAGCATTTCCTTAACAGGTGCCATAAAAATCCACTGTAAGGACTGGCAGCTCTTTAAAGTCTGAAGAAGGTTGCTTCCAACCCTCTTACACTGTTGGTGGGAATGCAAACTAGTACAGCCACTATGGAGAACAGTGTGGAGATTCCTTAAAAAACTGGAAATAGAACTGCCTTATGATCCAGCAATCCCACTGCTGGGCATACACACTGAGGAAACCAGAATTGAAAGAGACACGTGTACCCCAATGTTCATCGCGGCACAGTTTATAATAGCCAGGACATGGAAACAACCTAGATGTCCATCAGCAGATGAATGGATAAGAAAGCTGTGGTACATCAGTTCTAATGAGGTGGATGAAACTGGAGTCTATTATACAGAGTGAAGTAAGCCAGAAAGAAAAACACCAATACAGTATACTAACGCATATATATGGAATTTAGAAAGATGGTAACAATAACCCTGTGTACGAGACAGCAAAAGAGACACTGATGTATAGAACAGTCTTTTGGACTCTGTGGGAGAGGGAGAGGGTGGGATGATTTGGGAGAATGGCATTGAAATATGTATAATATCATATATGAAACGAGTCGCCAGTCCAGGTTCGATGCACAATACTGGATGCTTGGGGCTGGAGCATTGGGACGACCCAGAGGGATGGTATGTGGAGGGAGGAGGGAGGAGGGTTCAGGATGGGGAACACACGTATACCTGTGGCAGATTCATTTTGATATATGGCAAAACCAATACAATATTGTAAAGTTAAATAAAATTAAATTAAAAAAAAAAAGAATAGTTTAATTTGCATGACTTCAGATGGTTTTCAATGTCTTCCACATCTGACTGGAAATTATGTAGCATTAGGTTTATGTATCGGAGAAGGCAATGGCACCCCACTCCGGTACTCTTGCCTGGAAAATCCCATGGACGGAGGAGCCTGGTAGGCTGTAGTCCATGGGGTAGCTGAGGGTCGGACACAACTGAGTGACGTCACTTTCACTTTTCACTTTCATGCATTGGAGAAGGAAATGGCAACCCACTCCAGTGTTCTTGCCTGGAGAATCCCAGGGACAGAGGAGCCTGGTGGGCTGCCGTCTATGGGGTCACACAGAGTCGGACACGACTGAAGTGACTTAGCAGCAGCAGCAGCAGGTTTATGTATGATTTTGAATCATTAAGCTACAAGTAACTTAATAGAGACCCCAAGATAGTTGTTAAAACAATCAGATTACTCCCTCTTGCAAAAAGAATTCTGGAGAAAGTAACCCAAGGCTAGCATGGTGGCTTCATAATAATCAAGGATCCTGCTGCTTTATTGCTAAGGCTCAGGGAATGAAAGCCAGAACACCCACACCTCAAAGAGCAGGATGGAGGCGGGAACGGGTGTGCCCTTTATCTCTTAGGAAGACTTGGTAGAAATCACTGTCCTATCCCCATTTAAGTCTACTTATGCGGAATGCAGTCACATGACCAATAGCTGGAAACTCAGTAGCAAGTTATGATCTTTTAGGCAGGTGACACGATGTCTAGCTTGAGCTAGGAGTTTCATTAATCTGACAGAGGAGAATGAGTATTTGGTAGGGAAACAGCAGTCTTTACAACATGCTTTTAGTAATTGCTGTGTAATTCATTTCAAACAAAAGCAATCTGTCAATTCATTATTTCATATATACTGCCAGAAAAGATGACATAATATGTATTAAGGAAGACTAATTAGCAAGTTCATTAATTGAAGTTTTGATTATATATTTTTGTTGGATTTAATAATTCAATGATTAAGGGAGTGTAGCTAGGAGGTAAAACAGATTCTGAAGCAACTGCTTGACTTCCGTCTATTAGTTGTGTGAACTTGAGAAAATTGCTTCAGTGCTCTGTGACTTAGTCTCCTTTTCTGTAAAGTGGAGATAAAAATAATCATACCTATTTAATAGGAATTTGGAAGAATTAATGAGTTAAAATATATAATGTACTTGGAATAGTAAGTGATTAGTAAATGATAGCTATCAATATATCTTTAGCTTTGTTTGTTTTACCTGCTAAGTGGTGTCCTACTCTTTTGCGACCCCCTGGACTGTAGCCTGCCAGGCTCCTCTGTCCATGGGATTTCCCAGGCAAGAATACCAGGTTGGGTTGCCATTTCTTTCTCCAGGGGATATTCCCCACCCAGGAGTAGAACCCATGTCTCCTGCATGGGCAGGCAGATTCTTTACTACTGAGCCACCTGAGAAGCCCAACATATCTTTGGCTTAAATTAAAATCTTTTCCTTTAAAACCAGAGGTAACTGTGACAATCTTCTTTATTAAAGAATTTTGGGGGTTCCCTGGTGGCTCAGTGGTAAAGAATCTACCTGCCAATGCAGGAGACATGGGTCTAATCCCTGGTCTGGGAAGATCCCACATGCCACAGAGCAACGAAGCCTATGCGCCACAACTTCTGAGCCTGTGCTCTAGAGCCCCAGAGTCTCAACTACTGAAGCCGTGCACCCTAGAGCCCCCGCTCTGCAACAAGAGAAGCCAGCACAACAGGCCCACCTACCACAACCAGAGAGGAGCCCCTGCTCACCGCAACTAGAGAAAACCTGTGTGTAGCAACGAAGACCCAGCACTGCCAAAAATAAATACATAAATACAATTTTAAAAAAGAATTCTTCCAGATATGTAAAATTTGCCAGGTTTTGCATTGGTAAGAGAAAGAGAGAGTGAAGTCGCTCAGTCGTGTCCGACTCTTTGCGACCCCATGGACTGTGCCCACCAGGCTCCTCCATCCATTGGTAGATAACTTAAAAATGCCGATCCCTGAAGACAAACCACAGGGCTTTGAACTAATTAATGTTATGTTCCACAGTAGCATTATGAAAGGAAAGGTAACATAGTAAGACTGAGCAGTAACTAGCTTGTCTCTTTTTCCCTCCCCTTCTCCCACTTTCTCCCTTAATAACCTGTACTGATGATATCACCGCCTCTCTTCTCCCCGCCACAGCCTGACAGTCTCACGTTGCCCCAGGGCAGCACAGATTCTGGGTATCTTTACCCCTAACACTGCGGCATGCCTTCTGCATCCATCGTCCTTTCCAGTCATGTTCCTAATCATTTCTGTTGGTTCAAAATTATAAACTGCCCAGACGGGAGCAATAACGTCATTTACATGCATGCTAAGCTGCTACAGTCATGTCCAGCTCTTTACGACTCCATGGGATTTTCCAGGCAAGCATACTGGGGTGGGTTGCCATTTCCTTCTCCAGGGGATCTCCCCTGATCCGGGACTATTGCTGTCTATTATGTCTCCTGCATTGGCGGGTGGGTTCTTTTCCACTAGCGCCGCCAGGGAAGCCACAAGAAGCCAGCTGAAACATGTTTTAGGTTTTCCTCGAACAGCTCCACAAATATGAGACCCATTTTCCTTTTAGAAAGACAAAATTTAAGTTTTGACTACTAATGACACTAAGACTATAGCTAAAACACTTTCTTACCTTCTAAAAATAACAAAAATTATATTAAAGAAGTTTTCAGTTCAGCCTGACTCTTTGCGACCCCATGGACTGCAGCACGCCAGGCCTCCCTGTCCATCACCAACTCCTGGAGTTTACCCAAACTCATGTCCGTTGAGTCGGTGATGCCATCCAACCATCTCATCCTCTGGCGTCCCCTTCTCCTCCTGCCCTCAATCTTTCCCAGCATCAGGGTCTTTTCAAATGAGTCGGTTCTTCACATCAGGTGGCCAAAGTACTGGAGTTTCAGCTTCAGCATCAGTCCTTCCAATGAATATTCAAGACTTATTTCCTTTAGGATGGACTGGTTGGATCTCCTTGCAGTTGGAGGGACTCTCAAGAGTCTTCTCCAATACCACAGTTTAAAAACATCAATTCTTCGGCGCTCAGCTTTCTTTATAGTCCAACTCTCACATCCATACATGACTACAGGAAAAAACCATAGCTTTGACAAGAAGGACCTTTGTTGGCAAAGGACTGTCTCTGCTTTTTAATATGCTATAAATTATATTAAAGAAGTTTTATAAAAAATAAAAAATTCCTATTTCCATTAATGTGTTACTTTCATTTTTGAACCTAAGGCAATTGCTTCAGTTGTCACCATTTCCTTCCTAGAGGGGGGTTAATAAGGGATGGAGAACATTTCTAGTCAAAACTGGGGAGTGTACACATATCCTCGGCTTATGCTCTGTTGGTAAGGACCTAGTCACGGGGCAAGACCTAGATTCAAAGGAGGCTGGGAAATGTCCTCCGTGGCTGGGACCAGCTAAAACTGGAGGTGGGGTTTCTTTTACCAGAAGGAGAAAAGAGAGAACAAATGAGGAGTGTGTAGCTTTGCCACACAAATGTGTCACAGAGTTGTGATACAGTAAAAGCCATTTTACTTTGCTTTTTACTTAACATTATGTCAATCAAAAGCTTTTACCCCATGTTATTACATGGTCTTCAAAATTATAAAGCAACAGCTTTATCATGATTACTGTGTGTATAATCAATAATGCTTTGACTCTTCCTATTATTGAGAATGTAGATTCTTTCCAGTTCTTTACAATGTCACAAAAGATTTTTCCATAAGTGTATATTTTTTTAATCTTCCTGGAACAACTCCCTTAGGAAAATTCCCAGAACTGGGAATACTAGGTCAAAGGGTATGTGAACAGTGTATGATTCTTAATGTTTTTGTTCCAAATTGGTTTCTAAGAAGGCTGTATCAATTTGTTCCCAAAGGAAATGTGCATATTTTTCTATGAGGGTGGGGAGGAAGACATATTCACATATCCTTGTAGGTAGAATATGTTCAGTTTTCAGGGTCCGGCTGGAGTGATCAGGAAACACAAGACTTGGGTTTGAATCTCTTATTCTGCCACTTCCTAGTTAAACAGCTGTAGGCAAGTTCCTTGTGCCTCAATTCCTTATTTTAAAATTGACGATAAAAAAAATTCCTCATAAGATTGTGATTCTTGATAAATATTGTTTTTTTTAAGATTGTTGACAGATATTATTTTACCATCTGCTACACACAGGGTAAAAATGCAATTTCCTGCTCCACTGAAGAGAGATATAGCCATGTGACTTTCTTTAGCCAGTGAAATGGAAGCAAAAGTAACAAGTGTCATCTCCAGGCATACATTTCAAGGACCTGTGTGTTATATGCCACGTTCTTTTTTGCCTTTGCCATATGATTGGAAATACTTCAGATCATCTGTTGTCATTTAGTTGCTAAGCCATGTCTGACTCTTTTGCGACCCCATGGACTGTAGCCCACCCAGCTCCTCTGATAATTGGATTTCCCAGGCAAGAATACTGGACTGGGCTGTCATTTTCTTCTCCAGGGGATCTTCCCAGCCCAGGGATCGAACCCACATCTCCTGCACTGCAGGTGGATTATTTATCTCCGATCATACCAGCTCTTCAAGTGAGTCCTAGACTAAGGGTGGCACGGAGCAAAGCCTGAAGCCAATCTGTGATGGATTCGTGAACTTAGTAAGAAATAAGTCTTTGAGTGTTTTTTAAGCCACTGACACTTTGACATTGTCTGTTATTGCAGTATAACCAAGCCTATTCTGACTGCTGCACATTTTCTCAGGATTAATAAAATAACATGAATGAGATGTTGGGCCCATGATAGGCATTCAATATATGTCCTTTATAATAATAATTACTACCCTCTATTCAATAATTCAATGCCCTCTATTTGCCAGGCAATTTTACACATTATCTCTAATCTTCAGAATAACCCTGCATATTATAAAAGCCTCCATTATAAAGGAGAAAAACAAAGCTTGGAACGGTTAGTATTTTGCCTAACATCATCCAGCTAGAAAGCTGCAGAGCTGGGATTCAAATCTGGCGTGTTTCCTTCCATCTTTTTTTCTTTGCCTTTGGAAGTCTATGGCACAATTTTTAAACTACTTACATCATTATGTGAATTTTCTTTTTACTTTTGTTTTCTAAATTTTATATTTAATCCTGCAACAAAACTTCTATTGTCTTAAACTTATTGAAAGATACACAGAAATTGAATCAAAGATACGGTAGCTTGCTATTCAAGCCCCTGTTTGTTCCACAGAAGAAACAATATGAACTCAGATACCTTCTACGGTTTTCCTGACAGAAGTTAAGATTTATATACTTATAAAAAGAAAAAAATGGTTTCACCAGTATCCTATTTCCACGGTAGGAACAAAGATGTAGATAGAGAATGGAAGGGAAGGGGCGGGCGGGACGCACTGGGAGAGCGGCGCTGACGTACATACATCACCGTGTGTAACACAAGTGCTGCTGGGAAGCTGCCATATCGCACACGGAGCTCAGCTCGGCGCTCTGTGATGACTTTGGGGCGGGAGTGCGCGGGGGGGGAGGGGCGGGAGTGCGCGGGGGGGGGGGGGGCGGGAGTGCGCGGGGGGGGGGGGCGGGAGTGCGGGGGGGGGGGCGGGAGTGCGGGGGGGGCGGGAGTGCGGGGGGGGGCGGGAGTGAGGCGTATGTGTATTCACTTCGTTGTACAGCAGAAAATAACACATCATCGTAAAGCAACTATACTCCTATTAAAAATAAGAAAGAAAAGAATGGTTTCAAAATTGGAGTGGAATGAGTCAGATTGGAATGAGTTGGATTAAATTCTCAAACCAAACACTTACTGACTCTGTCTCTTTCTGTCTTTTAACAATTAAGATACAATTCACATACCATTCAACTCAACCATACCATTCAACTCAACCATTTAAAGTTACAATTCAGTGGCTTTTAAAACTGTCACAGAGTTGTGTTATCTATCAACCCCATCAATTTTAGACAACTTTCATTACCTCAAAGAGAAATCCCACACCTCTCAGCCATCACTCGAATCTCTCCATCCACCCCACCTCACCCTCTAGCCCCAGACAATTAGGAATTTACTTTCAGGACTCTGGCTCTTTTTACAGTGCTTCCCAGAATTTCAATTCCCCTCCATCCCCCAAAAATGGTTTGCCGTACCGTCTTACCACTCTAGCCTCACACCTAACCCGGCAAAGCTTTGTTCGATTATTTTTAAATTGAAGCTTCAGTTCTTAGACTTTTTGTTTGTATCGGTCATTAAAGTCCTGCTAGGTATCCAGAGTTCTATTTATCTTAGCTGTACAGACTCTTTCAGAGGTTTGATGTGCTGCTTCAGATGCATCTCCTGTGATCAACAGTGGATCACATGAAGTGAAAGGCAAATCTTTCTGCTTTATGTAGAAACATTTCCAATAGGAAGCTCTGCTATCTCTAATAAATATTGCTGAAGACAGAAAAACAAAACAAAACACCAAAGCTTAAATTCTAAAGTATCTGGTGTAAGAAACTAAAATTCTCTTTTCTTTGCTGTTATTGATCAGTTGCTGAGTTGTGTCAGACTCTTTGAGACCTCATGGACTGCAACACACCAGGCTTCCCTGTCCTTCACCATCTGCTGGAGCTTGCTCAAACTCATGTCCATTGAGTCGATGATGCCATTCAAGCATCTCATCCTCTGTTGCCCCCTTCTCCTCCTGCCCTCAATGTTTCCCAGCATCAGGGTCTTTTCTAATGAGTTGGCTCTTTGCATGAGGTGGCCAAAGAATTGGAGCTTCAGCTTCAGCATCAGTCCTTCCAGTGAATATTCAGAGTGATTTCCTTTAGGAGTGACTGGTTTGATCTCCTTGCAGTCCAAGGAACTTTTTACTTACTCTACTAAAAACTTAGAATTTCCTTGTGATATATTACTAAAGATTCACAAAATATACAGTTTTTTAAAAAGCTCTCATCTGTTCGTGACCTGATCATCTAGTCCGTAGAACTTTCAAAACTTTTTCTTCTCTTTCGTTATTCCCTTATGATCCATTTCACAGTTTGTAAATACCTCTAACTCGTGATATAAGGTGGTCAAGTGGGTGAGATGAAATTAAAATTGCTCTCTTATGATTCTTATTTTTTAAAAGTGTTGGTTAGGAAAAGGCAGACATTGACATTAATGGTTAAAAAGACTACAGTAGTCCCCTCTGACCCACGGTTATGTTTTCTGTGGTTACCCATAGTCAACCAAGGTACAAAAACATTAAATGGCAAACTCCAGAAATAAACAACTCATACGCTTTAAATTGTGTGCCACTCTGAGCAGAGTGACAGTCTCTTGTCATCCAGCTGCATCCTGCCCGGGATGTGAATCATCCCTTTGTTCAGCCCGTCCCTCCTGCTTGTCACGGAGAGGCCACCTGGGTGATCAGACCAACAGCGGTGGCTGTTCTGCGGCTGTGCCCCTGTGCAAGTAACCCTTAGTATACTTGATGGCCCCAAGGCGCAAAAGCAGTGATGCCCGCAATTCGAGTATACCGAAGCCAGAGAGTGCTTCTTTTAAGTGAAAAAGTGAGAGTTCTTGACTTAATAAGGAAAGAACACAATCATATGCAAAGGGTCCCAACACGTACGGTAAGAATGAACCTTCCACCTGTGAGATTGTAAAGCAGGAAAAAGAATTTCATGCTAGTTTTGTGGTGGCACCTCAAACTGCAAAAGTTATAGCCATAGTACCTGATAAGTACTCAGTGAAGACAGAAAAGCCTTAGCTATTTTGAGAGGGAGACCACATTCACACAACTTTCACTAAAATATACTATTGTAACTGTTCTATTATTAAATCATCTCTAATTTCTTACTGTGCCCAGTTTATAAATGTAACTCTTTTATCAGTATTAAATTAATAAATATAGATATTAAATAAAGCAGGAAGCAAAAAAATGCACCAAAGCATTAAGAGGATGGGAGAGATGAACTGTTCCCTTGGAGGGAAGAAATTAAGGAAACGTTGAATGCTTGTATACCCATGAAAACAGTGTCTCTGCGATGGACTGAATTGCGGATGAGTTAACCAGTTTGCGGGGTCTGGTTCTAGTCTCTACTTGTGCTCTGCTGAGCTGTTTTCCGCGTGTTTTGGATACATGTGGCGATAGCAACCTGTTAAGTCTCTGGTAAAACCCAGTCCAAAGATATGCGAAGCCTGGACATGTGGAGCTGAATAAGCATGTATTAAAGCCATGAACTGTATTAACCTTATGGGGCAGTTATGGCAACGGGAAAAACAGTGTTGGTGAATAAGAGCGCTTAAAGGGCGACGGCTTAACGTAAGGAAACAGCAGGCACTGTGAAAGTTCAGAGGGCATGACATGCCTTTCTTTGACTCCAGGAGCTGCAAGTTCTACTTCTCCCCCGCCCCCCACCCCATATACAACTGCACTATTCTCATGAAGCTTACCTTCAGCAAATATTTATTCAACAACTATAAAATGACATGTGACTCGGTGGCTGGAACAGTGAGGGGTGTGTAAACGACAGGACCCCAGGAGTGTGTGGGAAAGCACAGATGATGCTTATGAAGCAATGAGTCCAGTGTGTAGACTACTATATTGGTGGGGAAAATGGAAGAAGAGCGTGGGACTCAAATCAGTAGGTTCTTGAATACCAAATTTATGTTAGGACTTTATTCTTTGGAAAACACAAGCTCATAATTTTTTTCCTTTTAATGTGAAAAGAAAGTGATCAAAGCTGTTTCTGGCTATTTATTCACATTTTTTTGTCCTATTGATATCTTTTTTTAGACAGTAAATTTTCAGTGAACAAAAACAATATCTATTTTACTTGCTTGTTTAATGTCTAATGCAATTTGGTAGGCTATTGCTTAATATTTAGTTGATGTAAACACCGGCTGTTATTAAAAATTCAAGAGTTCTTAGTATAGAAGGAATAAAGGATGCCCATTGTTCTTAAGATTTATTTAGCTAAACTATCATCTGCCTCACCAGGAAAAATAAGAAACCGAAGCAACTGTGGCAAATCATTTGCCCAAGAATGCCACTTTAAAATCCTAGTGAAGATATCAGGTACTACAGCATAGAAGTTCTGTAAACTGATACATGCTGTATTTCATTGATTTCAGCATTTTTTTTTTCAGTATTATAACTGTAGGTAGATTCCAGAAGACTCGCATATATTTAAATTATCTAAAGATCTGGTTAAACATGATCAAACTAATTCCCCTCTTTCATTGCCCTCTGTAGGGTCTCCTACCCTGAGTGATTGGTTATAATGGACAGGATGTGACAGATGCCACCCCCGGGCCCCATAAGGTAAGGCATCTGAAGGAGGGTCGGAAAAGCCTGTGACAGAGTTAGAGGGAAGGAGGGATGATGGTGACTACCATAGAGCCAGCATGGTCCCACCAGTAATTTCAAGAGGGAAAACAAGAGTTCTTGCAGTTTCCAGAAACAGGATTGACTGCCAGCTCCTTGCCATCCTCCGCCTTAGACTGGCTATGGGAGAACAGGCAGGCACACGCAGGCTGACAGCTCTTGCCTGTGACAGCTCCAGCTGACACATATACAGTGCCAGCCTTCCCAGGCCCTGGGAGAAGCGGGGTGAGCTGGGATGAGGTGAAGGAAAACCCCGAAGTAAAACAGAGACGATGGGAGAATTGGAGGCCGGGGTGGTGAGTGTGGTATAAGGTGCCCTGTGGAGGCTGAGTGGAAGCGCGGATGAGGGCATGAGACAGAAAGCCTGGGGCTGCCTGGTGGGCCTCCTAGAGGGGCGTGGGCATGTTTGCAGAGGAAGCTGTGGGGGCATGTGCGTGTGCAGAAGGTATATTAGGGAGGGGTTTTATTGATGTAGGCGTGGGAGGGTGTGTGCTGCAGGGTGTGGAATGCGAGGGTGGAGAGAAAAAAGAGTGAGGAGGCTGGGAGGACTTTCATGGAGTGCCAGGAACACCCATTTCACAAAGGAGAACTGCCAGCTGCCAGAGGGTCAGATCTCCTTGTGGGAACGGATCAGCTCCCCACGCTGGATTCTGGCCACAGATCCTACCCTGCCAGATTTCTGACCCCAAAAGGGAGGGACACAGTTACTGGATTTTTACCACACCCTGATCCATGATCTTTCCCAGGGACTGATGTTTTTGCTTGCGTTATTATCATAGTGTTGGTCACAGAGCAGTATTTCTTGGCAGACAGTCTGGTGAATAGAACTATAAATTAGAAAGAAAAGAGTTTCTTGTTTTGGTTTCTTTCATGTGCTTTCTGATGGCCTTTGGAACCGTGCTGTAATATTTCTGTGTCTTGGTTCCCAATTTTCTTAGTAAGAAGAAAGACTACATCAACCAGCTAAGGGAAATATAATGTAAAATAACTGCAATGAATAAATAATTATAAAGACAACTAGATAATAAATTTTAATCCAGTGTGAGAAAGAATTTTCATGAATTACAACTATTCAAAACTAGGAGGAGGTGAAACAGGAGGTAAGGGGACAGGGCTTAACCTTTGAAAGAATGACATAGTCAAAGATTATAGGACATAAATTGGTTAGAACCAACTAGATGCAAGATGGTGGAAGATCTGACTTCCCAGTGGACCTTGAGCCTCATTACTGTATGTAATACACTAGCATGCTAAATGACGCACGCAGAGTCCTGACCATAAAATGCCAAAAAGTGGGCAGTGGACCGATTCCTGGAAGTCCCTGCCCCTTCTCCAAAGTAGTTGGAATAATCCTCCCATTCATTAGCCTATGAAATTACCCAGCTCACAAAAACTAACCACTCCATATTTCAACGCTGCTCTTACCTTTTGAGACAGACTGCATTCTCTCTAAGGGATGTGTATCTCTGTAGATAAATCCACTTCTTAACCTATCACTTTGTCTCTCACTGAATTCTTTCTTCAACGAGACATAAAGAACCTGGGCTTCATTAAGTCCTGAGACCAGGTGTGGGTTCAAGGCTCAATCTGAACTGTGCAATTTCAGCGGTATTTGTCTGTCATGTCATTAGATATGTTCAAATAGAGGGAAGAGGACCAGTTGTTGGGTGTCTAGCAGCAAATGAGGTGTGTATTTAAGATATCCTGAAGACTTATGTAAAAACCCTGAGATGTTATGATTCTAGGACTACACAATGCTTTAAGCAATACAGAATTATTTCACACATTAAAGTGCCTTAGATATGAAATGATCATAGTATTAAATGGTCAACTAACAAAGAATGTCTCTGTGTGATTAGCACTGTTATTGGACAGGCTGTATGTACAGCACAGAAATACAGAGAGAACTTGAGGCCCAAGTACTCCACAGTAACCCTGAAGCAAACTGAATATAGAGAAGAAGGCCCTGTCATATACCAGCGGGTAGTATTCAATGCAAACAGGCTGGAACTCTGATCAGTCATTCCTGAATAGCCTCGATTCTTATGAGCCATGCAGTCCAACTTTGTGTAGTCCTGAAAGAAGACGAGGCGGTGGCACGGGTGAAGAATCCTCCTGCCAATGCAGGAGATGCTGGAGACAAGGATCTGATCCCTGGGTGGGGACAATCCCCTGGAGGAGCGCATGGCAACCTCCTCCAGTATTCTTCCCTGGAGAATCCCATGGACAGAGGAGCCTCGCGCTCTATGGTCCGCAGGGCTGCAGAGTCAGACACAACTGAAGCGACTTAGCAAGAAAGAAGACCACAGGTGTTCTCTTCAGTGATTAAAAAAAACTGTCAGATGTCTGCAAAGCACCAAGTACAGATAACTACGAAGTGCTCATTTGAGAGATAGTCAAGAAGTCCTTCGGATAAGGCAATGGCACCCCACTCCAGTGCTCTTGCCTGGAAAATTCCATGGACAGAGGAGCCTAGTGGGCTGCAGTCCATGGGGTCACTGAGGGTCGGACACGACTGAGCAACTTCACTTTCACTTTTCACTTTCATGCATTGGAGAAGGAAATGGCAACCCACTCCAGTATTCTTGCCTGGAGAATCCCAGGGACAGGGGAGCCTGGTGGGCTGCTGTCTCTGGGGTCGCACAGAGTTGGACACGACTGAAGCGACTTAGCAGCAGCAGCAAGAAGTCCTTAGAGCATCCTTAGCTTTCCGAGTACTGCTGACAAGTCTCCTCAAATGTCAGTGTGCCTTTTAATTACCTGGGGATGGATCAAAATGCAGATTCTGATTTAGTAGGCATGGGGTGGGCCTGAGATTCTAGTCAATATACGAAATAGTTCCCTTTTTTTAAGCATGCATCAAATGATGTGTTCTAAAACTTATTAATTAATTCATTGTATTTTTGGCTGTGCAGGGTCTTTTTGTTGCTGCCCCAGGCTTTCTCCGGCTGCAGCAAGCAGGGCTCCTCTCTAGTTGCTGTGGACAGGCTTCTCATTTCGGTGGCTCCTCTTGCTGAGCAGCACGGACTCCAGGGCACATGGGTTTCAATAGTTGCGGCATCTGGGTTCTAGAGCTCGGGCTCAGTAGTTGCGGTGCATGGGCTTAGTTGCCCTGTGGCTTGTGGGATCTTTGTTTCTGGATCAGGGATCAAATTCGTTTCCCCTAAGTGGCAGGCAGCTTCTTAACCACTGAGCCACCAGGGAAGCCCTTCAATATATTTCAAAGAGATACCGATGATACTTGTCCACAGGTCACTCAGAGAAGCCAGGCTGTAGAATCTACAATGTAGACGAAAGTGCTGAGGGAGTTGCAGGTATTCACCTATTTGACGCTGCATTAGGAGAATAAGGTTCAACACTACCCCGTGCATGGAATCACAAAACCCATAGTATACAAGGAACAGAGCCTTGTGATGCCCTTTGAAAACCATAATATGTCTCTGTTTACTGGCCAAAATTTATTATGTGAGGGAGTATGAAATCTGTCTGGACCTGGATTGACATCTCCTTCCCTGGTGGCTCAGATGGTAAAGAATCCACCTGCAATGCCGGAGACCCAGGTTCCATCCCTGGGACAGGAAGATCCTCTGGAGAAGGACGTCAACCCACTCCAGTGTACCTGCCTGGAGAATTCCATGGACAGGGGAGCCTAGTAGGCTATGGTCGGGGGTCACAAAAAGTCCAACACATTTTCAAATTTTTCAACTAGAGCAGTGATAACGTGGTCTCTTAGGGTAAATGTCAGCAAAGTCTTGAGAATGCCAAACTACACTGACAAGGAAATGAAGTATATTTTAGTCCCTTCTTACCTGTCTTTTCCCTTCTTAGAACATGCTTTTCCCTAAGAGGCTACCTTGATCTTTTCTCTCAGGGCTTCGACCTCAACTAATTATCTTAATATCCTCCATTGAAGTAGACAGTAAGGAATTTAAGGTGCAACCTTTCCCTGGGGAATCTGTAAGACTCCACATCTTCAGGACACTAAAGGATAAGACGCTATCAGGAAAATGTCAGACCCTGTGACAGGTAGAAAAGTATATTTTAATAGGTGGACTTGCTTTAAATGGCCTTTTCACATCTCTGCAGATTGACATTACCCAGGATGAAAGGAGTAGGGGAAATGACAGTGCTGGGAGAAGTCTTGAGAAGGGTCTCGGTCTCATTCTGACTCCTCAGGATTGAGAAGGTCAAAAGATGGAAGCTTCAGTCCAAAGGAAAGACATCTGAGCACATGAACTAGCAAAGGTTGTTAACCATCTTCTCAATGGTGACTGATTTATTTTGCATCAATGAATCAGAACTAATTAGATTCCACCCTGTTTCTCACCTCAGAATAGATAGTAACTAATGTTGTACCATATATTTTTAACTATATTATAAATGTAGGAATTCTTTGCTTCAGCCATCCACAACTTAGCTCCCCAGCAGTACTGTCCATCTGGAACACAACTATAAACCAAGAATTATGCAAAAAATTCCCCTCGTAGGCAAATAGATGTCATTACATTCACATGGAAGCTCGTAAGACCTAAAGATCTTAGAATTTACATAATCGACATCTCCCACCTCACAACGGTAATTCATTACTGACAATCAGCTGTTGTACATGAAACAAGCTGACTGGACTCCTGTTTCCCATTATTTCAAATGGGGAAAATTATAACGTGTCACACATCGGCCCTAAACCACCACCAAATTTCTAAAAACGTAGTGAAACCATAGTAAGATGTGAACATGTAAGTAACAAATGACATATTATGAAGTAAAATGACTCAGCAAGCTTACTGATTATAAAAGAACGGACACAGAAGTTACCAGCTGCTCTTTGTATCAGTTTCACATCTTAGTACCAGTGACACAGAAACTCATCTTTATTGATGATGTGCACTTTTAAAAGTCTGTGCACATGATTCTATCAGTTAAAGAAAGAAAGTGAAAGTGAAGTCGCTCAGTTGTGTCCGACTCTTTGCGACCCCATGGACTGTAGCCTAATCAGGCTCCTCCATCCATGGGATTTTCCAGGCAAGAGTGCTGGAGTGGATTGCCATTTCCTTCTCCAGGGGATCTTCCCGACCCAGGTATCGAACCCGGGTCTCCCACATTGCAGGCAGACTCATTACCGTCTGAGCCACCAGGGAAGCCTCTATCAGTTACTTCCCTGCATATTTGCTTTTAAAAAATGTTCTACTGAGGTTTGAGTATGTAAGCATGTATTTTCCCCATAAAAATATCAGCCCCAAAATGATATGCTGAGAGTGATGTATGTTCTGTGAAGTTGGGTGTTAAAAACCAAGAGATATTCTATGAGAAGATGTAAACTGGGGAGGTTTGCAGCGTATGTCTGCTGGCATGCTGGAGTCCACGTATATTGGTTCATGGGAGTCAGTTATTAAATTCGCTGGAGTTTAGAAAGCTGGTTGATGTCACATTGATAACTCAAAATTGGACATGATGGAGTATTTACACCACACCACAAAAACAGATGAATACTACATGTCAAGGACTCCTCTCACCCCCATGGGTGCTGGCTGTTGAGCACTTGCACACCACCAAGTACGCCTGGACTGTATCTCACCAAGTGTAAGCTATCATTGGTTACTATAGGTTATATTACAGTAAGGATATGCTAGACTCAGGGTGTGGCGAAAGCAAACCCCACACGCCAGGGGCTTACACAACAAAAGTTTGTTTCATGCTACAAGGAGAGTCCCTTGAGGTTTCTGTACGACTTGGTCACTCAGGAACCATGAGTGATAAAGGCCCCATTGTCTCTATGAGAGGTTCAGGGTTTACTAGGTGAGAAAAGCGACTGGCAATCAAGACCTAGTTTTCCTATGCTTGGAACACAAGTCACTTTCCATCCACATCCTCTGGCCAGAACTGGTATCATGCACAGTCTATTTAGAAAGAGCACAGACAGGTGAGGACACTCTTCAGTCACATGAACCATTTATTTACATGTGTCTAAGCTGGGGGTGGGGGAGGGAAACACTGTCAAACTGTGCCTTTAGGCTATACTCTTGAGAGTCCCTTGGACTGCAAGGAGATCCAACCAGTCCATTCTGAAGGAGATCAGCCCTGGGTGTTCACTGGAAGGACTAATGCTGAAGCTGAAGCTCCAGTACTTTGGCCACCTCATGCAAAGAGTTGACTCACTGGAAAAGACTCTGATACTGGGAGGGACTGGGGGCAGGAGGAGAAGGGGACGACAGAGGATGAGATGGCTGGATGGCATCACGGACTGGATAGACGTTGAGTCTGAGTGAACTCCGGGAGTTGGTGATGGGCAGGGAGGCCTGGCGTGCTGCAATTTATGGGGTCGCAAAGAGTCAGTAACGACTGAGCGACTGAACTGAACTGATAGCACAGAATGAGTTATTTGAGACCACAGATTTTTAAAAATCTTTTGTTACTCTTTTGCATGCTGAAGAGGGTAAATTAATCAAAATAAATCAGTTAAAGTATTTCATAGGGCTTCCCTGGTGGCTCAGAGGTAAGATTCTGCCTGCCAATGGAGAAGATGCAGGTCTGATCCCTGGGTTGGGCAGATCCCTTGGAGTAGGAAATAGAAACCCCCTCCAGTATCCTTGCCTGGAAAATTTCATGGACAGAGGAGCCTGGCAGGCTACAATCCATGGGGCTGCAAAGAGTCAGACACAACTAAGCAACTCAGGGTGCACACAAAGTATTCTATTAAAAAAAGGCAAATCAAAACTACAATGAGGTACCACTTCACACCAGTCAGAATGGTCCTTAAAGGTCTACAAATAACAAATGCTAGAGAGGGCATGGAGAAAAGGGAACCCTTTCACAAGGTTGGTGGGAATGTAAGTTCGTACAGCCACTATGGAAAACAGTACAGAGGTTCCTCAAAAAACTAAAAATAGAGTTGCCACACGATCCAGCCATCCCACTCCTGGGCATATATCTGGACAAAACTCTAATTCGAACAGATTCACGCACTCCTATGTTCATGGCTGCACTATTCACAACAGCCAAGACATGGAAACAACCTAAATGTCTATCAACAGATGAACGGATAAAGATGATGAGATCCATACACACGATGGAATACTCCTCAGCCATAAAAAATGCAATAGTGCCATTTGCAGGAACATGAATGGACCTAAAGATTATTATGCTAAATGAAGTAAGTCAGAAAGAGAAAGACAAACATCATCTGATATCGCTTATATGTGGAATCTAAAATATGACACAAATGAATACATCTATGACACAGAAACAGACCCACAGACATAGACAACAGACCTGTGGTTGTCAAGGTGGCGGGGGATGCAGTGGGAGGTTGAGATTAGCAGATGCAAACCAGTACACACAAAATGGAACACACAAAATGGATAAACGAGAAGGTCCTATCATATGGAACAAGGAACTGTATTCAATATCCCATGATAAGCCATAACGGAAATGAATAGGAAAAAGAATGTATATATATGCATAAATGAATCACTTTGCTATTCAGCAGAAATTAAAACAACATTGCAAATGAACTATATTTTGGTAAAAAAAAGTATTCTCTGAAACTTCTGTACATGTAGGGGCTTATTGTTTTGAATCACTTTTGAATCAGTAACTGGTATCTGTGATTTTCTACAGACACCATGCCACCAAGAGCATGGGGGAGGCAGCATTTCTTAAAAGTGTTCCATTTTTAGCTCAACAAGTTTTCCCAAACCAGTAACACCCATTATGCATGTTTTAAATGTGGAGCTTTATGAATCCTCCTGGGAGTTGCTGGAAGGTTTTCAGACAACAGGTTTATACTGTCTCAGATAGCCTCAAACGATTTGCTGTCTGAAGCGCTGCAGTTGTCCAATCAGGCCCTGATGGGAACAGCCAAGTCATGATATTTTCAGTAGGCTCATTTTTTAATGGACTAATTTCTCATGGATGTAGGCAACTATGTCATGAACACTGCTTGGCAAAGTGTGATTGTTAAAGTGTGACTGTCATGGATTGCATCCTGATTTCAGAGATGTTGAAATGTAAAAATTAAAATGAATAAGATAAAATAAGTGTGTTTTAGAATCTATTAAAAGACACTTACCTAAGGGGGAAATTGCACTAAAACTTAGCCTTAAAGATCTTTGAAAACTTGATGGACAGAGGATGGAGAAAAGGGATTTAAAAGCTATGTCAGTTTTTTTCTCCCTAGAGATGACAGCTAGAATTCACCTTCAGGCTAGACTGTTCTCTCTTATTTGGGGAAAATTCAACAGAATGAGTCCTTTAGGTGTCAAATCTAAGCAAAGGCCTTGTTCTGAATTGGTGATTTTCAATCAGGGTGACTCTGAGTTGCTAAACATCTTTGTTTTATAACTCAACAATAAATGTCTGTTTTGTAATCTGAAGAATTACATCTCTGCACATTGTATTTCCCTTGATAAATGTTTATTATCGTGAAAGAGTGAATTTAGGCTTTATTGTACCTATAAAGTATCACTAATTCATTTGGAGATCTGTACACTCTTGTTCAGAAGCAAAATCTAGAGATTGTGTGGAGAAGGATTAGGCAAGTTTGCATGTCACTAGCGGACAGCCCTGCCAAGGACAGAAATGCCCTTGGTAGGCCTCAACCGGGCCCAGACTGTTCATGTCTGTGGGCTGTGTGTGTGCTAAGTTGCTTCAGTCATGTCCCACTCTTTGCAACCCCATGGACTGTAGCCCACCAGCTCCCAGGGTCCATGGGATTCTCCAGGCAAGGATACTACAGTGGGTTGCCATGCTCTGCTCCAGGGGATCTTCCCTACCCAGGGATCGAACTCGAGTCTCTTACGCCCTGCATTGGCAGGCAGGTTCTTTACCACTAGCGCCACCCGGGAAGCCCTGTCTGTGGGCTGCTGCTACTGCTGCTGCTACGTCGCTTCAGTCGTGTCCAACTCTGTGTGACCCCAGAGACAGCAGCCCACCAGGCTCCCCTGTCCCTGGGATTCTCCAGGCAAGAACACTGGAGTGGGTTGCCATTTCCTTCTCCAATGCATGAAAGTGAAAAGTAAAAGTGAAGTCACTCAGTCGTGTCCGACTTTTATCGATCCCATGGACTGCAGCCTACCAGGCTCCTCCGTCCATGGGATTTTCCAGACAAGAGTACTGGAGTGGGGTGCCATTGCCTTGTGGACTACATAAGGTCAAATAATCTAGAATGTATTGATACTGTACTGGTATGTTTTGATGCATTATCCTACAGGGAACCATGAGACAAGTTCATGATTCTGTTGGTCTGTCATCTTAGGAAAAGTAATGAGTCGCTAGCCAATGATAACTGGAGAAGTGGGCTCCAAACCAGGGGAAGGAAACACCTCCTTCCCATGTCTGGAGCTCGGCAGTGGGCTTGTGCTTGGAGTTGTGGATACCTTTGACCTGCTTCTGGGGTTGGCCTGAGCAGGACAGAGATGGGAGCTACACAGGCAAATCTTTGTGGAGGACTCAGAATGGGTCTGAGCCTCGCTGGGTTTGGGGTAAGCTCATCTGGTAGCTCAGGGGTCCCCAACCTTTTTGGCACCAGGGACTGGTTTCATGGAAGGCCATTTTGCCATGGACCAGGAGGCAGAGGGGATGGTTTCAGGATGATTCAAGTGCATTACATTTGTTGTGCACTTTGTTTCTATTATATTAGCTTTCACCTCAGATCATCAGGCATTAGGTCCCGGAGGCTGGGGACCGGGGAGCCAAATCCAGCAGCGGGGCTATGATGTCCTTCTCCTCTGTTACTCCCCACACTTCAGTTAAGCTTGTTAAAGGTGCAGCCTGGTCTCTGAGGGCTGCAGTGAGTTAAGGGGAGGTCTGCTGCATAGCTGAGATGACATGATACAGAAGGGAGTTGGGGGCTTTGCTCTGAAGTCAAAGAGGTGGGAGCTGCATATTAGGAGTGAAAGGGCTTTCCCTGCAAGCCCACTCACAAGGCTGAAAAGAGAAGCCTGAAAAACAGGAGAGAAGATTTTAAAAATCTTACATAAAGGAAGCACAAATACTGAAAGAAATGAAAAACACAACCACAAAAAGTCTGTGGGTCTAGGTGAGAGTCAAATAGCACCACACACCTGAGCTGGGTCCTAACACAGCACTCTCTTACAGCCCAGCACACATCTGAGCTGGGTCCTAACACAGCACTCTCTTACAGCCCAGTACGAAATGCACAGTTGTCACGGCAATTCCAAGTTCTCAGGGAAAGGTTTAAGGTCACATGAAACTTCATACCCACCATTGAGAAAAATGTTTATGTAATTTGTTAATGTAAAGAAAATCCTTATGATACAGAAGCTTAGCCCTCAGTTACTTGAAATCTAACCTGAGTACCGTGGGTGCTGAGAAACTCGGAGAGTCCGAGAGCTGCCTGTTCAATTCACGGCACTGGCACTCCAGGACATTTCGAAGATAAACACGGTGTTTCCCCTGAAAGCATTTGGAGACGTTCCCTGTGTGTTTCTAACAATGCTCTAGCAGCTCATATGAATCAAACAAGCATGAATTTATCTAAATCTTCATTTATCCTATTTATATTTGTAAACTACGCAACATCTTGAGGATAATGAGTTCCATATGTTTACTACCCACTGTATAAAGTAATGCCATCTTTTATTTGTCTTTAAACTACTTTCATAGCATTTCAATGGATGCCCTGAAACATTCCAGGATTTGAGATGCTCTCACTCGAGAGCCACAGCTAGCACAGACAGGGCTTTAGGCGGGTAAGGAAAGCCATGCCCTCTGGGCACTCGAGTGGAGGAATGGGCACTCCCTTTTTGGAGCAAGTGCACAGACCAGTAAGCCGAGCATGGCTTCAGTCCTGGCTGGGTCTCCTCCTGGCTCCCTGCCCCTCATATGCCCTTATCTGCTGCCCTGCTGGGCGCAGCTGGCACGGAGCTACACAGCGCTCCTGGGTTCATCAAGATTGTACATATTTTGATAATATCCTTTCTCAGTGATCATCTTTCTAAGGGATCTTAGTCTTTCCGTTAATTCTTAATTTAGAGCCTATTGACCCTGCTCTGTCTTTCCTGGGATGTGGGGTTGTGGCAGTTATAAAACAGGGGTCAGAGGAACAGGGCAGTAACGATTCTATTTCCAGGATTTCTAATGATTTCAATAATTCAGAGAGGACCATTTTAGGACCATAGGTTAGGTTAATTTTCCCAAGACTCACTTACTGTCTGCTGATGGCCCATGCAGAGTTACTAGCTACTTTTCTAACCATTTCCCAAGCTTGATGAGGTATCATTTCATTTTTATCTATATCAGTTCAGACCTGTATCACCTGTCCAGGTCCCCTTTCAGATTTCATTCTCTACTTCCTTTCTGTAAATATGTTTAAATCCTAATCAAGAACTATCACAATGTAAGGATAATATAATTTTAAGAAAAAATACTGAAGATGATGACTTCATTCCCCTTCTCTTAAAAAATAAATCTTTAAATCTGTTCTTTTTCTAGATAAACTCACCGAGCCCAGGGGTGATGCTCGGGTGATACTGAGTGAAAGAACGAATACCTACAGTCCTCTTACGGTCAGTTTGTTTTTGCTGCATTTGTTGTGTGGAAGCAGCCTCTGCTGGAAACATGTGCGAGCTCCTTCTTCTCCTTGTTCTCAGTGAACACTGGCATCTTAGTGATGTTTGGTTTAGACGCCAGATCTCTTCAGCAGTTAAGTCTATCCAATAAAATTCAATTCTTCAATTTTCTTTCATCCCAGGTCTTTGTCCCCATATTCAAAATACTTCAAGCATTTCTAAAACTAAAATTTCAATAATATCTATGGATAAAATACATATTTTTCTTCTCCCTACCACAGTAGATATTTTCTGGTGGAGAAATATTCTATACCAAATTCAACTATTAGAGGTTTTTATCTTGAGCATTTTCTCTTCAATGGAGAATTCTGTTAATTTCACATTGTTTAAAGAAATTTTTAATTATTATAAAAAACTTTAAAACACATAGTTATAGAGTGATCAGTAAAAAGCATCCCCAAATACCTATCATACTGCTTCAACAATTTTCAATAGCTCTTGAGTTTAATTTAGTATAAAAAAACACCTCGACTTCTGATGTCACTGCGATGTCTGAAATTCTCAGATTCTTCCTCTTCTTGTGAGGATTTTTATTTTATTCCACAACCTCTTGTGGAAGGTTGAGAATGTTGTGTGATCATCAGCTCCCAATACCTCCAGGTCTGTAGTCCACAGGAGGACAGGAGCTGTGGACGTAATCCCTAGTCGCCAGGTGTTTGAGTGCCGCTCCCCTATTGCTGTTGCTGGTTATTTCTTTTTGCTAATGGAGACAGTTCTCTGAGGGTTTCTCATATTTCTGCACACCTGTGAGCAAAGCACTGAGTTACCCTTTGTTCCTTTAAAAGGATTTTGTATAGTAAGCAGCCTTGGAAGTGAAGGTAGTTTCTCTCTGGAACAAAGGGTGGGCATACTTCTTGGCATTATAAAGAGATCCTGGGTCCCTGAGCTTGGGGTCTTTCTGTAACATGACCTACTGCACAGGCAGAGGTCACCTGATCCTACTCTCATCCCCCCATGGGAACTGGGAACTGACATAAAAATGCTGATGCTCAGGTTGTTGCTAGGATTGTAATAAACCTCATCTTTGACCTAGGAATCGCAGGCTTTCATCATGACACTGTGGCAGGCTAACTTTTTGGTTTACAAGGAGGGCAAGTGCAGACCCTTTAGGGTTCTTGACAGTTTTGGCAATGATGGTGGGACGATGACAAAGACGTGGCTTTCTGAAACAGGAAGCATGAGGGCCTCCCAGGCCAATTAACGGGATTTGAGGAAAGTCCAAGGGAATCAGTACTGAACTGCAAATGGTATGGCCAACTAGGAAATAAATGTTTGTTTGCTTGTCTTTTTTAAAATTTTATTTTATTTCCTGCTAAATTGAAGGAATTTGGTAGGTACTTGCAGGCTGAATTATTAGGAAGGAGTTTCAGAGACAGTTGCCTGACCAGTGAGTGCCCTGCTTATTGCTAACTCTTCTCTGGGTGAAGGAACTTTCCTCACCAACCCAGGGGTCAAACTCTAATCTACCCCACTGTAATAGCCAATAGATGGGAAAGCAACAGTTAGAACTGGACATGGAACAACGGACTGGTTCAAAATTGGGAAAAGAGTACTCAAGGCTGTATATTATCATCCTACTTATTTAACTTATATGCAGAGTACATCATGAGAAATGCCAGGCTGGATGAAACAGGAATCAGGATTACTGGGAGAAATATCAACAACCTGATATGCAGATGATACCACTCTAAGGGCAGAAAGCGAAGAGGAACTAAAGAGCCTCTTGATGAGGGTGAAGAAGGAGAGTGAAAAAGCTGACTTAAAACTCAGTATTCGAAACACTAAGATCATGGCATTTGGTCCCATCACTTCATGACAAAGAGATGGGGAAAAAGTAGAAACAGTGGCATATTTTATTTTCTTGGGCTCCAAAATCACTGCGGATGGTGATGTAGCTATGAAATTAAAATATGCCAGCTCCTTGGAAGTAAAGCTATGACAAACCTAGACAACGTATTCAAAAGCAGAGACATTACTTTGCCGACAAAGGTATGAATAGTCAAAACTATGGTTTTTCCAGTAGTAGAAAGGTAAAGATGTGAGAGTCAGACCATAAGGAAGGCTGAGCACCGAAGAACTGCTGCTTTTGAATTATGGTGCTGGAGAAGACTCTTGAGAGTCCCTTCCTCAGCAAGGAGATCAAACAACTCAATCCTAAAGGAAATCAACCCTGAATATTCATTGGAAGGACTGATGCTGATGCTGAAGCTCCAATACTTTGGCCACCTGATGTGAAGAGCCAACTCAGTGCAAAAGACTCTGATGCTGGGAAAGATTGAGGGCAAGAGGAGAAGGGGGTGGAAGAAGTTGAGATGTTTTGATAGCACCACCGATTCAATGGATATGAGTTTGAGCAAACTGGGAGATAGTTAAGGACAGGGAAGCCTGGCGTACTGCAATTCATGGGGTCACACAGTCGGACATGACTTAGTGAATTGAATAAACAACAACACTAAGATTCATCTCGGTTGGCAGAAGGTTCCACTTGCATTCAGACAAGTTACAGGGACCCACATCCATACTGAGCATGAAAGGAAGAAAAACTGCTATCATTATGGGCAAAAACCAGACAAATATAGAGCTTTGGCTGATTTGCTTAGGAATTGAGGATGTGGAGTGTGTAAAGTTTATTAAGGAAGAATGACAACTAGGCTTTCGCACAACAAATCCTCCTGCAACCTCTAATGCTAACTTTTGATCCATTTGGAGATGACAGTAAAAGGTCTCAGACTTTTTCTGCAGTGGATTCTGGCTTCTATAAGGCAACACTGACCTTCATGGGGAGATTTTTTTCTGACACAGAAAAACTCCATGGGAAACCACAGATATGGCATTGACAACAAGCCAGTACTCTGGAATGGGTATCTAATGTTGATGAATGAGGAAATGATGTCATCCTACCTCTTCAGACCTCAGCCACACTGGGGAGAAACAGTTAGATATGGGGTCAATATTTTCCCATCCCTAAGGAAGGTCGACAGAGAAGGCAATGGCACCCCACTCCAGTACTCTTGCCTGGAAAATCCCATGGATGGAGGAGCCTGGTAGGCTGCAGTCCATGTGGTCGTGAAGAGTCAGACACGACTGAGCAACTTCCTTTCACTTTTCACTTTCATGCATTGGAGAAGGAAATGGCAACCCACTCCAGTATTCTTGCCTGGAGAATCCCAGGGACGGGGGAGCCTGGTGGGCTGCCGTCTGTGGGGTCGCACAGAGTCAGACACGACTGAAGCGACTTAGCAGCAGCAGCAGCAGCAAGGAAGGTCAAAGGCCACACACATCTATCTCAGTAAGCTGGGAATCTCGGAGTGAATCAAACTTTTACGGCTCTGTTAAACACAGGAGTCCAAGACACTGTTACACCTGGACATGTGGGAGGAAAATGCACGCAGATTCAGCTAACGGGGTTTGGGCAGCCTTCACAGAGGGGACGGAGAAGCTAGTCTGACTTTGGGGGTGGGGCACTTTGAGTCAATTTAATGTACAGATGTTGCTGCTTTTACATCTTTATGTCAGTAAGAATTGATGCTTTTACTTCCCTCTCTCATAAGTGCCAGAGAGGAGTCTCCACAATTGAGAAGAGCTGCATGTAGAGAATGCTGATAGGACACAAACGTTTTTAATGATGCCGAGGGGAATCTGGTATCCCTGGAGAAGCACTAAACACACACGGAGGCCTTGCCATGCAAACGAGACTGATCTTGATCAAGTGCCAGTGGTGTGGCGTCATTTGTCTGTAACATGCCACTAATCTGTAAAATAGATTTGGGTGCAGTCACAGGGTCTAGCAAAGTTGACGCTGTGAGGCAACAGCTGATTTTGGTTGCCAGGACATTTTCCAGCATGTAGTGAGTGCCTCTACCCTCCGATGTCCAAAGTTTTCAATACATAAGTCAGTAGTCACCAATCTTTTTGGCACCAGGGATAAGTTTCACTGAAGACAATTTTTCTACTGACAGGGGCGGGGGTGGGGGGAGGGTTAGTGTTGGGGCAGGCCAGGTGGATGGTTTCAGGATGATTCAAGTATATCACATTTAATGTGTACTTTATTTCTATTCTTATCACATCAGCTCCACCTCAGATCATCAGATCATTAAATCTTGGAGAGTGCGGACACCTGTTATACATGATGCATTGTCAATGGGCAAGTCAGAAGCCTCAGTTCAACTACTCTTACTGCAGTATTCAGTTCAGTTCAGTCGCGCGGTCGTGTCTGACTCTTTGCGACTCCATAAATCGCAGCACGCCAGGCCTCCCTGTCCATTACCAACTCCCAGAGTTTACCCAAACTCATGTCCATCAAGTCAGTGATGCCATCCAGCCATCTCATCCTCTGTCGGCCCCTTCTCCCCCTTCTCCTCCTGCCCCCAATCCCTCCCAGCATCAGAGTCTTTTCCAATGAGTCAACTCTTCGCATGAGGTGGCCAAAGTACTGGAGTTTCAGCTTTAGCATCAGTCCTTCCAAAGAAATCCCAGGGCTGATCTCCTTTAGGATAGACTGGTTGGATCTCCTTATAGTTCTCTCCTTACAGGAGAGGATCTGGTTGGATCTCCTTACAGGACTCTCAAGAGTATTCTCCAACACCACAGTTCAAAAGCATCAATTCTTCGGCACTCAGCTTTCTTCACAGTTCAACTTTCACATCTATATATGACCACTGGAAAAACCATAGCCTTGACTAGACGGACCTTTGTTGGCAAAGTAATGTCTCTGCTTTTGAATATGATATCTAGGTTGGTCATAACTTTTCTTCCAAGGAGTAAGCATCTTTTAATTTCATGGCTGCAATCCCCATCTGCAGTGATTTTGGAGCCCAAAAAAATAAAGTCTGTCACTGTTTCCACTGTTTCTCCATCTATTTCCCATGAAGTGATGGGACCAGATGCCATGATCTTAGTTTTCTGAATGTTGAGCTTTAAGCCAACTTTTTCACTCTCCACTTTCACTTTCATCAAGAGGCTTTTGAGTTCCTCTTCACTCTCTGCCATAAGGGTGGTATCATCTGCATATCTGAGGTTATTGATATTTCTCCCAGCAATCTTGATTTCAGCTTGTGCTTCTTCCAGCCCAGCGTTTCTCATGATGTACTCTGCATAGAAGTTAAATAAGCAGGGTGACAATATACAGCCTTGACGTACTCCTTTTCCTATTTGGAACCAGTCTGTTGTTCCATGTCCAGTTCTAACTGTTGCTTCCTGACCTGCATATAGATCATATCCCTATTGATAGATGTGGCAATTTTATTGATAAAGTGGAAATTTATTGATAAATCCAGATAAAAATTCAGGAGTCTGATGACCAATTAAAGTTTCTTGAAACAATGAGGGTAGATTCACAATACTCAGTATCTCTGGCAGAAACAAAACAAAACAAAACAAAACAAAAAACCTGCTGTCTCTTTGCCCTTCTATCACCAAAAAGGAGGCCCATGTGGGACAGCTTGAGTATTGGAGACGGTATCTGGTTCTTTACATGCGCTAATTTGCAAATTAGCATCCTTTGGATGAAGCCCAAACCTAGAGACTGCCTTGGAAGCTGTATGGAAAGTTATTGAAATAACACACTCTCTAATCTGGGGGCCCAAATCTCTAATGATCCCTCTGAGTTACAAAATTCTGTGACTAATGGTTTTGTTGACTGCAGCCTCTAGCAAAAGGAGGCTGTCTCCACCCAGGGATGCTCCTGTGACGTTTTAGATTCATTATGTCCCTGATGAAACTACCAAAGATCTTCTTTTTAAAAAGTAGCTCTTA
Organism: Bos taurus; assembly: GCF_002263795.3. Taxonomy (NCBI): domain Eukaryota; kingdom Metazoa; phylum Chordata; class Mammalia; order Artiodactyla; family Bovidae; genus Bos; species Bos taurus. The sequence continues at coordinate 5,734,382 of NC_037329.1, read as the reverse complement.
GCGTGCCACTGTGCTCTTATCAACACTGAATGCCTGACCCATGGAAACCTTGTGACTCTCTGATGTGATATTCCTATTTTGGGTGAGTCACCTCAGATTCAATGACTAACAGAGGGGGACAGTCCCGATAAGTTTCACTTGTCAAATGAAAACAGCACCTTCAAGAACACAACCAGCTTGGCCTCCACAGCACCTAGATTTTACACGTAGAAGTGGTACCTGTTCCTTTAGGGGAAACTTTATGCCCTATTACTAGCTTTGTACAAAAGTAACTACAGTTTTGCACTGCTGAACTTTGCCATTTGATATGGAATACATTCTTAAATAAATGTGGTTATGTTACATATCATTTTAATGCACATCTCTCCTTTTTACTTTTTTTTTTTTTTTGCTAATGACATTGTGCTGTGCTTAGTTGCTCAGTCTTGTCTGACTCTTTACAACCCCACAGACTGCAGCCCTCCAGGCTCCTCTGTCCGTGGGGATTCTCCATGCAAGAATACTGGAGTGAGTTGCCATGCCCTCCTCCACAGGATCTTTCCAACCCAGGGATCGAACCCAAGTGTCCCCCACTGCAGGTAGATTCTTTACTGTTTTACTTGATGCTTATTTTATATTTATTTTAGACTACGGAAATGATGTTAGACAAAAAGCAGATTCAAGTGATTTTCTTATTTGAGTTCAAAATGGGTTGTAAAGCAGTGGAGACAACTTTCAACATCAGCAACGCATTTGGCCCAGAAACTGCTATCAAATGTACGGTGCAGTGGTGGTTCAAGAACTTTTGCCGAGGAGACGAGGGCCTTGAAGGTGAGGAGGGCAGGGGCTGGCCTTGAAGGTGAGAAGGGCAGTGGCTGGCCATCGGAAGTTGACAACAACCGAGAGCATCATCGAAACTGATCCTCCTGAAACTACACGAGAAACTGCCCAAGAACTCAATGTTGAGCATTCTATGGTCACCAGGCATTTGAAGCAAACTGGAAAGGTGAAAAAGCTCTATGATATGTGGGTGCCTCATGAGCTGATAGAAAATTTTTAAAAATGTCATTTTGAAGTGTTGTCTTCTCTTATTCTATGCAACAACAATGAAACATTTCTCCACTGGATTGTGACATGTGACAAAAAGTGGATTTTATATGACAACCGGCAACAACCAGCTCAGTGGTTAGACCAAGAAGAAGCTCCAAAGCACTTCCCAAAGCCAAACTTGCACCAAAAAAAGGTCATGGTCACCGTTTAGTGGTCTGCTGCTGGTCTGATCCACTACAGCTTTCTGAATCCTGATGAAACCATTACATCTGAGAAGTATGCTCAGCAAACTGATAACTGCAATGCCTATAGCCAGCATTGGTCAACAGAAAGGCCCAATTCTTCTCCATGACGGTGTCAACTGCATATTGCACAACCAACACATCAAAAGTTGAATAAATTGGGATATGAAGTTTTGCCTCATCTGCCATATTCACCTGATGCCAACCGACTACCACTTCTTCAAGTATCTGGACAACTTTTTGCAGGAAAAGGCTTCCACAACCAGCAGAATACAGAAAATGCTTTCCAAGAGTTCATCGAATCCTGAAGCACAGGTGTTTATGTTACAGGAATAAGCAAACATTTCTCGGTGGCAAAAATGTTTTGATTGTAATGGTTCCAATTTTAATTAATAAAGATGTGTTTGAGCCTACCGTGGCCCTTGAAACTAATCCAGGTGAAGTTTTTGGCTCTCTGGACCATCTACAGTCTGACAGTGGTGTGCTTTTTATCACAAGCCACTCAACAATGGGCTGGCCAGTCAAGGTATCTGATGGACCTTCCATGCTTCCTGCCATCCACAGGCATCTGGTATTGTTGAACTCTGAAATGGGCTCCTAGATAACTGACTCAACAATATTTCCAACTCTAACTCCTTCACCTCCTCCTGGTCCACATACCTTAGGAAGATAATTATATCACTAAATGCAACTCTCCCCAGAAGGGGATCACTTTCTCTCAGTTGCTTCCAGGGTAATGATTAGGATGAAAGGGGTAGGAAGTTATTAGCACAATATATCGTCCTATCTGGGCTTCGCATGTGGTGCAGTGGTAAAGAATTCACCTGCCACTGCAGGAAATGCAAGAGAATGGTTCAATCCCTGGGTCAGGAAGATCCCCTGGAGTCGGGCATGGCAACCCATTATAGTATTCCTGCCTGGAAAATCATGGACAGAGGAGCCTGGAGGGCTACAGCCCACGGGATCACAAAGAGTTGGATACAACTGAGTGTGCGTACACACACACAGAGTCCTAATTAAAAATTTTAGGACTCTTCCCTGACCATTCCCAGGTAAGATGCTTTTACTTTTCTCCTAATAGCAACCCGGGCCAAAACAGTTGGTTTGCCCACTATTGCTATGAATAATAAATTGTCCTTTGTCTCTGACTTCTTCTTCTTTTCTTATTTCTTCTACCAGAACACCTGAAACTATGGCAGGCTAACTTGCCAGCTCGCAGAGCACAGTATCAGACTCTTCAGAGCTCTTGACACCATGCCAGCACTGAACAGCAATCACAGCGCAGAGCTCTACAGAAATGAGGCCGACTTCCTAACTTTCTTCCTCGTGTTGTCAGACCGAGAGTGATAACTTTGTTACGTGCTCTTGTGGACTCAGCAAGATTGTACAAAGAACATTTTGACCAAAAAAATGAAAATGAGTAGGATCCAGGCACTACTTGTTCCTTTCGTATTACCATGCAGGGGAAGAAACCGTGTATTTTCTTTGCCAGTTGCCGTCAGGTTTATTGGGCTCCGGGTGTGATTACCCATGGGAGAGTGTGCCTCTTAAGGACCTTTCCTCAGTGGCCACACAGTGGGTACAACAAAGAACCTGATTACAGTAAAGATTGTATGCAGCACAACTCAGGGTGGCCTAATTAAATCTCGTATCATGGCTGACAGCTGTGAATTTGTTTAAAGAATTTGTTGTGAAAGCTCCTCTGATGTTTACTATTGTTACTCAGACTTCATGCAGTGAGATTATAGTTCAGGAGGTCCCTGATACTGGAGGGTTAATGCTAGCTCTCACTGTGCGTGTGAACGTGTGCGTGCGCACACGGACTGCCCTTCAGAACCTTTTAATACGTCAAATCAAGGCAGAGGGAGAGAGCTGTTTTCTCATTTACTGAGAAAGGTTTCTGCAGTTACCTTAAAACACAACTTCAAAAGGCCTTTGTGTATATTACTTGATGTGTAACAATTCTGACACGCAGTGCTTCGCACGCTTTCACACACGTGTGACAGCTGCGAACTCATGGAAACCCTGAGGCTTTCCTCCAGGCTTAGGGGCCTGGGTTGAAGATAAGTCAAAGACAGACCTGAGACTGGTCATGGACAGCTGGATGATAATACATTATTGCTGTTGGGGAATCTGTTGATGCTTCAGCAAACATTCATTGCTGCTGCTGCTAAGTCACTTCAGTCGTTTCCGACTCTGTGCGACCCCGTGGACTGCAGCCCACCAGGCTCCTCCACCCATGGGATTTTCCAGGCAAGAGTCCTGGAGTGGGTTGCCATTGCCTTCTCCGAAACATTCATTAGGTACCTGCTATCTGCAGGTATTGAATGAGACACGAAGAATACACAGATGTCAAAATATTCGCCTAAATGTTTGATGTAAAGCTGTCAATCCATGGGAGGCAACCATTAATAGGTCTGTAAACCAGTAATTATTCTACATATAAGATATATAAGATGTTAAACGGGGGCTTCCCTGGTGGCTCAGCAGTAAAGAATCCACCTGCCAATGCAGGAGACACAGGTTCAGTCCATGATCCAGGAAGATCTTACATGCCAAGGAGCAACTAAGCCCCTTTGCCACTGCGTTGAGACTGTGCTCTGGAACCTGGGAGCTGGGACTGCTGAAGGCCGCATGCCCTAGAGCTCATGTTCCACGGGAAGAACAGCCACCGCAAAAGAAGCCCACACACTGCAACCAGACAGCAGCTCCCACTCGCCACAACCAGAGAAAAGCCTGCGCAGCAACGAAGACCCAGCACACCCAAAGTAAATACATATAAATAGAATTTTAAAAAATTTAAAGATGTCACATGGGAATACAGAGGAGAAAATGATTAATTGTGCCTGGGATTAAAAAAGAAAATTGAGAGTAGACAGTGGTTTTGGGGTCTACTACCACGTTTGGGACTGGTGCATACAACCCTGCATTCTGGGCACTGTGAGGCTCAGACACTCCAGAGGTGCAGCCAGAAAGGTAAGCTTTGGAGCCACATAGCTTTGGGTTTGAATTTTAGCTCAATGACTAACAACCAGTTATCAGTTATATGATAGGCTTCCCTGGTGGCTCAGACGGGTAAAGCATCTGTCTGCAATGCAGGAGACCGGGGTTTGATCCCTGGGTTGGGAAGATCCCCTGGAGAAGGAAATGGCAGCCCACTCTAGTATTCTTGCCTGGAAAATCCCATGGACGGCGGAGCCTGGTAGGCTGCTGTCCATGGGGTTGCAAAGAGTCGGACACGACTGAGCGACTTCACTTCACTTCACTTTACTTCACTTCAAGGAATTTATTAACCTCTGTCAAAGCAGGTTTCTTTACTGTCAAAAGAGGAACTGGCGTTTAACAGTCTGACATAAATTGTAGCAATATTTTCTTTGAGCAGTCTCCCAAGGCAAAACAAATAAAAGCAAAAATAAGCAAGTGGGACCTAATCAAATTTAAAAGCTTTCGCACAACAAAGGAAATTCATCAAAAAAATGAAAAAACCTGGGGGATGGAAGAAAGTATTTGCAAATGATGCTACCAACAAGAACTTAATATTCCAAATATACAGACAGTGCATACAGTACAATATTGAAAATACAAACAACCTGATTAAAAAATGAGTAGAAGACCTAAACAGACATTTTTCCAAAGAAGACATACAGATGCCCAACACACACATGAAGAGATGCTTGACATCACGAATTATTACAGAAATGCAAATCAAAGCTACAATGAGATAGCTCCTCACACTGGTCAGAATGGCCATCATTGAAGAGCCTACAAATAATAACTGCTGGAGAGCGTGTGAAGAAAAGGGAGTCCTCCTACACTGTTGGAGGGAATGTAAACCGGTGCAGCCACTATGGAGAACAGTATAGAGATTCCTCAAAATACTAAAAACAGAGCTATAATACAATCCAGCAATCCTAGTCCTGGTATATATCTGGGAAAAACAAAAACTCTAATTAAAAAAGATAAATGCACACCAGTTTTTATAGTGGCACCACTGACAATAGCCAAGACACAGAAACAATCCAAGTGCCCATCAACAGATCACTGGATTAAGAAGATGTAGCATATATATATATAAATATATAAAAATATATACATACACAATGGAATATTACTCAGCCATAAAAACAATGAAATATTGCCATTTGCAGCAACATGGATGAACACAGAGAGTATTATACTTAGTGAAGCAACTCAGAGAAAGATAAATAAGATATCACATATATTTTGAATCTAAAAAATAATACAAATAAATGTATAAACAAAACAGAAACAGACTCAGAGACATAGAAAAAGAGAGGAAAGGAAAAGAAAAGGAAAGAGAGGGAGGGAGGAGGAAGGAAGGGACAAATTAAAAAGTATGGGATATGATATTGCTTATATGTGGAATCTAAAAAAAGTAAAAATGAACTTATTTACAAAATAGAAACAGTTACATACATAAACAACAAACACGGTCATCAGCAGGAAAGCAGGGGGTAAACTAGGAGAGTGAAACTGCCATATACATACTGTGCTGTGCTGTGCTGTGCTTAGACGCTCAGTTGTGCCCGACTCTTTGCAACCCCCTGGTCTGCAGCCCGCCAGGCTCCTCTGTCCATGGGGATTCTCCAAGTAAGAATACTGGAGTAGGTTGCCATGCCCTCCTCACCATATACACACTGCTGCTGCTTCTACTGCTAAGTTACTTCAGTCGTGTCCAACTCTGTGCGACCCCATAGACGGCAGCCCACCAGGCTCCCCCGTCCCTGGGATTCTCCAGGCAAGAACACTGGAGTGGGTTGCCATTTCCTTCTCCAATGCATGAAAGTGAAAAGTGAAAGGGAAGTCACTCAGTCGTGTCCGACTCTTCGCGACCCCATGGACTGCAGCCTACCAGGCTCCTCCATCCATGGGATATTCTAGGCAAGAGTACTGGAGTGGGGTGCCATTGCCTTCTCCAATATACACACTACTATATATAAAATAGATAACCAATAAGGACCTATTGTAGAGCATAGGAAACTCTACTCAATACTCTGTAATGATCTATATGGGAAAATAATCTGCAAGAGTGGATATATGTGTGTGTGTGTATACATAAATTACACACATATATTACATATATATGTAACTGATTCACTTTGCTGTACACGGGAAACTAACACAATATTGTAAATCAACTATATTCCAATAAAAATTAAAAAACACTTTTTTAAGTATGAGATTAACAGATACAAACAACTACACATAAAATAAAATAAATAAATAAGCAACAAAGACCTACTGAAGAGCACAGGGAACTATAATCATTATCTTATAATAATTTTTAATGGAATATAATGTGAAAAATATAACCGAATCACTTTGCTGTACACCTGAAATGATACAGTATTGTAAATTAACTACACTTTAATAATTTACAAAAAAAGAATGATGGTGTCACCACATTGAATTATGAGAATCAGAGGAAATAACCAACCTAAAGTGTCCACAAGGTAGATGCTCCATAAATGTTAGTGTCCCTTGCCTCCCACCTTTCACTCCAATCCTATACTGAGAAATGTAGAAAAGCCAAATTACCAGTTTACTGGGAATGATCATTCTTTCAGGGATTCATGGCAGATTTCAGAGTATGTTGGAATTTGAAAGCCAAATAATTTAGTATGTATAGGAAAGGGAGAAACTAACAACAACATTTTTTGCTGGCTGCTTAACGTATATTCTCTTTTTTAATTCTCAAAAAACCCTCTAAGGGAGCTTGTGTTTCTTCCATGTTGAAGAGTATTTCTTACCTAATGTAATATCAGTGTTACTTAATTCACTTTGTGTGCGTGTAAAGCTTCATAATCTTGATATAGGCTTTAAAAAAAAAATAGTAAGGTTCCAAATTAAGGTACCCTGTAACCAGATGACAACAGCTGGCTGCAGCCACCCAGTACAGATGCAGGAATAAGGGTTGTGTGGAAACGTGCTCCATTGATATAGAACTTGGTGTATTTTCCATTTATGTGTCATCTATACATACTTCTTCACTTGGAATAATTAATTCAAAATGTAAAGTTTCTTTAAAATACCTGGTAAAGAAAACAAGCCTGTTTTATTTTTGTTTCTTTTTTTTAAATCAGTTTATCACAAACAATTTTATAAAGAGTTCATGACCAGAATGTTCCTTTATTACTCACCCTAAATCTTAGCTGGGGGGGTCAGAACTCTCCCAAGGCTTGGGTATAGCCCTAGGGCTTTGGAGTAGATGCAGTAGATTAGTATCTATATATAGTTTTTCTCATTTGGTTATGCTTTTTTCCTATTCCAAACAAGAGGGCACTAATCAGCCCAAAGACATATGCCATTCCCTGATTTCTCTGCTGTAAATACTTCTTTTGGCTTCCCCAAAGCTCCCCATTTACTGAAGGTATGGGATATAAACGGTTCTAACCAAAACGCCCTAGAATTCAGAAGAGCTCTAAGAAGAAAAAAGTTTCTTTTGCTCATGTGATACAGATTGAAGGCAAGCGCTGAGGCCAGACAGAGGGCTGTCCCATGAGGTCATTCAGGGAAGTCTGTCCTCGCAGCTGGTGCTGCATGGTATGCACTAGGGTGATGTTCTCATGCCCTGGGGTCACGCCCTGCTGAGCCACGTCTGAGTTTCAGCCCAAGGGAAGAGTGACGAGTTTACCAAGGGCTGTGTCCTTGAGATAATCTAGGCTGAGCATACATTACTTCATTTCCCGATGGTCTAAATGGTCAAGGTCCCTCCCAGTAACAAGGAAAACTGGGATATGTAGTTGACAACCCAATAGACATGTGTCTACCTAGAACTCAGGGAGTTCATACAAAAGTAGAAGAGAAAGGATACCACGAGATGACAGCAATCTCAGCCACACTCTGACAAAAGTTCAAACAGAAGAGTAGCTATACAATGGTAAAGCACTTTTTTTGGTGTTGTTGTTCCAACCAGGAGGTTGTTGTTGTTCAGTTGCTAAATCATGTCTGACTCTTTGTGACCCCATGCACTGCAGCACACCAGGATTCCTAGTCCTTCACCGTCTCCCAGAGTTTGCTTAAACTCATGTCCATTGAGCCGTGATGCCATCCAACCATCTCATCCTCTGTCGGCCCTTCTCCTCCTGCTTTCAATCTTTCCTAGCATAAGGGTCTTTTCTAATGAGTCGGCTCTTTGCATCAGGTGATCAAAGTATTGCAGCATGAGACCTTCCAATGAATATTCAGAGCTGATTTCCTTTAGGATGGACTGGTTTGATCTTCTTGCTGTCCAAGGGATTCTCAAGAGTCTTCTCCAGCACCACAGATTGAAAGCATCAATTCTTTGGCGCTCAGCCTTCCTTATGGTCCAACTCTCACATCCGTACATGACTACTGGAAAAACCGTAGTTCTGACCACACATACCTTTGTTGGCAAGGTGACGTCTCTGCTTTTGAATATGCTGTCTACGTTTGCCATCGCTTTTCTTTCAAGGAGCAAGAGTCTTTTAATTTCATGGTCATTGTCCGCAGTGATTTTGGAACCCAGGAATATCTGTCATTCTCCCATTTTAAGTTTTTAGTATCTCTCCTCCACTATCATCCTTAGGCAGCAACTTCTAGCTGTGTCCTCAATAGCATCTGGCCACCACTTCTGCCTCCCCCAAATTAACTGTTAACCCAGAAGTCAGCAGGACTCTTTCTCAAATGCAAACGAGGCAACATCACTTCTCTAGTTAGAACTTACCGTAAACCTCTCGTTGCAACAGAGAATAACATCTGAATGCTGTACCGTGGCCTGGAAGGCTGCCCTACTGGCTTCAGCTTACATCTCTTCCTTCTCGGTACTCTGCCAACTTTTGTTGTTTTCCCCGAACAAACCAAGTTGCTCTCATCTTGGGTCTTTCCCTTCTGCTGTTCCTTCTGCTCAAGGTCATATCTTCACAAAGCCTCTCCTAATATTTAGCTTCAACCCAAACGTGACCTTCTCAGTCACATTTGGGTTGAAGGCCATCAGGTGAGGCCTTCCACAAACCCTCAGCTAAAGCAGCCCCACCCTCCTAGTCACTATCTGTGATATCACCCCCAAATGTTCTTCATAACATATGTCTTGCACACTATGACTTATTATCCATTTACATGGTTATAGCATATAAGCTCCTGGAGAAAGAACGCTCTCCTGTTCATTATTGGATACAGAGCTCCTACCGGGCAGCTATGAACACATCGCAGGCACTCTGAATATCTGTGAGCTGACGGGCTTGGGTTTTGTAAAACAGCAAAACTATCTAAGCCATTAGCACAGGACCTTGAACACGACAGGTATTCATTACTTATTGAATGAATAGGTACAAACTCCAGTGAATCAGAGAGACAAGGAAGGCCATTTGAAAAGGCTATACATAAACATTTTGTGTTTAATTAGCAATTTTCTAAATATTAAAGAAATCAATAATCTTTGTAAAAAATACAGATGAGTATAAAGAGAAGTCATACATACTACTGAAAGAAAACAATCAACATCTTGGTAAACACACATATAGACTTTTTTTCCCTATGTATGCGCACACACACACAGTTTTTAAAAATTGGTATCATACATAATATGCAATTTAAATAGAAAACTTCTCAAGTATACTCACCAATAAATCATGTTTATTTTAAAGTATGAAGATGAATAGTAAGATATATTAGACTGTGGTGTCCTTCACTTACTGATTTCAGATGGTGATTATAGAAAATAGAGAAAAAGATTTGCATGGGCACATATTTCACCAAACTCATGTCCCATGTTAGGGGTTCTCTGCAGAGAAGGGAAAAAAGACTTCTTAGAAAAGCTTGTCAAGCCTGAGATGCTGCTTATTCTTATGTAGGTCTAACTTTCCTTCCTTTCTACAGAAAAGCATTGATTGCTTGTCTTTGAAGGTTCCTCTGTCCATGGGATTCTCCAGGCAAGAATAATGGACTGCCAGTTAATTCTCCAGGGGATCTTCCCAACACAGGAATCGAACCCGGGTCTCCCACGTTGCAGGCAGATTCTTTACCGTCTCAGTCACCAGGGAAGCCCTTCCTAGCAAACGATGATGACAGTGGGAATTCCTGGCAGTGAGAGCTCAGCGCTTCCACTGCCAGGGGCCCAGGTCCAATCCACGGTTGGGGATCTGAGACCTGGCAAGCCTGGGCACAGCCAAAAACAAAACAGTAAGTTTTTTTTAAAAAAGATTTGTATCACTGGAAGAAAACTATCAAGACCTAATATTTTTACCTTTATCATCAACTTATATATAATACAAACTCCCATGATAGAACTGCTATCAAAATGTCAGGAGTGGTGTCTTCCCTGGAGATGAGGGGAAGCAACTAGATTTGGAAATCTGGTGTACAAACGTATATGAATATACGAATGACATTTATAATCCATATCCACCCATCATCCCATGAACATATGTAGCTGGCACAGATTAGAGCAGCCCTCATTTTCAACAAAAGAATCTGAAATGAAGTATTTGGTGCAGTCTAAAAAATGTAAGAATGACCTCTGTTCGTTTCCAAGGCAAACCATTCAACATCACAGTAATCCAAGTCTATGCTCCAACCACTAATGCCAAAGAAGGTGAAGTTGAATGGTTCTATGAAGACCTACAAGATGAAGTTGAATGGTTCTATGAAGACCTACAAGACCTCCTAGAACTAACACCAAAAAAAAAAAAAAAAAGATGTCCTATTCATCATAGAGAACTGGAATCCAAAAGCAGGAAGTCAAGAGATACCTGGAGTAACAGGCAAGTTGGGCCTTGGTGTACAAAATGAAGCAGGGTAAAGGCTAACAATTCCATGGACAGAGGAGGCTGGAAGGCTACAATCCATGGGGTCGCAAAGAGTCAGACATGACTTCACTTTCACTTTCACTTTCACAGGCTAACAAAGTTTTGCCATGAGAATGCATTGGTCATAGCAAACGTTCTTTTCCAACAACACGAGACAACTTTACACATGGACATCACCAGATGGTCAACACTGAAACCAGACTGATTATATTCTTTGCAGCTGAAGACGAAGAAGCTCTATACAGTCAGCAAAAACAAGACCTGGAGCTGACTATGGCTCAGATCATTAGCTCCTTATTGCAAAATTCAGGCTCAAACTGAAGAAAGTGGGGAAAACCACTAGACCAATGACCTAAATCAAATCCCTTATGATTATGTAGTGGAGATGACAGATTCAAGGGACTAGATTTGGTAGACAGAGTGACTGAAGAACTATGGACAGAGGTTTGCAACATTGTACAGGAGGTGGTGACTAAAACCATCCCCAAGAAAAAGAAATTCAAGAAGGCAAAGTGGTTGTCTGAGGAGGCGTTACAAATAGCTGAGAAAAGAAGAGAAGTGAAAGGCAAAGGAGAAAGGGAAAGATATACCCAGCTGAATGGAGAGCTCCAGAGGACAGCAAGGACACATAAGAAAGCCCTCTTAAGTGAACAGTGCAAAGAAGTGAAAGAAAACAATAGAATGGGAAAGACTAGAGATCTCTTTAAGAAAACTCGAGAGAGCAAAAAACATTTCATGCAAAGATGGGCACAATAAAGGACAAAAATGGCAAGGACCTAAAAAAAGCAGAAGAGATTAAGAAGAGGTGGCAAGAATATACAGAAGAAATGTACAAAAAAGCTCTTAATGACCCAGATAACCATGATGGTGTGGTCACTCACCAAGAGCAAGACATCCTGGAGTGTCAAGTCAAGTGGGCCTTAGGAAGCATTGCTACAAAGAAAGCTAGCAGAGGTGATGGAATTCCAGCTGAGCTATTTCAAATCCTAAAAGATGATGCTGTGAAAGTGCTGCAAATTTGGAATATTCAGCAGTGGCCACAACTGGAAAGGTTCAGTTTTCATTCCAATCCCAAAGAAAGGCAATGTCAAAGAATGGTCAAATTACTGTCAATTGCTCATTTCACATGCTAGCTCAAGATTATGCGCAAAATCCTTCAAGCCAGGCTTCAGGAGTATATAAATGGAGAACTTTCAGATGTACTAGCTGGATTTAAGGCAGAGAAACCAGAGATCAAATTGCCAACATAATATATAGTGAATCATAGAAAAAGAAAGGAAATTTTAAAAAAATATCTACTTCTGCTTCACTGACTACACTAAAGCCTTAGACTGTGTGGATCACAACAAACTGTGGAATATTCTTGAAGAGATGGTAATACCAGGCCACCTTACCTGCCTCCTGAGAAACCTGTGTGTAGGACAAAAAGCAACAGTTAGAACTGGACATGGAACAACAGACTGTTTCAAAATTGGGAAAGGAGTACATCAAGGCTGTATACCATCACCCTGCTTATTTGACTTATATGCTGAATACATCATACAAAATGGCTGGATGACTCACAAGCTGGAATCAAGATTGCCAGGAGAAATATCAACAACCTCAGATATGCAGATGATACCCCCTAATGGCAGAAAGTGAAGAGGAACTAAAGAGCTCCTTGATGAAGGTGAATGAGGAGAGTGAAAAGTCTGGTTTAAAACTCAATATTCAAAAAATGACGATCATGGCATCTGGTCCCATCACTTCACAGCATCGGGTCCCATCACTTCACACCATAGATGGGGAAAAAGTGGAAACAGTCTCAGATTTCATTTTCTTAGGCTTCAAAATCACTGTGGACAGTGACTGCATCTATGAAATTAAAAGATGCTTACTCCTTGGAAGAAAAGCTATGACGAACCTAGACAGCATATTCAAAAGCAAAGACATCAATCGGCTGACAAAGGTCTGTCTAGTCAAAGCTATAGTTTTTCCAGTAGTCACGTACGGATGTGTGGGTTGGACCATAAAGAAGGCTAAGTGCTGAAGAATTGATGCTTTTTAACTGTGGTGTTGGAGAAGACTCTTGAGAGTCCCCTGGACTGCAAGGAGATCCAACCAGTCCATCCTAAAGGAAACCAACCCTGAATATTCATTGGAAGGTCTCATGCTGAAAGTGAAGCTCCAATACTTTGGTCACCTGATGCAAAGAGCTGACTCATTGGAAAAGACCCTGATGCTGGGAAAGATTGAGGGCAGGAGGAGAAGGAGACGACAGAGGATGAGATGGTCGGATGGCATCACGGCTCAGTGGACATGAGTTTGAACAAACTAAGGGAGATAATGAAGGACAGGGAAGCCTGGCATGTTGCAGTTCACGGGGTCTCAAGAGTCAGACACAATAGCGACTGAACAACAACAATCAAGTCACAAAACATAAAAATGTTGTGGGTGTTTACAACTTGTTTTAAAAAGGCATTATTTGCATTAAAAATATGTCTTCTAATTTCCAAAATATGGGAAATTTTGGTTAAAAGATAATGGGGGAAAAAGGAAAGCACTGGAAGCAACTGGAAAAGTATGCATATAAATACCACAGTCCTTTTTGCTTTCAGCCTTTTAACTATGCGGAAGAACACGCACATTGTGTCTCCAGTTCTGACTTTGCCCAGATGCCTGTGTGACTTTGGCCAAGTCAGTTTCCCTCCCTGGGTCTTTGAGTCGTCACAACCAAAACAAAACAAGAGGGTAAAAAAAAAAGCCAGCACTTTTTACACCAGGGAGCCCACCTAAGCCGCAGAGAATGTCCCATCCAGCTCTAGCAGTCTATGATTATTACTGGTGAAAAATACATTGATTGTGTTATTTTGTACAGATTAATCATATAGGGTGTTGCTTTTTTTCCCTCTTGCCTTTTTGTTTGTTAAAAGGATGTTGGTAGGTAGTTTTGCTGCTGCTACTGCTGCTGCTACGTCGCTTCAGTCGTGTCCGACTCTGTGCGACCCCATAGACGGCAGCCCACCAGGCTCCCCCGTCCCTGGGATTCTCCAGGCAAGAACACTGGAGTGGGTTGCCATTTCCTTCTCCAACGCATGAAAGAGAAAAGTGAAAGTGAAGTTGCTCAGTTGTCTCCAACTCTTAGCGACCCCATGAACTGCAGCCCACCAGGCTCCTTGGTCCATGGGATTTTCCAGGCAAGAGTACTGGAGTGGGGTGCCATTGCCTTCTCCAAGGTAGTTTTGCTAAATGGTGCTTTATCTGCTTAAAATTTCTGGTGCGAAACGACGGACATTTCTAGTATCTATCAGTTAAATTCTGAAAGGCTCTGATGCTGAAATGGCAACCCACACCAGTGTTCTTGCCTGGAGAATCCCAGGGACGGGGGAGCCTGGTCGGCTGCCGTCTATGGGGTCGCACAGAGTCGGACATGACTGAAGCGACTTAGCAGCAGCAGCAGATGCTAGTTGACATTTTAGTTGAGTCAAAACCCTCCTCAGGTGGGTTTACCATGGGTGGTCGTTTTTCCTAAAAGGAGGCTGTGACTTGGCTCAGGAAGGACTGTGTTCTCCACGGTCAGGAAGACCGTGGTAGAGAACATAGTCATTTCAGAGCTGCGGCCAGTGAGACAGGGGACTGGATGGGGAAACAGAAGTGTGCTATATGGTTTTCAAGAGAGAAAAGGAACTTGCCATAAGGGACTGTTGGTATGTGAAGACAAAATTATGCTGAAGCCCTCCAAATCCTGTGACTGCTAAAGACCCCATTGCTATCCAAAACAACTCTCTGGAAAGGAAACATGACCCGAACTCTCCTGCTGTCTTGGACAAGGGCCCAGAGGATGAGAAGAAAAAAAGAACAACTGAGTAAAAGGGATGACAGAGAAAATGCCCCCATGGCAGTCACTGTTAAAATGCTCACTTAGTACTTCTAGGACAGAAGGAGCAAACTCATGAAAGTGCCCGATACAGAAGTGGAGCATTCCACCTAAAAGGTCCAGCCACAATACTAAAGCCTTAGAATAAAGTCAACAGGTTTACCATGGGTTGAACCTTAGAATAATGCAGTTCCTTGGCTTGTTTACCACAACGCTTTCTTTAGAGCTTCTACTTGAGGAACTGGGGTGGAGCAAAGAATAAAAAATATCCTTTCTGAGCTTGCCTCACGTCTAGCTTGAAAATGGAACTGCTGACTGGTAAGGCTACCAGTTTACGTGGTCTCAGTGAGCTTTCAGAGTCCAAGCATGGGTAGAGTCTGCCTGTTTGCATGACAGTGCTGCACATATATACACACAGACACACGAACACATACACACCTGCCTCATTTATCCCTCTGGGTTAGTGTTTCTCAGTCTCAGAACTATTGATGTTTCTGTCTAGATGATTCTTTGCTGTGGGCCTGTCCTGTACATTGTAGGATGGTTGGCAGCAGCCCTGTGCACCTTCCTCCCCTCCTTGCCTCCTTCCTTCCCCCACCAGATGTACTAATAAGAACCAACAATGTCTCCAAGCAGTGCCAAGAGTCTCCTGGGGAACAAAGTCTCCCTTGGTGAACATCACTGCTCGAGGCTGAGATGAGGACATTTGGCGACGGGGAAGAGAAGACTGCGACCTTTCCCGCAGAAGAGAGAGTGAGGAAAGATGCAGATGTTTATTCTTTAAGCCATTCTGCTTATGGATGTTATTCGCAGATGCCTACAAGTGTTTTTAGGAAACTGGTCTTATTCTAAGCAAGCCAGTATTACAAATATCACTTTAAACTGTAACTTAGAACTGCTTTTCCAGACAATGTCTCATTGGATTCAAATATCTGTCTTGAAGAATGCTCCTGATTTGGTCATCGTTTTTATCACTTGCGGTACTGCAGCCTTCCCGTGGAAGAGCATCAAGTGATGTTTTGCTTTTGTCCCCAAAACTTTGCAAACTACTCTGAAACACTGTTGAAAACACATTTTAGCAGAATGACTTTTTTTTTTTTTTAACTGTGATCCTCAAAGAATCCACTTTGTCTACTAGCTAGGAGAGCAATTCTCTTCATTCTGAATGTAACTGAGATAGAGTCATCGAGATCCATTTTACGACGTGGCTATGTAGACGTGAACTATTTTGCCACCAGCACGGCTGTAACTTGCAGGCAACAACGATCTTACTGAATAACCTTATGACCAAACCTCATAACTTCAGAGTGACTAAGAAGTAATATATCTTAACCTGAAGCTTAAGGATACACCCTTACTTAGTGTTTACATCCTATCTTGACTTGTATTTTGCTCCTAAAGAATAGGAAACCATCATAAATGGTGAGGGTGTGTGTGTGTGGTGTGTGTGTGTGTATGTGTGTAGGAGCACTCCAAGCCCCCTCCTTCTACAATTTATTTAAACCATCATTTACTGAATATTGATTATGGCCCAGTATTTGTGCCAATTTTAAGCAGATTTGTATTTTGAAAAAAAAATCAGCTGTATATCTTTTTAAATTGTGTTGTAATTAATACTTTCTCCATTATTTTGATATTAGTGAAGATTACCACAAAATTACTGTTTTTTTCCAGCTATATGGACAGAAATCAAGAAAAAGGAGAAGGACTCTACAAAAGATAGCCTGGATTTTTATAAAGCCAAACATCCAGGTTTATCAGATTACAACATGTGGGGAGAATCCTTTCCCTATTGTTTTACTATTTGTAGATAAGTAGGCAAAAAAAAAAAATTCTCTTGGGCTAAATTTTTATTTTCAGCTGGATGGATGGCAGGCCCAAGAACATCACAGGTAAAATTCTTGAAATGTGTAATTTCAGAGAGTTTCTGGAAAAAGATATATACTTTCTGGCCTTTAAGTGAGTCATCATAGTTTTCTGAATTTGCTACTGATTTACAAGAAATATGTTAAATATAAGTAAATAGGGATAATATGAATATTGCTAATGCGTTTAAGTCTTAACTTTAATTCTTACTTGCTTTTAGATTCTATCTTCTGTGTTGGGTGCTGGCCTGTAAGCTGGTGTCGATCTACTAGGCTGCATGGGAGTTATGTAAAATTACCAGCTGATATAGGCCAGGCGCCCACAGCTCTCTATGCATCAGGGACCACACTGAAGGCTTTCCAGGAGTAGGTGGCTCTGACCTACAGCAGGCACGACAAAGACAGCACGTGGGCCTATTTTCAGCGTCCCTTAGGCAGGTTTTCTCCACAAACTCATCAACTTCCTCGAGCCTCCCTGCCACCCCCCCTCCACCCGGTCACGTCCCCTCTCCCCAGTCATCCGAAAGAACTGTCTCTGGCCCCCACCACCACTGAGATGCAGAGCCTGCAGCAGCACGATGGCCTCACGCTCTCCCACTGCCGAGCACGGTCCTAGGTGCTGCCCTGCGTGCCACCTCCCCCATCTCTAGCTGGTCTGAGCGGCACAAAGACCCTGGAAGCTCAGAACATGCCTTTTTGAAGCTTTCCAACCTCAGCTCTATATGTCTCAGAAAACTGTACCTTTGCCACCTCTAACAGTGTTATTCTTAAAACCTCTCTTGCTCTTCCTCTCATTCTTTTCTTGCTGTTTCTAATTCTTGTTTCTTGGTTATTGTTTTCTAAGGAGGGAGAAGAAACAGATTGAAAACCAATTAGAGGATATTAGAGAAGGAAAGAGGATCCATTAGAGGAGAGTACAAGAGGAGGATGATCAGTATTAGTTCTGGAACAAAGCTGCTGCCACCAGACAGAAATTATTGTTTGGGGTGGGAGTGCGTGGCTGCAGTCACAGAGCCACTGAGCGGCCAGAATCTCAGCAACGTGTCCCCAGCCCTGGCGCCAGCATTCCCATCCTCCCGTCACTCATGGCTCTAGTGTCTTCATACAAAGGCTGCTCAGAAATTAGTTGAGGAAGTACAGACAATTGTTATGGGTTGAAACATGCTGAACTCCTAACCCCTAATATCTCAGAATATGACCTTATTTTTCTGTTAATAAGTGCAGATGTAATTAGTTAAGATGAGCTCACCCCAGAGTAGCCTGTGATCCAAAATGACCAGTGTTCTTAAAAAGGGGAAATTCAGATATGAACATTCACAGACAAGAAGAATACCACTAGAAGGTTGGAGTCATGCTTTCATAAGCCAAGGAACTATCAGAAACTAGAAAAGAGGGTTGGAACAATCCTTCCCGTTGCCTTCAGAGGAATTAAGGCCCTGCTGATGCCTTGATTTCAGACTTTCAGTTTTTAGAACCATGAGAGAGTACATATTTGTTTAAACCACCTGCTGCTGCTGCTGCTGCTAAGTCACTTCAGTCCACCTAGTCTGTGGTAATTGGTTAAAAGACAGGGCAAGCCAACTAATACTACAACGTAATAATGAAGGAGCTGTCCTGCTCTTGACTAGGGATCTCCCTGCATGGGTACTGCTTTGATGCAGCTAAGAAATGTGCACCATCCAATCCAAACACCTAGAATGAAACCCATGTGTGTTGATAATAGACATACACATGTAGGGACATAAACAAAAACACTCTGCAATGATTTCTAGGAAACTCCATAAAAATAATAATTGCTGAAGCTACCTGTTCCAGTTATCATGCACACGTGTGCTCAGTCATATCCCACTCTTTGCGACCCCATGGACTGTAGCCAACCAGGTTCCTCTGTCCACGGGATTCTCGAGGCAAGAATACTGGAGAGGGTTGCCCTTCCATTCTGCAGATCTTCCCCACCAGGGATCAAACCCGCATCTTCTGCATCTCCTGCATTGCAGGTGGATTCTTTACTGCTGAGCCACCAGGGAAGCCGCTATGGCTATCATAACCAAATGATAAAAATCTGTGGTATTCTTGGTCTTTTTACACGTCAGAGGAGCTGTATTCCCACATACCTGGACAGTTTCATGAGCTGAGCACTCCAGGTCACCTCCTTCTATAACTCAGCACTGTAGGCAGATTCTTTACAGTCTGAACCACCAGGAAAGCCCATAAGTCAGCTCAACCAACATTTATTAACAAGACAATGTATCAAGAATTCTTAGCAAGGGCAGTTGAATAAAGCATCAGACACAATCTCAGTCCTTAAGTAGCTTATTGTATAGTAACTAATAAGGCAGAATTCTAGAAGAATCTTTCATCTATCAACCCATAAGATACTCTGTCCAATTATACCCAAGAATGTTCAAGATTCTTAGCTATAGGTGATAGAAGCACAACTCAAGCTGGCTTAAACAAGCGAAACCCTGTGTTTTTGGAGGGTGAAAATATGACTTAGTGTAATAGTCAGGGTTCTCCAGAGAAACAGAATCAACAGGAGAGAGAGAAACAGGAAGAGAAAAGGCAGGGGAAGGGTGGAGGAAAGGAAGGAGAGAGAGACAGAAGAGAGGTCTTTAAGGATTTTGCTCATGTGATTGTGGGCTAATTTGTAGGGCAGGCTGGCAGGCTGGATAATGAGGCAAGAGTCTTGAATCCGAATTCTGCAGGGCAGTAGTCTGGAAACTCAAGCAGTGTCTCTGTGTTGTAGTCTTGAGAAGAATTCCTTCTTGGGAAACCTATCTTTGTTCTCAAGGCTTTCAACTGATTGGATGAGGCCCACTCATATTATGGAAGGTAATCTGATTTAACCCAAGTCTGTTGACGTAAATGTTTTGTGGTTATTGTTCAGTTGCTGAGTCTTGTGCAACTCTTTGAGGCCCCATGGACCGCAGGCTCCTCTGCCTTCTGCAGACTCCAGGCTCCTCTGTCCTTCACTATCTTCTGGAGTTGCTCAAATTCATGTCCAGTGAGTCAGTGATGCTAGCTAACCATCTCATCCTCTGCTGTCTCTTCTCCTTTTGCTGTCAATCTTTCCCAGCATCAGGATCTTAGCCAACAAATTGGCTCTTTGCATCAGGTGGCCAAAGTGCTAGAGTTTTAGCTTCTGCATCAATCTTTCCAACGAATATTCAGGGTTGATTTCCTTTAGGATTGACTGGGTTGATCACATTTTAAAAATACCTTCACATAGACATCTAGACTGGTGTTTGACTAAACAACCTGGCAAAGCCTAGAGAAGCTGACAGAAAGTTAAGCACCACAGCGAGTGGAATCCAGGGAGTGTCCCAAAGTTATCAGGAAAATCCACCCCTCCCATCTTCCATGATGAAGATTTTGGCTGGCTCATCTTCCAGTTCATGCCCTGGGGAACCCGTCACTGTGGCTGAGGGAATGTAATGCCTTGGTTGGGGCCAGGAATGGGGAGACAGGCTGTTGTGTTTAAGAAGGGAGGTTGAGAAGGCATCAGGAGCTGTTCAACTAGAAGTATCTCACCAACCAAGGGCATGGGGAGTGTGGTTTTGAAGCAAAAGAAAACATTTTGTGCAAATCCAGTCCTTGGGTACTTAGAGGTATGAAAGACAATGGAGAAAGGAGAGACCCTTTGGGGAAAATGGAGGGTTCTTACAGGACTGTCCTATATGCTCCTGCCACTGGAGGTGGTTAGTTACATCAGCGGTCACACCAGAGACCATATGCAATTAACAGACTTATTTTACATTAGCTAGATGTACACAACCTTTGAATCTCAGGAAATTTTCCTTTGAGGAAAATTTAGTTTTTCTCATTGATTTGAAGTCAGTAATTTCTGTTCCTCTGAGCACAGAATTGCTTTTAATTATAAATGCATGACATTTAAAATTATTTAAATACAAATATTTTTACACCAAGGGGTGTGGAATGCAGGGTGTGGGATGTGGGGATGGAAGCAATGAATTTTTTCCTGTGCAGAAACTCTGCTGGAAAAATATTTTCCCTTAGTCATCGTTCCGAAGAATCATTCCTCTCAGGGATGCTTGTTATTTAAAATTAAATGGAATTGGCATTTAGAGATTCTTAGAATAATTTAGCTGGACTTGTTTCAGTGATTACATAATGGTTTCAAATGGGTCAAGGTCCCAATAAATGTTATCTGTTTATGTGGTCACTATTCATCTGCCTCCCCTCACCCTCGTCTCTTTCACCATCACGGCTGCTACCCCACTCCTCTCCACACTGGAAGCTCCTTGAGGACAAAAACTTTTCATTTCTCTCACTCCCAGGGTGGTCTCTGAAGAGTGCACTGCCTAGGTGCATGCTGAGCTTCACTCAACACTGATATCTGGGGAGCCTGGGCTCTTAGGAAGGCAGAGAGTTCTGTGAAGCCTCAGGGGACAAAGCTCCTGTTTTTTTTTTTACGAACAAAAGTCAACACCACTGTAACAACAGCTTTACAAATTTCCAGATGCACAGCCGCCACTGTTAGCAGCTGTGGACACGTCTTACATGCAGCTAACATCTGTCAAATATTGGAAAACAGTTGCAGGCGAAATCTGAAGCATGTTTCCTATATACTCCCTCCTCGCATTAAAAAAAGATTCGCTTCCTCAACAACTCTGCCAGCTAGCCTTCCCTTTTCCGGTTCAGTTCTCCCCATCCTCTTCACTCCTTCCTCTTATTGGAACAGGAAAGACCTCCCTTTTATCCTTTTTACTCGTACATTAGCGGACTGATTAGAATTTGGAATTAATGAATCTCATTTGAATTTCTTTCTCTACTGTAAAATGGAAGAATGTGTTATCCTCTGAAAGGAAATTCAGGTATGAATAAGCATGTGGCGAGGGTCCTCCCTTCCATCCACAGGGGCCTCCTTCCTCCTCCCCCTCCCCTTCTGCTTTCCTTCTTGGGGAGTGGGTGGGAGAGGGGCACAGGCAGGGTAACTCTGAAATGCAATGATTTTAACTCCTTGAGGGTGCCAGAGGGAATCAAATGGAAAAGGTGGCTATGCTTTTTTTTTGCCTCTAACACCTACTTCTGGGACCTGAGCAGGGCTATGGATCATAAGGACCCATTTCTCTACAGAGGGTAAGTCCACCTTGCCTTACCCTAGCCACTTTAACTAAGTCCCTTCCCTGGATTTTTTTCTTTCTTTTGAACACAGACCAGGCCCCTCTCCTGAATTTAACCTAACTTCTTCCATCCATGAACTTTAAGAAAAACTCCCATGTGCCAACCCAGAATAGCATTGTTAGGAGTTCGCAAACTTCCTTGCTAACGTGAATACAATGGTTAATATTATTTCCATTTTACATATGAGATTTCCAGAGGCAAGGTAACCTCCCAAGGTCACAGCACTCAGAAACCAAGTCTGGAAGCCTGAGTCTTTCGGCTCCAAAGCCCATATGGACTCCCAGATGTGTTCTAATGTCACATTAGACAATAGAACTAGCAGTTTGGCATTCATTTTTCAAAAACTGACAATATTTCAATTCTGCTGCCTCCCTAACCTGACATCTTGGGTCACAACCCCGTGCCTCCTATATTATTTCTGTCCTCACTTCAGTATCTCTGGGGTACCTCACATTCCTCCTGAGCAAAACTGCTCCTGAAGTTCCAGTCTTCAACTCATCAAGTTAGTTGCTTAGAGATCTAGGATCCTTGATTTTCCCCTTTATCTCTCTTTTCCAAAAATTGGTTACCAAGTCCTACAGATCCTCTCTGTCACATGCACACACATACAAACACTGCAGATCTACTCCAGGATTTGCATTTTGTCAGAGTTCTAAGCGTTCTCTCATTCACAGCTCCATCAAAGTACATTTTTTCTAAAACGCATATATAATCCCATTACTCTCTTGCTTTTAAATTCACAGGATAAGGTCAGATCCCTTAGCTAGGCAAAGGCGATCCTGTGTTCCTCCCAACCCACTAGTCCCTACCATAACCTTGACTCCTTAACCCATTCCCACCTACTCTGTCTTTTGAATTCTTGCTTTCACACCTGCTGAACTTTCATGCTCTTTTTCCATTCACACACCGAACCCAAGTTCAAATGTCAGTTGTGCTGTCAAACCCGCCCTGATTTCTCTGGAAAACTTGGTGGCCCTGTACTTCTACAGCTGCAGAAACATACCTTGAAAATAAAAACACATCCCTTTGTACTTGGAGTGACTGCTAATGGTGTACCTCTTTGCCCTAGCAGAGTGAGAGCCCTATGTGAGCAAAGAGACCTAGCATCATCTGCGCTTGGAGCCAGACCTCTGGCACCGGTTCTGTTTCTGGTGTGGGACAGATCTTCAATAAACATTGCTGGGCTGAGCTCAACTGAAGTGCATCTGAGGAACGAGGGTCCCAGCTTCCAGCCCGGTGCTTGTCATTTAAATATCTCCTCATGGGGGAGGGAGGTGGGAGGGGGGCTCAGGATGGGGAACACGTGTACACCCGTGGCGGATGCATGTTAATGTATGGCAAAACCAATATTGTAAAGTAAAAAATTAATTAATTAATTAAAAAAATAAAAATCCAAAACCAAAAATAAATAAATAAATATCTCCTCATGGTTAAGCTGAGGCCTGAGCAAAAGAAGTAAGATTTCAACATTTGTCATTTCTGTCTGTGACCTCAATTTTTTTTTTTTTTTAGTTCCCTTTTCCTACCAGTTACAGTCTCTCTTCTTGTTTTAGATTCCCAGTGACCTCCTACATTTCTGCTCTGATTTCGCCAAATCAGGAAAGACCTAGAATCATCACTTGTATTCTAGCTGAAACCCCCAGCTCTGCTGTACACTCATTGGGATCCTGGGTAAATTCTTTTTTTTTTTTCCTTTTGTGAGCTCACATTCCTTGGAAATGTTCTTCTCAAGTGTGAGGCTTAGGTTTTAAGAGGCATTCTTTCAGAGAAGATTTGCATTTCTCCTGTCGAGGACCTGGGAGACTATGAACTTGCTGCCACTTTTAAACTCAAAATCTGCCCCTTTTTTGATGGCTACAATGGTTACCTGGTAGGATTGAGCTTAGGCATTTTTCAGAAAATAATTTATTTTGTGTGCGGTGGGTCTTCGTAGTTTTTTCAAAAGCTGCACAGGCTTTACTCTAGTTGCAAGGACTAGGGGTACTCTAGCTGGGTGCATGGGTTGGTTTCTCATCGCAGTGGGTTCTCTAGTCACAGAGCACAGACTCTAGGGCACGTGGGCTTCAGCAGTGGCAGCATGTGGGCTCAGCAGTTTTGGTTCCCGGACTCTAGAGCACAGGCTCAGTAGTTGTGGTGCGTGGGCCCAACTGCTCTGGGGCATGTGGGATCTTCCCGGATCAAGGATCGAACCTGTGTTCCCTGCACTGGCAGGCAGATTCTTAACCACTAGACCACCAGGGAAGCCCCTGGGCAAATTTTTGACCTGTCTGAAATTGGTTTCTTATTTATAACATGGAGATGATAGTACCTGCCTCCTAGGGTTGTCATGGAGATGCAGTAAGGAATTCTAAGTAAAGCTTTAGCACAATCCCAGAAACATAATAATGGCTCAATTAATGTAAAAAGAAAACTGCCTCATTTACACTGACCTGGTAAGTTCTTCCCAATGCATTTACTTCAAAGAGGTTCAAAAGGGAGGGGATACATGTATGTTGAGGTTTGACAGAAAACAACAAAATTCTGTAAAGCAACTATCTTTCAATTAAAAAATAAATTAATTAAAAAATAATGAAGACCAGATTCTTCAAAGGGAGGAAGGTTCATATTTCAAAAAGTAAGAAAGTAGCCCAAATGGATATCAAAGTTGATCATTAAAATGTTTTGTAGTGGCAAAGAAAAAAAAATGCTATTCAATTGTGGGATGAATTACCTATTAAAGAAATCTATTTGTTCAACTGACGTGTACTGATAACGTCCTTGGTGTCTTGCTTTGCACTTGGGAACAAAGAGGAAAGACTGGCTCCCGGACCTGGGGAGGGGTCTCCCACCTCTGTGATCAGGGCAGCCGTATCGGGGGGGCAGGGGGGGGTCTCCACAGGCAGTCTTTCCACGGTTTAGAGGAGGGCATCTGGCATGGCCTCATGAGGGTGCTGAGGGCAGGCTTCTCAAAGGAGGGGCCCACTGAGGCTGATACTGGTCAGATGAGGGCAGTCTTGCTAGAGGAAACTGGAGCAAAGGGACAGAAGTCAGACAGGCTCTGACAGAAGAGGATAAATGACAAGTCGTTGGGTTCAGCTGTACCTTGGGTACGTGCAAGAGCAGGTGAGTTGGAAAGATAGTCTAGAAAGATATGCAAGTGGCCAAATAAATCTTCAGGAGCAAGAGCAAGTGGGTGGGGAAGGTGTGGGCTGCAGTTCTTCTCGCTCAGTAAATCTCAACTGAGCTTTGCATATTGGAATCACCAGGAGCTTTTAAAAATACCCAAACCTAGGTCCCTAGACAATTATGTATAAATCAGCATGGAGGTACTGAAGCATCATTTTTTTAAAGCTTCCAAACTGACTTTCGTTTGCAGCCAAAATTGAGAACTGCTCTATAATTTAGCCCCTGAAACCACACCAACCCAAAGTGCGCCGGAAACGTAACTTAAGAGAACTGCAGTGAAACTGAAAGCATACCTGACCCTACCACTCCCTGTATTTTCTCAATTAACTTATTTATTAACTTCTTATTGTGGTAAAATGCATATATCATAAAATTGATCATCCTTACCATTTTCAAGTGTACAGTTCAGTGGCATTAAGTACACTCCCATTATTGTGCAACCATCTTCATCACCATCCATCTCCAGAAATTTTCATTATCTCCAAATGACACTCCACATCCATTAAACACCAATTCCTTGCTACAGTGAAGCTGAGCTGGACCTTCAGAGAGGTTCATTGTTTGTTAGGGGTGAAGGAGTGGCCTTTGATTTTGATCAGTCACTGGATACAAAGAGCTGCAGGAAGGGGCTATGACTGAGGGCGGAGACAGCTCCCTTCAGCCCAGGCAATTCTAAACAAGGCAGACAGTTGAAGGCTGCTGGCTACCAGCACTTCTGGCATTTGGAGAAATAAGGCCTTTATTCCTGCAAGGAGATGTGGGTGACATGCTGCACCATTCACCACATCCCAAAGAGGTCTCCTCCTGCTTGCTTTGGCCTCCTGGTTCTGGGATGCCGTGGGCACTTTACCATAATTGAGAAAGGAAGCAGCCTATACTTTCCAGGCCCATCCCATCCCTTCCCTTCTTCACCTTCCACTTTGCCTTCCCTGTTCCTTCTTTTCCTCAATTACAACCTGGTAACATTCCTGTTGCCCTTCTGTTGAAGACTACAGTTTAAGTCTTGGACCAGAGTTCCTGCCACTTCAAGCCTCTCGCTCCCTAAGACAATGAGCAGGAATGGAAGTAGAAAGCGGTTGCCCAAATCCTGGAGAATGGGTGGATGGGGTGAAGGTATAGCAGAGGGATACTGGGATAAAATACTTAGGCACAGAGAACCCCAGGCCAGGAGCATGGATTCAGGTACTGAGGGGCAGATACCAAACCAAATAAGCAGGTACCTGATGAGAAAGTTAGGACCGAAAAGGATGATAGTTAAATTGTACTTGGCATTAGGGACATAAGCATTGACCTTAGTTTTTGCATGTTGAAGAAATGGCAAAATGAGAAGACAAAAATACAAAGTTAGTATTTATGTCTAATTATTATGATGTGCAATAATCCAGTATACAATAAAATGTGTTAACACTTAAATGTGTTAAAATTAAAGTCTATCTCAAGTTGCATTTGATTAGAACAGCAAACGCTTATATACAAATGAAGGGCTTCATAAACTGTAAGATAACACGAAGGTACCTATAACCTGGAGATATGCTCACATCCTCAAACATCAGAGGGTATGCCCTGCCGTGCATCCTCTTTTGGGCCGAAGGAAACTGCACCTTTGTGTCCTTCCTGTGGCCCCCTTGGCTCTCACAGATGCACAACCCATGTACTGAGTCCCTAATTCTAAACTCCGGGACTTGTTTCTCATAAAAAATTTTTCTTAATAATCTTACCTGTGCATCAGAACTATATTTTGTGACTTTTCTCCTAAAAATAGTTTTTAGATAATTTGTATAATTGGATTTACGAACATTTCAATTCTGAGTCCTTAGGTAATCCACTCCACTTCAGCTTTAACTGAAATTCACTACCTTAGGGTCTTCCCAAGGTCATCTGAAGTTAGACTCCGTCTGGAAGCTCAGTAGTTCTTTTTTATTTTTTTTGCTGAGAAGGCATGATTTATTTGAAAATTGTTTAATATAATCCAAATGGAGGAACAAAAGGTATTCTTCCTTTCCCTTTCAAGTCCTGTGGTACCAAAACACAATTTCTCCCCACCCTCACCCCACCCATCCCATCCCCACTCTCACCCAAAACTAAATTACCCCTATCAGAGAGATTAGGAAAATGTACTAGTGATTTAAAAACATTTCACCTGCACAGTATTTTCATTTGGGCCCTATTTAATTTCTGAGTGTCATTTCCATTTCTGGTTCTGACACTATCTGTACTCTCTATATCCTCAGAGAAAGGGAGCATAACGCTTCTCTGGGGAAATTTACTCAAAATAAACCTCCAAATGCAAATTCTCTGAAAAAAATAACAGGATTATGCACTCAAAGAAAAAAAAGTTTTAATATTTCCTTTAGGCTAGCGTCTCTTTTCTCTTAGGATAGTCATATGGGAATTGAACGACTTCTTTGGTTGGATTACAGTCTTTATCCTCATCACCATGATTATCGCTATTAAGTTTTTAGCGTACATTTTTATGATTCAATCTTGGAAATGGTTCTTAAGAGTTTTCGTGATCATTGCCTTAATTGTTTCCTTTTTTCGGGCTTTTACGAGGACATTAGCTTTGTCCTTTCTTTTAACTGCCTGCAAATCAGGACTTAAATTTTATTATCACGTAGCTGAGTGGAAAATCCCTCTCCCTGGACTCTTAGTGAGGCCACATAAGAAGCCTCTGAGGATGTGCTGTCTCATCGTAGAGCTAAGTCGCAGCCCAGGATCTGAGCCGGTTCTCCTCTTTGCCCACAAATTAGTGTAACAGCTCATAAAGACTTGAGCAAAAATCAACCTGCCTTTCCACTCTTTCGCCTCACTGTTTCCTTAGTGTGGCCCAAACTACAAACCAAACCTCATCTCCTCTTGTCTATCAGTTCTTCACCCTTGGCCAGCTGTTCTGGTGGTTCCTTAGTTCTTACCATCAATCTCTAGCAGTTCCTGGGACGCTCTGAGCTAGCACGGACCACTACAAACACATTTCTCATAGGGATCAATGGCATTTCCCAAGAAACAGGAAACTCCTTCACGGAGAACCGAAAGGTAAAACACTGCTGTGAGTTTTCATGTATCCCAATCCATTTTTCTTAGATCATTCCTTCTTCCTTTCCTTCCATCAAGCAGAAGTTATTACATAGAGCTAAATGATGTCATCCTCAGAAGAAACTTCCCTGATGGCTCAGATGGTAAAGCGTCTGCCTACAAGGCAGGAGACCTGGGTTCGATTCCCTGGGTCGGGAAGATCCTCTGGAGAAGGAAATGGCAACCCACCCCAGTACTCTTGCCTGGAAAATCCCGTGGATGGAGGACCATGGTAGGGTATAGTTCATGGGGTCGAAAAGAGTTGGACGCGACTGAGCGACTTCACATCACATCAGAAGAAACAATTCCCAATTACCTAACTTCTAACTTACTCTGTGATTGGGTTACAGTTTCATCTGAAAGCAAAGGAAGATTCTTTGTTCTTTTAAAGTTCTTTTTATCCAGATAATTCTTGCCTAAAACGATGGGAGTTGGCAGAATGGAAATAAGCATAACACAAGATTGCAAATCAACTAAAATCCAACATGATAAAAATAAGTTAAATACCTGAGATGCTTTAAAAAAGAATGAAAATAAGCAAGAAATAATCTCTCTTCTATCAGAGGCAGCAAAGCTGGCTCCCAATTCAAAGAGCAGAACTGGTCTTGTTATTAAGACTTAAAGAGTGCAACGCTTTTGTTACTTAGCTCTGAAAGCACATGATGTGGACCATAAAAATTTTTTTTCGATGTTATGGTTTGCTTTTCAGATTGTAACTGTCATACAGAAATAATGCAAGGCTAAGCAAAGTCAAACCTAGGGTTCTGCAGGGTCAGTTCCAAAAACAGGAGACATGTGGTGTTTTTATTCTGCCATTTAAGGGAGAGGTTCACAGGGTAGCCAAGGGCAGTGCTTACTGTCTCTAGACATTATAAAGAGCTAAGGCACAGGGCTAAAAGTTGAGAGTGAGAGATTAGCACTGATAACTAAGGAAAATGGCCATCTAATAGTCAACAGGAAGTTAGAAAATAGAGAATAGAACCAAAGCCATTCAACTCATTCTGCCATATCGGGTCTTCCCTGGCTGTGACTGCTTTTATCTGGGCGGCCAGTGCTGCACTGGCTCTTTGGCTTCAGCTTCTTAAAGGTGCCACTCAGCACCTGGTAGTTCTTCTGCAGTCAGTTGGTGCTGCTGCATCATCACCACCTTTATCATTGTCATAATCATCATCAAATCAGCAATTCTTTTTCCAGGATGCAAAGCAAATCCTAATTTGCCAGATCCCACGAGACCTAAACTTTCAGTTGGATTTGATAATATCTTGTTTCCTTAGAAGTTTGTCGAGATGGTTTTCTGGAGTTGATACTTTACAGGCTTTCCTGCAGTCAATTTTATATATCATCCACAGAATGTCTGCTACTGAAATCTGGGTACAAATACACCGTGTCCTACAAGCATAAGGAGAGTGTGGAGAGAAGCCATGATATTTACTTGCCACAATCAGTTTGCGCTCATGCAGCGGGAGGTAAGGAAGATGCTTAGGGCAGCAATCCGCAATCTCTTTGGTACAAAGGACCGATTTTGTGGAAGACAGTTTTCCACAGACTGCAGGGTGGGTGTAGACGGGGGAAATGGTTTCAGTTTTGCCCACTGCTCAACTCCTGCGGTGTGGCCCAGTTCCTAACAGACAGTGAACTGGTACCAGTTCATGGCTCGGGGGTTGGGGACCCCTGGGTTGCTGCTGCTGCTGCTAAGTCACTTCAGTCGTGTCCGACTCTGTGTGACCCCATAGGCAGTAGCCCACGAGGCTACCCCATCCCTGGGATTCTCCAGGCAAGAACACTGGAGTGGGTTGCCATTTCCTTCTCCAATGCAGGAAAGTGAAAAGTGAAAAGGAAGTCGCTCTGTCGTGTCCGACTCCTAGCGACCCCATGGACTGCAGCCTACCAGGCTCCTCCATCCATGGGATTTTCCAGGCAAGAGTACTGGAGTGGGTTGCCATTGCCTTCTCCAGACCCGTGGGTTAGGGGATAGGAAAACTGAAATATAGAAAAGTTCCCTCTGCAACATGCAGGCTTTTCCAGGGGGGTAAAAGAAAGATAACTTGGCTCTAGTGGGCACTGTTTCCATATCTTATTACACCATTAAAAAGGACATAGAGTCCCAAAAGAACTTTTAGATCTCATTAGTTTTCTATTCAGTCCTGCCCATCAGTGGCATTAAAAGAGAGCTACACAGGGAACTTCCTGAACCTGATAAGGGTCAACTACCTTGTGACAAGGGTATCCATTCTTACCACTCCTGTTCAATACTGTACTGAAGACAGGACAATTAGGCAAGAGAGAGAAACAGAAGGGATCTAAGCTGAAAAGAAAAAAGACATGCTCTTGTATACAGAAAATCCTAAGGAAGTTACTAAAAAAAAATACTAGAACTAACAAACATATAAGGTTATGGGATACAAGATCAATATACAAATGTCAATATATTTCTATACACTGGCAGTGAACAATGTGAAACTAAGAAAATTTCATTTACAGTAACATAAAAAAAGAATAAAATAGGAAAAATTTAATAAAATAAGTAAAAGATTTGTACACTGAAAACTTTTAAAACATCACTGGAAGAAATTAAAGAAGATCTAAATAAATGGAATCGACACCCTAGGTTCAAGGCTTTCAAGACTCAATATTGTTAAAGTGGTGGTACTCCTTAAATTGATCTACATATTTGATATAATACATATCAAAATTTCAGCTGGACTTTTTGCAGACATTTCCTCACACTCCTCCCATTTCAAAACTTATTACAAAGTTATAGCAATCAAGACAGTGTGATAGTGGCATAAGGACAGACATTTAGATCGACGGAACAAAACTGAGAATGCAAAAATAAAACCCTCATGTGTATGGTCAACTGATTTTCTACAAAGGAGCTAACCAAGACAATTAAAAGGAACAACTAGATATCTACATACAGAAGAAGAATTAAGTTGGATTCTGACCTTGCATTATATAAAATCATTACCTCAGAATGAATCAGAGACCTAAATACAAAAGTTAAAATTACAAAATTCTTAGAAGAAAATATAGGAATAAATCTTTGTGACCATAGATTGTGCAATAGTTTCTTAAATATGACACCCAAAAGCACAAACAACAACAGAAGATAAATTGGACATCATCAAAATTAAAAATTTTGTGCTTCACTTCAACAAAGTAAAAAGAGAACACACAGAATGGAACAAAATATTTGTAAATCACTTATCTGTTAAGGGACTTGTATCAGAATACATAAAGAATTCTTAAAATTTAACAATAAAAATAAATAACCCAATTAAAAATAGGCAAAGGACTTTCTTCAGAGAAGATATACAGTGACCAACAAATGCATGAAAAGATGCTCAACGATGTTTGTCGTTAAGGAAATGCAAATCAAAATCATAATGAGAAATCACTGCAGACTCACTAAGATGGCTATAATCAAAAATTTGGACAATCACAAGTGTCAGCAAGGATGTGGAAAAATTAGAACCCTTATTTTCTATGAGTAGAAATGTAAAATGATGCAGTCTTCTGAAAGACCGTCTCAGTTCCAAAAAAAATTAAACGTAAGACTTAACTATATAATCTGGCAATTCTAGTTGAAATACACATTCACACAAAAACCTGTACACTAATATTCATAATAGCTAAAAAGTGGAAATAACCTAAATGTCCTGATGAATGAATAAGCAAAATGTAGCATATCCATAAACGGAATATTATTTGGCTGTAAAAAGAATGAGTATGAATGAAACTTGAAAGCATTATTCTGAGTGAAAGAAGCCAGACACTGAAGGCCACTTCTTGTATGATTCCATTTATATAAAACGTCCACAGTAGGCAAATCCATAGGGATAGGAATTCGATTAGTAGTTGTTTGGAGAAGGGACACTGGGAAGTGACTATTAATGGGTATGGGGTCTCTCTGGGCTGATAAAAATGTTCTGGAATTTTGGCTGACAATCTCTCTGGGCTGATAAAAATGTTCTGGAATTTTGGCTGACAATTGTACAACTTTGTGAATATACTAAAAACACTGAACTGTATGCTCTGAAAGGGTAAATTTTTTGTTACGTGCATTACATCTCAATAAACCTATTATAAAAAAGAAAGAAAAAAGAGAGAGAGAGAGAAAGGATGAACGGAGGTAAGGAAGGGAGGGAAGGAGGGAAGAAGAAAAATAAAGAGAGCTCTATAGATAGTAATCTGTGATGCTTAGGTCACCATCATCCTTGACAGCTTGAATGCTATCAGGTATTTAGATTTATTAGATTGTCTTTAGTTGTGCTTTTTCTTTCTTTCATTCTTTCTTTTTTAATATTGAGGTTTCAGTCCAAGTCATCCAGCCAAACAGATTCTCAAACATGTGTTTCCAACATATCAGAGTCCCTGGCTCTGGATTCAGCTAAGAAATCATGACCCAATTCATTTTAGCTACAGATTAACAAGCACAGGGGCCTCAAGAAAATAGGTTCCCTTTAGTGCCAGGTTAATTATAATGTTGACTGCAGCCATGAAATTGAAAGATGCTTGCTCCTTGGAAGAAAAGTTATGACCAACCTAGATAGCATATTGAAAAGCAGAGACATTACTTTGCCAACAAAGTTCCATCTAGTCAAAGCTATGGTTTTTCCAGTGGTCATGCATGGATGTGAGAGTTGGACTATAAAGAAAGCTGAGCACTGAAGAATTGATGCTTTTGAACTGTGGTGTTGGAGTAGACTCTTGAGAGTCCCTTGGACTGCAAGGAGATCCAACCAGTCCCTCCTAAAAGGAAATCAGTCCTGAATATTCCTTGGAAGGACTGATGCTGAAGCTGAAACTCCAATACTCTGACCACCTGACGTGAAGACTGACTCATCTGAAAAGACCCTGATTCTGGGAAAGATTGAAGGCGGGAGAAGATGGGGAAGACAGAGGATGAGATGATTGGCTGGCATCACCAACTCAAGGGACACGAGTTTGAGTAAACTCCGGGAGTTGGTGATGGACAGGGAAGCCTGGCGTGCTGTAGTCCATGAGGTCACAAAGAGTCAGACACGACTGAGTGACTGAACTGAACTGAATAATAATAATCAGTGTAAAAGTTAGAATGAATAACAAATGAAATGAAACACACAGACATTCAAACATATCTTGAGGAATGCCCCATTATATCACCATATTAAGAGTTCAGTTCAGTTCAGTCACTCAGTCGTGTCTGACTGTTTGTGACCCCATGGACTGCAGCACGCCAGGCCTCTCTGTCCATCACCAACTCCCGGAGTTTACCCAAACTCGTGTCCATTGAGTTGGTGATGCCATCCAATCATCTCATCCTCTGTCGTCCCCTTCTCCTCCTGCCTTCAATCTTTCCCAGCATCAGGGTTTTTTCAAATGAGTCAGCTCTTTGCATCAGGTGGCCAAAGTATTGGAGTTTCAGCTTCAGAATCAGTCCTTCCAATGAACACTCAGGACTGATTTCCTTTAGGATGGACTGGTTGGATCTCCTTGCAGTCCAAGGGACTCTCAAGAGTCTTAGGAATATAAAAAAAGAGGTGTCCCTGTAGAGTGATTTTGGGTTATGCAGCACCCTTTTGAATTGCTCAAACTGCTTAATAGCATTGACTTTAGCAAGTGTCACAACATCCTTTTGGGTAGCAAGCATTGCGCTAATAGTGCTGTACAACTGCAGGTCAGACAACCAAGGGACACAAGGTTATCACACGTCTAGAAGACAGTTATGCATGAAGTTCAGATGGCCCACCTAACAACGCTTCATCCACACCTGACCCAAGTGGCATCTTCTTGGACTTATCATCTCTCTAACCGATGACGGTTCTGAGTTCCTGTTACTCTGGATTTTCCGAGTGTATCTGCCATTTCCTAAACAGATGGTCAGTATCACACTGTATCACTGTTTTTGATGGTAATAGAAATCACATAGCTAACACTTCCTGAAGAAACTGGATTAGATATTGAAAATTGGACCCTGGGCTTTTTTAAAATTTGATTTCCTGTTTCATTTCCAGAAAGTCACAGGAATATTGACAGTCTATCAAGGGTATTTTGAAATAGATTAAAATCTACATTTGTTACCTGACATATACTCTGAACATTTTAGAAGGACCTATGGGACAAGACATGCTTCTTTTTGATAGCAAAAACAGAGAGGCCAAGAGTACAGCATGGCTTATACATTTTGGGGTTCAGTTTCCTGTGTAAAATAAAAGTTAGGACGAACTCACCTCTTAGGTCCCATGCAGCTGTTTGATTTGGTCATTGTGATGGTGATTTTCTCTGGTCAGCTCAAAACCTGGGCAGGAATACCTATGTAGGGATAGCATTCAGCTTATTTACCAGCATATTCCCCATGCTTAGCACACTGCCTGGCACACAGCACGTGCTTAAAAATATCCTTTGAGTAAACACACATCTGCAGTATTTTGTTTTATAAAATTTTCTCTGACTGCAAAGCATTACAGTTGAAGGTGAATTTAACGTAACAACCTCTCCTAGGAATATATCTGTTGTGTTGCTAATGTGTTGTTTTTTTTTTCCTCCAGATTTCTTTCATTCCTAATTACTCTGACTGACCATTCACAAAAGGGTATTAAGCTTTGAAGATTTCCAAACCCCTCTGGTGAGGGAATATATATAAGTGTTCATATGTTTCTCACTAAATTTTAAAAGGTTATTCGTATCTGCAGTATTTTTTGGCATTTTAACGAATAATAACATATTCATATTACATCAACACTTACTTCATTGTTTTTCCTTTAAAAATTCTTTTTTAAAAATGTCAACATCTTCCCTGGCTTTATTTCGTTCATTAGTTACCAGTGCTGACTCTTTTTTCTGGCCAGTCTTCCTCCAGAAAACTTAGAGGAAGGAGATGACCTATTTGTCTTTGATTTTTGCTTCCAAAGATGCTCCGCCAAAGAACAGAAACTCCTTATAGAATGCATACGCTTCAGGGGCATCTGGCTCTGTCTTTAACTTGACAAAAATAAAATAATAAAGTTACGTTTTTCCTTCACACATTTAAAAGCCAGAAATAGATTCAGACGTACAGTTTTCAATCCATGTGCCAACCTAGCAAGCCGAGCGAAGCAGACGGCAGTGAGCAGGGCCACCTCCAGCCACCCTCGCCCACGCTCTGCCCCACTCCCAGGGCCCAGCCTCCCGCAGCCCAGCCCCGAGCCCACCAGCTGCTCCCATGGCAGCTGCACACTCGCCTCTGGGGCTGTTCCTGAGAGTCCTTAAAACCAGAGCATCGTGGCATGACTGTGGACCAGCTCCTCTGACACCAATGCATTTCTGAAGATTATTTACTCTTCAGGCTCTTCACACTTAACCATCAAGAATGGACTAGGGATGCCCCAGACAGCTGACTGTCTGCGTGATGTCTCGTGCTCAGTCAGTCTCCTCTGAGAACAGAAGTCAAGGACATGTTCTAGGTTCCCAGAGAGACGGACCCGATGTGTGCCTGGGGACATCTATTACTGTGTTTTCACCCTTCAAGGAAGGAAACCTCCCAGGCTTCTGAGAATTTAGAGCCCAGCAGTGTAACATGGTTTTAACTAACAACATACATGATTCACATTTTTTCCTTCGAAAATATAAAATCAGTTCTATTAAGTCTGTTATCACACGAGTTACTGAGTGATAACTCTGGCCTGAGCTGGGCAGATCAGTCTTCCTCACTTGAGTTTGAAATCAAGACAAAATGTTCCTCTCAGTCTGTCCTGGTTTCTCCAACAGAAAAGATGCACCAAGGAACTGTGGATCAACAGTAATGGGGCTGTGCACCCTGAGTCAATAAAAATACCTGCAAAAAAAGAGGAAAGAGAAATCTATAGAGAGAAGAGCAGAGAGGAGAAAGACAGCATGCTCCCCAGCTTCCTCCTGGCTCCCTGGTTTTTGGTTCTAGTCCCTCAGGAGGCAGGGCTGCCTCCACCCTTGGCACACTTCTCTTAAATGCAATGTTAAATCTGTTGTTTAGTCACAAAGTCATGTCTGACTCTTGGCGACCCCATGGCCTGGAGACCGCAAGGCTCCACAATGTTAACAGTCGTTCCTAAAATATTGACTCCACAATTTTCTGACAACAAAGCACAGTTATAGTCCTTTTTATCAAATTCAATTATTCAAACTCTCCACAATTTTACAATATAGACATAATCCTACAATATATCTAAATAGAAAAAGGTATGTTTTTGGTTAAGAATGATACAGAGCATCACTTGCAGCTGTGCTAACCTACCAAATCGCACCGCCTCAAATAAAAAACCACTTAATTCACCAAATATTTATTGGGCAGCTGCTAGCGACTCCATACCAGGTCAAAGGTTGGAGGCTTGAAAACCATTCAGACACAGGGCCTGCCTCCTAGGAGCTCTGGATGTGCTGCTGCTGCTGCCAAGTCGCTTCAGTCGTGTCTGACTCTGTGCGACCCCATAGATGGTGGCCCACCAGGCTCCCCCGTCCCTTATAATTTTAAGTGAACTGCTGCCGCTAAGTCGCTTCAGTCGAGTAAGTTAAATAAGTGCACCACATCTCCCTGAGGCTCACTGGAGAAAGGATTCACTCCCGTTTAACACTGTTTTCAGTGAGCACCTCAGTGTTAAGCAATGATAATCCTAGTTTGCAGATTTCATTTGATTCATATTTCAAGAAGTTAGGCATGAGCATCAGCTACAGAAATCTCAATGTTTAGGGTTTGACCAAAATTCTTTCAAAGATGTTGGATGAGTGTTATAGAGTTCTCGGTGAGGAATAAACAGCATCTTCCAAGATGTTTAGTATCCAACCAGATGAAACAGATCACACACAATTTAACTTCCCTCCTCTGATTGTATAGAATGATACATATCAACTTTGATATGAAGTTGAACTTCTTAACCAGGCTATGTTGACAGTAAAGCAAAGTCCTATTTGTCAAAATTCATCTAGACACTGTCAAAGTCCAGTTATAATATGTTATTTTCAAAGATTAAAGTATAGAAATCTTTATATTAATATTTTTACCACTTTTATGTACTTTTTTATTGATTATGCATTGAGGATTATATGTTACACTTTTAAGTTAATTTGGTGTTTGGAATAGAACTT
Source organism: Bos taurus (assembly GCF_002263795.3). Lineage (NCBI taxonomy): Eukaryota > Metazoa > Chordata > Mammalia > Artiodactyla > Bovidae > Bos > Bos taurus. Next base: position 5,697,142 of record NC_037329.1, on the reverse strand, counting down.
ATAAAAGTAACATCTAACTATAAATTAACACATACTTAATACATAATATTTGCATAATACAGTGAATATTTTCTGACCTAACCCACAAAGCCATTTTATTGCTAGAGTCAAATCTTTATTTTTATAATAATTTTTTTTAGACCTTTACTTGCTCTCTCAGCAGAAGGTTTAACATAAGACTCTCCTCAAATTGTCTGAGACCTCAGGACTTAGTCCAAAGGAAGACAAGGGTGAATTGTGTTTCCAATTCTAGGTCTAGAGGGAAAACTCTGAATTTTTTCACTCGTACATAGTCCACTCTGCAATAATGCCTTTGCTGGTTTTGGCCCCTGCCCAGCTACAGTGAGGCCTTGACCTAGGGATCTGTAGTTACAGTTCTGTTCAAGTCCTTCACATACTCCTCAATAGGTAACCATCTTCCCCTAATGGACAGAATTGGGCCAGGGTGGCTGGGTCCCAAGGACTACATCAAATTAACAGTCTTTGGCACAGTGAAGGAAACCACCACAAAACAAAAAGGCAGCCTATTGAACGGGACAAGATAATTTCAAACACTATATCCAGTAAGGGGTTAACATCTTAAATAATTCATATAACTCAACATTAAAAAACAAACACCAGACTGGGCAAAGGATCTGAGTTGACATTTTTCCGAAGAAGACATACAGATGGCCAACAGTCACCTGAAAAGATGCTCAATATCACTAATGATCAGGGAAATGCAAATCAAAACCAAAATGACATACTACCTCACACCTGTCAGAACGGCTATCGTTAAAAAGAACACAAATAACAAGTGCTGATGAGGATGAGGAGAAAAGGGAAACCCCGTGGGCCGTTGGTGGGCTTGTAAGTTGGTGCAGCCACTATGGAACACAGTGAGGAGGTTCCTCAAAAAAATAAAAAATAAAACTACCATACAATCCAGAAACTCCAATCCTGGGTATTTACCCAAAAAAAAAAAAAAAAAACCAGAACAAAAAAAATACTAAAAAAACAAAGAAAACAAAAATACTAATTCTATAAGAAATACACACATTAACGTTCATAGCAGCATTATTTAAAACAGTCAAGATATGAAAGCAACCTAAGTATCCATTGACAACTGAATGGATAAAGATGTGGTATGTTTACAATGGAATACTACTTAGCCATAAAAAATGAAATCATCTGTGACAACATGGAGGAATCTAGATGGTACCACACTAAGTGACATAAGTCAGAGAAAAGCAAGTACTGTATGATCTCACTTTTATATGTAATCTGAAAAACAAACTGAAAACGGACTCATAGGTACAGAGAATAAACTAGATGGTTGCCAGAAGGGAGGGGAGGTGGGCAACATAGGTGAGGGGGATTAAGCGGTAAAAGCCTCTAGCTATAAAATAAACAAGTCACAGAGATGTAATATGCAGCATAAGGAATACGGTCAATAATATGGCAATAACTTCATATGGAAACAGATGGTTACTAGACTTAACAAGGGGATCATTTTCTAATGTATGCAAATGTCAAACCACTATGCAGTACACTATGTAATATTATATGTTAAGTGTATTTCAATTAACACAGACTATTCAATTCTGCTTTGGAAAATAAGAGAAATGAACGCACAGGGAGAAAAGTAAAATGAAGAATTAAGGGAAATAGCTTATGAGACAGGCAAGTTTTATAAAATATGTAAGATAAGTCAGTAACTTGAGATGTTAGATGTACATAAAGTAAGTATAACGCTTAAATAATGAACTATAATGAACATACCTGGAAACAGATGGAAAGAGCAAGAAATACTTAATAGTCACAATATGCTAAATATGTATGAGGCCATAAATCATCAAACACCCATGGCACACTTAAGATACAGGGGGCACATGAGGAGTTCACTATTTACGAGATTTTAATTCAGCCGACCATTGGCTCCTCACATCCTCTGCACAATGCATACAAGATTAAATCCATAACTGCTCATCAGGCTAATTACAGTGCAGCTGTCAGCCAGAAGCACTTGCTCCCAAACCTGTAAAGCAAGTGTGTGTTTTGACTCCAGGCACCTTCTATGAATTGGGTCACTTTGTTCAAATCTCAACTCTGAATACAGGACTGAGTATTCAGATAGTGTCATCTTATGAGACCCCTACATCATACCTAAAATGTGCTAACCTACCCCATCTCTCTCACCTTGCTTCTTGCTGTGTTTTCAATTGATTTAATAAGCCATGTGATTCAAGCATCTCGTTTTGGTCTGTAAGCCCTTCTGCTTTGTGAGCTCTTGGACAGCTTGCCTGCTGTTATACTTACAGGCTTCCGTTGTAGCAAGGTAATTTCCCACACAACAATAATATTTACAAGTTTTTAGCCTGGATAATAAATGGCATCATCTTGTAGACCTTTATAGCCACTTGCTCATTTATCCTACATCATATTTGTGACATACTCCCATGGAAGTTGTAGATCTATTTATTTTCACAGCTATATCCACTGTATGAATGTATCATAACATGCTCATAAATTCTTATTGATATAATGTAGGTTGTTTCCAGTTTTTAAATACAGCACCCAGTGATGCTGTGATTATTCCTGGGCACATGGAAGAGAGTCGCTCTGAGAATACACCTGGGAGTGCAAATTCTGGGTCAAAGAATTTGCACACCTTTAACTTGATTAAGTATTGCCAAACTTCTCTCCAAGATGATTGTATCAAGTTATACCCTTACCAGAAGAATATGAGTTCCTATGCTCTTAATCCTAGCCAACACTTGGTGTTGTCAGACTTACACACTTTGCTGATCTAATGAATCAACGGACGAACTCTGGTTACAAGTAATAATTCTGGCAATTTAAAAGCCTTGTGGCATTTCCTCATGAGAAAAAAAAATCTGGACACATTTTGTGTCATATTTTTGGACTTTCCTATCCTTTGTTTAAGGCCAAGTAGTTTCCTCTTTATTTTTCTAACTCTGTGAATACCAAAGGAAAAACAACTCTGCAACAGAATTTGTCATTTTTTTTTTTTCCCCATAGGGATTAGGGTTTGGAAGAATACCATGTTGGCTGTTTTATATCACAAAAATAACCCTCTGATTATAAAGGAGCACAAGAAAAAGAATTTAGCAGCACCCATGCAAATCAGTCTAAGTACAAATCAAAACTAAGTACATGACATAATGATGGTGGGTCAGTAGCTGGACAACTATTACTCATAGGCTGAGAATGCACTTATTTAAAAAATTCTAGAAAGTTGCTCCTTGCCCCAGAATATATACCCAAGAGGCTTGTTCCATACCTTAAATCTATTAGAAATTAATTGTACGGGGGTCGAATTTTTTTCATATTCAAGGAACTCCCAAAAAAAAATCTCCAAAAATACAGTTAGTACTTATATATTATCATCACCTTATTTGTCACATTTTTTTCAAAACCACAAAGGAAATGGGATATAGGACCTACAAGCACTATTGGATACAAGACAGAAGCCATCCTCAATTTACTCCTCTCCCTAATCCAGCCATTTGGACAGGTGAGTCTGTGTTCTTCATTTCTTGCTTAAACCTTTTGGATGACTTCACAAGAGCCCCAGCAGTGTTCTCAAAGTGTGGTCGAGGGGTCCCTTTTGACTTCAGATGCCCTAAACTAACTGTTTAAAAAATGCAGATTCCTGAGTCCCAGGCCTTACACTCAGAGTATAAAGCCCTAGAATCTGTGTTTTCAACAAATTACCCAGTTTGATTAAAAAGAAAACTCTTTTACAATTGAGATGGATAGCTCACATTAATTACTGAAATCATAAATACTTAATGATTTAATAAATAATTACAAAGTGAACAGCCACATAACCACAGCCTAAAACAAGAAAGACAGCCTCGCCCGAACTTCAGAAGTACAATACTCCCTTTCCAATCACCTCCCTCTTCCCTAACTGGAACTACTCTTCCAAAGGTTAGCACTCCTACTTTGATTCTTGTACTCAGTGACGCTGAGGACTACAGCAACAGGATAAAGTGCACACTGCTTAGAGTATCATGTGAAGATGCTGCATAATTTGTTCTCTGCAACCTCATCTTCTGCCTCTGTCCTCTTCGCACTTCATTCTGAAGCCACTTGGAATCAGGTTTCATTGCACAGTTACTGCCCTAATTCATTGCTCTTGTTTCCTGCTGTTTCTCTGCCTCAGTACTTGCTGGGGAGTGCCTGTACTTCCTGAGTCTTTCTATTAAATCCATCCTTCAAGACCCACTCCACCGTCACTTTTGTGTAAGCCTCTCCTGACTTTCACCCCTGTGCCTCATCCGAGGCAGAACCTCACTCCTTCCACTGTGTGACTGAGAACATCTTACAATGTAGAACGACTGTTCTTTTACATGTCCATTCCCCTTCTTAGACCAGGAATTAGGACAGAGGTTTATTTGCATATTTTTAAAACTCTCTTTGGTATATAGTACAGGCTTCAGTAGATGATCAATTGTTGCTCAAACAATCTCCAAGTATGCACATCTTTGGAAAAGTGGCACACTGCACAATTAATGCCTCCAGGTATATTTGGATTAGATTATATTCTTCCTTTGCTATTCTTGTTGCTCAATTGCTCAGTTGTGTCCGACTCTTTGCAACCCCATGAACTGCAGCACGCCAGGCTTCCCTGTCTTTCACTATCTCCTGGAGTTTGCTCAAACTCATGTTCTTTGAGTTGATGATGCCATCCAAATATCTCAACCCCTGTCACCCTCTTCTCCTCCCACCCTGTGTTTCCCAGAATCAGGGTCTTTTTCAATGAGTTGGCTCTTCATGTCAAGTGGCCAAAGTATTGGAGCTTCAGCTTCAGCATCAGTCCTTCCAATGAATATTCAGGGTTGATTTCCTTTAGGACTGATTGGTTTGATCTCCTTGCTGTCCAAGGGATGCTCAAACCCCCATCTTCTGCATCCCCTGCATTGCAGGCAGATTCTGTAGCCACTGAGCCATCCACTCGTCAGGAAACAAACCAAGCTCAGACCTCAGGAGAACCCTGGGAGCCTGAGTTGGGGGTGGGGGGTGGTGGTGGTGAAAGCAAGCGAAGGAAGCGGAATGAAATGCAAAGTGGGGCAAGTGGGGGAGCCAGAATGATGTCTAGACCTCAGGGTGGGGTAGGCCATGCAGAGAAAGGAGTGGTCATGCTGCTCCAGGCGGCAGCGGGGAACCAGCCTCACCGGGGTCTTCCTTTCTTCCTCAGACAAGACACCTAGCTGTCAGGCTGCCGTACGGCGTGGAAAGCCCAGACTGCTCTGACTTCTTTACAACATCTTGTCCTGCCTCTAATCGCCCCCCCTCCACTGTTCATCTGCTTCTGCGTGTCCATTCTTGTGTGAAAAATGCCACCTTATAAGTAACCTATTTCTTGACCTTAGCATACAGGGAAGGTGGAGCATTCCGTCCTTCAAAACTCCTGCCCATCCACAGTATGTGCGAGGAGGAGTGGAGGGCGACCACAAGGGACAGAGGGGCCTTGTGCAGCTGCCCTGGCGTGCAGAGGGTCTGGATCGTACGCATCTGGGCAGCCTGCACGGGGACCTTCTCAGCAATGTAGATAGTCCTTACGCAAATGATCCACGACTGTTAGGCAAACTGAGAGGCTGGAAGGACGGGCGTGAGAATGACTCAAAGTGCATATAATCCAGAAAAGATACTGTCAGACAAAATGCAGATCTGTTATATCAGAAAGTAGTCTGAAAGGGAGCCAACACTGCCAGTTTGATCCCTGGGACGGGGGTAGGAGTGGCTTTGAGCATAGAGAGGGTCAAGGTCAGTGTGGAGGCAGCACTCTTGGGAGATGGTTGCTTGTGAAATGAAGGAAGAGTGGAGTCCTGAGAACGGCAGACTTCGGGAGACTGGGCTCCTCTTTCCTCCCCTAAAGGACCACGCAGTCTGCAGAAGGGTCCCAGCAGTACTGCACCAGTACTGTGGCTGGAGGGCCCAGTTCACTGCAGCAAAACAGGGGCAGCGAGACACGGGGACACCAGAGGCTGCCCAGAAGCCAATTTTGTCCGTTTGGCTGTGGAAGCCCAGTGGAAGAATTACCAAAGTCCCGAAGCTGCATACGTTCCTGGAGTAGGGGCACCTTCAAGAAGGTACAAGTTTATACCTGCCTTAAAGATTAATCAGAAAAAGAAAAGAGGTATGACTGTAACATCAGATTAAAGCTGCTCCTAATGTTATAAATATATAAATGGTATACACACACACACACACACACACACACACACACACACACGGCTTCCCTCGTAGCTCAGTTAGTAAAGAATCTGCCTGCAATGCAGGAGACTGGGTTGGATTTGATTCCTGGGTTGGGAAGATCCCCTGGAGAAGAAAATGGCAACCCACTCCAGTATTCTTGCCTGGAGAATCCCACAGACAGAGGAGCCTGGAAGGCTACAGTCCATGGGGTCACAAGAGTTGAGCACAACTTAGCGACTAAACCACCATACCCACACACACACACACACACACACACACACACACACACACATATATATATACCAGACTGGGCTTCCCCAGTGGCTCAGAATATATATCATACATTCACATCTCACACATGGTAGGCTCTCAATATACAGTTCAGTATAGACAACTAATATCATACGAAGTGCTCCATACATACATGTTCACTGCATAAGTTCCTGATTTTTGTGCTCTTTTCAAATAGATAAACTAAGAATTTTGTTTTCATTTTTATTTCATTGTAAACTGCTTCTGAAGCAAGATCTTTTTACACAAATAATATTGCAATGTTCCCTCTGATTCTTAATGTTAATGCATGTTTATTGTTGAAGGTTTTGATTAAAAGAAAGATAAAAAATGATTTATAATACCATCATCTAGAGATAACTGCTGCTAAGATTTGGTAAATTTCCTTTCATATTTAGCTAGAGTGATTACAGTTCATTCAGTTTTGTCCTATTTTGACTACTACTATTGTATCATGATCATTTCCCAAGGTTATTAAATATTAATTAAATGTATTCCATCACATTGATGTACTATAATTTAATCAAATCATCATCTCAAGTCTTGGTTTTTCAATTTGTAAATAAAGTTGTGATAAATATCTTCTTAAATGTTTATAAACTTGGATAATACCCTAGAAATGAATCTGTTGGATCTACTTGTATGAATACTTTGAAACTCTTGGCTCAATTTGCCAAGTTACTCTTCTAATGTTTGTTTACCTTTTGACCAGCAATTTACACAAGAACTCCTAAATTTACCAATACTGGAAGTATTTGGAAAATTTTATTTAAGAAATATATTTATGGTCAGAAAAAACTCACACTCTGTCATTATTGGAGACTGTTGTTACAGTACAAATTGAAAAAAAAAAAGGCAGCGCTAGCTTCTATTATTAAGAAGTCAAGGTCTTTACCATTCTTGACTCCCATATATTATTGCCAATCCTGGGCAGGCAGATGAGTCATGATGTATAAATCCCAGTAAGACAACAATAAAATTCAAACTGTAACTTGGCAATTGTATGTGAACATGATTTGCTTTTATGTCAATAGTTCTAAGTCTCTTATTGTACAATACATGCGTTGTCCTTTCCAAGCGTCTGCTCCTAGAAGGCAGTGTTGAGTAATTTGCTGTGACAATTAGCCCAACTTATTAATATTAACACACTCGATTTCCTCATATCTGAACCACAGTGTAGTGAAAGCACTTGGCGCAGAGGGTGCTTTCTGAACCCATTCTGCTTTTCTTTCCTTTTCCTGATATGCACTCCTACGTGACACGCACTTGTGTCTGATACGTTCAACACCTCTTCTAATCCAACTTAAAGGGAACGAACGCATAGGCTCTCTGCAAGTCAAGAGAGCCGGACACCGGCTCTTTCTCTGCCCCTTCTTCCTGCAGATCTACCCCCTATACTCCATCCATCCCTGCCATCCGTCCCAGGTCGAGAGCATACCAATATGGTGAGCTCAGAGGAATTTATGTTGGGGTGATCCCTTTTCTGTCTCTTCTTTTTTCTCCTTCAGGAGAGTTATGGATTTGGGTACTTTTCCCTTGGCTTTTCCACTTCTTCAAAGAGTTACGTCCCCTTTAGTTAACTTCTCACAAGTGCACTTATCTCCTTTTTGTCTCATCTCCTCCCACTTTCTTTCAACGCTTGCCCGTTTACTTCAAGAAAGTTCTCCTTCTTTACATGCTCTTTTCCTATTCCTTTACTCCGCGTCTTGGTTAATGAGCCATACACCTTTGTTAAGGGAACAAACAAAATCTTCCATCCACTCTCATGAAGGATGCTTTAAAAGGGGGACTTGAACTGGTGGGTCGTTTACCTGCACAGCGTAGGCCTGACGAGACAAGTGCAGAGACAAGGTGGGAGAGTGAGCACAGACTTGCTGTCAATCTCCACAAACCGGGTGGAGAAGAGCAAAAGCCAAACACAGGACTGTGAGGAACAAGAAAAAGAATGAAGTGTGCAAATGGAAGATGGTCTGGATTAATTTCAGAGGCTGAGCAGAGTATTTTTTTTTCCTACTTTCCACTTTGCCTTGTGTAGCTAGCTGAGAGTTATTAACGGCCAGTGCTTTAGTCCATTCAGGCTGCTACGACAAAAAGTACCATAGACAGGATGGCTTAAAAAACAAACATTTATTTCTCACAGTCTGGAATCTGGGAAATACAGGATCAAGACACTGGCAGATGATTCTGTGTGTGGTGACGGGCCACTTCCTTGTTCATATATGGTTGTCTTCTCACTATGCCCTCACATAATGGCAGGGTCAAGAGAGCGCTCAGCAGTCTTGTTTATAAGAACACTAATCCCATTCATGAGGGCCTCACCCTTGTGACCTAATCATCTCCCGGTGGCTCACCTTCTAATAGCATCACTCTGGAGGATGGCATTTCCATATATGAATATGGTAAGGACACAAACATTCAGTCTCTAACAGCCGGGAATGAGCGGACAGTAGGTAGTGTGACGAGGCCTGAAACAGGGTCATGGAACAGTTAACTATACAGGGGCTACACAATGAAGGCCAGAAAAAAGGGAAAGAAGTGTTAGTCGCTCAGTTGTGTCCATCTCTTTGCGACCTCATGGACTGTAGTCTGCCAGGCTCCTCTGTCCATGGAACTCTCCAAGCAAGAATACTGGAGTGGGGAGCCATTTCCTTCTCCAGGGGAATCTTCCCAACCCAGGGATTGAACCCAAGTCTCCCGCATTGCAGCCAGATTCTTTACCAGCTAGGCCATCGGGAAGCCCGAAAATGGGGAAAAGGTGGGAAGAAAAGAGAGGATGCTACCAGAGAGGATGGAGGAGGAAGAAAAACAGGGCACTAATCTCTACAAAATGTCCATAAATTCTCCTGTCTTAAAGACAAACTTTTAGCTTTTATTAACATTTAATGCTTTTTCCCTCTCATATTCCAAAATTCTTTATTTGTAAAATGTGAGGACTACTGTCCCCGAATACACGTTGTTTTTTTTTTTTTTTATATTGGAGCATAGTTAATAAAACCAGAATTACTCAATTAAGTGTTTGCTTGTATCTACTGCCTAATATATTAGTATTTTTCTGCTCTTTACATCAGCAATGTATAACATAAATGTTCTTATCTGTAGAAGTCAATTGGATTAGATGACTTCTAAGATCCTACTTGGCTCCCCACTAAGTCTGTAATTGGATGTTTTCATTTGCATTCTATAAGGACTTAGAGCCTATCCTGGGAATCTACAATTTTCTTTTCCAACAGGAATTGCAATATGAGTTCAAAATAACCAACTTATTGGAAACTAAACTAGTTGTATGTTGAATTTCTGAAAATTATTTGAAAATATTTTGAATGTACAAAGGTAGTTGAACTAGGTGAACTTCACAGTCCTTTACATCTTAAAATTCTATATTGGCCTGTATTGAAGATTTGTTTATTTTTAAGAAGACCAAGTGTCTTTAAAGTCATGACTCTTGAAATAATCAGTTATATATTAGCATACCTTTAAAAAACTTGTTTATAATCTTCATATATTTTAAAACATTCAAACCTCTACACACTAAAAACACCAATTTAATCAACATATACATCCAAAACTTTAAATTTCACATTGCAAAATAAAGGAAATTTAAATTATATTTCGGATAATATGAATATTACACAGGACTCAGTTAACTGTAGGGCCACCACCACATAGAGTAGAAAATCAGTTAGGTATGGAATGGTTCTGGGCTTCCCTGGGGGCTGAGAGGTAAAGAATCTGCCTGTAGTGCAGGAGTTGAGGGTTTGACCTCTGGGTCAGGAAGATCCCCTGGAGAAGGAAATGGCAACCCATTCCAGTATTCCCGCCTGGGAAATTCCATGGACGGAGGAGCCTGGTGGGCTACAGTCCATGTGGTTGCAAAAGAGTCGGACATGACTGAGCAACTAAACAACAATGGAATTGTTCTAAGGCAACCACAGAAGAAAAAGAGGATAAAATTATACAATATCTCAGATCTTATCGATCATAAGCCATGTTATTCCTTCTCTCCTCTAGGAACATCTAAAATCATTTGTTCTGTTGTTTTGAATCACTGAAGCATTTTAAAGGAATCTTTCTAAAAGTAATCGAGTAATGCTCTTCCAGGGAAGTTTTCATTCTAATGTCAGAACCACTACCAACTTTCTACATCAGTTTGTATTCAAAACTTTATTTTAGTTTCACAATGCAGAAATATTTTTTTGTCCAAAAATTCCTTATTTTTGCAAATGCACTAATCATTCTAATAATCACTTTTTAAGATCCTATTAAACATACATTTACTGAATTCAACAGATGTGTAAAACATACTTACAGAATGGAATATAGAATAATACGAAACCAGAATACAATGGAATATAGAATAATCCAAAACCAGAATTGTTACCTTACAGGATGGAATGCTTTTCCTTAACAAACTACCAGGGCCTGGGCATGGCAGGAGACCGTGTTTTGTGAGGGAGACGTCAAGGTGGCACTAGCAGTGAAAATGGTAAGGAGGTGAATTTATTTAGAATCAATGCTTCTTTACCGGAGTTGTCTCAGATACAGGTGAATGTCTCAACTCTCTTTTTGAACAGCCATATTAACTACAGTGTTGTCATACAGACATACAGAATTGGATGCTAAAAGCTTAAAATATTTTCTTTTCTTCATTTTCCTTCCTCCCACCATTTCCCTCAGCATCATGGGTGTTTAAAGCAATGCAAAGTGGGCCAAAAATGCCATTCTTAATGTGGGAAGAACATACTATCTAAATGTGCTCAGAAAACAAACAAGGAGAGACTTCCATGTTTAACTGTAGAAATAACCAGTTAAAAGGCAGAAGAAAATGTATCTGCCCTGACACATTTCCTTTTCAGCACTGTATTCTATGCTGGCCAGAGATACAAGTTTGGGAAGAGGATTTCATGTCATTTCTTCCAACTCTGGAAACAATTCTACTGGGAGGCTCAATAGTTCAGGTAAGACAACTCATTTCATGACTGATGAATCACTGATTGTACACCTTTACGTAAGTAATTTTTCTCTAGCTGTTCAGAACCAGTAATGTGTGCAAAACATCAAGATTCCAGAGAGGAACTGGAAGAAAATAATCATGCAGATTTCATTTGTTCATTTGAAAACTGAACAAATTTAACCTATATCTTTACCTGTATCTTTCCAAGAAGTTGTTTTTATTACAACCCATGTTAACTTTCTCTTTAGAACAGGGTCCAAAATTGCAAATCTGAGACAATGAGGCTAAGACACACTTACAGTAGTGATTCTTCAATTGAAGAAAAATTCAAGGAAGCATGCTTATTCATATGATACAGTAACACAACTATTCCTGACAGAACCTTCCACTAATACAGGAGATTTAATTATATATATTACATTGTGACATTACTCTTTCCTATAACATGCTTTTGCAAAAAGAAAAAGGTTCAGTACTTTAATAAGGTCTTTTTCTTTCAATGTTATCAGCCCATCCATTGCTGCAACATAAAGATGTGGTATGAAGAATTTCCCATCTCAAAGAATGCCTTGTATAGCCATCAGCAAAGTAGGCACACTCTGGGAGGCCAGCCAGGATGTGGGAATGGCCTCCTATAAAACCGAGTTTGTATATGAACATTAAAACGTAATTTTACCTGTATTTGCAGTCGTTTTATATTTACTAAACGCTCTCTAGCCTTCAAGAACACAATCCTAAAATTCAAGGAATTCTTCCCTTGTCCCATTTTTGCAAAGAAAGGAAAAATAGATTCTAAAACAAATTTCCGAATTTTCTGGCAATAGTTTAAGTACATTTTTGGAGGTGTTTTAATACTTTTCTTTGGTTAGAAAAAGTTCACGCAAACCAAATTAAAAAATTCTACAGCGTGCCCTGGGAGCTCAATTTTAACACATCCCAGGGCTGTTCTAGCGCCGTCGGATTTTTACACCATGGAAATAGAAAATATTAACCAGTGAAATAACAGGCAGGTTTTCAGGAGAGTTGACAAGGTTGGAATGAAGTTACCCAGCAAGCCAGACAGTTGTCAAAGCCGCACTTCGGAATCGTGGGTTCCCATTCCTTCCCACCTTCCTATGCCAGAGGGGTGGTGGGGAGGGGGCAAGATGGGCGAAGCAGAGATTCACAAGGACTGCCAGTTTCTCTTCCAGCCCCGCGCACCTGCCAGCCCTCCCCCCCCTCGCCCCCGGCTTCGCGGCCGCAGCCAACTTCCCGCAGGACCCGGGGGCCGGCCGACCCGGGGGTGGGGGTGGGGGCGGCACCTGGCTCCCGGCCTCGGGCCGGCGGGGGCGGGGCGAGCCAGGCGCCCAGATCGGTGGGACAAGCGTGCTATTTTTTTTAAAGTCAGCCTCCCGGGGGATGTTGGATTTGGCGGGGTGTGCTCTTTGAAATACTATATTGGGAACCTCACACATTAAACAATTTTTTTTTTTTTAATTGCAAACCTTCCCAGTTCACCCGGCAGCTGGCAAGCCTCCCCTCTCTCCTGCCCGCCACCCCCGCCTTCTTCCTTCCCGCCCCTTATCCCCGCCGGGCTCGCGGGAGCCGCCCCCTCCCAGGCGCCCGTTTGGTTCCTCCCAGCTGCCGCGTGAATGGGCCGCCCTCCGGGTTCCGTGGGGCGGGGGCGGCGGGAAGAGGCCGAGCCCCGGCCCCGGCGGCCGCCGCCCCCGCCCCCGCTCCGCGGCGGCCCACGCCGGGATCTGCGTCACTCGGCCGCGCGGGGGCGGGAGCCGGAGCGGCGCATGTAGCAAGAGCGGAATCTCCCAGCGTGACAGCGCGCGGGGGGTGGAGGCGGCGGAGGCGGGCGGGGGAAGGGGGGTGCCGCGCGCGAGGGGAGGGGCGGGGCGGGGAGGGGAGTAGGGGGGAGGGCGCAGCGGGGGAGGCGCCGCCGCCTCAGCCGCCCGCGCGCCCGAGTCGGGAGGAGCCGCCGCCGCCGCCACCGCGGCCGAGCGAGTGCCGTCGGGGCTGGCGGGCGGGAAGGAGCCGCGGGCCCGAGCTGGAGGGGGGGAGTAGGGAGAGCGCGCCCACCACCTTCCCTTCCCCCCACCTCGATGGGAGCGGGGGCGTCCCGGCCGCCGCAGCCGACCGAGGAGACCGAGCCGGGGGCCGTCACTTCGGAGTTGGGGCTGAGGTGTCCTCTGGGGAGAGCGCGCCAAGACCGCTGCAGCAGCTGGCCGAGTACGTACCGACTCGCTGTCCGCCAAGTGCCAAATGCCTCAGTGCTCGGGCGAACTTGGGGCGGCGGATTCTCCGGGCTGCGCCGGCACTTGGTGGGGCGGGCGTCCAGGGCCGCGGGCTCGGCGCGGCCGCTGCCGGAAGGAGAGGGCGGACTCGGGCTCTTGTGGACGATTCCCGGAGAGAATCGGTGCGCAGGGGCAGCGAGAAGAGGGCGAGCCGGGCCGCGGGGCCGACCTGTGCGTTCCGCTCCCAGAAAGCCCGGGGTGCGGCGTCCACTTTTCTGACCCGGCTGTGGCCGTCGCGCGCGGCGCTGAGCGCTCGTGGGTTGTGCGCGGTGGGAGCGCGCGCCGGCCCCGGAGTTTTGCAGCCTCTTTCCGCAGAGGCAGAGTCTTTTTGTTGGTTTGTTTACTTTAGAGTCTTAATTTTCGTCCTGAGTATCCTCTCTTTCGGAATGTAGTCGTTTTCTTTTTAAAAGCGGAAGGAGAGTTTTGCTTTAAAGTGGCTTACAGAAACTTGGCACCGAGGTGAGATGGAAGCGAGAGACTCATTTGTGCTCGCTAAGGCCGAGTATGGAATTTGCCAACACATGTGGGACATACAAGCCTTGGATGCAGAAGTCTGTGACCTTATTTATGGAGAAACGTTGCGAGGGCAGTCAAATGCTTTGGGACTGCAACTTCGCGGTTCACAAGGCTCAGATGTGAAAGGACACTTCCGAGTGAGCCTAAGTTTTGTAAGATCTTGGGCGAAAGGATAATTGAATTGGAATATGCATTTAGAGGTTCTGCAGACCAAGTTTTGCAGCAGGTGATCAGGAGAAATCCTTGACTTGCATATACTTAATACCTCACTCAGAGAGATTCGGGAGGCAGGGAAAATTTGGGGGTAGCTGTCAATTTAAAATTTCCCCCAGAAAGAGTTGGTTTGGAGTAACCTGTCACTACCAATTGGTTTGCCAGTGACATGTCTGCAAACTTAAGGAGTGCAAAGATCAGAGCTGAGAGGGAAATACTCAGATCTTATTTAAAAATATTTTGGCAGTTTTAATAGATAATATTAGATTGCATAGGAACAGTGAAATAGAATTTTAAAAAGATTAGTCACGTAGGAAATGCTAGGCTGTTTTGTTGGAGAAGTGTGCACACAATGAAATACCTTCTTAGATTTTCACTTTTTTGAAAAATTTCCCTGTAAACCATACCAGATTATGACATGTCGGAATTTATGTGTGGGTTTTAAGAAGGAGTAGTGGGAGAAAAGATGCATAGGATTTACTTTCTCTATTTTGGATGGGAGCTGATGTTTTCCAGAAGACCTTAAAAAGCTGCTTCTAGTCCAGCCTAAGGGCCAGTAAAAGTGTCTCTTTAGATTCAGGGGTATCCTTTTTCCTCCATTTTCCAGTACTTGAAACATTTAATACTGTATTTTCGTTAAGTTTTAAGAACTATATTCTCCTTGTAGGTATTATTGTGCATGTTAGGATTCTCTTTGGAGAAGGAAATGGCAATCCACTCCAGTATTCTTGCCTCGAGAATCCCACGGACAGAGAAGCCTGGTGGCTACAGTCCCCGGGGTCACAAAGAGTTGGACACGACTGAGTGACTGAGCAGCAGGATTCTCTTGAGAGTTTATATATATCTGCAAGGTCAGCCTACTTTATTTCTGTTTGGGTATTAGTTATTGGGAAATCAGGTCATGAAAGAAAATACCAAAGAACCATTGGAAGGTTTCTCGTTTTAATTTTATTATTTTTAGCAGCTTGCACAAAAGTTAATATGTCAGCCTGGTATTAGGAAAATTTTGTTTTCCTTGGCTCTGGTGATTTCCTATTATGTGTGAGTAAATCTGATAATAAAAAAAACATTGAGGCATTGTAGATTTTGATTTCATTCTTACTGCTAATTATGGATGTAGCGAACATGACAGAAATCCTTAGGAATACTGTAGCCGATACAAGGAAATTTAGTGAGCTTATATAGCTAATAAGTAATTTGCTATATCCAGTGGATATATCTTTCCTTGTTTGAGAATTAACAAAATTAAATAATCTCGGTTAAATTAATGAAAAATTTTCCTTTTTTGTTGACTAGTAAAATCCATTGCCCTTTAGAAAATTAATATATTTCCATTCTCCTTGTTATTTGGAGAATCAGTTAAAGCATTAGGTATTTTCTTTTAATCACATTTTAAGAGCATATTGGCTTATTATTAAAGATTTTGGGGATTTGTACCATGGCTGTTTTGAAAGAAAAAATTATAATGTATGACAAAGTGGCAGAGACCTTTGAAGAATTTATTGCATGAACGTTAAATATTTAAAGTAAAAAATGGTTGCATGGCAACAGAAGTATGTCAGGTTTTTGTGTCTGTTAACCTAGACTCTGGGCTTCGTCTGGTCCATTATAAGTCTAATTGTTTTTGTTGGTGCTGTGCATGTACATTATTAGGAATAAAAGCTTTGTAAAATTTACCCTTAAATGTGAAGCATATTCTGGATACCACAGAAGTATGATACATTTTATGTTACTTCCATGGAAATGACCATTTTATAATACTTTTTGAACAGGTTAAGATCTTCCTTAGTATAATCGTCTTTGTATGCATATTTCATAAAGTTTATTAAAAATAATAAGGAATAAATAATGCCCACTTAAGCTTAATATAAGGTTCCTAGCCCCTGTGCTTTGGATTTAGTTTTAACTGTTTCGTTCATTCCTTTTAGTAGAATGAAGAGTAGTACAGTTCTTATATTAAATGCAAATTTGCCTTTTGATCTGACATTTTCAATAACTAGTGCAATAGTAGAATATATTCTCTTAAATATGAAACAAGTGGGAAGTTGATGTTGGGGAAAAAATAGTAATCCTTGTCAGAATTCTCACAGCTAAAATATACCATTAAGCTTTCAAATAGTTTGTTATTTATCAATATATTGTATTTAGAGAGTTGCATCTTAATTTGTAGTACATGTTGATTTAATAATTTTTAAAGAGGAATTTCTGAAATAAATAAAATTTTATATGTACTGTGTGCACACCACATGCTCAGAAGGCACTTAATGTTTGGTGACTAACTTGATTGTTCGTTGATTGAAGAATTTCCAGTCATTATATGAAATACTAGTGTTTACCTGTTATTATCACAGTTAATGCATACTTACTATTTAATTGCAAAAAATCTGATTTTCCTAATACTGATAAATTTAAGCTTACACCTTGAATAATTAAAATTTTAAGAGATTTATATGAAATTTTTTCCAGCTTCATTCAGAATTCAGAAAAAAATCAGTAGGCGAGAACATTTTAAGTTTGCTAAATTATTGTTAATGTATTAGAAGATATATGTTTAATTCATAGATATTACAGTAATAAGATCCAAAAATACCTCTCTTTTTTTTTTTGCTTTAAAAAAAATATTTATTTTTAACTGGAGGATAATTGCTTTACAGTATTATGTTGGTTTCTCAAAAATATCTTGCCTTAAGATATATTCCTGAATGTTTAACAATAAATATGCCTGGTTAAATCATTTGATACTTGAAACACATACATAGGACCGCCCTGCAGTCTTAAATAACCCATGATGTAACTAAGCCACACTTAGTTATTTTAGGTTGAGTTCTGGGACTAGGAAAAAAAATTCAAATAATTCACTCCTAGGCTCAAGGGTCATCCAGATTCTGGCTTGTCTTTTCAATCTCAACCTGTAAAGTACCCATTGCACCCTCTCCCCAGGCTCCTATACCTTCAGGCTGTGTGTGCTTAGTCACTTGGTCATGTTCGACTCTTTGCGACCCTCCGGACTATAGCCCGCCAGGTTCCTCTGTCCATGGAATTCTTCAGGCAAGAATACTGAAGTGGGTAGGCATTCGCTTCTCCAGGGGATCTTCCAGGAATCAAACCTGTGTCTCCTGCATTGCAGGCAGATTCTTTACCATCTGAGCAACCAGATAAACCATGCCTTCAGGCTACATTCTCCCAAACCTGGCCTTACCTCAGATGTTTTAAATGTAGCCACCCACTTCAGATTTCCTATTTCCTTCCTTGCCATTTCCTGTCTCTACCTTTCATTCCCTTAGTGTGTACCCGATCTCATCTAGGTGTTAGAGGAAAACAATCTGGTGGAACTAATTCACCTTAATCTGTAAATGACTCATGAGCTAACTCTTCCCAAGTATTTTCACATTTTTTTTTTAGAAGTCTGGAAGAGATTGGTGTTACTTTAGATAATTTCACAGTAAAACTTTCAGACTGTGTTGGGAGGCAGGAACTGATAGTCCTCTGCATAAGTCAGATTTTACTAGAATTTTGCCCTTGGTTTCTCCCCACTCCTGGAAGAGTCTCTTCTTTGGAATGCCGTAGACTTCACAGTGTGTATATACATTTGTGTATATACATTTGTATATTTCCTGCATCATGAAGAGGAGTATTCCAGAGTAGTGTTTTTTAATCCATTTGAATCTAATGATCGTTAATAAGATTGATATTTGTTATCTGGAGATGACATTTTAATTCATAGAAATTAAGAGGGAAAAGACCTAGGATCTCTTGTGATTGAAATTGACTTCTTAAAATGCTGCTGTTGGGGCTAGGCTAATAATGATGTATTCTGGTAAAGGGAGCTCATCTGGCCATCTTATGGGAATCCACCATATAATTAAAGAAAGGGGAAGTACTGAGGATGAGGGAATGAGAAAGATGGTAGGTAAAGTAGCAGGATGGGCCTTACTAGATTGGACACCAGTTAACACAGAGGGGATCCCTTTTGGAATACAAAGTGAAAGTCCCTCAGTCGTGTCCGACTCTTTTCGACCCCATGGACTGTAGAGTCCATGGACTTGTCCAGGCCAGAATACTGGAATGGGCAGCCTTTCCCTTCTCCAGAATATATTCCCAACCCAGGGTCGAGTCCAGGTCTCCCGCATTATAGGCGGATTCTTTACCAGCTGAGCTACAAGGGAGGCCCAGGAATACTGGAGTGGGTAGTCTATCCCTCCTCCAGAGGATCTTCCAGACCCAGGAATCAAACCGGAGTCTCCTGCATTGCAGGCATTCTTTACCAGATGAGCTACCAGGGAAGCCCTGATTTATAAAAGGAGACTGCTAATCAGAGTCTGACTCAAATGTTGGGTTTCATTTAACAGAGGCTTTTAACAGAGATGTTATTCCTCTTTCAATACTTAGATGAGAGGGATAAAAGCTGAATGAGACTCTAGTCCCTACATCTTGCATGCTAAGTTACTTCATTTGTGTCAGACTTTGCAACTCTATGGACTGTAGCCCTCCAGGGTCCTCTGTCCAAGGCAAGAATACTGGAGTGGGTTGTCATGCCCTCCTGCAGGGGATCTTCCTGACCCAAGGACCAAACCCACCTCTCCTGCATTGATTGGCAGGCGGGTTCTTTACTGCTAAACCATGAGCTTCTGCCATCGAGGAGCTTAAAGCCTGAGGTAATCTGTTCTACAGAGCCATGTAAGTTTGCTTCTCTGTTCCATGGCTCTTTATGTTTAATACTTAGCATAGCATTTAGCATAGTGTTTAAGTGTGTGCCTGCTTCTCTGTCTTCTGGTTCTTAACTGTCTGTGAAGAACCACTGGAGCAAAGTCCAGTGTTTGGCACAAGCATCAGAGGAAGGTTAAGGGCTACAGAGGAAGATGGATAGGTCTAGGATACCTGTATGAGTTGTTTGGATTTTTTCCTCCATCCAGTGGGGAAATTTGCATAAATGAGTAAAGGGCCACATCTGTACTTCAGGACAATGAAGTCGACATTTCAGTATGGCATATTTTGAAGGTGAGGAGGCTGTTTTCAAAGTTGGGGCAAGAAGCAAGGGGAAAATTAGAATTAGGTGCTTTTGAGGCAGAGAAAGGTTGGTGATGTGGCCTAAGGGCATGTAGATTTGAAGAAGGAAGAGGAAAACAAAAGCATGAGTGGATAAAGAAGATACACACCCTGGAATATTATTCAGCCATAAAAAAAATTCTGCCATTTGCAACAACATGGATAGAATTGGATGGTATTCAGGCAGAGAATGACAAATACTATATAATATCACTTACGTGTGGAATTTAAAAAATAAAACTAGTGAATATAACAAAAAAGAAATAGAGTCACAGATATATAACAAACTAGTGATTACCACCTGGAAAAGGGAAAAACGGACGGGCAAGATAGGAGTAAGGGATTACAGGTACAAACTACTATGTATAAAATAAATAAGCTACAAGGATATATTGTACAGCACAGGAAATAAACCAGTATTTTATAATGACTGTAAAAGAAATGCTGTGCTGTGCTTAGTCGTGTCCAGCTCTTTGCCACCCCATGGACTTTAGCCCACCAAGCTCCTCTGTCCATGGGATTCTCCACGCAAGAATACTGGAGTGGGTTGCCATGCCCTCCTCCAGGGATCTTCCCAACCCTGGAAGGGATCAAACCCATGTCTCCCGAATTGCCGGCAGATTCTTTACTGTCTGAGCCACCAGGGAAGCCCATGAATACTGGAGTGGGTAGCCTATCCTTTCTCCAGGGGGTCTTCCTGACCCAGGAATTGAACTGGGGTCTACTGCATTGCAGGCAGATTCTTTATCAGCTGAGCCATTAGGGAAGCCCAGAAAAGAAATATGACCTTTAAAAATTGTGAATCATTAAAAAAAAAATTGTGAATCATTATATTGTACACCTGAATCTTTTGTATGATATTATACATTAACTGTATCACAGTAAAATTAAAAAAAATAAATCCTTTATTAATCCAGAAAACTGAAAGAGTAGTGGTGCAACTAAAAGTAATGAGAGCTGGAAGAACAGATTTGGGAATCTGGAAGAGGGGAGGAAAATTACAGCACATACTTCTTTTTGGCTTACCAGATTTGAGAAGTTTGACAGCATCCAATGTGAAATGCTGAATTATCAGAAAAACAATTTGGGTTCTCACAAGATCACTTTCTAAATTAAAAAAAAAAAAAATAGCAAGTACTCATTAAGTTTGCTTTTAGTGTTTTATCAATGGAGAATACTTTGACAACTTGAATTTGATCACACTATTAAGTGAGATTTTATTAAATCACAAAGTTCTTTTTTTTTTCTTTGCAAAGTAGATGTATATGTGTGAGTCAGTGTTTGGTGTGCATTTGGATTTGAGAGCAGTTGGCAGTGACTTCATGAACCACTGGTCCAAGCTACAAATAGCGGTTTGGAGGTCAGTCTGCTATAGGTAATATTGAAGCCTAGGAGTGGACAGAGATCATCAGGGGAGAATATGGAAAGATAGTAGAAATGGGATCTAATAAAAAAATTTGGAGAATTCCTGCAGTTAGAGTAAGGGAAGGCAGCATAACATAGTAAAAAAAGTCAGGTGAAGAGCATTTCAAGGAGTGATGTCAAACTGCAGAGAGGTTAAAGAGAAAAGCTGGTGATCACTCAGTAGTTACTTGGGAGCTTTGATGGAGGAGTTGGGACAGAAGGCAGGCTGAAGCTTCCTGGACTAGATTGAGGCAGGTTTGAAGGAATGGTTCTTCTTTTTCCTTGTGACCATTAAACACCTCTGTCTTAACCCTAAATCCCCACATCCCAGCTTGGAGAAAGAGAAATTGTATTTCCCATATTTATACTGAGTTCTGTGTTTTGGTTCAAGGACAAAGCAGGAGTTGACCAGTAAAGTTTTTGGAGCCAAACCAGCTCCTTACTTCACTTAGCATAGTTTAAATCTTGGCAGATGACTGATCCTACCCCAGAAGGAGCCAAAGTGAGTTTGTCGTTAAAAGGTTCTGGAACAAATTATTACCATTTGAAATAGATCATTGAATAGCAAACAACAACAAATGGCCTTAAATGAATCCACTGTTTTATTCCTCTTCCTTTGGGACTAACTGGACTGAAGAACATTTAAGCTGGTGCAAGTGGAGGTTTGCTGTATATAGGCAGCAGGCCTTTGGTTTAGGTTTTGAATGCAGTAAAAATGGGTAACTGATTTCTCTTAATTGTGGAATTCATAAAAAGGTCAGACTCAGCATGGTTGTTCCAGCATCTCTTGCAAAGGCCAGGTAACTGGAGTTTGCAGCGGAGCAGACTTGCTGTGCTGTTAGCTGCCTATGTTATGTTGCACTATATTAGAATCCTTTTGTATTCACTTCCGATTGGAGAAATGCAGCTTTCTTTTGACTTATTTGACCTTCGTGTTGAAGCAAGAGTAGACACAGAGTTTGTAAAAACAGAAAATCTTGTCTTATAAAAATTTTCTTTTAAATCAAATTAATATATAAAGTGGTGGATGTTTAAATGATCACAACAGGCTTTATGAGAAACTGAAATGTGCTCTTAAAGGAATAAAGCTTAGGGAGAAAACTCCTTTCCCAGCGGTAAGTGTGGGCCTTTAGCAAGTCTCCTGGGACTCTAAATAGTTCACTTATTTATCTTTCATCTGGTGTCTTGACTTTGGAAATGTACACTTGGTCTTGTCAGTCCTTGTGGAGATGTTAATAATGGTAACTACTTTCTTACTGGAACGTAAGAGCTTTCTCTTAGGAAACTAGGGGGTTTCCTTTTTTTTTTTTTTTTCCTGGGTAAAAATGACAAAGGATAAAAATTGAAAATTAATATTTTCTAAAACCATTGCCTATCTCAGAAGAATAAAGCCTAAGTTTGAGTTTTGAGTTCTCTTCTTCTTAAATTTCTCTTTTATATTTGTCCATGATATATTCTTTGTTATTGCTTATAAAAAGATTCAAAAACTCTGTTCTAGATTTTCTCAGGTAATTTTTAGTTTACTCCATAATTTGGGGGAGTATAGGTGGTGAGGTCATTGATGACACCATGAATCTTGCAAGGTTACAGCCCTTTTATAAAAAAGCTTTTGCGTGTGTATGTGCATACATACATATTTATGTGTATGTATGGCTTAAAGCTCAACATTCGGAAAACTAAGATCATGGCATCTGGTCCCATCACTTCATGGGAAATAGATGGGGAAACAGCGGAAACAGTATCAGACTTTATTTTTTGGGGCTCCAAAATCACTGCAGATGGTGACTGCAGCCATGACATTAAAAGACGGTTACTCCTTGGAAGGAAAGTTATGACCAAACTAGATAGCATATTAAAAAGCAGAGACATTATTTTGCCAACAAAGGTCCATCTAGTCAAGGCTATGGTTTTTCCAGTGGTCATGTATGGATGTGAGAGTTGGACTGTGAAGAAAGCTGAGCGCCAAAGAATTGATGCTTTTGAACTGTGGTGTTGGAGAAGACTCTTGAGAGTCCCTTGGACTGCAAGGAGATCCAACCAGTCCATCCTAAAGGAGATCAGTCTTGGGTGTTCATTGGAAGGACTGATGCTAAAGCTGATACTCCAATATTTTGGCCACCTCCTGTGAAGAGTTGACTCATTGGAAAAGACTGTGATGCTGGGAGGGATTGGGGGCAGGAGGAGAAGGGGACAACAGAGGATAAGATGGCTGGATGGCATCACCGACTCGGTGGATGTGGGTTTGGGTGAACTCCGGGAGCTGGTGATGGACAGGGAGGCCTGGCGTGCTGCGGTTCATGGGGTCGCAAAGAGTCGGACATGACTGAGAGACTGAACTGAACTGAACTGATTGATATTTTTGTGCGTGTATACTCTGGAGTTGAAAGCCTGTGGAATTACTGCATTAAGTGTATGAAGGGAAAATGGGTTTCCTTCCCTCTATCTCATACACTTTCTAGAAACCCTTCTATTTGGTATAATATTGTTCAATATAGACTTGAACTTGGGTCTGTAACTCCCCAGAGCTTGTTTTTGTGGCTTAGTGTTCAGCTGGATGATAAATTCTCTCCCTTAGAAGTCTCCCTTTTATGTGGGAGGACAAAACAAATCCTCTTATGAGTGATTCACAAGGTGCAGAGATGTTTTTATCCAGAGAACTAACATGACATGAACACAAAGGTGACCAAAAGCTGTACGAGTTTGTGGTGCCCAGAGGGTGCCCTAACCAGGGATCTTCCAGTGTAGTTTGCCAGGTTTGCCAAATCACAAGAGTCTTCTGAGATGCAACCCGAGCAAATTATATTTTTCAGAAGCTCCCCCAAGGGATTTCCTGGCTGTCAGCAGAAGTTTAGTGGGCCCAAATTGAATTTTTTTTTTTTAATATATACCTTGGGAAGTCATCAGGTCATGACTTACAAAGAGCCATAAAATTTGAGGAGGTCAGTAGTTGATGAGAGCAGACTGTGGATGACACAGGGGTTCCAGGAGTTGGGGTTTCCCAGGAGTCAGTCCTTAAGGTGGTAGGGAAATGCATTCTCCTTGGACGGGATGACTGAGACTAGAATTTTGTATAGCAGTCTGGCCAATGATGTAAAGCAGAAGTCCCAGATTTGTTGATCTGGCCTTGAGGGCTGTTCCCAGTGTTCCTCAGCTTGCCGAGTCTCCCAGTTGACAGTTGCTACTGACTTTCTTGAGAGTGTACTTGCATTTTCTTCCAGTGTATGCATTCTTTTGGCTTTCTATAATTTTTGCTATAGAGGGCTGTAGGAGCCTTTTAATCCTACAGGTGCATTGATTACAAGTTTGTTTCTCTTAAACGGAAGTGCTTGGCCAGCTCCTCTATGTATGTGGGAGGTCTCCAGGCAACTGTGAATGACTTTTCAATAAAACTGCTAAGAGGTCAAGAAGTGCTTTGCTGGGTCTTGTTCTGTCTCTTTAAAGGGAGACTTCTCTGCCTTCCTTGGGCTCTAGAAGTATAACTTCCTTGGCTCTGTCTTGGGCTCTTCCACACACACTGGCTTCGTCCTCTCTTGAACCCTGAGACAGACTTAGGTTCCATGCTGTTACTTTGCAAACAGGACCACTCTGCTTCAGCTTTATGCTTTGCGCCACATTCTCTAGTGCTGTGTGTTTGAAAGAGAATTCCAACATCCCTAGTTTTATGTATCCCTGATGCCTAGGTAATCCCATAGTCACCTATTAGTCTCTTTCTGGAACCACAGAAAGTGTTTCTAAAAAATGGTAACCGTTTCCTCTCTTTCATCACTTACACCTAAGTGATCACCAAGTCTTGCCATTTATTTGTCTGAATTTTTCCTGCCTCTTTTTTCTCCGTTTCTAAATATACCACCTTGTATCCTATTAATTCTAGTTCATACTGAAATCTCTCATCTGCCTGCAAGACTAATCTTGCTACTTTTTCTTTATAAAATAGGAACTAACTATACCTATCTCACAGGGCTGTTGTGAGGATGAGACATCATGTTAAGTGCCTATTTATCATACGGTCTGACGCAAGTATTCAGTGCATGCAGTACTTCTGGCTTGTGATACTGAGCCCTGGTGGCTCAGACAGTAAAACGTCTGTCTACAAAGCGGGACACCCGGGTTTGATCCCTGGGTCGGGAAGATCCGCTGGAGAAGGAAATGGCAATCCACTCTAGTACTATTGCCTGGAAAATCCCATAGACGGAGGAGCCTGGTAGGCTGCAGTCCATGGGGTCACAAAAAGTCAGACACGACTGAGCGACTTCACTTACACCTATCTCACAGGGCTGTTGTGAGGATGAGACGTAATGTTAAGTGCCTATTTATCATATGGTCTGACACAAGTATTCAGTGCATGCATAGTAGCAGAGTATACTTCTTATCTCCTTCAGAAGTTTATCATCCTTCACTTCTCTGTGTGCACACCATGGAAGCAGCAAAGTGAATACTCAAAAATACAGCATACAGAGTCCTGTGAGCCATGTTTGGCTTAAGTCCCTAGACCTATTTAGCTACCTATGAGATCTCAGGCAGATTACTGATCTTTGAGCCTTTATATTTTTTTCCTTTAAAATGGAAACTATTACTGACTGTTGATCATTATGATTGTTAGGAGAGTAAGATAACTTAGAGAGAGGCTTCCGAGATGGTATCAGTGGTAAAGAATCCACCTGCCAATGCAGGAGACACAAGAGACTCAGGTTCGATCCCTGGGTCAGAAAGATCCCCTGGAGTAGGAAATGGCAAACCACTCCAGTATTCTTGCCTGGAAAATCCCATGGACAGAGGAGCCTGGCAGCTACAGTCCGTGAGTCGCCAAGAGTCAGACACAACCGAGTGCGCGCGCATGCATGCGCGCACATACACACACACACACACACACACACACACAGCATAGAGAGAATGCGTGCGCGCACATACACACACACACACACACACACACACACACAGCATAGAGAGAATGCTTCCGTAACAGTCAGTTGCTGTGCAAATGCTCCTTGTTTTTTGCTCTTCCCATACTGCAATCTTAAACCCTGTAGTGTCCGACAAAGAGGCTTAAGAAGGTTTTTAGCAAGTGTGATGAGCGTTTCCTCTCTTCTTTTTGCAGGTTAAGCCCATCCACAGTGATGGCTGCAGCCTTACCCAGGACCCTGGGGGAGTTGCAGCTGTATAGAATATTACAAAAAGCCAACCTGCTTTCTTATTTTGATGCCTTCATCCAACAAGGTGGTGATGATGTCCAGCAACTCTGTGAAGCTGGAGAAGAGGAGTTCCTGGAGATCATGGCACTCGTGGGCATGGCTAGCAAGCCCCTTCATGTTAGAAGGCTGCAGAAGGCTTTGAGAGACTGGGTTACAAACCCTGGCCTTTTCAATCAGCCACTGACGTCTCTGCCTGTCAGTAGCATACCCATCTATAAGTTACCAGAGGGCTCACCAACATGGCTGGGAATATCCTGCAGCAGTTATGAAAGGAACAGCAGTTCCCGAGAACCTCATCTAAAAATCCCCAAGTGTGCTGCCACCACGTGCGTGCAGAGCTTGGGACCGGGGAAGTCAGACGTGGTGGGGAGCTTAGCGCTGCAGAGTATCAGTGACTCCCGACTCTGGCAGGGCCACCACGCCACTGAGAGTGAGCACAGCCTCTCCCCAGCTGACCTTGGCTCCCCGGCTTCCCCAAAAGAAAGTAGCGAGGTGCTGGATGCTGCCGCTGCGCTCTCTGTAGCCGAGTGTGTGGAGCGCATGGCCCCCACGCTGCCAAAAAGTGACTTGAACGAAGTGAAAGAGCTGCTGAAAACCAACAAGAAGTTGGCCAAGATGATCGGTCACATCTTTGAGATGAGTGATGACGACCCACACAAAGAAGAGGAAATTCGAAAATACAGTGCAATATATGGCAGATTCGACTCGAAGAGGAAGGATGGGAAGCACCTCACACTTCATGAGGTAAAAAGCCCACATTTAGCTTTGTGTGTATGTGGTGTGCATGTCTCTTAAAGAGATTAATTTGGTAATAGTTTACAGCAGAGATGATACACTCCCCGGATTAAAGACGTTTAGGTTCAGCAAAACGTAACTCTTTAGTGAAAATAGACCATATTTATTGTGTTAAGGTATTTCTGTGTTGATTTCAAACATGTTTAACTTTAAAATTGTAGTGTAGAGTGACTCTTAGAATAATATTGGTTTAAGTAGTAAAAGCATAAAGTCTGCGTTTACAAGGCAGTTTGTCTTTTAATTAAGAATTAAAAATGAAATTTTAAATCTAACTTAAAAATCATTTTTGTAGACTTTTTAGAAAAAAAAGTTGTAAAGAATAACCAGAACTTAAAGTGATTTTCAGCTAGCATAGAAAACAAAATTAGATGGATGTTAGAAGAATTATTGTAGCTTTGAATATTGTTTTGGTGTGACATTTGATATTAAAAATCCTCATTTTATTTTTGTAGCATTCTATCTAGAAACATTTTGCTTAAGTAGAAGAATACATGTATGTATATTTCTTTTACATTTGCTTCCTTTTTCTTGTCCGCCTGGCCAACACATCATCTTTAAGGCTCAAGCATGAGCTTAAGTCTTTTATAGTGTGTTTTCCCCTAAGTAGAATGACCTTTCCTTTTCATTTTTATCCCTACACATACTTCTGTCACAGTAACTTCAACACTTTATTGTACTTTTTAATATATTGGTCTGTCCCTCACAGTATACTTTGGGATTCTTCAAGGCAGAACTTATATCTCATTCATTTTTATATCTTCAGAATCTAATGTACTCAATAAATGCTTGAAAATTAAGTGCATTTCAAAATTACCTTTTTTAAACAAAAGCTGTTTCATAGCTAAAATTCATAGCCATTTATCCATTAGAAGAAAGAGATAAATTATCCTTGGAAAAAAATGTTCAGTTGAATGCAGTATTTCATGTTAGTAACATAAGATCATTCCCCACAGTCTTGTACTTGAACACAAAAAATAGTATATACTCACTGAAAAAGCATTCAGTTATACAGAAAGACGTGAAGTAATGGAATCTGTAAACATCCAGCTACTTTTCTTTACATATACAAATGTGGGGTCATATTTTACACACTCTTCTCCAAACTCTTTTTTTTTAAACTTAATAATATACTCAAAGTACAGTATACTATCAGGTATATTTTCAGGTGGTTACATATAGAGCTGCCGTATTCGTTTATGGGTTACATTATATTTCACAGTGTGAATGTGCTGTTATCTTAACCATTCACTTTTTGATGTCACTTAAGTTGTTTACATTTTTAAAAAATTTTATATGTGGTGAGACATGAACATTCTGCACATACACCTTTACAGATTTGTACATGTTTTCCTATAGAATAGATTCCAACATGTAAAATTATGGGCCCAATGAATATGTAGATTTAATATTTTAGTAGATGGTCCTTCAGATCAGATCAGATCAGTCGCTCAGTCGTGTCCTACTCTTTGCAACCCCATGAATCACAGCACGGCAGGCCTCCCTGTCCATCACCAACTCCCGGAGTTCACTCAGACTCACGTCCATCGAGTCAGTGATGCCATCCAGCCACCTCATCCTCTGTCGGCCCCTTCTCCTCTTGCCCCCAATCCCTCCCAGCATCAGAGTCTTTTCCAATGAGTCAACTCTTCGCATGAGGTGGCCAAAGTACTGGAGTTTCAGCTTTAGCATCATTCCTTCCAAAGAAATCCCAGGGCTTATCTTCAGAATGGACTGGTTGGATCTCCTTGCCGTCCAAGGGACTCTCAAGACTCTTCTCCAACACCACAGTTCAAAAGCATCAATTCTTTGGCACTCAGCTTTCTTCACAGTCCAACTCTCACATCCATACATGACCAGAGAAAAAACCATAGCCTTGACTAGATAGTCCTTAATTGCCTTCTAAAAAAGCTAGAACAGTTTATATTTTCTTTATCATTATTATATGCAACTGTCTATTTTTCCACACTCTTGCTAATATTGCATTAGTCATTTTTAATTTTTGTCAGTCTAAGAAAAATTTTCATTGCTCAAAGTAACTTTTATTATTGAGGAAGAGCATCTTTTCTTATGGTTAATAGACATCCAATTTTATATTCATATCCTTTGTTTTAATGTTGGAGTTGTCTTACCTTTAAAATATTGTTAAAAACTTTTATATTGTAAGTATATTAACTTTTTGTCTTAGATTGTAAATATTTTTCCAGATTATCATTTATCCTTTGACCTTGTAGACTGGTTGCCATGTGGAAATTTAATTCTGTGTAGTAATGGTCATTGATCTTGTCCTGTGTCATTTCATTTATCTGATTCTCTGTTCCTTTCACTGGTATGAAGTTACTTCAGGTACTGTAGCAAAGCAGTATATTTTATATATGGAAAGGCAAGTGCCTCTTCAATAGTATTCTTTTGTAGCTTCTTTTTTTTAGGTAACCTTACACATTTCTCCTTCTCAAATGAAATTTTTAGTGTATTTGTCAAATTTCCCCAAAATTTCTGTTGGTGTTTGATTAGAAATGCCCTAAAGGTATAGATTAATTGGGGGGAAAATGATATATTTACAATAATGAAAACTCCCATAGAGTAACATAGTATGTGCATTTACTTAGCTCTTTTATATTTTTCTGTAATTTTTTAGTTCTTTATTCATAGTTTTGAACATTTCTTGTTAGGCCAAATACTGTATATTATATATGTGTATATTAAATGTTTGTATTATAAACATTTACATTTATTTTGCTTGTATGGATACATGAATATGTAAGATATGAAGGGGATATAATTGTAAATGAAATTGTTTCCTTTTTAAATTACTATCACTGGCCGATTTTTATATATTAATCTTCTTTTCAGCAGTTTCACCATCTGATATTTTTAAATTGTTGTAGATGTGAATGTCTACTGATGCTTAATATGAGAGAATTGGTTAGCAAAAGTAGTCACAGGGACTCTGTGATTTGACCTCCTTTGGGCATGTCCTTGTGTAATTGTTGTGTATTGTTGGCATACAATAATGAATTCACAAGAACTTGTGGATAGATGTAGAAAATACAAGTGGCGTTATAATTCAGCTACGCTTTGACACTATTATTACCTGTGACGGGATGCAGAGGAGTCTACTGAAGGCTGCTATAGTAGGGAACAAGGGCGAGGCGTGTTGGCAGCCTCCGGCTCACGCTTTAATCCAGCTTTCATATAGTTTTTAAATATGGCAGATGAAGCACAGTCAAGGGCCTGTATTTTTATTAAAGCAAAAGTATGTTACAGAGATGACTTTAATAAACCCTATCGATCTCACTTTAAAAATTCCTAACCTGCTTTTAAAAAAGTCCAAAATGAATTATTTCACACTTGACTTTTCCTAAGGGGCGCTTTGCTTCTTTGAATAAATAGGCACAGGTGGTATTTAAGTAATGAGACCATTGTGGGTTTCCCAAAAGAAGGAAACAATCAAAATGAGTGCCAGTAGGTGGAGATGTGGGGGTGGAGCTTTGGAAAATGTGGCCTGTGTTTTTGAAACTTAACTTAGACCACTTATTATTTGTAAGTCAAGTGTGTGAATCTGGTCCGATAATATATTTTAGGATAGAAGTTTATGCATCAGAGCACTCTCTTCAAACTAGTAACCATCCAAGAGTTTAATAGAAATTATGAAATCCTGAGGGAATTAAAGAAGCTACCATCAAGTGTACCATTTAGGTATTGTGATAATTCCACATTTTTTTTTTTTGACTGTTTAAAATGAGAGAAAGACTTGAGTTTTTCTAAATTCCTAAGACTAAAGAAGGTTATTAGTTTGTCCTCAATTTCTAAATAAGGAAAAATATGACTTATTCTTAATCCACTTTTGGTAGTATTTCTGACCCTGTGTATAGTATTACAAACTCTGTGGACACTGTTCTTTTAATCTTTGAAGACATATAAGTAGGTCACAAGTAGATGAACATCAGGAAGTTATCTATACCTGAAAAATAATTTTCAACTCACGAGTACATAAAATTCTCATTTTTATATGCATTTTGTACTTGTTTCCCAGTATACTTGTAAAATTTATAATTCATTACATTTTATTGTAGAGAATTGTAGAATGAGTCATTGTTACAGACACCTTTTTTAAAGCTAGAGAATCGGTGCTGGTCTTAGAACATGGCTAGGTGTAGCCTGGTGGTAGGAGTCAGACCATGAACATATAATGCAGAGGCTGCGGCCTAGAACCAAACTAGTTACTGGTGTGGGGCAGGTGCCAAGGGACGAACCCAGGAGCAGGATTACAAAGAGGTCCAGGCGGGCAGAGTTCCATCTGCCCAAACGTGTTGCTAGAGTATGTGGTAACTAGGTAAGCAGAGTGCATCAAATCTTTAAAGCAGTAAATAGAGAGAGAGAAACCGAAACTTGAGACTAGCAAGGTCATGGAGAATGGAGGGGCTTGTAATATTCAGAGATAGGAGCACACAGACAAGTCGGCATTATAGAGAATGCTCGTCAGCAGATAGCAACTTCCAGCCAGAGAGCTCTGGAACTCAAAGACAGGAAGGAGAAAAAGAGAAGGTAGAGTCAGTGGATAAGTTGTAGGTGTAATGGAAATGCTGCAGAAACTGGAGTGCTAAGGAGATTGCAAAAACAAGGACCCAGGCCCATGGAATACATAGGCCATGGTTTAGGTCAGCTCCCGCCGTAATGTTGAGAAGGCAAGGCTGAGGGTGTCAGAGAAGCCCAACAGTTTTAGTTTTGAGAGAGGGGGATTGTCAAATCAGGGGACCTGGGAGACCTCAACATACTGCTAGTAGTTATAATGCTTTATTCTGAACTCTTCAGCTTGAGCGGAACAATTTCAACATCTCATACTTGAAAGAAATGCTGGATATTTCCTTTTGATCATTTTAAAAAGTAGATTATAGGGCTATTAGGTTAGTGTCACTTCTTGAGTCACTTTTGATAAATGGACAAATGAGAATTTGTCCATTTCATCTAAGTGTTCAAACTTACTGGGATAGTTTATAGTTTTTAAAACCTAATATTGTTTGTACCTTTGTCTCTTTCCCCCTGATCAGTCTTGCCAGAGATTTGTCAGTTATATTAATCTTTTCAGGGATCTGCAGACCAAAGCCTGTGGGCAACATTTTGCCCACTTCCTAATTTTGCAGATAGACTTTCTTTGGAATACAGACATGCCTTTCTGTTTATGCATTATCTGTGGCTGCTTTTGAGCTACAGTGTAGGGTTGGGTGGTTGTGACACAGACTGGCCTGTAAAGCCTAAAATATTATTATCTGACCTTTTACAGAAAAGCTTTCCCACTTCTTTATTAGGAAGCACTTTTGGCTTAATTGATCTTTGTAGTTAATGTTGTGTTTGTTTATATCTGCTTTCGTATAGTTTATTGTTCTAACTTACATTTTATCCTGAGTTCATTAATGTTCAGCTGTTCTTTTCTAATGTAAGCAATTAAAGCCATGAATTCTCACTATATATTGAATTAGCATTATTCCCAAAGGTTTCAATTCTGATTATTTCTCTTTTTTATTTATGCTTTCTGTTCACAAATTATTAAGTTTTTTTTTTTTTCCTAATATGAGAGGTTTTTCCTTAGATCTTTTTCCTAATGATTTCTAACTGATTACATTGTGATCAGAGAACATGATTTGCATGATATGGCACCCCACTCCAGTACTCTTGCCTGGAAAATCCCATGGACAGAGGAGCCTGGTAGGCTGCAATCCATGGGGTTGCAAAAAGTCGGACATGACTAAGCAACTTCACTTTCACTTTTCACTTTCATGCATTGGAGAAGGAAATGGCAACCCACTCCAGTGTTCTTGCCTGGAGAATCCCAGGGACCGGGGAGCCTGGTGGGCTGCCGTCTATGGGGTCGCACAGAGTCGGACACGACTGCAGCGATTTAGCAGCAGCCGCAGCAGCAACAGCCCTTTAAAATATGGAGAGATATTAGTTATGGCCCCGTATGTGGTCAGTGTTTTAAATGTGCTTCTGCAGTTGTTGTTAGAGTGTTCTGTGTGTGTTTGTTTTAACAAGCTTTTTAGGTCTGTTATTCAAAACTTCTGTAGACTGAATCTTTTATTATTTTGTCGGCTTGCTCTATCAGTAACTGAGTTGTGTGTTAAAATCACCTACTTTGATTGTGGAGTTGTCTGTTTCTCTTTGAATTATGTAGTGGCCTTATTGATTTTTTAATAATGCATTTTTTTAAATTTTTTGTGTTGATATTAATACATGTGCTTTCTTTTTGTTACTAATTGCTTGTTACTTCTTTTTCCATCCTTTTACTTTGGTTTTTCTGAATCTGTGTTTTCGATATATCTCTCGTAAATACTGATAGTTGGGTTTTTAAAAAATCCTGTATTACATTCTTTGTCTTTTAATGCAAACATTTGGTCCATGTAAATTTATTACAGTGACTGATGTTTTGAATTTATTTCCTTTATTTTGTATTTCTTCCCTTCCCCTTTTTCATATTTCATGTTTACCATCTGGAACTAGGGTCCTTTAGCTTGAAGTGCGTTATCTGGAATTTTCTTAATGAAGACCTACTGTAGGCAGACTCTCTCCTTGCCTACCCTATTGGAAAATATCTTCATTCTGCCCTCATTTTTGTTGTTATTGTTGTTCTGTCGCTAAGTTGTGTTCGACTCTGTGCAACCCTGTGCACTGCAGCATGCCAGGCTTCCCTGTCTGTTACTATCTCCTGGAATTCGCTCAAACTCGTATCCATTGAGTCAGTGATTCCCTCCAACCACTTCATCCCCTGTTGCCCCCTTCTCCTTCCCTCATTCTTTCCCAGCATCAGAATCTTTTCCAGTGCCTCAGCTCTTTGCATCAGTTGGCCAGAGTATTGGAGCTTCAGCTTTAGCATCAGTCCTTCCGATGAATATTCAGGGTTGATTTCCATTAGGATTGACTGGTTGGATCTCCTTGCTGTCCAAGGGACTCTCAAGAGTCTTCTCCAGCATCACAGTTTGAACACATCAGTTGTTCGGTGCTCAGCCTTCTTTAGGGTCCAACTCTCACATCTGTACATGACCACTGGAAAAACTATAGCTTTGACTACACAGACCTTTGTCAGCAAAGTGATTTCTTTGCTTTTTAATGCACTGTCTAGGTTTGTCATAGCTTTCCTTCCAAGGAGAGAGTGTTTTTTTTTTTTTTAATAGTAAAGCAATTTATTTTCTTGGGTTGACAACAGATAAATCTCACTTGAAATGTGGCAGTAAGTTTGGGTAGAAGAGGAGGATATTGGCTGTATTAGTACTGAGATATTGATGGGTATACATCTGAGGCAGCATATTTTCAAGAGTTATTTTCTTACTACAAATCATCTGCCCCATTTCCAGACTGTGCATCTTGATTTTTTTTAATATATATATTTTTTATTAAAGTATAGTTGACTTATGATTCAGGTACAGCACAAGGTGATTTGGTTATACAAATACAGATATATTATTTTTGAAATTTTTTCCATCGTAAGTTATTACAAGATACTGACTATAGTTCCCTGTGCTATACAGTAGACCTTTGTTGCATATCTATTTTTTAATTAGAAATCTAGCATTTTATTCATACTGAGTCAAACAAGTGGAACCAAAATGTCATAATTTTTTAGTTAGGAAAAAATGTTTTCTAAAATATATTTGTTGTACATATTTATATATATATATGTATACAAAAGCTTTTCTCAGTTCAGTTCAGTCGCTCAGTCACATCCAACTCTTTGCTACCTCATTCATTGCAGCACGCTAGGCTTCCCTGTCCATCACCAACTTCTGGACCTCATGTCCATAGAGTCAGTGATGCCATCCAACCATCTCATCCTGTCATCCCCTTCTCCTCCTGCCTTCAGTCTTTCCCAGCATCAGGGTCTTTTCCAATGAGTCAGTTCTTCGCAGCAGGTGGCCCAAATATTGGGAGTTTCAGCTTCAGCATCAGTCCTTCCAGAACTGATTTCCTTTAGGATGGACTGGTTGGATCTCCTTGCAGTCCAAGGGACTCTCAAGAGTCCTCTCCAACACCACAGTTCAAAAGCATCAATTAATTCTTTGGCGCTCAGCTTTCTTTATGGTCCAACTCTCACATCCAAACATGACTACTGGAAAAACCATAGCTTCGACTAAATGGACCTTTGTTGGCAAAGTAATATCTCTGCTTTTTAATATGCTGTCTAGGATGGTCATAGCTTTCCTTCCAAGGAGGAAGTGTCTTTTAATTTCATGGCTGGAGTCGCCATCTGCAGTGATTTTGGAGCTGAAGAAAATAAAGTCTGGCACTGTTTCCACTGTTTCCCCATCTATTTGCCATGAAGTGATGGGACTGGATGCCATGATCTTAGTTTTCTGAATGTTGAGTTTTAAATCAGCTTTTTCACACTCTTCTTTCATCAAGAGGCTCTTTATCTTTAGTTCCTCTTCATTTTCTGCCATAAGGGTGGTGGCATCTGCATATCTGAAGTTACTGATATTTCTCCCGGCAACCTTGATTCCAGCTTGTGCTTCATCTCGCCGAGCATTTCTCATGATGTACTGTGCATATAAATTAAATACGCATAGTGAGAATATACAGCCTTGATGTACTCCTTTGCCAATTTTGAACCAGTCGTTGTTCCATGTCCAGTTCTAACTGTTGCTTCTTGACCTGCATACAGATTTCTCAGGAGACAGATAAAGTAGTCTGGTATTCGCATCTCTTTAAGAATTTTCCACAGTTTGTTGTGATCCACACAGTCGAAGGCTTTAAGCATAGTCAGTGAAGCAGATATTTTTCTGTAATTCCCTTGCTTTTTTCTGTGATCCAGCAGATGCTGCCAATTTGATCTGTGGTTCTGCTCATTTTTCTAAATCCAGCTTGTACATCTGGAAGTTTTCGTTTCACATACTGCTAAATCCTGGCTTGAAGGATTTTGAGCATTACCTTACTAACGTGTGAGACGAGCACAGTTGTACAGTAGTTTGGCTTCTTTGGCATTGCCTTTCTTTGGGATTGGAATGAAAACTAACGAGTCCTATGGCCACTGCTGAGTTTTCCAAATTTGCTGGCATATTGAATGCAGCACTTTAACAGCATCATCTTTTAGGATTTGAAATAGCTCATTTGGAATTGCATCACCTCCTCCAGTAGCTTTGCCTTCATTCTTAATTGCTACTCATTTTGGGTATCTAATTCTATATTGTCATTTACTTTCTGTTCGTAATCAAAAGTATCATTTCCTTGGCCTTTAGCTTTCATTGTGTTTAGAAGCCAGTGGTTAGGTGACTATTGTCTGCTTTAGACGTCTTTTTTTCCTATGCCCCAATTCTTCTTCCTCCTTAATTCTTCTCTCCTTCTGACTTCTCAATTTTTCTTGGTCATTTTTACTATATTACTCTTTTAGTCATATTTGCAACTCCTTTTATCTCTTTAAATGAAGTCCTTGAGGGTCTGTCTGCTGGTTTTTACTTTTGACTCCTTCTTTCTTTGTTTAATGATTTCTATGAGCTCATATTTCTTGAAACTGTGGGAATGTTTTGAGAGTTAGGAAGAAAATGGACTCTCCTAGAGGTTTCTTGTTTTTGCTTCT
Organism: Bos taurus; assembly: GCF_002263795.3. Lineage (NCBI taxonomy): Eukaryota > Metazoa > Chordata > Mammalia > Artiodactyla > Bovidae > Bos > Bos taurus. Next base: position 5,660,686 of record NC_037329.1, on the reverse strand, counting down.
ACCAGGCACCTGTACTTCACACACTACAACTCTGGAGCCCCATGAAAGTGAATTCTCAGGCTGTTGGTGTGAATTAGGGCTGAAAATCCATGTGAAGAGCTGATTTGGGTTTATAAAATTCTCTCCTAATTAGTAATAAAGTTCAGGACAGGTAATTCTCCTTGCATTTCCCGGTGGGCAAGGGGGGACCGTGAACAGGTGTATTTCTGATTCTGTCTTACATTTCGCTGTAGTACTTTCGTATTATTTTTCACCTTTGTGGAGGAAAGGTCTTTGACTCTTCAGCCTCTCCTTTGATGGGTTCTGGCGTATTTCTCTCACTCTCTCCCCACGCTCAGCAGCCTAAGAAGGCGGTGAAGATCGAAGCTCAAGTTCATCTGGTTTGACATCTGTCCTCAGCTTAGTCTTTTGAGATATGGTCTTCATTCATTTTGGCTTCAGTAGTTCTTACTGTCTTGCTGGCTTATTAATGTAAAGATATTTTTTCTTTCTATTTTAGTCAACATTTTTCCTGTGAGAAATGTGAGAAGGGCCAGGCATGGTACATAGCCCTCCCTGTGCTGGAAATGAAAGTCTTGATTGCCCTCTGAGCCTCCCTGTTACCTAGCCTTCATGTTGTAGTTTTATGCTAACACTTATGTGAAGCTTAATTGAAAGTCACACTCATTTGATTGTTAAAGATTATCATTTTAAATACTCCCAGCAAAGACAGTTTTAAAATCTAGTTATAAATAATAGAAGGCTAACTTTAAGAAATCTTTTCACAAAGATATGAATGGAATTTTGGTATTTTTAGCTATGAAAGTAGGAAGTGGAGGAAGTAAGTAAACCAATGAGGGAGACTATCTTATTTTATACTTCTAACAAAATTAGAAACTTAGAACTTTTAAAAAGCTAGCTTGGTGCTTCAGTGACTTAACTACTGGTTTTGGAGAACTTTTTTTTTTTTTTTAATGCATCATTGTTACTGATTTAATTATTAGCAACGAGGATTATGAAATCTAGAAGATAGTTACAGAAAATACATTTTTGAGGGGAAAGCTTGATGAATTGGCTTCCTATTACAACTTGGAGTGAGCTACGGTTATTTCTCTAGCTTCGGTTTTTCTGCCAGAAGGCTCTCTGAGGGCCTGGGGAGTTCAGTATAGTTTTTTGGTCTGTTGGAGCCTGAATTCAGTTTACAGAGATTGCGTTCTGTTTGTTTTTCTTGGTTTCTGGTAGGATGATGGAAGGAATACTAGAACACTGTTTTTAATTTATGTTGAAAAGTTGTTATCTATGGTTGTGCATGAGCTTGTACCTCTGAAATGTTGTCAATTAAAATATCTTACTGACAGTTAGAATTTCTCCATACTTACTTAGGTTTATGAGCACAAAAAAGAACCAGCTACATAACAAGCAACTCGAAAAGGATATTTAAAAGTCATTGTAGCTACCACTAAGCTGCAATTGAAGTTAATTTATGTAGGAAATTATTCTTTGAAGTATATTTTACTTTTTGCTCCTGTAACATTGTGCTTATCAAAAGCACTTCGGGAAGAAATTGATCTACTGATGATTCTTTAGGATGGGAGGGAGAAGGCTGAAAATAATTTCTTCCTATTATGCTTTTATATTCAGCCATGGGTTTAAAATAAGAAACCTGGCCTTAATTGCTAGTAGCCATATTACAAGCATTCAGTTCAGTTCAGTCACTCAGTCATGTCCGACTCTTTGCAACCCCATGGATTGCAACACACCAGGCTTCCCTGTCCATCACCAACTCCCGGAGCTTACTCAGACTCATGTCCATCGAGTTGGTGATATCATCCAACCATCTCATTCTCTGTCATCCCCTTCTCCTCCTGCCTTCAGTCTTTCCCAGCATCAGGGTCTTTTCAAATGAGTCAGTTCTTCACATCAGGTGGCCGGAGTATTGAAATTTCAACTCAGCATCAGTCCTTCCAATGAATATTCCAGGCTGATTTCCTTTAGGATGGACTGGTTGGATCTCCTTGCAGTCCAAGGGACTCTCAAGAGTCTTCTCCAACACCACAGTTCAAAGCATCAATTCCTTGGTGCTCAGCTTTCTTTATGGCCCAACTCTCACATCCATACATGACCACTGGAAAAACCGTAGCTTTGACTAGACAGACCTTTGTTGGCAAAGTAATATCTCTGTTTTTTAATATGCTGTCTAGGTTGGTTATAACTTTCCTTCCAAGGAATAAGCGCCTTTTAATTTCATGGTTCCAGTCACCATCTGCAGTGATTTGTGTGTCTAGGTAGTAAAAATTACAATGTAAAGAATACTTAAATACATTCATTAGTCAGTATTTATTAAGCTCACAACCCATACCAGAGACTGACAAGCCAAGTCTCTGCCTTAACATAAAAAAGTAAAAATACAGCATATGTTAAGTGAAGGAAAGGAGGTTATACACCTGTGTTCACATGTATGTACACAAAGGAATATTGGAATAATATGCATAAAAATATTAATAGTCATTCTGGATGGAATGCATGTTGCATTTGTTTTCTTTTGCTTCTCTTTTCAAAACTTTTTTAAAAAAATTATTGTGAATAAAGTGGGATGTCTGGGTCGGGAGGAAGAGTAAATGCCTGATTCCTTATCAGAGGAGAATGAGAATCGATACTAAACCAACTTTGTGGCAAGTGTGCCTTCTCACTTCTTAGAGTCCTTGGAGGTAGTGATATTATCCTGTTTTGCCTCAGAGAAAACTGAGGCTCTGAGACGTTTTTACATGTCCAAAATTACACAGCTGGTAAGTGATGCAGCAGACTCCTACACCTCTCTGCCTTCAAATCCTGTCAGTTTGCTGTCAATCATGCCTGGAATGGGTTTCTTGCTTTTTAAAAAAGTCTGATATACCCCTTGGCAGTTTCTTACATCTATTTAAATTGACAAAATTATATGAAAAAACATTTTCTAGTCTATTAAGCAAATTATAGACTTGGAGTTTAGGATAACATTTGATACTTAAATTTTTAGAACTGGTGTTTGGTCAATGAGCAACTCTATATTGGCAATATTTAACACTTAGATAAAAGAGTAGAATTACATGAAATTAAAACACATTTGCTCCTTGGAAGAAAAGCTATGACAAACCTATACAGTGTATTAAAAAACAGAGACATCACTTTGCCAACAAAGGTCCGTATAGTTAAAGCTATGGCTTTTCCAGTAGTCATGTATGGATATGAGAGTTGGACCATAAAGAAGAATTGATGCTTTCAAACTGTGGTGCTAGAGAAGACTCTTCAGAGTACCTTAGACAGCAAAGAGATCAAACCAGTCAATCCTAAAGGAAATCAACCCTGAATTTTCACTGAAAGGACTGATGCTGAAGCTCTAACACTTTGGCCACCTGATGCAGAGTCGACTCATTGGAAAAGACCTGGATAACTGGGAAAGATTGAGGGTAAGCAGAGAAGGGGGTGACAGAGGATGAGATGGTTGGATTGCATCACTGACTCAATGGACATGAGTTTGAACAAACTCGAGGAGATAGTGAAGGACAAGGAATCGTGGTGTGCTGCAGTTCATGGGGTCACAGAGAGTCAGACACAGCTTAGTAACTACACAACAACAATCTCAATCTTAGAGATTTGGTAATTCCAAGACCTTGTTTTTCCTTTTTAGCCCTTGTGTGTGATAATACTTCATTATCTTTTACTAAGTGATTTTGTAAATATTTAATGAATATCATTTACTTTTTATTCCTTCCTAAGAATTTTCATGTCAGTTCACATTTAAAAATATCTATCAGATGATGTATATTCAGTTTTGTAAATTAATTTATTTTAATTGGAGGCTAATTACTTTACAATATTGTAGTGGTTTTTGCCATACATTGACATGAATCAGCCACGGGTGTACATATGTCCCCCATCCCAAACCCCCCCTCCCATCTCCCTTCCCCTCCCATCCCTCCGGGTCATCCCAGTGCACCGGCTTTGAGTGCCCTGTTTCATGCATCGAATTTGGACTGGTGATCTATTTCACATATGGTAATATATATGTTTCAATGCTATTCTCTCAAATCATCCCACCCTTGCCTTCTGCCTCAGAGTCCAAAAGTCTGTTCTTTATATCGGTGTCTCTTTTGCTGTCTCACATATAGGGTCATCGTTACCATCTTTCTAAATTCCATATATGTACATTAATATACTGTATTGGTGTTTTTATTTCTAACTGACTTCACTCTGTGTAATAGGCTCCAGTTTCATCCACCTCATTAGAACTGATTCAAATGCATTCTTTTTAATAGCTGAGTAATATTCAATTGTGTATATGTACCACAGCTTTCTTATCCACTCATCTGCTGATGGACATCTAGGTTGCTTCCATGTCCTGGCTATTGTAAACAGTGATGCGATGAACATTGGGGTACACATGTGTCTTTCAATTCTGGTTTCCTCGGTGTGTATGCCCAGCAGTGAGATTGCTGGGTCATAAGGCAGTTCTCGGAGAAGGCAATGGCAACCCACTCCAGTACTCTTGCCTGGAAAATCCCATGGACAGAGGAGCCTGGTAAGCTGCAGTCCATGGGGTCGCTAGAGTCGGACATGACTGAGCGACTTCACTTTCACTTTTCACTTTCATGCATTGGAGAAGGAAATGGCAACCCACTCCAGTGTTCTTGCCTGGAGAATCCCAGGGACAGCAGAGCCTGGTGGGCTGCCGTCTATGGGGTCGCACAGAGTCGGACACAACTGAAGCGACTTAGTAGTAGTAGTAGTAAAGCAGTTCTAGTTCCAGTTTTTTAAGGAATCTCCACACTGTTCTTCATAGTGGCTGTACTAGTTTGCATTCCCACCAACAGTGTAAGAGGGTTCCCTTTTCTCCACACCCTCTCCAGCATTTATTGTTTGTAGACTTTTGGATAGCAGCCATTCTGACCAGCATGAGATGGTACCTCATTGTGGTTTTGATTTGCATTTCTCTGATAATGAGTGATGTTGAGCATTTTTTCATGTGTTTGTTAGCCATCTGTATATCTTCTTTGGAGAAATGTCCGTTTAGTTCTTTGGCCCATTTTTGGATTGGGTTGTTTATTTTTCTGGTGTTCAGCTGCATGAACTGCTTGTATATTTTGAGATATATTCTGTTTTAGTTAAGGAAATATTATCACCATATTGTATAATCAGATCCCTTGGTTTCTTATAAACAAAAAAAGATGCAGAACATTTTTTAACTTTTTATTTTGCTTATTTTCCATAAATTCTTACACTTAAAAATAAATAAAGCATGTAAATACATAAAACCAAGATGACTGTTTTGATTAGTTTGAGTTCTGAGAGGTGTAGGTGACTTGATTTTCTTCTGAAATTAGGCAGTAAGACTAATTAGGAGTAAAGGGTATTCTGATTTTCATAAATTGTGATCTAACTACATAATGATGTGACATTTTTATATTCTTAAGTGAAACATTTTCTACATTGATGAAATAAAAATGCTTATAACTTGTGAAACTTTTGAAACGCAGCTCACCGTTAATGAAGCAGCCGCTCAGCTCTGTGTAAAGGATAATGCCCTGCTGACAAGAAGAGATGAGCTTTTTGCCCTGGCCAGGCAGATTTCTCGAGAAGTCACCTATAAATATACTTACCGAACCACCAAGTAAGTGTTTAACTGACAGTATTTTGGAGTTTGATAAAGCAGAGCTTGAAACACAATCCGTTCGTTGATAGAGTATATTTAAGAAAAGTAGAAGTGTAATTAAATAATTCTGTCAACAGTGAATTTTCAAAACATTGTTGCTGAAGTGGTTTTCGTTAATTCGTTTAGTCATCTTGTACTGTCTTTTGAAAGATAGTTCCCTAGCACTGGAGCATTGGTCTGGTAGTGGTTCTCAACATTCTTCCTCACGTGGATGCTTTGGTTTTGAGTGTGATGAGAGGATTTAGTTAAGCAGCATTCATAGACATTTGTACACTACACAAACTCCATGAACTTTTTGAACTCTCTCTGAAAGGAATGTGTTTTCTTTCGCAAAGTGTTTGCCGATCTGAGGGGCTTCCCTAGTGGCTCAGACGGTAAAGAATCTGCCTGCAATGTGGGGGACCTGGGTTAGATCCCTGAGTTGGGAAGATCCCCTGGAAAAGGAAGTGGCCAACACACTCCAATATTCTTGCCTGGAAAATCCCATGGATAGAGGAGCCTGGCAGGCTACAGTTCCATGTGGTCACAAAGAGTTCGACACAGTTGAGCAACTTCACTTTGCCATCTGATGAGATTAGCTAAAGAGATAAAGACTTCATTACCCAGTATGCAAAGGAAAATTGGAAAATACTAGGTTACTAGTGAATGAAGTATGGAATATGTGTTTGAAATAAAAAACCCCATGTTGAAAAGCAGTGGTGATTTTAAAATTTAATGTAAACATACACATAATATATTCTTCATCTTATCCTCACTTAAAACCTAAGCATCGTCTATAGATAGAGGAACATTTTGATTTTGTTCACTTGGCTCCGTGTGGACCCTGATTTCCAGTGCAGTATCAGCTGTTTGCCACTGCTGCTGTGAGGAGCTGAATTAGCATGACTGAGTGTATGTTGAAAAGACCGTATCTTGAGCGCCCTTCCCAGCTCTAATAAATCACATCCTCTGGGGATGGAACCTTAGAGTCCAAACTTTCACAAGCAGCTGCTGTGATTCTTGTGCGTGTTCACACTTGAAAACCACCTAGACAGGCACTTGGTTTCATCACCATTATTTTCCCTAACTCATGGTGGCTTTGTCGTCTGTTCTGTCAAGAGCCCACATACTTAGAAATCAGCAACAAGTAAAATTATGCAAAATAAACAATCAGGGTAAGAATATACAGCAACATTAGAGGATTGTTTATAAGATTTTCTTTTTTTTTTTTTTAGTTGAGTGTTCAAGAGCTGATTTTTGTGAGGTTTTCTTCACTGTATTATACAAAATTTTCTTTCTGACATTTACACAAAATTTTCTTTAATCCAAGTAGTACATGTACATGATATATGAAGTCTTATAGTACACAAGGCTTATTGCAAAGCAGTTACCCTGCTCCCCCTTCCTTCTGAATACTAAGACCCAGAAGCCACTGCTTTCAGCAGTTTTTATTTTTTATAGTATTTATTTACATTTGTATATTTTAAGTTAAATCATTTTAGAATACAAAAGACTTTCACATTATAAGTTGAAACTCAGTAAAGAGCTGATGCCAAAAGTTGCACTCTTGTTTCTGTCTTCTTCCTCTGTTCCTCTTCTCACTGTTAGTACTTTTTGTTAGTCTCTTTTTCATCCTTCTAGTGTTTGTCTGTGTGCATGTATTTCTCACTTATACCTTTTCTTTTTTTGGAAAAAACAGGAAGTAGCATGTGTCTGCATTATGTTGTATTTCATTCTTGGTTTACCATGTGCTAGAGGTCTTGCTGTATTAGTACAGATCCATCTTTGTCACTGTTTTTCGTTTATTTGTTTTTTAACAGCTGCAGGAAACTGCATTATGTGCATCTACCATAATTCATTTAACTAGTCCCTTGACGGACACATGAGTTGTCTCTAGTCTTTTGTCATTATAAGTAATACCACTGGAACCTCATACATATTTTCTTGATTCTGAGATGTGTTTTTCCACATTTTAACATCTTTTGTGTTGAGGTATAACTTAAAAATTTATGACTCGCCATGGTTGAATTGGCAGTTACATTTGATGTTTGTGTATGTGCTTCTGTGGGATAGATTCCCAGCAGAGGGGTACCTAAAGATCAATGGAAGATGCATGTATGGTTTTGATAGGTAGACAAAATGCACTTTAATCTCATGTAGCCTTAAGCATTCATCCTAAATGGTCATTGTTGTCACTTTATTCTAAATTGTACTGGTCCATGAAGGCTCTCATAGAGTACAGTCCTCGATTTTCCCCCTTTTTCATTTTGTGGTCCTCATTAATACTGGGTATTCTCTGTGTTAGGCATTCTTAGGTAGTGGCCTTTTATAATGGATCATGTACTTGTGTTTGTCTGTTTCCCCATTGTTAACTTAGAAATGATGAGAAGTCCCTTTTTCATTATTTAATGTTCATTATGAATGTCTTATTTCTGGTGGCAAGGTTCCAGAGTTACTTGTTTTGGTGGAAGTTTATAGATTTAGATGCCTTTAGAAAAAATGTATTACCTTCTCAAATTTTTCTCTCTCTCATTCCCCTCAGGTCAAAATGTGGAGAGAGAGATGAATTATCCCCGAAGAGAATTAAAGTAGAGGTATGATTATGTGTTATCTTTTCTTATGCTAATAGTGTTTGCTTACTAGTTCAACTGAAAAAGACAGAATGGTCCCTCCAGCTAGTGAGAAAGTGTGAATTGTGGAATCTGAAAAATGGTACAGAATTTGGTCACTTTGAAGTATCCATAGTAATTTGAACTAGGTACTCAGAAAATTCCTAGAAGGAATCAACAGTGATGAGCTTGGTGCCTAGTCAGTTTATCAAAGGTTGATTTGTAAACAGGTGTTTCTTACACGGTTAAAACTCTTTACTGGTTAAACAGTTCCTTTTATGATTTTATTTACATCATTAGTCATCAAGTAGACTTAAAGGAGCTAAAGTTTAATTTCTATATATTAAATATCTGAGAGAAGTGACACTTTAGTAGCTATAAGTTATGAAAACTTCACTATAATTAAAAGCCTCTTTTAGGGTATCACTTCTGAGGCTGTCTTTCTGATTTTAGACCTGTGAGTAGCAAGGTGAGTTGAGCAAGAAAAATATGTTTTTCTTAGGGCTCTCAGAACCGGTTTCAGAATGACTGCTCCTTAATTTCAGAGAAGGCAATGGCACCCTACTCTTGCCTGGACAATCCCATGGATGGAGGAGCCTGGTAGGCTGTAGTCCATGGGGTCGCTAGAGTCAGACATGACTGAGCGACTTCACTTTCACTTTTCAGTCTCATGCATTGGAGAAGGAAATGGCAATCCACTCCAGTGTTCTTGCCCGGAGAATCCCAGGGACAGGGAAGCCTGGTGGGCTGCCGTCTATGGGGTCACACAGAGTTGGATACGACTGAAGCGACTTAGCAGCAGCAGCAGCAGCTCCTTAATTTGGATTGATACTTTTCTAAAGGCCAGTCTGAAGCAGAGCAGGCAGCTCCTTTTTTTCTTGGACAGGGGAGAGAGGTCATTACTCTTGGTCATTCATTATTTAATTTCTTGTTAAGGAAAACAAGCTGTGTTTATCCTAAATTTCCATAATCAGATTATTCTTGCTAAGCATCTGATTGCTTGCAATAATTTTTCATTTATACCAAAGCCAGAGTTAATCTTTTAAAAACATACATCCCTTTCTTGCTTAAATCTATTGGCTGTCTACTGTGCCTAGAATAAAATCTACACTTTTTCCTGAGACACCGAAGACCCTGCACGAGCTGACTCTGACTCGACTCTCTAACCTCATCTGCTTCCACACTTCCCCATTCTTACTGTGTCCCAGTTCCACTGACCGACCTTCTGTTGCTGGAACACGTCAAACTCATTTATGCCTCAGCACTGGCTGGTTGTTGCCTCTCCCTGGATCTCTCTCTAAATCTTCACATGGCTTCAGCTTGTAGTTGAGTTTCCTCGCAGTTCCCTGCTTCCCTTTCTAAAGAGGCACTGTTACCCCATCATCACATCTGGGCTCTTTGTCCTGGCGTGGCTTGCTTGTTTTCATAGCACTTAGCCGTTTCTGAAACTGTTATGTATGTGTTTCTGATTTGTTACTGGTCTGCCCCATTAGGTGAAAATAGAGCTCTTATCTGTCTGTCCTCTATTTTACTTAGTTTATAGTAGTGCCTTGTACTTAGTAGGACTTAAAATCTGTTTGATGAAATCATGAATGGCCATGAGTAAATATCTTTGCATTCTAAAGGCTTTAGCTGTACACAGTGGTTTTCACAGAAGAAAAATGTTGTCCAAAATGAGCACCTTTTTAAAAATTATGCTTATGTTTGTAATCTACTTCAGTGTTAACTCTGGAGTAGTGTTTAAGATGGGTTAACCTCACACATAGTACTCAGAAAACTTACTGAAATGACCTAAGGCCATCGAAAGAGCTAACTGGTGAAATATTTTCTCCTGTTGCATCTCAAAATAATGAGTAAGAGAGGACCCCTGTGGATTTATCTGTTAGTGACTCTGCCTCTAGAAGGGAAGCTGGATCAACAAAGAAACTACCAAAGGGCATGTGCCATTGGAGGATTTAGAGGCAGGAAGGTACAAAGCCTACCCTGTGGCCGGGAAAGGTAACCAGTCAGCTGCTGGGTTATTAGAGAATATGTCTGCATCTCTTTCTCACCATTGACCCTCCACGCCATTGTGACTCAGGCCGTTCTCACATTTTCAAGCCATGGTTTCTTTTTGTCTAGCTTCAGAGGTCACCGGTGAACACTGAAGTCTGAGATCTTGAATCTCATGGACTCTTGGAGCTATAGTGTTTTCTTGTTAGGCTATATTGATAAGTCTTTCTGACCCTCTGAATAGCCCTGATCTGAAATGTAAGCTTATTATTTCTGTATCCAGTTACAGTGTTTCGGATTTCTTTTTAGGAGCTCACGGTGTTGGGTTGAAGTTAGAGGCGACCCTTCCAGTCCTTTATGTTCACTAGAGATATTTGAGTTATGCCTGTGTTTTAAGTTGCTTCAGTTGTGTCTGACTCTTTGCAACCCTGTGGACTGTAGCCCACCAGGCTCCTCTGTCTATGGATTCTTCAGGCAGAAATACTGGGATGGGTTGCCATGCCCTCCTCCAGGGATCTTCCCGACCCAGGGATTGAACATGCATCGTTTAGGTCTCCTGCGCTGTCAAGCAGGTTCTTTACCACTAGCGCCGTCTGGGAAGCCCCAATTGATTAGTTCTATATGAGATTAGTTTATTACTTTACTAGACTTCTCAAAGCCATTTGCACAGTTGTGGATTTAGAATTAAGATAATCATTGTTTCCTTTTTCTGTGAATAACAGTTCTAACCCTTCCTAAACAGACAAGTGACTAATAAACCCCAAGTGTTCTTATAGACAATAAACTCTTGATTTTAGAAATGAATAGGGACTTTGGCTTTGAATTTAGGACAGGTGTTTACTTTTGTTGGTTTTTTTGTCTGTTTTTGCTTAGTTTTTTTTTCTTTAAACTTGTGTATTGCAGAGCATTGATTTATGCAAAACGTGTTAATGCCTGTGTGTATACCTACACAGGTGTATAGTGTAGTGTGTGATGCTTTGCAAAATACCCAGTACTGGCATAAATGGTGTTATGTGCCTGTCCCCGCTAGGCATTTGAAATTCTCCTTGTATTCTGAGTCCGATTTGAGGTCCTGGAGCTGTCCATTTGGTTTCGGAAGCCGATACTGAGGTAGTCAGTATTGGCAGTACAGGGTTACTGCTCCCCTGAGAAGGCTTCACCAAGCATCATTGCTTTCTTTATGTCTACCTTCTCTGTGGCTGCTGGGCAGGGGGAGAATTTCTGGCATGAGAAGAGATGAGGGGAGGCTTAACGAAGAGATACCATCTGAGCTGGATTTTAAAAGAAGGGTAGGATTTCAGAAGATAGGGATGTGGGGTGGAAAGTGTAGGGGCATTGCAAAGAAATACCAGCATGGGCAAAGACACAGAGGTAAGAAAATACTCTGTGTGTTTAGAGAACAGTAAGACCAGTTTTTCCAGAATATGTGGCTGACACAAAGGACATCATAAGTCAGTGAGAAAGATTTTAGAATTCTTTGAGTATACTGTTTGTCTTATTTCATTTGAGTATTTTGTGATTCTTAGCTCATTAATTCTCTATTAAGAAAAAGTTATATAAAAATAAGCTTAGCTTATTGTAGTGTAAGATTCCTAATTACTAGGCTCAAATTAATGAGTTTTTTTCTCTTCATCTTTATTTTTCTAAAATTTTTGTCAGCAACCAATGAGCATATATGCCAAGTTGCTAAGTTTTTTCAATCTTAAAAAGATCATTTTTAAGATCTGTAACATTGGAGAACAAAAAGAAATGTAATGTCTGATAGATGAAATAGAAGTAACTCAAAGTAGACATGTAAAGGAAAGAGAAACATTTTCTTTTGCGCCATTTTCAATGCATGAGACTACACTAAAAAGCTAGTGCTTTATTCAGGCTCAGTTGCTGCTGCTGCTGCTAAGTCACTTCAGTCATGTCCGACTCTGTGCGACCCCATAGATGGCAGCCCACGAGGCTCCCCCGTCCCTGGGATTCTCCAGGCAAGAACACTGGAGTGGGTTGCCATTTCCTTCTCCAGTGCAGGAAAGTGAAAAGTGAAAGTGAAGCCGCTCAGTCGTGTCCGACTCCCAGCGACCCCATGGACTGCAACCCACCAGGCTCCTCCGTCTGTGGGATTTTCCAGGCAAGAGCACTGGAGTGGGGTGCCATTGCCTTCTCCTATTCAGGCTCAGTAGCTGTTGCCATATTTTCCTGATCTGTTGGTGAAGGGTTGAATGGAACAAAATGTTAAAATCCTTGTCTGGTTTTTCTCTTATTATATACAGAATGTATTATATATATATATATATATATAAAATATTTTAATAAAAATATATATTTTTATATATCTATATGGTTGTTCCCCCTAATAGTTAACTAGTATGCATGTTGCAAAGTACTCAGGATAATCTCTTATTCTTGAATAGCGTTCCTTCCTGTAGGGATATAAGACATTAAACAACGTAGAAGTTTGGAACTTTATAATTCCTAGAATATATGAGATAGTCACAGAGGAAAAAGCCTGCTGACTTCCGGAGGCCTTGTTAGGGTAGCCTGTGACCTATTATACAGCCTCTGGGGAAAATCTCTTTGGCCCCATATGTTAGTGAGGCTTGGGAATATTTCTCCTGTTGAGGCTAGATCACCGTCCTCTGTGAATCCACTTTCAGCTAAAACGCTAATGGATTATTACATTTATTCTTTTTCATCAGAGACCTCAAAGCTAGCTCTGGGTCATTTGTGGAAATAACTGATTTTATTAAATCTCTTATATGCCTGTCCCTACTAGGCATTTGAAATTCATTATCACAAACCTTGTCTCCTCTGTATGAAGGCTTTATGAGTTCCACTTACAGCCAAGGAGAAACCCAGAAAGGCTCAGAAACTTACCTGCCTTTTAACATTGCTGTCTAGTAGCCAGAGCCTGGCCTTCAAATCTAGGTCTAACTTGTAAACTTCAAAGCAGTACCACTCTCCTGGGTGCTAATGATCATTTACAAAGCACCTAAGGTGTGATAAATGCTTTCCTCCTGCTAGTATGGTAAGAATGGCAAAATGTGCACAAGACTGGCGGTCTTAGCAGAGGGGAGAAAGAATGACAGTTATTATCTAATTCAAGGAAGGCAAACATTTTGAGTAGAAAATTTAACAATGTAAGTTACAAAATGTTTTTAAATATAAGATAACACCATTTGACATACTCATTTTTTAGATTGAAGAAAAAACGGTGCATTGGGAAGATTAGCAGAATAAATCAAGAAAAATTAGTTGGAGTTTTTTATACTGTGTGACAGAACGTATTTAAGAAGGCTTGATTGCAAGTTAAGGGAGATGAAAAATTAAGAGCCAAAGTCCTTGTCTTGCCTTCCTCTCAGTTATAACATCCTGAGTGGGTTAAGTTGATATCTTTTCTTTTTTATCAAGAGCACATCCTATGAACAAACCCTGCCATTTCCTCCAGTGTAATAAGTATTATCGTGGAAGAGAGAGAGGGTGAGTGAAAGCACCAGTCTTAGCCCAGTGGTGGCAGCTGACTGAACGGACTGCCAGTGTTCAGTCTCGTCTGTCAGCTTTCTTCGCTCCCTGAAATTGCTGGAGACTAGGCAAAGAGATGAGAGGTGACAGCCTTCTTGATCCTGTGTGGGCTGGGAGTGCAAAGCAATCAGAGATAACTGGATGAAAGAAATGACGTCTGTTAATAGAGACCAGAAAGTCAGAGAATTGGGGCTTGAAAAAGAAGGACTTGGAGGAAACATCTGCTTGCAGTCCCAGTGGGCTGGGGGTGGGAGAGTGAGGAAGGAGGGGGAGGAGGGTCAGAGTATCCACCCACACTGTTACTAAGCTTGTTGAAAGGAACGCTGGTCTAATTTGATGTAGACTCTTCCCCTCTGGATCAGAAAAACAGAAGCATTACAATGTGCTATTCATACAGAAAGTGTGAGTAGAAAAAGGGAAAATGCACGTGTGAGACTAAGAACATCTGTTGGAACAAGTCTTTTTAAAGACAGCCAAGCAGTGGTTTTAAAGCGAGTTGCTAGTATTTGGTGGGAAAGGATGAGGAGAAGTTGGGGTGGAGACCAATGAGATGAGAGTAATTAGGTCAGGAGCAGCATCCCACCCTGTATCTTTTAATTTCTCAGTGCTCAGACTCAGAGTCTCTCCAGTGAGGGAACACGGTGATTAATGACAGCAGCCAAAAATGGCAGGAAGACAAATTGCTCATAGCATGGTACAGCTGGTTCCTGGGGAAAAAGCTTCAGAAACATACTAAGAGTCCTGTACCAAACGTGATTTGAAAAGAGACCATTTTCTTGGGAATGTTCTCACTTTTATTTCTAAGTTGCATGTTTTGGGGCGCCTTAAACTTCCTTTATATGTCATGAAGTGAAGGCCTCTCAGTCCAGTATTTTCTCATCCATGGTGAACCGTTGAAAGACTGGGACAAAATTGGAATGAGTAAGGAACCCAGCTGAGAGAGACCACTGACCTGTGTTGTTTACTGCTTATTGCATGCTTTTCTTTCTCTTTGTTAATGATGGAGCAGTGTTCATTTTGTAAAAACTTTTCCCATGTTGAGGTTGAGGTTCTCCCAGCTTTTCAGAATCCTCAGGGTTAATAATCCTGACAGTGGTGCAGCCATATATTTCTATAGCAATGTGCATTTTCCAAACCTTTACCATTTGCATTATTTTATTTAATCCCCACAAATTTCCGTTGAGCAGTTAAGCTATTTTTTAATCTCCATTTAAAAACTGGAAGCAATGAGGTTAACTTTCCATTCATCTGTTGATGGACATTTAGGTTGCTTCTTGTGCCTTGTAATTAATTGTAAATAATTAATTGTGAATAATTGTAAATAATGTTGCTCTGAACATTGGGATGCATGTATCTTTTCAAATTAGTGTTGTTTCTTGTGGATACATACACAGGAATGGCATTGCTGGGTCATGTGGTGGTTCTGCACTACAAAGCTACAGTAGTCGAAACAGTATGGTATTAGCACACAAAAACAGACAAATAGATTAATGAAATAGGGTAGGGAGCCCAGAAATAAACCCACACACCTACGGCCAGTTCTGCAAGAAGGAGGCAAGACTATAAGGTGGAGAAAAGACAGTCTTTTTAATAAGTCATGCTGGGAAAACTGGATACCTACATGTAAAAGAATGAAATTAGAATATTCTCTAACATTATATGCAACAGTAAGCTCAAAATGGATTAAAGACCTCAAGGTAAGACCAGCTGCTATAAAACTCCAAGAGGAAAACATAGGCAGGACATTCTTTGACATAAATCATAGTAATGTATTATTTTTTTGTATCTGTCTTCTAAAATAAAGGAAATAAATGCCTCTGGTTAGTTTCACAAAAGTGGCAACTCAAGGATTTTACGGTTCTGACATAGGCTTTGAAGCCAATGTCTGTAGCTATAAAATGAGGGAACTCTAGGGTTGTTTGTGGGATAAAATGAAACAATACAAGTAAAACACAGAACATAGTTAGGAAACTGGTTGGTTGTAGGCACCTGAAAAATGATAGCTGCTCTTACGGATGTTATTTTCTGCTGGCTTACCTCATTGAACTTTCGAATTTAAAGGAGGATTTGTTAAAGATAAAGCTGGGTTTTAGGTCTAAATAAATTCTTAGGTGAAAAGTGGAATGACTAAGAAAAGTGTGCTTTTCATTTAAATTATATACACTTGTATAAAATTCATTCTAGTTCAGTTAATGATTGTATTCTATGCATTCCTTTAAGCCCAGGGTCCTCGGTCTTGTACAGGCCTAGAAAGGTGGCTATTCTTAATTTAAAAAGGCTGATTATATATCAACCCACCATGGAGGTACATAAGACTATTTCAAGATGTTAAATTTATTTTCTCTTGACTCTAAATTACTTTATTTCATGTCTATGATTTTTTTTTAAATGGACAATTATTAATAATTATTAGGAAATGAATTTTAGTAGACGCAATATTTGAAAACATGAGATTGGCGGAGGAGAAATAATTTTTTGAAAAGACCCTGATGGGGAAAATATGAATCAGTGTTTCATACTTGAAATTGTATAAATAATTTGTTATTATTACATCTTTTTTTGCTGTTATTATATAACAACTTTAGTTTTTCATAATTTACCCTACAAACATAAAGCTTTATCAAACAAGGAGAAAAATGTTTTGGATGTTAATGACAACATCTTTGAGGATCTCTTGAGTAATTTTTAGTAGATTTAGTACAACCATGTTATCATGATGTTTGTAGTTATAAATTTTATATGGAGCACTAAACAGGCAAAGAAATTTGATAAAATTAGTAAATGGATTTGCATGTATATAATATGTATATATGTATGGTATAAAATGGAAATAAGTTGAAGTGTTACCCAAGAGTAGAGTGCCCCAAGTACACTCTACTTAATATAAGAATAGATATAAATAAGTATATATAAGAATACCAACTGATATATTTATTCAGTAGTTATTGTATGCTAAAGGCAATATCTCATTTGCTTTATCTCACAACAGTCCTGATAGATAGATTCTCTTATCCTGATTCTCCATATGAAGAAACTAAAGTTCAGAAGGGTTCAGTTACTCATCCAGTGTCATGTAGTTAGTAAGTGGTGGTGGAATCAGAACACAGGTACAGGTCTTTCTGATTCCTCACCTCATTGTCTGTCATGTGAAATGGTAAAGAAGAAATGTTAAGTCAGCCTGGAAGAATTCTGCAGAAATCTGGGTTGGAAGTTTACTTTGGATCTTTACCACATTACATGTAACAAAATAGATTCCAGATAGGTTAGAGAGTTAACATTTGAAAAATGAAAGAAACAATAGAATAAAACTTTAGAAAACTAGAGGGTAGATTTGAGTTCCTCTCAAATCTCCAAAAGAGAATGTCTTTTGAATTGTATAGTAACAGAAGAAATCACAAAGTAAAATCTAAGTGTATATTCAGTGTAGCTACAATATGTAAAGTTAAATTTTTTTGACTATCAAAACAAAAGTACAAATTGGCAAAAATTAAGAAAACAACACCCAGTACTGGCGAGGAAAACTGTCATACTTTGCTTATGATACAATAGAGCAGTAAAGGCCCTTGAGGAACACATGTGATGGGCATAAGTGTTCATCCTTTTGTACCAATTCCACTTCTGGTAATCTGTTGTATTAGATCATCTAAACTATAGAAAATGTTATTTCCATGAAAGTATTTTTGCAGTATTTTTCATAAAACCAAAAATAAGGCAAATAATCTAAATGTCCAATATGAAGATGATGATTAAACAGTCAGACCACCAGATGAAATGTTATATAATTATTATTATCAGTGATCATAAAATCTGTGTTTCAGTGTAAAACACTGTGAATGTATAAACTTTTTTATCTTTTAACATGTATGTTTTATTGAGGTTGCAACTGTGGAAATAAGGTAATTAATTGTACTATGAAAGACTGAAATGAAGTATTGTATGTTAAAATCTTAATCTTGATTATTCAGGTATCAGGATTAAGGTGGATTTCTTTGCTTCATCTTCTGAGTTTTTGATAATATGGTTATTTTAAAGTAAAAAGTACATATTCTTTGACCTACAGGATGGGTTTCCAGATTTCCAGGACTCTGTGCAGACACTCTTCCAGCAGGCTAAAGCTAAGAGTGAGGAGCTCACTGCTCTTAGCTCACAGGTAATGTCAGCCATTAGTTAACACTTCATAGGAGCTTCGGTGGGTGAAAAACTCAGTGGCCCCTTCAGCTGGCTTCAGTTTTAGATTCAGTTTCATCCAAAGACTAAATTTATTCCCGGTTGTTTTTACAATGTCATCTGATCCACAGTTGTGTCAACAGGATAGCAGTATCAGCTAGGTTTGGTCTGCTTTGTGAGCAGAACCCAGTATCTGCTACTTGTTTATTCTTTGAAGTTTTGTAGGAAGTAGGACAGATTCTCTACTTAAGAAAACTCAGAAGCAGCAGCTTGATACCAGGAAAACAGCCATGTTGACTCTGTGTGTATTATAGCTGTGAGATAAAACAATTCTAGTTCTCAGTAAAATAGTAATAGTCAACATTGTTGCTATTGTTTAATCATTTCAATTCATGTATAATGAAAAACTAATATGTACTTTCAGGTGCTTTCGCTACTAAGTAATTTTATTGTGTACACAGAAATTAACGTTTTTAAAAGTCATTTTTGCCTTTTAGTAGGTACTATAGGTTTTATTCTTATTGATCTTCTCACTTCTAATGACCAATCTGCTTTTGGTCAGATTTAGTGGTGCCAAGTTTTGTGTTTTCATGTGGAGAAAATGAAAAATAAATTTTCCTCCTCCAGAAATCTTATTGAAATTTTATTAATTAATAATAAATGAATTAGAAGTTACGATTCCTTTTAATCTGGTTTATTTGATTCAGAAAAATAGTGTAAGCTTTTATTCTGTTTTATGAGTAATTTTATGTGTCAGCATATTTCACCTATTGATTTTTGCTATTGTGAATCAGGATTATTATAACTAATTTTATATAGCACATTCCTTGTATGAGCCGCCTATGTATGAATCTTCTGTGTAGCATGGCAGCGATTCATTTCTGTGCCTTTGGACTATTACCTCCTTGGCAAAATAGCACAAATACAGTGCTCTGAATATCACACACAGGTAATTTAGAACCGTGCCTAGAGAAGGGACAGATAAATTTATATGTCAGCCAACTAATTGTGTATTTTAAAACATGTCATTTGAAAAAAATAATAAAACATGTCATTTGATGAGTGGCTGGAAAACACTGCAGTTTCATTCCATGATGAAGATGAAGATCCTTGTTGGCACTGAGGTTTTTCTGCATAATTTGCATTGTTTAATTTTAGTGGGAGGTGTGTTTGTCTTGTTCTTCTAGACAGCCGTTTTACACCTTTTCTCCCCCAAACATACTGTCATCATATCGGAGTTTGTGTAGTGCCAAATCCTAAAATAAAAATGCCAAGATTTCACCCTGTGTTAGAAGCAGTTTATAGCAGATGGTGCTGTTGCTCTGAGGTTCTTTTTAAAAGAAAAATCTTTAAAAGGACTTGGTACCTTGGAAGACAAAGCTAAGGTTATTCTGCTTTTGAACTAGAATGGAATTCTCTTTATAGGATTGAGCAGAAAGCTTTTTTTCCTTTTGTACAAAATCCAGCATTCTGTGTTTTAACATGATGATATAGACATCAGTGCATATTTATGGAACGTGTATACCACATGAAGTGTGAACTAATTTTAATGAATACTAAATATATTTGCTGGAGTCTGAAATTGGCATCTTTAAACCATTAAAAAATCTAGGATGTTTTAGTTATTTTATTTTCGCTTTACTTACTAGCAGCCTGAAAAGGTGATGGCAAAGCAGATGGAGTTCCTCTGCACCCAAGCTGGCTATGACAGACTGCAGCATGCCGAAAGAAGACTGTCTGCAGGACTGTACAGGCAGAGCTCAGACGAGCACAGCCCTAACGGCTTGATGTCAGACAGCGCTGAGGGACAAGGTACATCCTTAGAGTGACCGCGCCTTTAGTGCCAGCTGCTCAGTGCACTGTAAACAGAAACAAAGAAACAAAAATGCTATTAGAGTTCTCTATCAAAATTTTTAAATTGTCCCTTTTTCTAAAGAGGAAAGAATTCTTCCTGCAGTTTTAATTTGTAGTTTTTTTAACCTTGTTGTTTAGTTGCTAAGTTGTGTCTGACTCTTTGAGACCCACATGGACTACAGCGCACCAGGCTTCCCTGTCCTTCACTATCTCCCGGAGTTTGCTCAGACTCATGTCCTTTGAGTCAGTGATGCCATCCAACCATCTCTTCCTCTCTCGTCCCCTTCTCCTCCTGCCCTCAGTCTTTCCCAGCATCAGGATCTTTTCCACTGAGTTGGCTCTTTGCATCAGGTAGCCACAGTCTTGGGGCATCAGCTTCATCATTCGTCCTTCCAGTGAATATTCAGGGTTGGTTTCCTTTAGGATGGCCTGTTGTGATCTGCTTGCAGTCCAAGGGACTCTCAGTAGGCTTCTCTAGCACCACAGCCCTAAACAAGAGCTGGCCCACGTAACTGACATGTATTTCGTAGAGGGTGGATGGGAATGGGAGATGTAAATAGTATAGATCATTTTTCCTCAAGAAATGAATTCCATGGGAGATGCTGATCATTTTTTAAAAGACTAAAAGTGTATTTTTTTTAAGACTACATAAGCAGATTTGTCTGAAATTTATAACATTTGGTTCCTCAGAGAATGTGGTAACTGTGTCTAAAATACTATGACAAAATAGAGATTTGAAGAGAGTATAAGAAGGGAGAGACTTGTAGAAATGTTATCTTCTTTCAGGCTTCACATTGTTCTATAGATTCTGTAAAGATATTTTGTGTGGCATATACTTTGGAAGTTGTCCTCTTAAACTCTTTAGATGTAAAAGGCTTTGCTTCGTGAGTATTTTTACCATTTTTAAAATTCCTTCATTTGTATCCACACATGAAGAAACTTCCCAGTGCCTGTCACTCACTCATTCAGCAAATATGTGTTTATGCCTCCTGTGTGCCACGCTGCTAGATACTGAAAATGTAGCGGTAAGTCGGATAGACCCTGCCTCCTTGGGGCTTATGCTTGACTGGAGAAAGATGGATAGCATCCAAGTATCAGAATAGATCCTCTAGTTTGAAATAGTGACAGTGTTTGAAGAAAAGCAACTTTGTAGGATCTTCTTTTTTATGTATTACTGTTAGGCTTTTTTAGAGAGTGGTTACTATAGTCAAAAAAGTAAGATTTCTAAATAGGAATATCATCCTAACCAGCCTTCTTCAACTATAGAGTAAAACATTACATGTTAGCAGATCAGAGTAGTGGTGAAGAACATTCTTCCTTTAAAATATTACAGAAACTTCAGTGGAGGTCTTTTTTTAACTTCTCCAGTCATCCTTAACAGTTAAGATTAGAGTTAAGAAATGTTAGTCACTCAGTTGTGTCCAACTCTTTGCAATTCCGTGGACTGTATTCCACCTGGCTCCTCTGTCCATAGATTCTCCAGGGAAGAATATTGGAGTGGGTAGCCATTCCCTTGAGGGATCTTCCTGATGCAAGGGTCGAGCCCAGGTCTTCTGCCCTGCAGGCTGATTCTTTACCATCTGAGCCACCAGGGAAGCCTGAGAGTTAAGAATCAAAGACATTAATGAAAGATTTGATTACTCTCATTTGTGACACCAGAATATTCCAGTGCAGGGCAGCAGTTTGCTAAGTGTGATGGATTTAGGTTTATGATAGGGAATATGATTTGGTGTATGAGACACTTTTTACCATATCTGTGCTAATTACATCTTTTCCTGGCTTTGCCATAGGTTTTGCTGTTGTTCTAGAAATTGGCAATTTGCTTGAAGCCATCTCTGTGTCTGTGTGTGAAAGTGTTAGTTGCTCAGTCATGTCCAACTCTTTGCAATCCCATGGACTGAGGCCCACCAGGCTCCTCTGTCCATGGGATTTTCCAGGCAAGAATATTGGAGTGGGTTGCCATTGCCTTCTCCAGGGGATCTTCCCAACACAGAGATTGAACCCAGGTCTCCTGCACTGAAGGCAGACTCTTTGCCATCTGAGCCACAGAAGAGATTTCTGTGTCTGTAGTATTTGTTACTATGTGGTTAATGACCTACCTTGGTAAAATGGTTGCACTAATAAGAAAATGCCTGGAAATCTCAGTCTTTTGTTTCATTTGTGATTAGCTTGTCGAAATGTCCTGACAGAACAATAAATTGTGAGACTAGCATGAATTGCCATTTTCTCCCTTAATTATTATCTTAAATATTTCTCCAGCTAGCATTTAAATTCTTCAGTGCCTGTTGACTTTCCTTACTTATTTCTTAAGGAGTGTTCAGGCAATCCATGGAAACTTATTTTTAAGAAAGCCGTGATGCATTTTTAATTATTCATATTCCTTTTTTTCTTTTCATTAGGAGAAAGACCTTTGAATCTCCGAATGCCTAATTTACAGAACAGACAACCCCATCATTTTGTGGTGGATGGGGAGCTGAGTAGACATTACTCCAGTGAGGCAAAGTCCCACTCATCAGGTGAAAATGTAGGATGTGATTAGAGGGAGTAATACTTGAATAAACTGTATTTTGATTTTAATCTCCTAACTTCTATTTATCCCTCCTTAAAAAGGGGTCATTGCTAATACTGTTACTGGTCAGTTTTCTCGCCTTGGAAATAACAGATTGCCATATTAATAGCCAGTTTTGTTTTGTTTTTTGAAAACATGATATTCCAAAAAATAGACAGGGAAAAGCTCTTGAAGGTTGAGATTATTTTGATTACCTATTACATGAATGGTGGCTTTATGCAAGATTGTAAAACAGGTAATAAATGACTGGCTTTAGATATCATATTCCCTTTTCCAGCCTTTCATAATATGAAATTGATTATATGTTTGCTGTCATGCTAAAAGAAAACCACTTGTGTTTTTCTAAAATCTGAACTTTTCATGCAGCTGCATTTGGGGGGTGATACTTGTATCTCAGAAGTAAACTGAACTCCATAAAAGGGCAACTGTTTCTCGTATAGTCTGGCGTTTGCATGTTTTTATCCAAGTAAAGTGAGTTAGGGGTAAAGGTATTAGAGACCAACACCATTTGAAAAAACCCAGTATTGTTCAGTCTTTTGAGTTAAAGTAACTTTAGGAGTCATTTGAAGTCAGTTGTCTCATCTGTAAAACATAATTTCTGCCTCACTGAACAGTTAGGAGGATTAAACAGGATAACCTATATGAATTGCCTGACTGATAAGAATTCAGTAAATGGTAGCTACTATTACTCTTTGTATGCTGAATTTCTGTACAGAGAGGGAAATTCATAAAGTCAACTTCCTAATCTCAGATAAGCTATAAATGTTGGTTACTTTTCTAGAATCCTCTTTAAAGTGTATATGTGTGTGTGTGTATCCCCCAGTATTAATACTTCACATAAATAAATACTACATTTTATTGTCATTCTGTAGTGTGTGTTTGAGGTTCAAATAATTATTCTTGTAACTCTTAAGGAATGAGTCCTTATGAAAAATAGAATCTTCATTCTTTTATCCCTGTTTCTCCCACATTAAGGTTTTGTGACTAGAGAAACTTAAAAGTAGTCCTGTGTTTAAACATGAAAAATGACTTTCTGCCTCATGTCTTCATTGGTAGTAAATATTTTGGCCAGTAACTTTGTTGTATGTGAGCGACCAGTTTTATTTTAGATATTTTATTTATCACTTTGGACCAAGCATTAAATAAAAATCAGTAGGTTCTATATGCTGTGTGCTTTACATGTGTTTTGTAATTTAGGTCTCATACTACCATGTATAGATCCTATCCACATTTTATAGATGAAGACACAAAGGCTTAGAGAGATGTGTAACTTGGAATCCAAAATCTTAGACACAATTCACAATTTTATAAACATAAAAATTTTGTACGGAATTGGCAGTTACGAATAGTTGATACTGCTTGTTTTGGGATTTGAGTTTGGGGTTTTCTTTTTGTTCTTTTTGTGACCTTTGATGTTAAGTATTAATATATTTTGTTTCCATTTTTCTACAGAGAGCCTTGGGATTTTAAAAGACTATCCTCACTCAGCTTTTACTTTGGAAAAGAAAGTCATCAAAACAGAGCCTGAAGATTCAAGATAGCTGTGGTTCTTCCACTGTTCTCTGGAAATGGCATCAGAGTTAAGGATAGTGCTCCATCATAGAAATAAGCCTTAATAACCAATGTTGCCTCATTCAGCACAAACAGATTTCATAGCCAAAGCATAAGGACTGATACAGTAGTCTGTGGAAACCAGGAAGACAAAACCACAGCCGCAAAGGGGTAAACTGAGAGAATGTTGCAATCTGTAACAGAAATACTGATCCACATTCCTGTGTAAGTCGTTTTATGTGGAAAGGCTTACAAATTAATACTGTAAGCATTCACTATTTAAGAATGTACAATGTACTTGTGTAATTTATAGAAGTAAAATCTAGGTGTTGAGACCTGTTTGGACCAATAGATGTGGATAAAGTTTATTTTACTTGAAATTTCATTGTCTGCTTTAAGTGTTTTACGTAAATATTATTGTATGTCAGAGTTCAGAATCTTTGCAGTCATAAAAAAGAAAGTTTAAAAGTTTAAGTGATGTAGTTGTTGGCAAGGTTGTAATGACTTTGGAAAAATGGAAAGCAGATACTCAATTTAAGCCAAGGAAAATGTTGTAGTTTTAATACCTGATAAAACTGATTTTGTTTAAATAGGAAATGTCTCATTTCTTAGCAGTCAGGTGTCATTTTTACTGGCTTAATTAGGCAATAGTTAATAAATACTGGAGTGGAGTTAAAAAGATGAGCAATAGAGTAGAAATCTCTCCTACCTGGTTGATCCAGGTTGCATACTATGATAGCTACTTAAAGTATGACAAAAATAGGAAGCTGCTCCTTGGACAGAGAGCCTGAAACAATGGACCCATGCACAAAAGCCGTGACTTCAACATTGTTTTTTCAGAATGTGTTATGTAGATTAAGACATAGTAAGTTAACCCTAAATGTGATAAGAATGATGACTGTTAACAAAGGCTATCTATGTAGTAGAGTAAGCACTGTTTTATATCCAGAAAGTCCTGTACGTAGAAAATCCTTTTCTACATACCAGAGTCAGAGAAGCTAGATGGTTCTCCCTGGGGAACATATTCCCATCCAAACAGTTCACAGTTGTGGACGACCGGTGCATCCACATTTGCAGGCATATTTCTATGAAGGTTTAGTTGACACCTATATTCATTATTTATTTTACAATTTCATTTTTGTATACTTTTCGGATTTATGAATGCAGTTTTTTCTTAAAACTCATTTTAACTTGAAAATCTGTTTTAATTCTCCCTATTTAGTTAGTGGGCTATATACATATATATGAGAGTGTGCTTAAATGTTAATAACATGCTTGCATACTTACCAGAATTTCCCATTGGAATCCACAGTGAAAAACAAATACTACTTCTACCAATGTATATTTTTCTGTTGGTTTAAGAGGAGAAGATTTTTGACAGCTTTACCTCCTTCCTCCAGATTTAAACCCAGAGATTGCCCAGGAGAGTGTGTTGACTTGGAATATGTGTTTTTTGTTTTCAGTTCTGCTCTGGGTCATAACTGAATAAACATATTAAGTTACAGTCTGTTATATTAAAATTCATCAGCCAGATGTCAGATGAAATGTCTGCACTGTAGTCTCTGATCACTGTCACATATATAATTCCTTTTTCATGTTGATTTGTAGAATAGCTTTACAGTAGAAACACCAGTAAACAACTTTTATACTATTAAAAGGCTTTTTTCCCTTCTTAAATGTTTTAATTGTACCATAGTGTTTTGCCCACTGAAGAAGCTTTTCATGGACCTTGCAACTTTGTTGCTAGCTTTAGGTTGATAATTGTGGTTGTATTGTTCACTGTATGTAGAAATAGTATGAATATGATTTACATAGATTGTTCGGTTTTTAATATTAGCCATAGAACTGGTTAGTATCTCAGTAGTTTCATGAAACGTTTCCTGTATTCTAATCTATTTTGAGAAATTTTGTGGGTTTTTTTTAATTGTGTCTTACAGTTCAAGTTTGTAGATTTTAATAAGCGACAATTTTTAAAGATATGGTAATCTTCCAACTAATATTTATCTGTCTTTCACGACCATACAGACTGCATCTTTAAATCCATGAATAAGTTTCCTTAAGTATCATCCTTTCCTGGTTTTTTTCGTGCTTAGTGGTAAGGGGAAGCACAAGAAAAATTTCAGTAGAATACGGTTTTTATTTTGTAAACACTAATGTATTAAACTTGCTATACATTGAAGCAAATAATATATATTTTTATTTGAATTGTATATATGAACTGGATGTTATAACTAGTCGATTTTTTTCATTGTGTTAGAGGTATTTTCACTGAACAAGGTCAATTGGTTACCTCAGTATTACAGCCAATATAGTCCAAGGGACCATTTCTCTCCAAGTCTTGTGTTGTGCTTTATTATGTGAAGTCCTCGTTTCTGTGACTGTAACCGCTGTCGGTGAGGTGGGATGAGTGCACTGGCTTCCTGTGGCAATAAAGACGTTCTGTGCCTCACACATCTATGTTTATAGAGTTTTCTGCATAGCATTCCTCACAGCAGTACTAGCCTGCCTGTCTCCCCGCTCGTTTGGTCTGGGCTTGAGTGCCAGGGCCAGGGGCTTCTGTCTTAAGCCTGTTACTGTCAGCCGCCTTCATCTCTGTAAGGTTGTCGGCAGGCAGGTACTCAGTTTACGCTGGCTGTCAGAATTTGGTTTATATTGTTCTCACAAGAAGGTTACAAAGACATTTTGAAAACTACCCACCATGTCTAACCAACTGAATCAATAAAAGGGGGAACATTAGGACTTAAGACTGCAAACATACTAATATTTGCAAAGTGTTAATGTGACTCGGCCTCAGTATTAAGGGCTATATATGAAATTGAACTAACCTGTGGTAGAGAATTAGCAAAAGCCTTGCTGTGAAATTGTAATGGGTGAGTTTGGTAGATTAATAGCTTCAGTGCAGAGCCAGTGGCTCGGGTGAGGGTGGAGGCCACAGAAAAAAAAAATATATATAAGAGGTGAACTTTGCCCTTTGGGAACCTAATACCTAGTTGAATGGGAATTTTTGTCACTCAGATAAAATCCAGATTCCACTGTGTTACAGAGGGATAAATAAGGAACTGACATTTAAGTGAATTTTGTGTTCAGTAGGCGTTACGGGAGTAAATGCTTTACAGGTGAAAGAAAGCGCGTTGAGTGAGTGAGGCTGGCGATGAGCCAGGACTGGAAAGATGTGGGGTGTGCCTATAAAGCTGTGGTGGGCGTGCATTTCACTTGGAGGTCACTTTTTTAAAAGTTACAAAGCTGAATGCTTCAAAATAATGCTTGCCATGGATAATCATTCTTTCGACAGTCCCATTGAACTTACGAAAAGGCAGCGGCTTAATGTGTTAAGACTGAATATTACTGTCAGCTGCCTGCATTTCCATGAAGTTTTTGGCAGACAGGTACTCAGTTGACTCTTCTGTCAGAAAGAGACTTCGGTTTATATTGTTCTCACTTAATGAGAAGGTTACAAAGACATTTTGAAAACTACCCACTGTATCTAACCAACTAAATCAATGAAAAGGGGGAATATCAGGATCTAAGGCTTTGCAAACTTATTAATATTTACGAAGTGTTAATGTAACTAGGCCTCAGTATTAAGGCTTATGCTTTTTCCTGTCCTTAATTAGTAAAACCGCCTGGGGAAAAGCTCTAGGATTTGGTGATTATGAGCACCTAGTGAACCTTTACAGTAAGTTTAAGAGCTGAAGCCTAAATAAGCATGTAAGGAATTTCCTAACGTGGTCTGCTCACTTGGCTACTCAGATGTCTAAGTATTACTGACACAATACGCATTGTGCTTGTGACTTCACCTAATACTGCACTGACTCTTCAAAAGACAATCAACCGAGGTAGCAACCTAGAGAAACTAGGAGGTCTGTCTCTTATAGGAAGTGAATTCATCAGTAAATAGCTGAAGTTAGAGTTGAGCAAACATTTTTGTGTTTGTAACAGCTTGAAGCATAAGACCAAATATGGTAGCTGCTGTTTAACTAAAAACCACCTTATGGTCCAGCTGTGTGCATGGGTGGTGTTTCAGGGAATCCAGACTTATTTATTTGTTACTATCTGTGGGTGTTCTCATAAATGAGATAATCTTAAGTGGGCCTCCAGACTTAATAAAAGAATGATCCAATGTCAAGAAATTTGTTTTTTATTGTAAATATGTGTAATTTCAGAAAACCTTACTGTTGATTCTTAGTGGCTCTACAAGATGATTCTTATTTTACATTGAAGCGATCAAAAGCTAATTGTAGTGTTTTTCTTTGAGTATGCAGCAGTTGCAGCTTTAAAATCTCTTCTCTGGCCTCTGTTTTTACTGACCTACGAAAAATTTTTTAAAAAGAAGAAAACACCTCTATGGTGTTTTAAATTTTTTGTGCAGAAAAAGCTAAGCAGAAATTTATTTTGTAAATTCACTGTCAACTTATTAAAGTTAGAATCTGAAAACTTACTGTGTTTTATCTTATAAATTTTTTTCTGTCTATAAGTTTAGCAATTTTCAGGAAACTATGAATAATCGGTTGGTTCCATTTACAAAATTGGTTTAAAAATCCCTTATATTTTTATTCTTTCATACTCTTCCTGTCTTCTAAGGGCCACAATTTTGAATTATTAAAACAATATCCTGTTGAATTCTAGGTCTCCTTGTTGTGTCTGTTTGATCACAGTTTCCAAGGTTATTTTTCTGACAGCTAAATAATCTACTTCCAACTATTGCTCCCAATAAGGTTAAAGGTCTAGTTTTTACCAATTCATCTTAATTAGTGGAAAATTTTATGACATTTTTGTAGCAACTGCATAAAACTCTCAAGGAACATCACAAATGAATTAAAAATAATACTGATCTTAGTTTTACTGCAACATTCAGATCAAATGTTTAGTTATGATTCTTTTTCTGTTTTATTCTTACTGCCTGATTTACAAAACTGGTTTAAAAATCCCTTATACTTTTATTCTTTCATACTCTTCCTGTCTTTACCTCGAATTTTTTTACTCTACTATATAATTGCTGTCTACTTAAGTTTTCCAGTATAGATTCTCAAAAGAATTGTTTTCTTCACAATATCAGAAATAGTTAATTGAATGCTGCCGTCAAACATAATATTGCAAAATGCAGATTAAGTACATGTAACACTAGTTTAAGATGATAACCACCACACAAGTGTTACAATCAACCCAAGAATTTTTTCTCATCAGCCTATTAAGAGTGACAGATTTTTTTCAGTTTCCTGGTAGTCCAAACAATTTGGTAATCTACCAAGGCTAGTTTTACTGTGGGTGCGCACCAGTGACGGTATAAGTTAAGATTGTGCTTCATATTTACACATTCTGAAACTTTATGAGTCATCTTTGCATTAAAAGTTTGCACCTCATAAATTTATGCTTAAAAGTGCCATGTTTAACACCCACACACAGTCCTGAGCAAGTAAGGCCATTCTCTTGCAACTGTCACAGACACCCTCTGCTGACAGGTCATTTAGGCTCAAGTATGTAGGAAGATATTTAAGTAGTGCACACGTAGGTGGAATCTTACCGGTAACTGGCTCAGCTGAGGATTTTATAGTTTTCTGAGACTCCGTACCATCCTCAACTGTGAACTGTTAAACCAGACATCTGTGGTCTAGCCCCATACCCTGTTATTTAGTAGCCTTCCAGGAAGACAAAGTGATCTTTTTTTTGGTGGCATGTTCTTATAGTGTAAGCCCTCCAGCGTCTCATCATTTTAGTATAAAATTCTAAAGAGGAGGTACAACACTTTCTACCCTTAAGTCTCTGACAACATAATGTGAGGATGTTTTCCATCAGCAGTTAAAATGGACAAGGTCATCTTTTTCCCTTCTGAATTCAGCCAGTTATTCTATCAGAACATGCTTGTACATTGATTGATGGAACTTCTGCATGCATCAGCTAATTCTCAAGTTGGAGCACATCTCTGATTGTTTATAGTGAGAATACAGCTTGACTGATGAGATAGACCTATCACAGATAAAACCAGGTACTTAATTCCAATTCTTAGAGTTTTAAAAAACCACTTGTAAAAAAAAAAAAAAAACTATATATATGTATATATATATATAATTGTGAAATCTAGTTTATTCTCCTTTCCTGGACTGAGTGGAAAAATTCTGGAAGTAACACCTTTATTGAAAGCTCGCAGGCTATCTTTATCATTAGAGTTGTGACCTAATTAATCCCTTTCCACAAACCAGCAAATTTGCACTGATTTCCTCTTTTTATGAAAGAAAAACTACATTGAGAGGTTTGGAAGCTCATTGATACCTTGAGAAGGAATTAATTTGCAGGTGACAATTGTTTCTGCTTTGGTTTCTGTCCTTAATGAAAGAAGAGCTCTGTGCATTAAACCCCAAAGTCGCCTCCAGCTCCTTTACGTGGACCAATGTGAGGGGTCCGCCGAGACAGTTAAAGAAGGTTGAGGAAAGCAGCAGCACAGGAGCTGACAACCTCAAAAATAAAGATTGTTACTTTGTTTCCTAAATGGACAGGCTTCAGAGAAATCATGTGTTGTTTTGTTAAGTATATTCTTAAAACTCCAGGGTTCTCTAAATAAGGCAAAAATTACCATGAACATTTTTTAGTCATGCGTCTGAGAACAAGGTCACTATAAGAACAAACTAAGATTATGGCTCCTGAACGTGAAACATTTATAATACTAAGCAGATGACATTATTCAGAACAAATTCAAAGAATAAGAGAATTACAAACAGCTCACATCCAGACCCATACTCTGCCGTCACTTCAGCGCATGTGTGCCAGCCATCATGGAGGCTGCTTACGGAGGCGGGGGTAGGGAGGCAGGCCATGAGCTGACGGACACACTGAGTTTGACAGGCCCTCCGTTTGTCTTAGTGGAGCTATTTAGGGTGGAAACAAAGTCTGGGGATCAGGAAAGTCTGGAGCTCCAATCAAGACAGGGTTCATGGATCTGGGTGTTAAACTGGTGTCTCAAAAATGGTAGCTGAAGCTATCATAGTGAGAGAGCACGGAAATAGAAGGTTAGAGTCCTGGGAAATACTAACACGGAGCAGGTGGGAAGAAACACGGAGAAGAGCTGCCAGACACGCAAGAAAGGGCAGTTAGAAGAGCGGAGAGAGAATTAATTCATCCAGGAAGCTACAGAGGAGGTCAGCAGTCATGTCAAAGTAGGTGAGAGTCAAGTAGGATGAGAACAGGCTGTTGGATTTGATTGTTAAATAGGTCTTTGTTAACCTTTTAAGAGAGTGGTACCAAACAGGGTAATTGGGGGGGGGGGGCGGAGAACTGATGCAACTGTTCAGTGCGATTCACCAAAGTAAAACAACATACTGATGAAAGTAATCGAGTGTGAAAATTAGTAGTGACCTTGATTCATGGCATCTTTCATTCAAACATAAGGTTTGAATAAACACCACATTCCTGCCTCAGCACAGGCTAGACGGCTTTACTTGGGGCTGTTTGAAATCGCACTCACTATGCAAGCCAGAAATCAGTGTCCCTAGATCACTTAAGCCCAGCCCAACCCCTGTCACAGCCTGCATCTCAAAAGGCTGAAGTAGAGGGACTTCCCTGGTGGTTCGGTGATGAAGAATCGGCCTTGCATTTCAGGCGACGTGGATCTGATCCCTGGTCTGGGAACTATGATACCACGTGCTGTGGAGCAACTGAGCTCCACACCTCAACTAGAGAGAGTCCCTGCACCGCAGCGAGGATGCAGCGAAGATCCCACATGCCACAGCTGAGACCCGATGCAGCTAAATGCTTTCTTTTTTTAATTAAAGGTTGAGGTAGAATCCCACAACACCTGATCAGGAACACCAAACTTCACAGCAGAAGAGTTAGATAGAAAACATTTAGGGTTTTGTTTGTTTTTCTATGCATCTCAGTAATGCAAGCTTTTAACTGTAAACTACTAATGACCCGTGATGGAAAAGGGTAGAATGTTAAGATCACCTGCTCTATTCCCCAGATGAACCTGGGCCCAGCAGTTGGTGACTTGTCAAAGGACTCACAAGCGACAGGTGACAGAGCCACCTGCCCGACGAGCCCCTGGGCCCCTGTCTCCCTAGTCCAGTGCTCTCCTGCACCACCCTGCCTCTCCTCTAGGTGAGATTTTTAGTACTTCCCTAAACAAAACAGAGAACATTGTGCTGTTAGTGGCTAGAGAAAATTCAGGAAACATGAATTTGAGTTCTGACTCATCTACCATTTATTTGCCACTGAGTCACTCGTATCTCTACATCTATAGCTGCACTTCCATCATCCAAAGAAGTACAGTTTGGTACTTCAAAGCTGAGTGCTACAGATCAAGGACTGGGGGTCAGGGAGTCGCTGTTTTATAAATGGTTTTATCTTCAGGCAACGGAACATTCAAACAAGTCACTAAAGCTCTTTGACCTTTAGTTTCCCACTTGTAAGAAGTGGATCATGAGGTGCTCTCCAGACCCCAGGGCTGCAGTGAAATTATTGCATATAGAAGACACAGAGCGCTAAAATAGTCACCAACTTTTATAAAGTACAGACATTGCCTTATGTGATTCCATGAGTATCCTTAAGAATCCAGGAGGCTATCCTAATAATGTTTAAGTTATTGCTAATATTTACCGAGGAAAAAGTTATTAGGGTCTGCAAACTTTCTTTCCATTAAAGAACATCTTTGCTTATTTGTTGCAAGCCGACGAAAAAGGCCTTTATTCTAACTCCTGGGAGGGTCAGTCACAAAGCAAGGGAACACTGAGTAAGGTTAGGGATGCTGGACTCCAGTCCTGGATTCTGCTAATGTCTTACTGTGTGACCTGTCAGATCACACCTTTGCTGTACCCTGATTTCCTCTTCTGTGAAAAGAGAGTTGGGCTTCCATGGGTTGTTAATTCTTTGTGCCACATATCCTTCTGATAATGTGATTGATTAAGTGTATTGATCCTCTTCTCATAATGCACCCAGGCCTTAACTTTAGCATAAATTTCAGTGGACTCAAAGCCTAGACAACCCTGGAGAGCATATTTAAAAGCAGAGATGTTACTTTGCCAACAAAGACCCATCTAGTCAAAGCTTTGGTTTTTCCAGTGGTCATGTATGGATGTGAGAGTTGGACCATGAAGAAAGCTGAGCGCCAAAGAATTGATGCTTTTGAACTGTGGTGTTGGAGAAGACTCTTGAGAGTCCCTTGGACCGCAAGGAGATCCAACCAGTCCATTCTAAAGGAGATCAGCCCTAGGTGTTCTTTGGAAGGACTGATGCCAAAGCTGAAACTCCAGTACTTTGGCCACCTCATGTGAAGAGTTGACTCATTGGAAAAGACTCTGATGCTGGGAGGGGTTGGGGGCATGAGGAGAAGGGAACGACAGAGGATGAGATGGCTGGATGGCATCACTGACTCGATGGACATGAGTTTGAGCAAGCTCTGGGAGTTGGTGATGGACAGGGACGCCTGGTGTGCTGCAGTCCATGGGGTAGCAAAGAGTCAGACAAGATTTAGTGACTGAACAACCACACAGTCTAACCTAATACAGAATGGACTCCAGGTTAAGAATCCCTAACCTCGTTGGTCTCTTCTAGGTTTAATTGTCTAGGAAAGCTC
Source organism: Bos taurus (assembly GCF_002263795.3). Lineage (NCBI taxonomy): Eukaryota > Metazoa > Chordata > Mammalia > Artiodactyla > Bovidae > Bos > Bos taurus. The sequence continues at coordinate 5,627,228 of NC_037329.1, read as the reverse complement.
TGACCAAGATGTCTATGTCTATTTTGGGCAAAGATAGCATTCCATTTTCAGTTTTTTTCTTCATTAGAGTTCAGCCTGGATCCTACAGATGGCAGGAGATTTCTGGCACAACGCCACTCCATAAGTAGTTGAAATTTGTGAAGAAAAGGATCTAAAGTCCTCAATATTATTTAAAATGGGAACTCCTGAATCTGTCATCCCATATCTTAAGCACAGATAATTTTTGGCTCACACATCTAGGCCAGCAACTAAAATACAATGGCACTTTATATAACAAGTTCTTAAATCTGTTCATATTAAAAAGAAATTGAAGAACTCCTCTTTGCTTGAAAAGATACATGCAAAGGCAATAAATAAACTTGGATTATGTTCTTTTTTATATATAACCTGTCCTGAGAATCAGGTGAATGGGCGACAGACCACCTTCTCTATCAATTATGTCATGACTACAGTAAGCTCTTGGTTGACTGCAGAACAGTCTGTTCAAATCAGTGTAAGCAAATACGGAAGCTTTTTGAAGAATACAAGTATATCCCAAGGAATCCTGGACGGGATATCAGTGCCGGCTCAGGAGGGACCAGGGCCCAGGAAGCTGAGGGTTGAGAAGTGATTTTGTTTCCAGCCTCTCAGAGAAGCTAAGTGTTTGCTAGTTTCCCCTTCCCTCTGCACGTCTACTTTTCTGTCCCACTAGCAGTGTCTGCCTCAGAATACTCCTGGCCAGCTAACCGCAGCAGTGACTTTCCACCCGGACCCCTATCAAGATTGATGGAGTCTTGAATGCTCAAATTCCCCCCAGGGAGATTTGATTGCTCCAGCTTAAGGGAGGAGAGCTATGAGAGCAAAATTTCCCTTAAACTGAAGTCTCTCAGTCGTGTCCGACTTTTTGTGGCCCCAGGGACTGTAGTCCACCAGGCTCCTCCGTCCATGGGATTCTCCAGGCAAGAATACTGGAGTGGGTTGCCATTTCCTTCTCCAGGGGATCTTCCCGACCCAGGGATCGAACTTAGGTGTGCTGCATTGCAGGCAGACACTTTAACCTCTGAGCCACCAGGGAAGCCCAAGTTCTATAAGGCGACGCTAAGTACTACCTTCGGTTCAATTCTGGTTTGAGTGCTTCTGAGCCTTCTTGAAGGGGCTCCAGCGATGAGGTAAACAGCGAACTTCTGCACTATGGGATGGTAATGTCGCCGAGGTAAAGGAATTGACTTCTAAACTAGCATATTTATTGTTCCTGTTGTTTAGTTGCTAAGTTGTGTCCAACTCTTTTGAAACCCCATGGACGATAGCCCACCAGGTTCCTCTGTCCATGGAGTTTCCCAGACAAGAATACTGGAGCGGGTTAGCATTTCCTCCTCCAGGGGATCTTCCTGACCCAGGAATTGAACCCCTGTCTCCTGTACTGCAGGCCGTTCTTTACCGCTGAGGCACTGGGGAAGCCTGCCTAGCGTGTGGCAGACCTCAAATCAAGGCGAAGGAATCAACAACATCAGGAGCATTTGATAGTAACTGAGGATAGATCACTGTCACTCGCTCCCAAGGTCCAGTCTCCCTCACGCTCAGAGGCAGCCTTTATCTGGAGAAGACACCCATAGCCCACAGCTACCAGTTAACATCGGGGAGCTAGTCTGGTATGTCTGTATCTGTTTCCAGATGGATCCCAACACTTGAGGTTTTTTGTTACAACCACATTCTGAAATCTTCATCAAGAAAATGTTAACCACAGAGTTGCAGAAATAATACAGACTTTCCTAACAAAAACTGTAGGACCATTTAACTACCTATTAATGTTTAAAAAAATTTTAAGACAAAAATGTAGATTAACTTTGAAACTATAAAACTGTATTTGTTTTCATTGTTCTGGTTGCTAAATATCTAAGCTCATTTGAGCTAGCTTAAGGAAAATTAGAAATTTATTTTAGAAATACAATGATGTTTAAGAATATGAGGGTAAAAAGGTAGCTCTAACTGGGCAGGAACTAGGAAATTGATGAGCATCAGGAGCCCACATAGTCCTCCCCTCAGCTGTCCTCTCTGCTTCTCTTTGTAAGTACACTTTCTTACCATCCCTGCCAACGGGCTTTTACCTGTTCCCTTGTTCACAAAGTGGAACATGACCTCCAAGAATAGTGAGTTTACCCACTTCGGAGGTGATTGAAATATGAATTTGTGTTTCTGTTTTGTACTTCTGCTCCTCCAGAGCCATCCACACTGCCTCAAAGAGAATTAAGAAAGTTCCAGACAGTATGCAAAGACAGTCAATGCTTGCTTGCTTCCCCCCCCCCCCCAAAATAAGCTTTTTTTGGTCAGAAACAGTAGCTGAAACTCTTTTTGGTAAGACTTCACATTTTAGAGTAGTTTAAGATTCATAGGAAAATGGAGAGGAAGATGCAGAAGTTTCCTGTACATTCTGTCTTTCTCCCCCTTTCCCCAAGGAGTTTTCCTTCGGGCAGGTTTGAGTGGGGAGGCTTTGCAACCAAATGAGGGTGTTGACTGCCAAGAGAACAGGCTCATGGCTGCCAAGGGGGTGAGGGAATAGAAGGAAGATGGATTGGGAGTTTGGTATTATATATAGAATGGGCTTCCCTGGTGGCTCAGAGGTTGAAGCATCTGCCTGCAATGCGTGAGACCTGGGTTTGATCCCTGGGTCGGGAAGATCCCCTGGAGAAGGAAATGGCAGCCCACTCCAGTACCGCTGCCTGAAGAGTCCCATGGACGGAGGAGCCTGGTGGGCTACAGTCCATAGGATTGAGCAACTAACACATATATAGAATGGATAAACAAGGTCCTACTGTATAGGGAATTCACAATCCTGTATTCAATACACTGTAATAATGGAAAAGAAAATAAGAAAGAGTGTATTGAGCCTCTTGATGGTAGAGCATGGTTCGTTCTGGTGACACAGGAGCCTACAGGGCAGTGGGAACTTGGCCTTGGAGTCATGGAACCGTTTGACCACTGCTGAGCAGCGTAGAGATCTGGATCGAGTGGGCCTGGCACAGTAGCACTGGGTGAGGGCATCCGTATGGTGCTGGGGGCCACCGTAGGAGTCAGCACAGCCAGGCGCCAAAGTGCCTCGCCTGCAGGGGTAATTTCTCAAATACCTGCCCACAGTAGACAATTGCCCTTGAGTATTTCACAGAAGTCTTGCAAAGAAGCCAAAGTCTTCATGGAGACATGCATAGAAGTCAAAGTTTTAATTTGAATGTGGTTGGTTTTGTTGAAAGAAAAAGGGGCTGTGAGAAATGAAAGAAAAGACCCTGAAGGAAGCAGAGTATAGAGTTTACATCCTAAAAATAATACAGTGGAAAGAAGCTGGAATAAGACCCTGAGTGTAACTGTCCCTTACCCCCAGAAGAAGGGAGGCCATCAGTGAAGCCCGGGATGAGGGACCAGGACCTTCCAGGATCCACATAGATGAAGGCAGAGTTGGCCTAGAGAAGCTCTGAGTACCTTAGTCTGCAGGGCTGGGAACCACGTGGGAGATCCCAGCCAGGCCCGCAAATCGTGGGTAACCACTGGAGTGAGCCCACGCTTGTCCTTGTTTCAGGGACCACAAAGGTCTGGCCTCTGTTGCTTTGCTGCCTGTAGAGGTCCTTCTGCTGACAGCAGCTAGTACATCACATCCCCTTGGTGCAGAAGGGGGCCTCCTGGATTCAAGAATTTAAGGATATCCATCTGATCTGCCCATGTGGGCCAGCCATTTCAGTGGAACAGGACATGTCTAAGTCTCTCCCCACAGAGGGTGGGTCCTGACCCCAGAGGTGGGGAGCGACAGAAGGAGGGAACGGGATTGGACAGTACTGGCCATGGAGAGCGCGACCGCTGCATAGGACCACACAGACTGCTGCTTTCTATCGCCAAGTTCAGTTCCAGATTCCCAGGGAAGGAGTTCTGACTGGCATAGCCTGGGTCAGTTGTCCACTCCAGTCCAACTCACTGTGGAAAGGAGGGTAGAGATTCATCCGCTTTAGGTCGGGGCGGGTGGGCGTATTTTAGCGGGATGTCATGAACCAGCCAAATACTCCAAAGTGTTTTCATGTGAAACTCTTTACACAGTTATAACTCATAGAATCAGATCATTAGACAATATGTCAGCATTCAGACTTATAAAATATAATCTGTTATGAACTATTATGTAAGCTTGGACACAATATTTCTTTCTCCCTCCCAATTTTTTCACATAAACTCTAAAGATAAATGTGTGTGTGTGTGTGTGTGCGCGCGCGCATGTGCGTTCAGTCACTCAGTATGCTCAGTCACTCAGTCATGTCCAACTCTTTGGGACCCGTTGGTCTGTAAGCCCGACAGACTCCTCTGAACTTGGAATTTTCCAGGCAAGAATACCAGAGTAAGTTGCCATTTCCTACTCCAGGGTATCCTCCTGACCCAGGGATCAATCCCTAGTCTCCTGTGTCTCCTGCATCACTGGCAGATTCTTTACCAGTGCCACCTGGGAAGCCCATAGTGTGTTTGTTTTTGTATGTATAGACGGTATTGATTATTTTAGCACAGAAGTTGGTTTTTCAGTTTTAGTTCTCTGAATGATTGGCCTGTCTACCGACATTTACAGATGTGTTAAGATAAAGAGAATCATGGAATATTAAATGATGAGTTTTAAGAAACCTTACAGACATAAACATTAACACATCTGTAAATGTTGGTAGACAGGTGATCAGAGAGCTGGGACTGAAAAATCAACATCTGTGCTAAAATAATCAATACTGTCCATCCACACAAGCACACCACACACCTTCTCCCCGCCTGCACAGCAATGCACCATGCACCCACCCACACTGCCCACCCTCAGCCCCCAAATATATTCATGTGCCAGAGGTTGCTTGCTTCCTTTCCTCAGAGTCCCTGCCCTGAAACTTAAGAGGGCACTCTGTGGGACTGATGGGCTGCAGTGCAGCGGGAGAAGGCTGCGGAGGGCAGAATGGAGTCTCTTCCACACCCCTCAGACTGTTTGGGGTCCTCTGTGTGGTGAGCGGTTGGAGGCTAGAGCTGAATATGTTAGTCAAGAAGACTCTGAGCCTTCGGGTACAGGCCAGCTGCTTCAGGAGCCCAGATGACAGCAGTGGTGGGGAGCCTGGCTGTGGCGGCTCTGGCAGCTGTGGGAGCAGAGCCTGCACCCTGTACAAGGCCTCGGGAGTTCTCCCAGGCGGGCCACAGGAAGAATTCTCTCAGGAGCCTTGTGAGGAGATGATGTAAAAGAAGTGGGAGAAAGCAGACCCGGGACCCATGTCAGGTAGTACCGGTGTGATCTGGGGGCGCGTTTGGGGCTCACTGCCTGAGAGCCAGTGTCTACACTGACTCAGACAGGGGCTGACAGTCGTTAAGATCCGTAAAACTTCGTCTCCAGGTGTTGGAATTGTGCTTCCCTAAAAATGTCACATGTTGAAGTTTTAACCACTCCCCCAACCCTGGTACTTCAGTGTGTAAGCATATTTGGAGATAGGGTCTTGAAAGTGTGAGCGTTAGTCCCTCAGTCGTGTCCGACTCTTTGCGACCCCACAGACTGTAACCCACCAAGTCTCCTCCGTCCATGGGATTCTCCAGGCCAGAATACTGGAGTGGGTGGCCATGTCCTTCTCAGTGATCTTCCCGACGCAGGGATCGAACCCAAGTGGGCTGCATTGCAGGCAGATTCTTTACCACATGAGCCACTAGGGAAGCAGGGTCTTGAAAGAGGTAATTAAATTAACATGAGGTCTTATAGGTGGGCCTTCCTATGACTGCTGTCCTTCTAAGAAAAGGAAGTTTAGACACAGACACAGTGCAGAGAGGAAACTGTGGAGATGCGAGAGCAGATGCCCACCTACAAGGCAAAGAGAGAGGCCCGGACCAGGCCCCGCCCTCACAAGCCTCAGAGGAAGCCAACGCTGCTGATACTCTCATGGCGGACGAATAGCCTCTAGAACTGTGAGTGAATACATTTCTGTTTTAAGTCACTGAGTCTGCGGTACTTTGTTACCAGAAAACTGACATAACAGAACGTTGGTTTCCAAAGGAAATTTCTTAGTCTCTGAATTCTGTGGATTTTCTAATATCACAGATTGAAAGATTCATTGAATCATAACTCTGGCTTTTTAGAGACGGGGAGAAGACATTAGTATTATCCATGTAAAGCTAAGCACTTTGCTATAGAATAGAAAGAAAGCTACAGCTTCAGCCCAGCTAGTGACCGATGGCCACATTTTTAAGTGATTTTGTAACAGAGTTCTCTGAAACAAACCAGTTGACTGTTTAATGATTGACTCCTATGTAATTTCCCACAACCAAAACTATTTGAAACTCAGAGCTGGTTTAAAAGGTAACTAGCTTGTTGACCATCTTGGGACTCCAGTCAATAGGGATTCACGTGGACACACTGGACCTAATTGGGAATATCATGGTGGTTAATTAAGTAGCTCCTTGAATAATAGGTTAAATATAACTTGTCTTGCTCCTTTGGTGTTCTTGGGTAGAAATATCAAACAGCCATCTCTGGTGAGAATCTTGCAACACGTAAATGCATGTTGCACTATGCAATTATAAATTGGATATCAACCATGAGATCAGCTGACGGTCTCCTGAAGTCTCAGCCAGCTAAAACTGTGACACCTAACACTGCAAGGCATGGTGCTGTTACTAAGAACAAGTGGTTTGCTTTATCGTCTAAATTTTAAAACCGTCTTAGGACTCCCAGGAAATGTGCTATTTCAAAATACTGCAGAAGAAAACTGAAGGGAGAGGGACCCAAAACAAATAAACAACTACAGAAATGTAGACTATTTTGGCCAAAACGTTTCAGTCTTGGTTTTTGACTACAGGAGTAAATCCCTAAATGAATGTTTCTTTCTCTTGCTTATGTAAACATTTTTTTTGTGTGTGCAGAATACATTTCATTTTCTGAGTATGATGTGGAAAAATAAAATAAAACAGTGTTGGATGTCTTCTGTGTCAGATAATGACTCTGAAGATTCTATAACTGAAAGCTGATTGAAACTAGAATACTGTGCTTTCCTAAATAAAGCACATTCCAATGGGTTCAGCAAAATAAAATTTGAATGATGTTATTTGGCAGGAATGATTTTAAAACTATAAAATGTGAAAATGTTTTTACGTTCAGGTCATGTAATCAATTCTTTTTAACATAAAAAAAACACAGCTTTTGCTAATAAATAATAGTTTATTCCCATTCCTACTAAACACCTATAGAACAATATTTAAAGAATATTAGCTTGAGTTTATGATATCTTCTGAGAGGGCAATAGCAATCCACTCCAGTACTCTTGCCTGGAAAATCCCATGGATGGAGGAGCCTGGTAGGCTGCAGTCCATGCGGTTGTACCGAGTCAGACACGACTGAAGCAACTTAGCAGCCGCAGCATGATATCTTCACTGGACTCTGCTTATATTACCTTCCTATCTAGCTGAAGAATTTTGTAATCAGGAAAGAGTTTCATTCTTTCTCTTTCTCTGCTCAAATTACCTGATACGATTATTTTTAGCTTATCGGCTTCCCTAAAGTGAGTTATTTCCACCAAAATATGCTCAGGGAGAACTTGAAGGGGAGACAATGGAAAGGCTAACTGTTCTTACTCCTGATTGGTGCCAACACTTTCATCTTCACTTAGATTCAAAACTCGTCATCGTTGAAACATACCTTTCTCTGTTCTTCGTATTTGGCCAAATCCTGTTGATTTTTCATTTGTATTTTCTCACACACACATTCATTTCTTTCTAGTCTTATTGTCATCCTATAGTTTAGTCCCTTATCATTTCATGCAATTTCAACCTCTACTTTTTTTCTGTCCTCCATCTCATTCTGTATATTGTTTCCGGAATAATTCCCCTCAACAGTACTTTCTTCGTTCATTGACCTTCTAAAGAAAAACAAAACACAGCACCACAAACGATTCCCATGATTTTCTACTGCTAATAGCATAAAATCCAAATTCCCTAGGCAAGCGTTATGCAGGGGTGGAGGGGCCAGTGAATACTGTTGGGAGTTTCCTCCCTCTCCAGATATCAGTGCCCCTGGGTCACTAGAAAAAAGCCAAGTCTGTTCCCTGGCTCAGAGGACCCTCACGCCTGGCACTTCACACCTGTCCTATGTCCCATCACCAGATTTCTCATTGCCGGCTCTATCCAATTGATAGTGAATTTGGACACCTGCTTGGCTTTGGACTGAACTTTTTCCCAAAAGGTACCTCTCATATCTAGCTCCATACAGTGCAGCCGATGAGGTCCTCTGACAAATCCAACTCAGCTGGATAGGAAAACTCTGGCATTCCACCAGCTGGGAAAGGGAGGTCAGATAGCCTTTAATGCTTTCTTCAGGATGGCCTCCACATAGATTTTTTTGCCTTCTCTCTCTATGCAAATGATTTATTTCAGCAAAGAGTTCACCAAGAGTTCCCTAAATCTCCACGCATGCATTCTAAGCCCCCAAATATGAGAAATTTTTCCTTATCAGAATCCCTGTTACTCATCACCTATTGGTTTTTAGAATGCCCTTAAACTCCAGTACTTTGGCCACCTGATGCAAAGAGCCAACTCATTGGAAAAAACCCTGATGTTGGGAAAGACTGAAGGTAGGAGGAGAAGGGGATGACAGATGATGAGATGGTTGGATGGCATCACTGACTCAATGGACATGAGTTTGAGTGAACTCCGGGAGTTGGTGATGGACAGGGAGGCCTGGCGTGCTGCGATTCATGGGGTGGCAAAGAGTCCGACACTACTGAGCGACTGAACTGACCTGAACTGAACTGCTGATACATCAGTGCAGTCACCTAGAAGTCCAGTGGGACCATCTCTATGTCTCACGTTCTCTGTTTCTGGAGACAGTGGGTCTCCTTATCACTGCCGCTATTCAGGTATGACCACTCTCAGTAATCCACTTGGGGACAAAATTCCTTCCAGCTCTGCCTTTGCCTGACCCCTTGGCCTGCCTGATCAAACACACAGAGCCTCAGTCCAAGTATATGAAGTGTGTGGTCATTGTTTTCCACGGATGTGTCAGATCTCAGGGTAGTGGGGCAGTGTGAAAGACGCATCGATTGTGGCTGAATCCAAGGCATTCCTTTGTCCTATCCAAGCAAAGACTCTCCCCAGCGTGGACTTCAAAGGGAAACTGTCTTCTGTCCATCCTTCTGTTCTTTCTTCCCTTCATCCTCCCCTCCACCATTAAAGCCCCCATCCTCATCCTTTCTCTGGGGAAATTCTTTCCAATGAGGAAGAGAAGCTCTGTCCAGAGAAACCTTTTTGAATCTTGAAAATCTGACCCCATCAGGCTTTGACAAGGTGTTTTGTGTTGTTTTTTTTTTTTTTTTTGTGGTACTAATGTTGATTCAGTCAACTTTGGGGAGAAGGGACAGGCCTACCCCTAAATGAGGGTGAAAGTAGCTGTTCTAATCCCAGGTTAGTCTCCTGACCATGAGAACTACAATAAATTATAATAAATAAAAAGCTGACCTTTCCCACTGGTCAGCCAGAAAGTAATCACACCTCACTAATGTTTTTTGTCTGAGCATTGTTTTTTGTCTGAGACAACATAGACTAAACTCACACTGAAGAAAGGATAATTCTCTTGTTACTATGATTTTCATATCCTTTTAAAATTAAAAAATGGAACCTGCTGGGTTTTTTTTGTGTGTGCCGGGAAACAGTTGGCCTGAAGACATGAGCCAACATACCATCTGTCTAAGAGGGGTGTCTCAGCTTTGATCAGAGTCTTTGGATTCCAAGTTTCCCCTTGATAGGATTGGGATAATGATGGGGATATTCTATTTATCCCCACCACTCAATATTTATCCCACCACTCAGTATTGTGCTCACATAGCAATCACACAACTTCACAACTTCTGTGTAGGGGATACATGTGGAATTTGTGGGATATGCACAGATAAATGGGACAATCTGAAATCCAGGAGTGTAGAAATTAACAGGTGATATGTCAGCAACTAGTCATGATATACAACATGAAATGACTGCTTTGATAGGTTGGAGGGGTGTTGATTTTAATTGAGGAGGGTCGATTTTGATCAGAAAAAGTTTCCTGGGGGTGGTGTTATTTAATATCCTTCAATGTGAAGCAGGGTTTTGACAGGTGGACAAGGCATTAGAGTCAGAGGAAATTACATAAGCAGGGCCTAAAATGTTAGTGAATATGGCATTGCTGGGGGAACAAATGGGTAAAGAAGTCAGCTAGGGATTCAAACTATTCTATAAGCAACAAAAATGCACTTCCAGTTTTTGAGGAGATGAATATTCTCATTCAACTTTTGGTTGAGAAATATAACTCTGTGTCAGTGAGAAAGCTGGGTTGGAAAGGTATATATCAAATACTTGATAGGGAGGGCCAGCTTTGCTTAGACATATCATGTTTCCTTAAGGTCATCTGCAGTCAGAGGAAATTCACTTCTACCATTTCTTATGCCTTAGAGGGTCTTGTCTGTTGCTTGAGGCCTGTGTCTCCTGTCAGCGCCATTAACCAGTCTTGATTACTAGTAATCCATAGAGTAACTCAAAGCTCGTCTTTGTATTGTATGAGAAATACCCTTGGAAGTACATACATAGTAGAAACATAGGCAACTTGTTTGTAGATTAAAAAAAGAAAACCCATTAAAGCAAATGTATAATGTGCTAATGCCACTTTAATATGTAACAGTATTATTCATGATGGTTATTATGTATGTTTGAAGATCCATAAAATTGATTTTCTACCCACTGGGGAATAAATGGGCTATTTAAAACCAGAGGCCACAAACGAATCTCCTGAGGTGCATGAGAGCACATTCCCTACTGAAAATTGCCCATAATTAGAGCAGATTCTTTCAGAGACATAAATTAAAGCAATAAAATGAGTTCCCTATAAATAGCACTGCGTGTTCACACTGAAGGAATTGAGCTGTAAACTACAAATCCTTGCTCAAAATAACTCTGTTCTGTAGTTGCAAGCACTGATAAGAATAGGTTATGGAATCACCAGATGGGAAGAAATTCTAGTCTAGTGCAAACCTTTTCTTCTAAACTAGATTATATCAAACCTCCCAGAGGTATAAGAATCTGTCTTGCTCTGCTCATCCATATCAGGAAGTATCCACAGAATAGACTGAAAAAGAATTGAGGAGGCTTGGCTGCTGTCCATGGGGTCGCACAGAGTCGGACACGACTGAAGCGACTTAGCAGCAGCAGCAGTGTGTTCCTCACTTACTGTTGTTCAGTCACTAAGTTGTGTCTGACTCTTTGTGACCCCATGAACTGCAGCACTCCAGGCTTCCCTGTCCTTCACCATCTCCTGAAGTTGCTCAAACTCATGTCCACTGAGTCAGTGATGCCATCCAACCATCTCATCCTCTGTTGCCCCCTTCTCTCCCCCTGCTCTCAATTTTTCCCAGCATCAGGGTCTTTTTCAATGAGTTGTCTCTTTGCATCAGGTGGCCAAAGTATTGGAGCTTCAGCATCAGTCCTTCCAGTGAATATTCAGGGTGATTTCTTTTAGGATTGACTGGATTGATCTCCTTGCTGTCCAAGGGACTCTCAAGAACCTTACTTATTGATCACCCCTATACAGCATCCATCCCATAAGAGGTTAGAACTGGACAAAACCTGGCGGATCTCACATGCTGTGGCATATCTCACATGCTCAGGAGCAGGGCATCTCTTCTTATCCATGGTCAGGATGATTGAGACCAGGTGGTGATACCTGGGAACTCTGTCCTAAAGAGGCTTCTGACATTCTAAATCCAAAGTTGGGATACCAGTCTCGGGGCCTGAAGGGAAGCTAGGATGAAGGCATGAAACCAAAATAGGACAAAGAGTCAAAAACAGGAATTCTGAATGGCTTCAATGAATGGGCCAGGCTGTTTTAAAAGATTGGGATGAGGTGGACAGACAATACTTCCATTCATGGATATTAAGTACAGACACTTCTTCCTCAGAGCAAGTTTTGTTTAACACTAATTACTTAAGACACAATCGACTGATTAGGGAATATGTTTTGTGTAACACAGATTTCCTTTGATTATAACAATTGCAATCAAAAACTGGCATCAAAATAAGAAAAATGAAAATTCTGTGACTCACACAGGCTAGGAATACATGCCTGCTTTGTGTAGCTGGCTGCTCATTTAACTACTTTTTTTCTTTTGTTAATCTCTCACACCAATTTTGTCTTGTTCATAATAACAATCAAAGTGATAAGAATTGTGTATAAGATTCTCTAGATCCTAACCCCATCTCCCATGGAAATTAAGTTTATAACAACATTTTTGATAGCACAAGCTTTCCATAGGAATATAATTTTTTCACTATGGCAGAATAGACATTTTCATTTACATTTCTTTGCTTTAAACTTAATACTGTTCCTTTCAAATACAGAAAATGACAAGAAGTATATGTAGGATAACACATCCCCAAGGATTTATAATCCAGCTTAGATGAGACCCGCCCATTTCACCAGCTATCCAATCAATCACACTTTCCTCAAGAAGTCTTAGCCACCCAGACATCTGGCTTCAGCTGTCCTCTTAGGTACCTTTAGAATAATAATAACAACCCAGGACAAACCAATGTATGACATATAGTAAATCACGAGTAAAGGGAATGCTGAGGGCCACTGAGAGCTTGGGCAGGAACTGCAATATTGGGTGAGAATTGGGCAAGGAGGTGCTCCAGGGCATTTCAGGTGGACTCAGAATGGGGATGAGCTCCCTTGTTTGTTTCATCCAGTTATAGAGAAGCCAGTGTTTACTACACCAAAGATTTAATCATGCTAGAGTTACGATTCCTAGAAAAAATACGGTCACCAACTTCATGTGGAAATGCCATTTCCTTCAGTGATGTGTTTTTTGCAACCTAAATTTTGCATATTCCTTTGAGACATGTGTCAGTATAGTTCTGATGACTTAAAAATATGATGAGGAAATACAGCAGACAAGCATAATACATGCTAAAAGGATTTTTCATGACCCAGAAGGATGGGCTGGGGAGGGAGTAGGGAGGGGATTTCAGGATGGGGGGACACATATGCACCCATGGCTGATTCACGTAGATGTATGGCAAAACCTACCACAATATTGTAAAATAATTATCCTCCAATTAAAATAAATTAATTAATTTTTAAAAAAGGATTTTTCATCAGTGAACTGAACAGTGCTAGAAAATTGGAAGAAATTTAGATTTTGATCTCAGAATCGCAACTGTAATGAATTATATTCAGGCATGTTTTTATATGAGACTTTAAATATAATGCTTTTAAATATATACTTTTTCCACTGTGCAACAGTTTTGCAAGATAAAGATTATTTTAGCCATGAAGACATAGAAGTCCAGAATAGGTATAACCTTCCTTTGGTAAAATATAGCAGATGTTGGCCAAGCAAAGATTTAAACCAGATCAGAGCTAATGTAAAGTCAAGAAAAAAACTGTGGGAGAAACAGTTGTTTCTTCAGCTTTCATACTCATGTTATTTCAAAAGAAAATCTTATTTACTTATTTTTTAAGCTCTTTGGAGGTGTCTTCAGGATCCTCAAAATGAAACCCTGGTAAACTAATCATCACTTGTAAATTGAAATTCAGTATTCCTGTTGTTTGATTATCACACAGAGAATATTTAGTATTAAACCCTACAAAGAGAGAACATATTTTAAAAAAAACACTTTTTGTTCTTTTTAAAAGATAACTAATTTTATCAATTTAAACTTCTGATATTTCAAAGCATGAATCAATTTTTTATTATTAAATAATAGATCCATATTATATTTTTTTAAAGTAGGAACTAAAGAAGAAAGAAATCAATTCTAACCCCACCAACCTAAAAGGAAACTGCTTGCATGTTGGCATGACTTTCGAATTTCATAGTTTTTTCCTTACACGTATTTTTAAAGCTGAATATATCATTAACAGAGACTATCCCTTTTTACCTCTTAACCTTAATATAGTAAGAATTGAGAATTTAATCTTGATTCTTCTGTTGAAGAAAATAAAACTAGAAAAGATGGGGAGAAAGAGAAAGAAGAAAAAGGATGGATAAAAGCTTTCTTCAACCTTTAATTTGTTAAATTTTACTTTGGGGTCTTATCCCGCTCTCAAGCATTGTGTAACTGGGCATAAATATCTTAGTTAGCTTGGGCAGCTATAACAAATACCACAGACTGAGGGGCTGAAATGGTGGACATTTATTTCTCACAGTTCTGGAGGCTAGAAACCCAAGATCATGCTGTCAGCAGATTCTGTGTCTACCGAAAGCCTACTTCCTGGGTTGTAAACCTCCAATTGTCTCCCTGTGTGCTCACAAGGCCTTTTTCATGTGTACAGAGAGAAAGCTCCGTCCTTCTCTTCCTTTAAGGGCACTGAAAGATTGAAGGCGGGAGATGCAGGGGACGACAGAGGCTGAGATGGTTGGATGGCATCACTGACTCAGTGGACATGAGTTTGAGTAAGCTCCGGGAATTGGTGATGGACAGGGAGGCCTGGCGTGCTGCAGTCCATGGGGTCGCAAAGAATCGGACACGACTGAGTGACTGAACTGAACTGAACTGAAGCTCATCATGGATGCCCCACCCTTATGGCCTCATCTAAACCTAATTACCTCTCAAAGACCCCATTTCCAAATTCCATTGCTTGGATGTTAGGGGCTCAACATATGAATTTTGTGGGGGACATAAGCATTCAGTCAAAAACAACAGGCAAACCACAGCTTAACACTGAGCAAAACCCCACTATTATGCTATAAGCAAAATTCAAAAACCTCAATCAAGTCCTATGAGGATCAGTGTTATTGCGGTTAGTGAATGACCTGGGTGATGGGAAACTATCACTGGTTCCATCACATCCAAGCCTGAGTTGTCACAAGACATGTTATGTCTCTGTTTTGAGAGCACCCTTACAGAGAAGGTATAAAAATAAAGAGGCTCTGAACTTTAAGGATGATGCCCTTCATCTTCCCTCCCTGAATATTACTAGAGCCATTTTTACTGTGAGTTTAAGGCTGTCAGCTTTGTTTTCAATGGCAGTTCCAATTGTTTAGTAGTGGCTAACTGCATTGATGAGAAACGTTGGGCTGGAAGAAGGACAAGCTGGAATCAAGATTGCCAGGAGAAATATCAATAACCTCAGATATGCAGATGACACCACCCTTATGGCAGAAAGTGAAGAGGAACTAAAAAGCCTCTTGATGAAAGTGAAAGAGGAAAGTGAAAAAGTTGGCTTAAAGCTCAACATTCAGAAAACAAAGATCATGGCATCTGGTCCCATCACTTCATGGAAAATAGATGGGGAAACAGTGGAAACAGTGTCAGACTTTATTTTTGGGGGCTCCAAAATCACTGCAGATGGTGATTGCAGCCATGAAATTAAAAAACGCTTACTCCTTGGAAGGAAAGTTATGACCAACCTAGATAGCATATTGAAAAGCAGAGACATTACTTTGCCAACAAAGGTTCGTCTAGTCAAGGCTATGGTTTTTCCAGTGGTCATGTATGGATGTGAGAGATGGACTGTGAATACAGCTGAGCGCCAAAGAATTGATGCTTTTGAACTGTGGTGTTGGAGAAGACTCTTGAGAGTCCCTTGGACTGCAAGGAGATCCAACCAGTCCATCCTAAAGGAGATCAGTCCTGGGATTTCTTTGGAGGGAATGATGCTAAAGCTGAAACTCCAGTACTTTGGCCACCTCATTGACTCATTGGAAAAGACTGTGATGCTGGGAGGGATTGGGGGCAGGAGGAGAAGGGGATGACAGAGGATGAGATGGTTGGATGGCATCACTGACTCGATGGACGTGAGTCTGGGTGAACTCCAGGAGCTGGTGATGGACAGGGAGGCCTGGAGTGCTGCGATTCATGGGGTCGTAAAGAGTTAGACATGACTGAGCAACTGAACTGAACTGAACTGAACTGCATTGAATGTATGGATGAGAGAGTTGGACGATAAAGAAAGCTGAGTGCTGAAGAATTGATGCTTTGAAATGTGGTGTTGGAGAAGACTCTTGAGAGTCCCTTGGACTGCAAGAAGATCCAACAAGTCCATCCTAAAGGAGATCAGTCCTGGGTGTTCATTGGAAGAACTGATGCTGAAGCTGAAACTCCAATATTTTGGCCACCTGATGCGAAGAGCTGACTCATTGGAAAAGACCCTGATGCTGGGAAAGTATGGGGGCAGGAGGAGAAGGGGACGACAGAGGATGAGATGGTTGGATGGCATCACCGACTCAATGGACATGGGTTTGGGTGGACTCCAGGAGTTGGTGATGGACAGGGAGGCCTGGCGTGCTGCGGTTCATGGGATCCCAAAGAGTTGGGCACGACTGAGCAACTGAACTGAACTGAACTGCATTGAGTGGCACTTCAATGAGGAGACTGTCAAAGCCAGTGCTTAGGGGAAATTCATCGCCTGATTGATTAGCACTGTCTAGAATGATTGTGGAAAGGAAGCCTGGAGGTGCGAATACTGCCAATTGGCCTTTTCTGGGCTTGGGACATGTTAGTTTTATTACTAATGAAGACACTGAGAGAGATTCTTCCAGAGAAGCAGAGGCAGTAGGGGAAAGTTGCCTGAAAGGATCACCAGAGGGAGTCTGAGAGAGTAAACAAAGCTGGTGGCCTAGTCAGGAAGAACTTGATTATGCCATGGACTCAGAGTTAACCAATCACAAATGCCCTAAAAATTAATAGAGAACAAGGATCGCTCTCCAAATGGAAAAGAGTGGGCAGTTCAAGAGGGGGCTGAAACAGAAAATGCCTGAGATCCACTGTAGTGATTTATAAGAGCAGATAAGCTTACAGAATAAAGAACTATCACCATGCAACACATTTGTGGGCAGGACGCGTCTAAGAAGTTGAACTTCACCAAAGCAGTAGTTCTCGACACTGCGTACCTCTTAGATTCACCTGGGGAGCTTTATACAACCCCATCTCTGCCTGGGGACAGAGACAAATTAAATCAGTATACACTGGGAGTGAGCCCAGGTGTTTTAGTTTGAAATCTTCCCAGGTGAGTGTGGGCCACTGGCCTAAAGGAAGAAGAACCAGGGCTTTAGAGTCAGATGCACTGGGTCTAAGTTCTGGATCTACCACTAGTAGCTGTGTGAGCTCGAAAAACGTACTTAAACTCTGAATTACTATTTCCTCACCAATAAAGTATAGGTAACAATGTAGAGTTTTGAGGCTCATATGAGATCATATGTATATATAAAGGCCCTAATATGATGTCTAGAATGTTCACCGAAAGGTTTCCTGTTGCTCCAGAATTAACAACTGGAATTCAAAACTGAGAGCAAAGTAAGTATCAAGGACCAAAAAATAAATAATAAATGACTAAGAATCAGACATCCTTTTCAGGGCTTATCAAGAAGTAGTTGAACTTACTTTGCTTTCCCAGTAAAGACTGCCACCTGCTTCCAGCCCACGTAAGCAGACAGGAATCAGGAGGAGAGACTTCCGGGAGGACGTCTGCATCCCTGTGGCGGGGGTGGGGGGTATCGGGGTGGTGCGGCGGGTCTGGCTGCATTGTGATGGGACGCTTTTCCGGCTCCCTGCTCATTCGACAATTGGCTGTCTGCTCGTACCAAAGATGGGCTGGTTCGCCTCTGCCCAGTTTAGTAAGTGGAATAGAGAACTGGAAGAAGAAAGTGGAGCAGCAAGGAGTAAAGCGTAGTAGCTTCCATGCCCAGCACTTAGCATTTGGTGATGAATATGGGATTTTATGGTGGACCAAAGGGATGCTGTGGAAGGCAGCCAGGTTTGAGGCTGTCTCACCAGTATACCACCAAAGAGAACTGGCTGCCAGGAAAGTGGACCCAGTAACAAGAAACAGCAGGGTGAATCACCAAGGGCAGGAGCAGATGGTGAAGATGGTGAAGTGGGAGGCCTTCTGTGAGGCCTCTGGAAAATTCATGTAAGCAGCAGCAAGGGAGTCAGATCTGGATGTCTGCCACAGACAGGGCAGCCAGCAGCACTGCCCAAGAGGGCTCCAACACCCCAGGCAGTGAAGAAACACTTGTCTCTCCTGTCCCTCTTCCTTGTCTCCTTACAGAGAAGAGGAGGGCCCAGGAGCTGGAAAACACCTCTGTGTGCTAAGTCTCTCTGGCGGGGGTACTGTCTAGGGCTGGGGAAAAGGATATGGTCATTGTACTGAAGCAAGATTGAAGTTTTAAACCCCATTAGACTGGACTGGGCTTTTTATTTCTGAAAGTGATGGGAACCTTAAGATCTGCCTGAGTTGTTCTCGGGGGATGGGATTGGGGGGTGGGGATGGCACAGCATCTATGAACACTGCAGAGCTGAAGGCAGTGGCTGTGGGAAAATAAAATCATTTCATGTTTGACTCCCCTGTGAACGAGGATTGCTTGATACACCAGATGCGGTAGCTACTATTTTCATTACCAACACAGTGGCAACACGCAAGACTGAATGGTGCAGCTTTGGGGAAATGCACTGGTGATGAGTCACCCTGTGAGTATGCGGGTGGGGTTTCCCCCGAAGGACTGGAACTGCTCACAGCCAGCTGTCCTCAGAAGAGGTCAGCAGTGGGGCAGGCAATTAGAACTCTGGGATCTGGAGTCAGCCTGAGCAGGTGTCCCAGGAAGGGCACCTCATGAGGCCCTGAGGTGCTCCCTGGAGCACGTGGGCCCCCAGGAATGACATGCTTCCTCCTGGGGGTGATGGAGCCTATGCTCCAGAATCAACTCTGTGTTCCCCATTTCCATTCATTGTCCCTGAACTTCCTAAGATTTCGTAAGCATCTCATTTATTTTGACTTCTGATGTCCTGGGAAGAATTATGGAGAAAAGTTCACAACAACACACGGAGCAAAGTTGTACAAAGGAGTGGGGAGACTCCTGTTCCGAGGCCGTGGCCCTGGTGGCGAGCCTTGGGCACCAGCTAAGGACTTTACGCAGGAAAGATCATCTCACTACAGCCGGTTATACCAGAGATAGTGGCCAGAATGGGAGGACTGAAGGGACTGTTTGAGGAAACACATGACAGAGAGTCTCAAAATTCCTAGGCATAGCAGGGGACGGTTGAGGGGAGGGGCTAATTTATGTCAATGAGACCAGTGTGAGTCAAGCCACATAGTTTGAGTTACTCTGTAATTAGAGTTGCCCAGCAGTGGAACAAGCTCCTTGTCACTATAATGTCCTTTGCTTAAAAGGATAAATATTCTCCTTTTAGGGAGTCTTCTAAGGGTGCTCCTGTGATGTTTATTCATTCAACGTGCATTTATACCCATTATTGTATACAAGTGTTGTGCTAAACACTCTACAGACAATCTCCATTATGTTCACTCAGTCATGTCCAAGTCTTCACGGCCCCATGGACTGTAACACACCAGGCTCTTCTGCCCATGGAATTTCCCAGGCAGAAACACTAGAGTGGGGCGTCATTTTCTACTCCAGGGGATCTTCCCAACCCAGGGATCGAACCCACATCCCTCGTGTCTCTTGCATTGGCAGGTGGATTCCTTACCACTAGTGCCACCTGGGAAGTTTATCGATGGGGAAACTGAGGTTTAGAAATTGCTTAAGATCTTAACAGCTAATAAGCAGTACGGATAGTGTGTGACATTAGGTTGTCTGACTCTAACCACTGCCTTGTACTCACCCCCAAAAGTGAGTATGCTGGTCTAGTGGGGGATGTGGAAACAAACAATTCCAGACTGATTCATTGATGCAGATATGCACAAATTGTTACGGGCCTCGTGACTTAGTGTAATGGAAGGAGAAGAATGGAAGGGACAGTCTGAAGAGGCTTCTTACAGAATGTGCCTCCAGGACTGTTTCTTATGCAATGTGTAAGAATTACAGAGAAGAAGCACCGTGTGGGAGAGGAGGCTGACATTCTAGACAGAGGGGTCAACAAAGCGATTCTCACAGAAAGGTAGTTCAACAAATACCTGTTGAGTAGCTGAATGACCACATGAGCAAGTCACCTAGTCAAGACGCAACATTGCTTTGGGAGGACCGAAAGGTGGGAACAGCATGTCAGCGTGGAATGCAAAGAGCAAGGCAGAGAGCGCTAGTAAGGTAGCAGAAAACACAGAAGGCCGTGAGCCAAATGATAACACATACACACAAAGAAAAAGCAGCTGTGGGCCAGCGGAAGTGTTTGAAGGCTGTTTTTGGGGAGATTTGGACTCCATTTCTGAGCTGGAGCACTTCCAGGTGATGGGACAATGCCTAAGGTCACCCTGATTACGTTGGCAGGAATGAACAGGTGGTGCAAGTCATTAGGGTTTGAAGAACACTCCAACATGTTTAAGCTAAAGAGATTCCTTACAACTCTAAGAATAGACCATTTATTAAGTACCAAACTTTTCTTGAAATGAATGAATTTGTAAAATGCTTTAGTGTCGTTATACAAAAGCTGGTTGCCTGGTTATAAGTTGCTATTTTACTCAACGTTCACAAATACACTGCCAGAGTGTTACAATCGAAGCCTGTGATTTTTGTAATCATGTTCAATTAACCATTTCAGTTTTGTGATGCACGGACAGAACGTTTATTTTGACTCTAATGCCCCCAAACCTGGTGCAATGAAAACATACAGGTCCCCTTCATTGGTTTGCAGGTCACTGATCGAGCTGTTATATTATGTATCACCTTAAGAAACAAATGGTCTACCTAGCTTTGAGGATATAGGCAAGCAGTTTAGCCAGAAGGTTCTTAAAGCCTCACCAGCTGCTAAAGGCATATTTGGTATAGAAATCATGAGAGGCTTCCCCGAATCCCACCCATCCTCTCCTTAGACACCTTCCTGCTTTGTGAGGCATAGGAGACAGCTATCAGTATAAAAAGACACAGCTGAACCTGGTTACAGAGAGCACATCTGAGTGCTTTCCTCTATGCTTTTATGTTTGAACTGACCCTACGGTCATGTGATCAGCTATTACATCTTGCTATTCTTTTGTTCAAAAAAGCAACAAAGATTTCAACAATGTCTGAGAAACTCAGTTAACTTGCCAAATGTAATCAATATAGCTTGAGTTTTTGCTTCTCCTCAGTAAGAAGATAGCACAGAAATACAAATAGATCATTTGAGTCAAACTGAGAAAGCTAATTTTGATCATCAGCAAAGGCAGTGTGACAGAAATTGGAGATTGTCCTTCACGACTAAATCAGAGACTGTCTTTGTCAACACAGCTCCAGAGCCTCTGGGGAAAAGATTGTTCTGGAACCTACAGAATCCCCATCATTTTCTCTATCTGCTGGGTGAAACTCAAAAAGATGATTCCTGTAGGACACAATTCATACCCAAGTTCAGTCCTGGAGAAAAAACTCTTTATTGTACTGTACATCTCCCAGCCATTCTCCTTCCCCGGAGCTCACTGGGAAATGTCAGAGCCATCTCCACTCTATCATTTGAGAAAAAAAACATTGCCAGCCTAAAAAGAAAGTTCTCAAGTTCCAGCATGTGGTGAATTTTTATGGTTGACTTACAAATGTCTAAAGACTGAGGGGAACACGAGAAGCTTGTAATGGAAATGCTGACTGTGTTCTGATTTATTGATGCTGACAAGCATCTACTGCACTTAAATCTCACAGATGCAAACACAGATCTTGCACTTCTGGGTTTCTTGTGGGGTTATGAGGAAGACAGCAGACATGCTGACTTCACTGGAAATTCCCTGGTAAAAAGACCCTTACCAACATTTTGAAAATTAGATCTCCAGACTCTGATACCAGCCACTGACTATCCGAGTAATGTATTCCCCACCAATGTAACCTGTGAGAACAGAAAGAAATGAATCTTCTCCCTTAACCATATGATCAAATGGGAGGAAGAAGACCCTGCCGGTGACTAGGTGCTTCTCAACTGTTAGCCCAGGGTTTAAGAGGAAGGGTCCACTGCTGACCAGGACACAGGTAAGGCCTCTCTACACGTGACCTGGTGTTCCCAAGTCTCTTCTGCTTTTAGACAACATTTCTTGGAAACTTGGAATGAAACACTTCCATTATTTTCTCTTTCGGGAAATGATTCATGGTCTTTCCAAAACGAACACAATCTCTCTCATATAGCAGAATATTTGAATTCCCAAAGCAGGAATTGCTCTTTGCAGACCTCTCCAACCTCTTTGTTCATTAAGTTTATGTCTGTTAGTTTCTCATTTGCTAGTAAGTCTGGCAATTTGGGTCCAAATAAAACAAAGTAGAATTTTTAATGTTAATTTTTAAAAATAAATTAATTTCCCTGTTTCTTTAAAAGCACATCTGGTACCCTGGTTCTGTCTTCTAGGAGGGAGATCTGATGGTAAGGCAGAGATGTGTGCAGTAGTGGAAAGAATGCTGGCGATCAGATTCATCAGATCTCAGGCCTGTATCTGTTACATACTGGTGGTGGAATGGTGGGCTCACCCCATAACCCCTAAGTCTCAATTTCCTCAGTGTTAAGAACTATAACACTGCCTGCTGACATTCACACAGAATCAGAAGGCCTAATATCTGTAAAAGAGACGTGAAACAAGACATCAAGTAAAATGATGTCTGATTATCATTGTGAGCATAATTACTTGGAAATTGGGTTTTTTTGGTCAACTAAAGGATAGAAGGCTACTTCTGTCTGCCAGCGCCACAGATTCCTTTGTCCTGGGCAAAGCATTCCAATGTAGAATTCCTCCAAGTGGCTAACGTTGGGAATGGGGGTGGTGGTGGAGATAGGATTTAGGCATATGCCAGTACCCGATGGGTAAAGCTGCTCAGACAGTTCTCTGGAGAAAAGTCGAGGCTGTTCTGAGAGCCCTCAGGTGCCAAGATGCTTTAGAAACCTTCTGTTCTACACACGCTTGTAGCTTGTCTTGTATATCTATGCACCATTATATTGCTTGGATTTAGACCCCTGGAACTCAGTTTTCTGCTTTAGAATTCTGACATCTTCAAAGTGGTTGGATCTTATTAGCAAAAAAGGAATGGTCCCAGCATCAGCACTCAGTTCATTGTGCCCTCTGAGGTGGATGCTGGGGTGTGCTGCCCATGGGACAGAACACTCCCTGATCCAGCTTTCTGGAGGGCTGCCTACAGACGGCTTGACTGTTTTCCTTCCTCCCCTCTCCTTTTTCCCTCCCTTCCTTCATTCCTTCCCTGAAGAATTCCTTCTCTCAGCTGAAGGGAGCTCCCAGTGGTCAACATTGGGGTAGGAAAATCTGGCCCCTAGGGCTGGATTTCAGATAGATTTGAAGGGCCATCCAGCTTCAGAGCTTCCTGTGGGATTGATTGAGGCCTTTCATGCAGCTGCTTCACGGCTTACATTTTCTCTCTTCTCAGTTCTGCTTCCCTTTCTTCTGCACAGGTGCTGTTCTCCCTGTGCAGAAAAGAGCTGGCATAGTGGTCTGAGGGGCTATCCTCCAAACACCAGTTTGGAAGTATGGCCCTTGGCTGGTATCTGGGAACTTGGGTTTATTCCATTCCCAGAACTGACAGGAGCAGCTCACAGTGCCCAAACTGGTTGCGGAAGCAATGTGGTCTATGCTAGACACCCGTTTTCCTGCAGGGAGTCCGGAATTCTGGTGTGTGCTGAGTCAATGATACCTGCATGAGCAGCCGCCAATAAAACCCTGGGCACTAAGTCTCTGCTGAGCTTCCTGGCAGGCACGCTGCATGCGTGTTGCCTCACAGGTTCTGGGTGACCACTGGAAGAAGACGCGTGGAAGCTCGTGCCCAATTTCCTCCTGGCTTTGTCCCAGGTACCTTTTGCCTTTTGCTAATTTTTCTTTATATCCTTTTACTGTGATTAATTATATCTGTGAGTACAACCATATACCAACCCCGGATATTCCTCCTAGCAAATTATCAAACTCCCCCAAATTCCTGCATACAAATTTCCATCATCTAAGTAAACCTGACTGAAGTCACCCTCCCCTCACTGTTAACCCAAGACCTACTCTTCCTTGAAGCTTGATTTCAGATAATGGCACCACCATGCTTCCGGTTCCCTAATCTGATCACTTCAGAATCAAAACACTCCCATCCAGCTGGCTGATAGTCCTTCCAAATGTATCTCTATAATGCTTCCTTGAATGTGCTCTGCATTCTCACCACCATCATATTTGTAATTTAGGCCATCATGCTCTCCTCTTGACAATTGTTCCTCTAATTGTTCTTTCCCCAGTCACACCGATACCCAATGCTGCCAAGTTCATCTTTCTAATGTAAACTGTGGAATAAATGTCTAGCTTTAAAATCAAGACAACTTCGGTTTTTTTTCTCATTGATTTCAGAATAATATTCAACTGCTTAGCAAGGCATTCAAGGCCTCCATGAACTGGCCTCAGCCACCACGTCTGATTCTCTCTCACTTTTTGTACTGTACTTTTAGCCATACAGAACCTCACACTACTTTCTGAAGAATCCTGATATTTTCACTTTCTTTTTCCTTTGTCAATTCCCTCTCAGAAGGTCCCTTACTCACCTCTTCTTGTCGAGATTCTATTACCATTTTTTATGCCAAACTTCTTTTGAGATCCGTTTTCATAAACCCTTCCCAATCTGTCAAGGCAGAATTGACATTTTGTCCTCTGAGCTTCTACAGCAAAAATAGATTACTGTGTCTTCCACCTCCCTTGATGTGTGTCTCTAAAAATAATAACAAGTCTTTCTCTCCTTTTCCTTTGACCTTAATATTTGACTAAGCAAGAGCAAATTGTTAAACCAGAATTTTTATTTTTTATGAGACAGAAAACCATCCATCGTTTATAAGCTGTATACATATATATAACACTTGAACCAGTAGTTACCAAATGTTCTGGATTGTGTACCCCAAAACAAACTGGAACATGTATTTTCAACTCCATGTGTACAAATGTACACGTTGCACACAGTACACTGTGGTTGTTTAGTCACTAAGTCGTGTCCAGCTCTTCTGCCACCCTGTGGACTGTAGTCCACCAGGCTTCTCTGTCCTTGGGATTTCCCAGGCAGGAATACAGGAATGAGCTACCATTTCCTTCTCCAGGGGAATCTTCCCTACCCAGGGATCCAGCCCACGTCTCCTGCATCTCCTACATTGGCAGGCAGATTATTTACCCCAGAGACACTTGGGGAGCCCATGTACATTACACTAACATTCTCTGTACATCACAGAACATACACATGAAGTTTCAAAGGATGGCGTGAGAAACAGACATAGAACCCCCTAGTATTTTCAGCCTATGCCCCAGTGAGTCCCCTTATTCTGAGCTGTGTGAGCACCTCTCTGGAGAACCCTGCTTCCTGTTCCCGGGGCTCTGTGCTTCGTTTCCCCTTGTGACCTGCCTACCTTGAATCAGAAGACTTTGTTTCAGTTGCACTAGGAAATACTAACTTCTTTGTGATCAGAATGCAAAGACGTCATCTTCAGGGAAAGGTGAATTTCCTGAGCGCTGCAAAGTCCTGGTAGTTTAGCTGCCTCTTTTGCCAGACTCTCCAAAGAGAGTCGTCTTATTTTTTATTAAAGAAGGCGGTATATTCACATAGACCCTGAGGACTTTTGTTGTTATTATCTGATGGTTGTACAGGCAAACCACACCTTCTGAGATCCTATATGATTAGAAAGACATTTCAGAGTTGGGCTGGGCTGCAGGCAGGTTGAAGTACGATATTTTCCCCTAGTGATGACAGATACCATGCGATAATGCAGAGCTTCTGGTGGCAGTGACCTTGAGTATGTGAAGTTCTCAGCTCACTGCTGCTGTCACAACAGACTCTTGAGCAATCCAAGCAGAAAAACAGAAGTACAAGAAATACATAAAGGAAGGTGGTGGGTGGTGGTATAAAAATAACTATAGGAAGATTTTCGGGAAATATGGTCAAATGCACATTAGCATCAAGCATAAACTTAAGAATCTGATACAGAGTAAGTCTCAGAAAGAAAACATATTGCAAAAGGACATTTATAAAATTTTGGATTAAATAAGATCTTTGAACTTGAATTGTTAAAGAGACCCCAGGAAGACAGGGTTCTGCTATTATACAAGGAATCTTTGTATAATAAATAATAATAATTCTGCAAAGTTAAGCTGCACAAATTTAATATGATTGATTAAGATTAATATCAGTTGAGACCTTTGAATTTACAAATGGACTCTCTTTCTACTTTTGCAAACAAGCCTTACTGGAAATCACTACATCAAAAGTCATTAAAAATATGTAGATACCACAATGACTCCAAAAGGCAAGCTGAGCATCATTGCCATTTCACACACATCCCACACACCACACACAACAGGGGTAAAGAAAGGCTACAGTTCACACACTAGCTCTGAGTATAATGTTTCCTATCCAATCACCAGCCCACTACTGGGAATGGACAGTTTGGGGTTTAAAGCAAAATGGACTTTTCCCTGCAGAAATTTCACTTCAGTGAAAGTCAAAACAAATAGGGCAGAAAGGATATATAATTAATCGCTTTCTTCTTCTCAGCCATTGCTGGTATATTCTATGCCTACCCAGGTTCTCCAGGAATGAGCCTTCGCCTTGAACACTGTTCCATTCTCACATGGCTGCAGGGGAGGCTGAAGCAATGAGGAAGTGGAGAAAACCTTCTCTAACAGCCACTCCAGGGCACTGTGAAGTACATGCAGAGCCAGCAGGCTGCAGTTTGAGTCTGCTGAATTGTGCTATTCTTGTGCAGCAAAGCTTGCTTGCGTGTAGGCAAATGTACATTAAATTGTGTAGAAAATTCAAGAGGAGGCAGATAGAGGAGTTTGGGACTTGAGTGACTATTATTTGCATAGAAATGTTTTATATTGGACTAGTGCTTTTACTTAATTACCATAGCAATTCCCCTTTTAAAAAAATTAAGTTGAATAAGTACATTTATTAAACTAATTTTAAAAAATAAATTATGAAGTTACTAAAGTGGGCTTTTGTTTGTTAGGTTTTGACCTTTATAATGAGCTAGTTTGGTTACGGATACTTGGGGTAACATAC
Organism: Bos taurus; assembly: GCF_002263795.3. NCBI lineage: Eukaryota > Metazoa > Chordata > Mammalia > Artiodactyla > Bovidae > Bos > Bos taurus. The sequence continues at coordinate 5,600,337 of NC_037329.1, read as the reverse complement.
CATCCAATACTGTACTATAAAGATAACATCGTTTTGTACTGTTTTAGTCCCTTTAAGCCCAAGCTGGCAGTGTTTTAGTAGATAAAATTCTCGCACAAACTCTGTGGGACTCTTGTGAATCTCACTATAACTCATCAGTTAGACAAAAGCCACACCTACAAAATCCCTCCTCTAACTTTTGTCCTGCAGAGACTGCTGAGGAACAAGTTCTTAAACTTCTTGGAGACTGTGGTGTTTGATTAAGGGGTTCTCTGAGGCACGCCCCTCATCTTTTTGAAGGTTCGCTGAATTGTACTCTGAGAATCCACTTTAGATCTTTGAAAATATAGTTTTTGAATATTTATTTTCATTTATTTATTTGGCCATGCCGGTCTTGGCTGTGGCACGCAGGATCCAGTGCCCCGACCAGGGACTGAACCTGAGCCTCCTGCACTGGGAGCATGGGATCTTAGCCACTGGACCACGAGGGAAGTCCCAACTCTTAACAAAAGGTTAAAATTTATAGGCAAACTTGAGGCTTTATCTTTAGACTTCTTCTCCTAGCAGTGCCTTGGATCTGAACATTACTCAAAACCATTTCTTGATTTTATCAACCACTGCTGTCTGAAGAGACTAAGGATTTTTAAAATCATCAGTTTAACAGTCCTTCCCTCAATTTATCTCTTTCCTTTCACATCTTACTATAAGCAGGCTGTCTTTTCAACACTTTACTTAGAAAGCTTCTTAGCTAGATCATCAAGTTCTTTAGGCATATTCTCTGCTTTCCACATAACTGAAGAGGATAGCGTTGCTAAGATTTCTGCCACAGCGTAGCAAGGATCGCCCTTCCTCCGCTGTTCTTCATTTCCCTTTCTCAAAGTTCAGATTTCTACTAACAGTCTCTGCAAAGCTTCTCAAAATCCTTCTAGCTTCCACCTACTGCTTGGTTTCAAAGCTATTCCCATTCAAAAAACTAAGATCATGGCATCTGGTCCCATAACTTCATGGCAAATAGATGGAGAAAAAATGGAAACAGTGACAGACTTTATTTTCTTGGGCTCCAAAATCACTGCAGATGGTGACTGCAGCCATGAAATTGAAAGACATTTGCTCCTTGAAAGAAAAGCTATGACCGACCTAGGATATTAAAGAGCACAGACATTACTTTGCCAACAAAGGTCCTTCTAGTCAAAGCTATGGCTTTTCCAGTAGTCCTGTATGGATGTGAGAGTTGGACCGTAAAGAAGGCTGAGTGCTGAAGAATTTATGCTTTTGAACTGTGGTGTTGGGGAAGACTCTTGAGAGTCCTTTGGATAGCAAGAAGATCAAACCAATCAATCCTAAAGAATATCAACCCTGAATATTTATTGGAAGGACTGATACTAAAGCTGAAACTCCAATACTTCACCCACCTGATGCAAAGAGCCGACTCATTAGAAAATACCCTGATGCTGGGAAAGATTGAAGGCAGGAGGAGAAGGAGGTGACAGAGGATGAGATGGTTGGATGGCATCACCGACTCAATGTACATGAGTTTGAGCAAGCTCTGGGAGATAATGAAGGACAGGGAAGCCTGGTATGCTGTAGTCCATGGGGTCGCCAAGAGTCAAACACAACTGAGTGACTAAACAACAACAAGAATGGTAGCCTGCCACTCTCAGTACAGGGTTCAATTAGAGAAGAAGAATCACTAGGATAGATATGAGTGAGTGAAGTCGCTCAGTCGTGTCCGACTCTTTGCGCCCCCATGGACTGTAGCCTGCCAGGCTCCTCCGTCCATGGGATTTTCCAGGCAACAATACTGGAGTGGGTTGCCATTTCCTTCTCCAGGAGATCTTACAGACTCAGGGATTGAACCCGGGTTTCCCACATTGTAGGCAGACGCTTTACCATCTGAGCCACCAGGGAAGCCTGATATCCCACCAGGGAAGGATAGATATACTCATGCAGACACACACACACACAGAGACACACACACACACAGGAATTTGATCATCCTGAATTGTGTGAGCTATTAAGAAGTCTCTTAAGCCTGGTTCACCAGTCAGGCAGTCTGGAAGGAATGACTGAGATCAAGAGCTAGCCAAACCCAAAAGCATGAAGTTTGAGCCTCATGAGGATAGACTGAAACTGCTACCAATTATTATTGCTTCTAGACCCTGGTAGTGTGAATATCCTGCACATGCCAAGGCTCGTTGTCACAGAGATAAATGCTTACATCTGGCCCAAGAGTTAGCCGCTGAAGGAGAATCCTGGGGAAGATGGAATGCCACGTTACAGCAAGGAGGTAAGTCAGCAGATTAGCAACAAGGTGTGAGAGCTATAAAATGCCTGAAGCTCTCTAGATCTCCCACATAAATTTCCCTGTGGCCTGCCCTAGATGGAAACATATGGGAAAGGGAATTCTGTGGAAAGTAGTTCCGGCTGGTTTAATTGACGCATCTTACGTCACCATAATCCATCATGTCTGCAGTCCAGCCAGTAAGAAGGAGGAAGGAAAGGAAGAAAAGCTCATCCTCCTCCATTTAAGGATGCTACCTCAAAGGGATGCTCTAACCCCAGGGGCTAAAACCCAGTCAGGGAGGAGGGAAATACAGTCTTCATTCCAGTGGTCATGGGCATAGGAATTCTGTTCCTGGGATAGGAAGAAGGAGGAATTTAAAGACAATTCACACCTTCTGCCACAACACATTTGCCTCTTCCTAGATGACAGACGATGAGACGGTTGGATGACGTCATTGATACGATGGACATGAGTTTGAGTAGGCTCCAGGAGTTGGTGATAGATAGGGAAGCCTGGAGTGCGCAGTCCATGGGGTCGCAAAGAGTCGGACATGACTGAGCGACTGAACTGAACTGAAGTGAACTTCTCTGCTTGTCAAGCTCTAATTCACCCCAGTGCATGCTTAATCGCTCAGTCCTGACCAACTCTTTTTGACCCTTTGGACTGCAGCCCTCCAGGCTCTTCTATCCACGCGATTTTTTAGGCAAGAATACTGGAGTGGATTGCCATTTTCCTCCTCCAGGGGATTTTCCCAACCCAGGGATTGAACCAGCATCTCCTGTCATTGTAGGCAGATTCTTTACCTGCTGAGCCATCAGGGAAGCCCATTTCACCCCCTATAGACTTAACTCAATTATCATTCTTCCTGCAAAGCCTTCACTCTTTTTTCCCACTATGTTTCAGGTAAGTCCCTCCATCTTGGCACTTTTTCGTTTACTCATTTAGCAAGTTTTAAGTCCTTCCCTGTGCCAGGCATTGTTCTGGGAACTGGGGAGTTAGCAGTGACTGCAATAAAACCCTTTCCTTTGCAAAGCTCAATGCATCATAATTATTTAATATCCTTTTTTACTCTAAGGCTGTCTCAAATTAAGACAAGAAGGGCAAGATTCATAGATAACTTCAAACATTTTTATTCCCAACTAAATGTATGAATCTATTATCTAGAATTAAGATTAAATAATTGGGTGAGTCTTCTAAAGTACTTCACATTCTTTCCTATAAATCACCAAGGTAATGTCTGTAATTTATAAGTTACATCTCTTTTAGGAAGTCATGGACCTTGAAAGGACCCTGGAGGTTATGAAATTAAACCACCTCAGTTTAGATGAGAAGTCTGAGTCCTGGATCTCAGGACAGTGTGCCATGTTAGTATCAGTACTAGAAGTAAAATCCAAGAATATTGATTTTTGTACAGATGCCCTTGATGTATTGCTTTTGTGTGTGAAAAAAAGAATCACAGTAAAAATATACTCCATTATGTATATAAAAATCAGTCGTTCCAAAAATGATAGCATCAAAATTCAGGTTAAGAAAAAACTGCTACAGGAACAGGGGTTTTTGAGGTGAGTGTATGATAGTGTTAAGGGTATTTTCTAGTTCTAGAATGTGGGGAAAAGATATAAATAATTTGGAAATAAACATATTAGAGAACAGTAATATAGAGTTGTAAAATGTCAGTTATATTTTCAGGGTGACAGATGACACTCTACATCAAGGTCCACGTAGCCCTTTCATAAAATTTCATGGATTCTATTAGAAATCTGCTTTATGTTAATTTGAGATCTATAGCTGCACACATACACTCACACACTCAAAACCAGAACAGCAGAGTTTTAATTTAAAAATTGATATGAAAAATAAAACCATTATGCACAGCTTTGAGTAGCCACTGAAGTTTAACACGTATCCTTGTTCTTTGACCTTTGCTCCCACACACCAACCAACGTGGTCAAAAATACGTGCCCCCGTGCTCACACCTACACTCTCAGCTCTCATCCGCCCCTCACACACGGTTCTGATACTTTTGTTCCACCTTCCTCATCTATGGGAAATAGCTGAAGGAGAAATGAAAGTCTCGAGCACAGGTGCATAATGTATAAACGTGTGTACTACACAAAGCCTCTGGAAAACAGCTTGCAGTGAAATAAACCAATTTATTCCAGAAAAATTAATTTTCAGTAGAATTAATGAAAATAGCTAGCCCCTCCAGACAAAATTTGTGAGATCAAATGGGAAGATTGTGATTCAGTTTAATCCATTTTTATAACAATATATCTGAACAAATATAATAAATTGATGGTTTCCTGAGAAAGGGGTTTAAAATAGTACCATTCAATTATCTCTAAAGAAAATAGTTTTATCTTTTTAAGTTGGTACAGGAAGGCTACATTTAATGTTTTAGGGGTCTTGCCTTGAAACCTTTAGTTTCTCTGCTTCTGCACTACATTTCGGTTTAGGAGGATACAGTTGGGTCAAACACCAGATTTTAATGCACACAAATGTGGAAAATCAACAATACTGTTGCTAAAAATACACAAGCTGTGGAAAATTCAAAACTATCAAAGAACACGAATGTTATAAAGTCTCTCTAAAAGTGGTGGCCATTGACTATACATTACTATTGTAGACAAACCACCTTAATTTTACGGGTCAAATTTTTATTTATCAAGAATCTTAAAGGTTCTGAAAATCAATAAAATTATGAAAAACAGGAAAGAAAGGCGCACATTTCCTCCCCTAATGAGTAAAAATAGCTCACCTTCAGGGCGGGTTAAGATTCTATGAATAAATGGACTTCTTTGGGTTACAGGTGGCAGAAAACCTGACTCAGACTGGCTTAAAAGGAAGTTCATTGTCTCCTATAACGGAGAGATCCAAATGTAGCTTCCGCACTTCAAGCACAGCCTGAGTCAGCCGAACAATTCACAAGTGCTTGGTTGCTCGCCTCTGACTGCCTCCCGTGTGACTGCAGTGTCACGGTCCACACAGATGTGCTCTGGATCGACCATCCTCTCACGTTCAAGACCAAAAAGCCAGAGGAGGCCAGCTTCCTCGGGAGCTCAGTTGCTAACTTGAGTCTTGTGGTCATTCCTGAGCCAGTCGCCATGGCTGAGGATGTGATGTACTAACTGGCTGAGGCCTACGAAGTCTGTTTTACATCTGAGTGAAGACAAAGGTGGAGTCTTAGTCAAGCACGTGGACCAAAGTGGGGGAGAAAAAGTAAATCTCAATATGAAAAGTGGGAGCTGTTTTCTGACAGATGGAGAGTAAATGGATTCTGGAATACAAAACACACATTCATGGGAGTAATCTATAATAGGCAGAAATCTCAAATGGGGCCGTCAGTTTAGTCGCTCAGTTGTGTCCTACTCTTTGTAACCCCATGGACTGCAGCACGCCAGACCTCCCTGTCCATCACCAACTCCCAGAACTTACTCAAACTCCTGTCTATCGAGTTGGTGATGCCATCCAACCATCTCATCCTCTGTCATCTCCTTCTCCTCCCACCTTCAATCTTTCCCAGCATCAGGGTCTTTTCCAATGAGTCAGTTTTTCCCATCAGGTGGCCAAAGTATTAGAGTTTCAGCGTCAGCATCAGTCCTTCCAATGAATATTCAGGACTGATCTCCTTTAGGATGGACTGGTTGGATGTCCTTGCAGTACAAGGCACTCTTGAGAGTCTTCTCCAACACCACAGTTCAAAAGCATCAATTCTTCGGTGCTCAGCTTTCTTTATAGTCCAACTCTCACATCCATACATGACTACTGGAAAAACCATAGCCTTGACGAGATGGACCTTTGTTGGCAAAGTAATGTCTCTGCTTTTTAATATGCTGTCTAAGTTGGTCATAGCTTTTCTTCCAAAGAGCAAGCTTCTTTTAATTTCATGGCTGCAGTCACCATCTGAGGTGATTTTGGAGCCCAAGAAAATGAGGTTTCTCACTGTTTCCATTGCTTCCCCATCTATTTCCCGTGAAATGATGGGCCTGGATGCCATGATCTTAGTTTTCTGAATGTTGAGGTTGAAGCCAGCTTTTTCACTCTCCTCTTTCACTTTCATCAAGAGGCTCTTTAGTTCTTCTTCACTTTCTGCCATAAGGGTGGTGTCATCTGCGTATCTGAGGTTATTGATATTCCTCCTGGCAATCTTGATTCCAGCTTGTGCTTCATCCAGCCCAGCATTTCGCATGATGTACTCTGCATATAAGTTAAATAAGCAGGGTGACAAAATATAGCCTTGATATGCTCCTTACCCAATTTGAAACCAGTCTGTTGTTCCATGTCCAGTTCTAATTGTTGCTTCCTGACCTGCATACAGATTTCTCAGGAAGCAGGTAAGGTGGTCTGGTATTCCCATCTGTTGAAGAATTTTCCACAGTTTGCTGTGATCCACACAGTCAAAGGCTTTGGCATAGTCAATAAAGCAGAAGTAGATGTTTTTCTGGGACTCTCTTGCTTTTTTTATGATCCAATGGATGTTGGCAATTTGATCTCTAGTTCCTCTACTTTTTCTAAATCCAGCAGCCCACTCCAGTATTCTTGCCTGGAAAATCCCATGGACAGCGGAGCCTGGTAGGCTACTGTCTATGGGGTGGCAAAGAGTCGGACACGACTGAGTGACTTCACTTCAGTTCACTTCCTCTACTTTTTCTAAATCCAGCTTGAACATCTGGAATTTCACAGTTCACATACTATTGAAGCCTGGCTTGGAGAATTTTGAGCATTTCTTTACTAGTGTGTGAAATGAGTGCAATCATGCGGTAGTTTGAGCATTTTTTAGCATTGCCTTTCTTTGGGATTGGAATGAAAACTGACCTTTTCCAGTCCTGTGGCTACTGCTGAGTTTTCCAAATTTGCTGGCACATTGAGTGCAGCACTTTCACAGCATCATGTTTTAGGGTTTGAAATAGCTCAACTGGAATTCCATCACCTCCTTTGGCTTTGTTCGTAGTGATGCTTCCTAAGGGCCACTTGACTTTGCATTCCAGGATGTCTGGCTTTAGGTGGGTGATCATACCATCATGGTTATCTGGGTTGTGAAGATCGTTTTTGTGTAGTTCTTCTGTGTATACTTGCCACCTCTTCTTAATATCTTCTGCTTCTGTTAGGTCCATACCATTTCTAGATAGAATATTACTCAGCCACAAAAAGGAACAAATTTGAGTCGGTTCTCATGAGGTGGATGAACCTAGAGCCTGTTACACAGAGTGAAGTAGGTCAAAAAGACAAAAACAAATATATTAATGCCTATAAATGGAATCTAAAAAAATGATTCTGATGAACCTATTTGCAGAGCAAATAGAGATGCAGCAATAGAGGTGCAGACATAAAGAATGGACTTATAGACACAGCAGGGGAAAGAGAGAATAGGACAAATTGAGAGAGTAGCTTTGAAATATGTATATATTGTGTTGTTTATTTGTGAAGTTATGTCCTACTCTTTTGCAACCCCATGGACTGCAGCCCTCCAGGCTTCTCTGTCAACAGAATTTCTCAGGCAGTACTGGAGTGGGTTGCCACACCCTCCTCCAGGGGATCTTCCTGATCCAGGGATGGAACCTGTGTCTCCTGCATCTCCTGCTTTGCAGGCAGATTCTTTAGCGCTGAGCCGCTGAGGAAGTCCTGGATGTATGTATACCTATGGCTGACTTGTGTTGATGTGTGGCAGAAACCAACACGACATTGTAAAGCAATTATCCTCTGCTTCCATGGTAGCTCAACTGGTAAAGAATCCTCCTGCAAGTCGGGAGACCTGGGTTGGGTAGATCCCCTGGAGAAGGGAAAGGCTACCGACTCCAGTATTCTGACCTGGAGAATTCCATGGACCGTATAGTCCATAGGGTGGCAAAGAGCTGGACAAAACTGAGCAACTTTCACTTTCCAATTAAAAATGAAAGATTTTTGAAAATAAGAATGAAAATAAATTGAAAGAATGTGTCAGTGAAAAAAATCAAGTAGTCCAGTGATTACAGTAAACGTAATAGATTAAAATTTCTAAAAAACTTAAAAAAACACACAAAAATTCTTCTTCTATTGTGAGTCCCACTAGCCAACAGAGCCAAGTTATGCAGAGGTAACCCCTGGTGGCACAAGTAAAGTGAAAGTTGCTTAGTTGTGTCCGACTCTGCGACCAGGCAGACTGTACAGTCCATGGGATTCTCCAGGCCAGAATACTGGAGTGGGTAGCCTTTCCCTTCTCCAGGGGATCTTCCCAACCCAAGGATCAAACCCAGGTCTCCCGCATTGCAGGAGGATTCTTTCCCAGCTGAGCCACCAGGCAGAAGGAAAAACTGATGTAAACCCAGGACACAAGACATGTATCAAAGCTCCCCTTTGGGAGATACTGGCGCTATGGAGACCAAAAAGGGAAGGTGCAAAGTTGGCACCCACTCGCTCAAGTGAGGTAGGCAGGGTAGAGATGGCACCCACTGGCTAAAGGAAAGGGGAAAAAACCTTAAATTACAAAATAAAACAACAACAAAGATGGCGTCCACCGATGGGAGAGAGCCCAAGAGTAAGTGCAAAGATGACACTCCTTTCCTGGAGAGCACCTCTGTGGGTCCCAAACCTGTGTTAAATCAGATGCCTGCCCCTCGGATCAATGCCTGTGCATGTGTGCTAAGTCACTTCAGTCGTGTCTAACTCTGTGACCTATGGACCATAGCCCACCAGACTCCTCTGCCCATGGGATTCTCCACACAAGGATATTGGAGTGGGCTGCCATGCCCTCCTCCAGGGGATCTTCCCGACCCAGGGATCAAACTTGTGTTTCTTTTGTCTCCTGCATTGGCAGTGGGGTTCTTTACCACTAGCACCAACTGGAAAGCCCCAAGTCAATTTTCCCAGACAAGCTAATGAGCTTCTCCCTCACAAAGTGGATGACTGCTGCCCTGGGTCATGGGGACAAGTGAGCCCTTTAAGAGCCATTCTTCAGATCACTATAGCCGGTGGGTCTTGTGAATGCAAGCCCTGTTGGTTTTTAAAGCTAGAAGCTTTGAGGCTGTCTCTTGAGCACAGATCTTAAAAGTTGGGGTGCTGATGAGCAATACAAACTTTCTGCTTCTCAGAGTTGCTTCTCAAGCTCTGGGTTTGAGGTCCCTCCATACTCTGGATAGCTGTGCTGAGGGTGGGGCTTAAAGTGAGATTGTGTCCCTAACTGAGATGTAGGTCTTCTCTCATTTGCTAGTTTTCAGGGTTTGTTTCTTTTTTTTTTCGGAGGAAGTTTTTCCAAATATAGCTTTAGATTGATGTGTTCATGGGAGGAGGTGAGTTCAGGTATTTCTATATCACCATCTTGAACCACCATGTTTTTTTAAATTTACTTAAAAAAAAATAATCTCTTTTCAAACGTTTATTTATTTAGGCTGCATCAGATCTTAGTTTCAGGTCTTCGTTGCACCACGTGGGATCTTCAGTTGTGGTGCTCAGGTTTCTCTCTAGTTGTGGCTCTTGGGCTCAGTAGTCACAGCGCACAGGCTTAGTTACCCCACAGCAAGCAGGATCTTAGTTCTCAGTCAGGGATCGAATCTGAATTGGAAGGCGAAATTCTTAACCACTGGATCACCAAGGAAGTCCCTTAAACCACCATCTTGATGCTCTTATATTACCCTCTTATGAACTTGGGTTTTATTCTTAAAGAGTTATTTTCTAGGAATAATTCACAGTCATTTGATCATTTTCCATATGAAGGTTCTAAGAAATGTAGGAAGCATTATTTGAGCTAAGAATTATATTCTCAACTAAAGAGACATAAAAGACTGTTAATTGACGAATATAGTTAAAATCTGTTCCATGTTGAGGGGATTCACCCTAAATCAAAGCATACTTAAGACAATTAGAGCATCCACCATCTATATATGTATATACTAACATATATATAAGTACATATATAGTTAAATAAATATACATATATTGGAGAAGGAAATGGCAGCCTACTCCAGTATTCTTGCCTGGAGAATCCCACAGACAGAGGAGCCTGGCAGGCTACAGTCCATGGGGTCACAAGAGTTGAACACGGCTTAACGACTAAACCACCACCACCAACAACATATATATGAACTGGCATGTCATATCTCAAAACACACACCAGAATATAATAATCTAATGGATAAAGTAAAATGATTGTAAATAAAATTTCTAATGTTCACTTCTCACATTCTCCTGGGGCTCATACACACACATTAAACCACTGTACCAGTCAATAGGAGAATCTGGACCAGAACTCAAGTTTCCTGACTTCAGCTCAGAGGTGTTTCCTCTTAATTTAATGCTTTTCATCTTTCTAATATCTAGCAGAACTAAAATGTAAGAAAGGCTTTTGTTCCAGACAAGATGGGAAAAGGGCCTACCTCCTACTAATAACTACAACAATAATAACAAAAAAAACCCTGAATAAGGGGGGAGAGATAAGTTAGGAGCTTGGGATTAACATATACACATTACTATATGTAAAATAGGTAAACAACAAGGACCTACTGTATAGCACAGGGAATATACTTAATATTTTGCAGTAACTACAATGGGAAAGAATCTGAAAAAGAATTTGTGTGCGTGTGTTCATAACTGAATCACTTTGCTGTACACATGAAACTAACACAGTATTGTAAACTGAATACACTTAACAACAATAAAAGAAATAATAAACAAACCCTTAACAAGACACCTACCGGAAGATCTGAAAAGTACACACAAAAAAATGAATTAGTGAGAATATGTGAGATCTGAGGAATAGCTTTCCTCCGTTTTTTCAGTCAGTTCAGTTCAGTTGCTCAGTTGTTTCCGACTCTTTGCGACCTCATGGACTACAGCACACCAGGCTTCCCTGTCCATCACCAGCTCCGGGAGCTTGCTCAAACTCATGTCCATCGAGTCGGTGATGCCATCCAACCATCTCATCCTCTGTCGTCCCCTTCTCCTCCTGCCTTTAATCTTTCCTAACATCAGGGTCTTTTCCAATGAGTCAGTTCTTCGCATCAGGTGGCCAAAGCATTGGAGTTTCAGCTTCAGCATCAGTCCTTCCAATGAATACTCAGGGCTAATTTCCTTTAGAATGGACTGGTTGGATCTCCTTGCAGTCCAAGGGACTCTCAAGAGTCTTCTCCAACACCACAGTTCAAAAGCATCAATTCTTGGGCGCTCAGCTTTCTTTATGGTTCAACTCTCACATCCATACATGACCACTGGAAAAGCCGTAGCTTTGACTAGATGGACCTTTGTTGGCAAAGTAATGTCCCTGCTTTTTAATATGCTGTCTATGTTGGTCATAGCTTTCTTGCAAGGAGCAGGCGTCTTTTAATTTCATGGCTGCAGTCACAATCTGCAGTGATTTTGGTGCCTCCCAAAATACAGTCTCTCACTCTTTCCATTGTTTCCCCATTTCTTTGCCATGAAGTGATGAGACAGGATGCCATGATCTTAGTTTTCTGAATGTTGAATTTTAAGCCACTCTTTCACTCTCCTCTTTCACTTTCATCAAAAGGCTCTTTAGTTCTTCACTTTCTGACATAAGGGTAGTGTCATCTGCATATCTGAGGTTATTGTTATTTCTCCTGGCAATCTTGATTCCAGCTTGTGCTTCATCCAGCCTAGCATTTCCCATGGTGTAATCTGCAAAAAGTTAAATAAGCAGGGTGACAAAATATAGCCTTGATGTACTCCTTTCCCAATTTGGAACCAGTCCGTTCATTGTTCCACGTCCGGTTTTAACTGTTGCTTCTTGACCTGCGTACAGGCTTCTCAGGAGGCAGGTAAAGTGGTCTGGTATCTCCAGATCTTGAAGAATTTTCCACAGTTTGTCATGATCCACACAGTCAAAGGCTTTGGCGTAGTTAGTAAAGCAGAAGTCGATGTTTTTCTGGAACTCTCTTGCCTTTTTTACGATCCAATGGATGTTGGCGATTTGATCTCTGGTTCCTCTGCTTTTTCTAAATCCAGCTTGAACATCTGGAAGTTCACGGTTCATGTACTGCTGAAGCCTGGCTTGGAGAATTTTGAGCATTTCTTTACTACTGTGTGAGGTGAGTGGAATTATATGGTAGTTTGAGCATTCTTTAGCATTGCCTTTCTTTGGGATTGGAATGAAAACTGACCTTTTCCAGTCCTGTGGCCACTGCTGAGTTTTCCAAATTTGCCATATTTGCCAAATTTCCAAATGGCATATTGAGTGCAGCACTTTCAAAGCATCATGTTTTAGGATTTGAAAGAGCTCAACTGGAATTCCATCACCTCCACTAGCTTTGTTGGTAGTGATGCTTCTTAAGGCCTGCTTGACTTTGCATTCCAGGATGTCTGGCTCTAGGTGAGTGATCACACTATTGTGGTTATCTGGATCATGAAGATCTTTTTTGTATAGTTCTGTGTATTCTTGCCACCTCTTCTTAATATCTTCTAGTTATGTCAGGTCCATACTGTTTCTGTTCTTTATTGTGCCCAACTTTGCATGAAATGTCCACTTGGTGTCTCTAATTTTCTTGAAGAGATCTCTAGTCTTTCCCATTCTATTGTTTTCCTCTGTTTCTTTGCACTGATCACTTAAGAAGACTTTCTTATCTCTCCTTGCTATTCTTTGGAACTCTGCATTCCAAAGGGTATATCTTTGCTTTTCTCCTTTACCTTAGCTTCTCTTCTTTTCCTGAGATTTTACTTGCCCTGTATATATCTAGGTTTGTGTGTGAGAGAAGTTTGCAACATGGAAATACCAGTGGGAAGGAACAAAAAAATCCCCAAGAAAATCCTACTCTGGGCAGCTATAAAACAGAAATCTTTTAGCTGTATGCTGTAGGCAGAATTCCAAGATATCACCCCAGATTTCCTACCAGTGATGCTCTGACCTGGAACTAGGAATATCACTTTACCTCTATGATTAGGCTCTGTTCTATGCTATGGTTGATCTTAAGACATGGAGATTATACAGGTGATCCTGATGCGTCTTTTAAAAGTCATGAATTTTTTCTGGGTCGTGGTAGAAGAGAAAGTCAGAGGGATCCAACACGAGGGAGGATCTCTTTTGCTCCGACAGGGGTCCTAAGACTTGGCAAGGACATGAGAATGGCCTCTAGGAGCTTAGCCTGGTCCCCAGTGACGGCTAGCAAGGCGATGGGGATCACAGTCTTAGAACTGCAAAGAAATGAATTCTGTCAGCAATGGGAAGGAGTTGGGAGCAGGTCTTTCGGTACTTGAACCTCTAAGTAAGTGGAGATATAACTTGCCCACATCTTGATTTTAGCCTTCTGACCTACAGGACTCTTGATTCAGAGAAACTACGAAATAATAAATGTATGCTCTTTTAAACCACTAAGTTATTGGTAACTTGCCTGTTCTTGAGACAGAACACTATGAAAAAGCCATGCCCCAGTGGTGCTGCAGTGATGGAGCTGGGTGGCAAAATGCTGACTATATTAGCTTCCTGTTGCTGCTATAACAAATCACGACAATTTTGGTGGCTTAAGAAAACACAAATGTATTATCTTACAGTTTTGGAGATCAGAAAGCCGAATGCATCTAAAACCAAGGTGTCCACCGAGCTGCATTCTGTCTGCAGAGTCTGTTTCCTTGTTTTTCCTCCCCAGTTTTTAGGTTTCCTACATGGTTTGGCTCATTGCCCTTTCCTCCATCTTTAAAGCAAAGCACTCCAACCCTGTGATCACATCTCCCCTCCTTTTTTTGACCCTTTTATCTTACTCTTATAAAGACACATGTGGTTACATTGGGCCTACCTGAAAATCCAATATAATCAAGATCCTTAATCACACTTGCAGTCTCTTTTACCATGGGAACATATAAGAATATATTAGAATGTAATAAGAATATATTTTCCATATAAAAAGATATTCCATATAAGAATAAGGGAACATGTTCACAGGGTCTGAGGATTAGAATGAGCAATGGTTCTGTAGAAGCCACATAAACTGAATTTGAACCACAGTTCACAAACATAGGCTAGGATATGCATTCTGAATATAAACAGGTTAACTAAATACTAAACTAGGAAATGTACATAAGAACCGGAGTCTTATAATACTGGGTTGGCCAAAAATTCCTTCAGGTTGTTCAATACCATCTTACAAAAATTTCAAATGAATTTTTTGGCCACCCTAATAAAAAATGCTCAGGATATAGTCCAAACTTACTCATCATATTAGGAACATTTCAACTCAAGTAAGAAAAGACGATCAAGAGTTACCAACACCAAGATGACACAGATGTTGGAATTATTGGACAGGAATTTTAAAGCAGTTATTAAATGTTCTAATAAGCTATCACGCATGCTCCTGAATCAAGTGGGGGAAAAAAAACAGAAAACCTTAGAAAATATTTATATAAGATATAAAGAAGAACCAACTGGGAATTTTATAATTTAAAAATATAAAAACTGAAATAAAAACACATTGGTGGGTGTTTTGATAGTACCCAGGGTTTAATTTACCAAGGTAACTGAGTGAGGATATGGAGAAGTCAGTGCTATTGAAAGAAGAGTTTATTTAAGGGACATGTCGTGCCATGCAGGGCTAGATGAAAAAGTGCCAGCATGGACACAAGCCATTTTGGCTTCCAAAAGAAGGAAGGAGCAGGCAAGTTTGAGCAATCTTAAGACTGGATAGTTGTGTGTGTGTGTGTTTTAATTTATTTATTTTAATAAATAAAATTTATTTTATTGTAAAACAGGTCATCTGTTTCACATACAGTAATATACATGTTTCAATGCTATTCTCTCAAATCATCCCACCCTTGCCTTTTCCCACAGACTCCAAAAGTCTGTTCTTTACATCTGTATCCATTTTGCTGTCTCACATATAGGGTCATCGTTACCATCTTTCTAAATTCCATATATATGCATTAACATACTGTATTGGTGTTTCTCTTTCTGGCTTACTTCACTCCATATAACAGGCTCCAGTTTCATCCACCTCATTAGAGCTGAGCCAAATGCATTCTTTTTTATAGCTGAGTAATATTCCATTGTGTATATGTACCACAACTTATCCATTCATCTGCCAGTGGACATCTATGTTGCTCCATGTCCTAGCTATTGTAAATAGTGGAACATTGGGATACTTGTGTCTCTTTCAGTTCTGGTTTCCTTGGTGTGTATGCCCAGCCGGTGGGATTGCTGGGTCGTACGGCAGTTCTATTCCCAGCTTTTTAAGGAATCTCCACACTGTTCTCCATAGTGGCTGTAAGGACTGGAGAGTTTTCATAGCCACTGGGTCACAGTGGTGGTCTCTGCTTGTCTAGTACTTGGCCCAGGGGTGCTGATTTAGGGCAGGGGAAATACTGGCTTGATGTGTGAATGTTAGGTGAGAAAGGTTGTTGGGATATGGGCCCTGGAGTGGTTGGTTTGCAATATGAAAAGCACGTGAAGGAGTGTCATTTGCTCTCTGAAGGAATTAGTTAGCTCTGGGAGGGCCAGTCTCTCTCTGGTCAGCAAGGGCCCCAAGATGTGAAAGCAATGTAAAGTATAAAAAATAAAAAACATAATTAAAACAATGGCTCAATAGTGAAATGGGGTGCCAGAAGTATCAGTGAACTTAGAGCAATAGAAATGATAAATATGAGCACCAGAAAGAAAAGAGATTTTTAGTAAAATGAATAGATCCCCCGGACTTGTGGGATAGTAACAGAAGATCTGACATTCACATTATCAAAGTTTCCAAAGAAGAAACAGGATACTGAGCAGAAAAACATTTGAAAAAACAGTGGCTCAAATTTGGTGAAAGACATAAGCTTCCAGATTCAGAAAACTGAGTGAACCCTAAATAGAATACATTTTAAGGCCTTCACACCCAGATACATCATAATCAAACTTCTGAAAACGTAGGACAAAGGAAAACTCTTGTAAAGCTGCCACAGCTAGAGAGAAACAATGGATTACTGAGAAATAATGATTCAAACGACAGCAGATTTCTCCTCAGAAACTTGAAGGACAGTCGAAGGAAGAGGTAAAGATTTTTCAAGTCCTGAAAGAAAAGCACTGTCAACCCAGAATTCTTTACCAAGTAAAATGTATCCCTCAGGAAGGAAGGTGAAGGAACGGTAAGAGAATCTATTAGCAGCACACCTGCTCCACGAGAATGGCTAAATGAACTTCAGACAGAAAGGAGACGGCAGTGAGAGGACCCCCGGAACATCACCTATCGAAAACACGCAGTGGGGTCACATGGATTGCATTTTGGACGACACTCTCAACGTGACAAAACTGCAGTGATTGGAGGATTGATCAGTGGTTTCAAAGCCTTAGGACTGGAAGAGGGTGTGATTATTGAGGTGGTTTTTCAAGTGTAACACGAAGAAGTTTCTTCCTTGTTATCGGGACAGTTCTAGATTCTGATTGTGGCAACGGTTATAGAAATCCACAAATGTGGTAACACTTCAAATTTTACCCCCTAAAAAGAGTGTATGTGAATAAAGACTGGTAAAACCAAATAAGGTCTGTATGTAAGTAAACAGCATTGAGCCACTGTGAATTTTCTGGATTTGACATGTTACTATGGTTATAGGAGATACTATCACTGGGGTGATATTAGTTACCCAGAAACTCTTTGCAATATTTTCTGCAACTGCTTGTCTTAAACATTTCCAAAATAAATTGTTAGAATGACAATATAGGACATATTTTAGTTTTTAAACAATTTAATAATTTATAAAGGTAGCCTCCTACCTTTATAGGTAGGAAAGCAAGGTTGAAGAAAATCAGCTGAACTGGAAGTTGGTGTAAGAAAGATTTTGGATCAGTGAGATCATTCTGGGCACACCCCCTCCAATCTACACAGGCTTATGTGCATATGCGTGTGCGCATGCACACACACACACACACACAGAGACACACTTACAGCCACTCAGATTTCAGTATTTCTCCGTTGCTTCTAGTATTCTCTTTGCAGCCACCTAGGAGTTTTCTTGCTTAGCATTAGGAAAGATCTCTCCGGAGATTGTCCCTCTTTTCCTGTTGGTGATCTGACCCATTTAACTCCTCCCTCATCTCCTAACCTTTTTAAGGTCTATAATTAAAAAAAAAAAAAAAATTGGCTGTGCCTTGCAGCTTGTGGGAATCTTAGTTCCCTGACTGAAGATCAAGCACAGGACCTCTGCAGTAAAAGCAGGGAGTGGAGTTCTAACCACTGGACCACCAGGGAAGTCCCTGACATCTTTATAATTCTTGTCCCCATAAAATTCTAGCCTCCATTTCTAACAGTAATACTGCCGGCAGCCTGTTTAACATCCCAGCATTACTGCCACTTGATTAGATATGAGAGAGTGAGACAGCACACACTGAAGGCTGACTCAGCAGTAAGTGATGTCAGACAGAGGAGGCAGCCAGAGGTGCTCAGTCTTACTGTCACATGTGCTTTGGAAGGCTGGGGAGCATGACTCCAGGAAGGTCTGAGGAGCCACAGCAGGTAAGTAGAGAGTTGGAAGAAAGGCAAGGAGTGGTGAGAAGTCATCCCATTTATGACAGCATGGTGTGCTTAGTCCCTACGGTCGTGTCCAACTCTGTGACCCCATGGACTGCAGCCCGCCAGGCTCCTCTGTCCATGGGGATGCTCCAGGCAAGAATACTGGAGTGGGTGGCCATGCCCTCCTCCAGGGGATCTTCCCGATCCAGGGATCAAACCCAGGTCTCCCACATTGTAGGTGGATTCTTTACCATCTGAGCCACATTATCCAGCTCAAATCCTTCAATGATCATTCAGGTTGGGACTGAGAAAGGAGAAGAGCATTCAAGAAGGAACAGAAGGAAGAGAAACCTTCTTACAACCAAAGACTCTATTCCCGTCTTTTTCTGGGGCTAGAGGGAAACAGGGTCACGGATGGTAGACCCAGGTCTGAGGCTGCTGGGAGAGGGAACAGGGAGAGTTCAGTAAGCGCTGATGACTCTGTGGATCCAGTCTGTATAGCGAGAAACCTTGGTGTAGTAGCCAACGTCACCTCTCAGAACACACCCTTCTGACCAGGATAAGATCCCCTGGAGCTGATTTTGGCACAGGATTGGGGCAGCAAGTACTTCCTGTTAGAAAGAGGAGAGATGGGTCAGGCACAGTAGCCAGAACAAAGATAACCTCGTACCCAGTGCCCATCTGAGGAGCCCAGACAGAAAGATTCAGGTGATGAGGGTTGGGAGAAATGTCTGGTGGCCATCTGGGACCCAAGCCATCACTCACCCGAGGCTACATCAGCGGAAGCCATAGAGAAAGGAAACACTCAGGTGTCTCCACACTCACATTCATGTTCATTCAGGATTGGTTCTTCCTGGACCGCATTTACCTTGATCTCTTCTTGGATGTAAACAGGAAACTGGATTGTGTTGAAGGAGCTATGTGGACCCCCGAACAGTGTCCCAGAACAAACTTGGGAGGGCCCAAGGGGAAAGAATTACCTTACACGTGTGTTTGCTCTCCAGAGACAATCCTGCACAGAACATGTTCTCTGTGATCTTAACAGGCATTTTTCCTATAGGGGAAGCTTCACAATGTTCATTAGGGAAGCAAGAGACAGTCTGGTTTATCTTGACATCAGGCTTTGGCTCTGAGCACGTGCACATGCAGGGTGAGGGCGGGGTGGAGAGAGAGACAGGGTTTATTTTTCTTTGGTCCTTCACACATTCATCTCCCTCTCTTCTCTCCTCCCCTCCCTCTTATCTGTAATTAACCTCTCTGTCATTCAACGAAAGAAAAAATAAATTGAAAGGGAACCAGAGAAGAAAACAGATGAAACGAGAAAGCCAGCATCTGGTTCCGGTGCTGGACACTGCGTGCCTTGGACTTGGGTGTGCACGGCTTTACTTGTGAATTCTGTCAGTTTCTAAAGGAGGAGCCACATTCAGCGTCACCAGCAGGATGACCCTCAACCCCTTCCTCACCCATACACGCCCCCACCCTTCACCTGCATCTGAATGATAAATGAGTCAAGAATACAGGATTCCAGAGACCTCCAGCCATCCATAGCCATGTTACCCCTTATAAGACAAGGTCTATCCTATGACCAATTTTGGCCTCAATTTCCACATTCATAAAATTAGAAGTTAAGATGTATAAGTTCTCAGGACCCTATCAGCTCTCTTGATCTCTAATAATTCAATGATACGACAACCCTCACAGAGTGGGCAGTCAAGGAGCACTAAGAGTCCGTCTTGAGGGTCACTCACCAGAATTCTGCCATGACCAGCCCCAGCCAAAAACAGCGCAGTTGTCCATCCTGTTGGTCGTGGGGCTGGGCAGAGCTGCCAGTTTTACCTGGTCGTTGAGCTTTAGGGGGCGTGTCAGCTTGATGAGCACTATGTCATGCTCGGCAGAATCCTGTTTGAAACTTGGATGTGGGATAATAAGCATGGGTCTTAAGCCCTCCATCCTTTTTTGGAAACGCTCATCTGAAATAGCAATGTCCATCTCAAGAAATCTGGAACAGGCCATGAAGGATGAGCAGAGGAAATAGATGTTATTCTATTGTTCATCTTGCATCATCCTACTGGGGAATCTAACTCATAACCACCAGGATCTATTTCCTGCCTCCTTCCAACCACTTCTTAGGTTTGAGAGTTCCCCCATGCAAGTCTCTTCAGGGTTGAGCCACCCCAGCGACTAAGAGCGGGGCATGCCTCTCACTCTAGGACCCCATCACTCACGGTAAGAAGCAGTGTGCTGCGGTGAGAACCCACTGTTTGTGGATCAGGGTCCCCAGACAGGTGTCCTTTTCTGAGTTCAGGAAGACCAAACAGGTTGATTCATTTTGGACGTTCTCCTGATAGAATTGCTCGACTGAGTCTGCCTGTTCTGCTGGTGGTGTTCCGGGTGTTGTTGCTGCTGTCGGATGGGGACAGGAAGGCAGAATCTTAGAGGCAGGGGCAGACTTTCCAGAGGATGGGAGTCTGGAATGTTTTGTGTGGAAGTGCTTTGAAATGGTCCGTCTGTTTTTGGTGTATCAGGGACTGTTAAACTATTTCAGAGCCCTTCTGTTAATTTCCCCCTGGACCCCCCTCTGTGTTTGTGTCCTCCCTCTCACTCACACTTCCTCTCCCTTCCTTTCTTCCTTCTTCTCCTCAAACATCCTTCTTAGCTATATAGCAAAATCACATTTTTTTTGATGCCAATATCCACCCTCTATTGCATAAAGTCTCATCTCAGTCTGAATCTTCTCTTGTGGTCATGGAGCCAGGGGAAAAGTCAGTGGAATCCAGTTACCTCTGAGAGTTCTAGGAAACTACCAATCCCTGGGGTCCTGAGCTCTTAACCTTCTGATGATCACTTGTGAAAGTCGCTCAGTTGTGTCCAACTCTTTGCAACCCCATGGACTATACAGTCCATGGAATTCTCCAGGCCAGAATACTGGAGTGGGTAGCCTTTCCCTTCTCCAGGGTGTCTTCCCAACCCAGGGATTGAACTCAGGTCTCCTGCATTGCAGGTGGATTCTTTCCCAGCTGAGCTACCCCTGTTATCTATACCCATTTCCTACTCTTTCTTCCAATATGAACTTTTCAAAATTTTAAGCCAAAATAGGAATCTGCACTCACCAGCCACTGTCAGAATAGTGAAGACTAGAAGGAAGCCGTTCATGTCTGCTGTCTCCATACCCTCTTCCAGCAAGAAGACCTGGGAAGGGAGTGAATTACCAACCAGCCTGAGGCTCAGGAAGCTTTGCAAGGGGAGAAATAACACAAAGGGGTGGGGAGGTTCAAGGGAGCAAGTGACTCTGAACTAAGAGAGGATGGCATCAGAGGGAAGAAAGACAGTCCCTGTCTCTCTAGAGAGACATTGCCCATACTCCACTGCAGTATGGGCAATTTATCCAAGGTGAGATGTCTGACCCCCAGGGGGAGGTGCTGTAAGCCAAGAACTTTGCTCTCCTTTATTGGAAAAGAGAAATCTCAGCTGGCCAGTCCTGTCTGCCCTCATCTACTGGTGATACTTCAGCTCTCTGTTGCCCTTAGGTTTACTCACCGGTCCTCAGTCAGCGTGGCTGATCGCTTCCTCTCTGTGTGACATTTACCAGCACTTAACTTAAAAATAAACTCCCTCCTCTGTGAGGTGCAGGCCCCCTTCACCTAGCCCGCCGAGCCCTCTCACATGTCACACTGATCCTTGTCATGTGAGGACCTTTGCCCTCGTGTCACACTGGCCCTACCCCCCTGTCATCCTCTCCTCATGTCACATTGTCCTCATCTCCTGAAATCACAGGCTTTTAGGCCTCTTGCTTTGGCTCCCACACACACCTGAGCATCTCCCATCAGTAACCTGCAGGCACCTACTTCTGCCCTGATCTGAATACCTTCTTCTCCTGTCAAATGCCCCTTGACTTCCTTCCTCAAAGGTCATCTATGCACACCCTGGCTGGCAAGCAAGCACTGGCTCCTCCTCTAGCATTTAGTCAAATGGTGGTCCTGACTCTTGAATGTATCCCTCTGATTGGCTGTGAATGTTTAGCTGTGCTTTCTGAGTTGGTGGCTCAGAGGATAAAGCGTCTGCCTGCAATGCAGGAGACCCGGGTTCGATCACTGGGTTGAGAAGATCCCCTGGAAAAGGAAATGGCAACCCACTTCAGTATTCTTGCCTGGAGAATCCCATGGACAGAGGAGCCTGGCGGGCTACAGTCCACGGGGTCTCAAAGAGTTGGACACGACTGAGCGACTTCACTTTCACTTTTCACTTTTCTGAGTTCATAGTGGTCCTGACTCTTGAATGCATTCCTCTGATTGGCTGTGAATGTTTAGCTGTGCTTTCTGAGTTCATAGCCATAAGTGAGGTTTCCCACTCACTCTCTGATCTGGCCGCATCACTAACCACACTGAGGAACACTGCCTCTCTGCTCTCTATCTGCGCTGATTCTTGTCTGATACTCACTGAGCTCCACTTATTCAGACTGGATTTTAAGAGCTCTCAGATTCCAATTTGAGTCCACTCCTCCAATCCCTTCAACCCTCAACCTAGAATATTAGTTGGAAAGACTGATGCTGAAGATGAAGCTCCAGAGTATTGGAGAAGAGCCAACTCATTGGAAAAGGCCCTGATACTGGGAAAGATTGAAGGCAGAAGGAGAAGGGGATGATGAGATGGTTGGATGGCATCACGGAATCAATGAATATGAATTTTAGCAAGCTCTGGGAGATAGTGAAGGACAGGGAAGTCTGGTGTGCTGCAGGTCATGGGGTCACAAAGAGTGGAACATGACAGAGGGACTGATCAACAATCACCTCCAATCCCCAAACGGTTTCCTGGAGCATTCTTTTTCTTTTTCCTCTATTTTGGACTTTCTACTATAGGCCAGCCAGTTTCCTCAGTGCTTTTTCCTTTGGCCATTACTGAGCATGCTTCCTTGCATTCTTTGGCTCATTGTACAGACATACTTGGGGGCAGTTACTTTACCTACTCTTTGTCAGGGGATCTGCCCCTGCCCAAAACCCCCGCTGCATGGCTCAAGATTGGATGTCAGAAGGCCAGAAACCGAATCCTTAGAGGTCCTCCTGGGTCAAAGTAGCTCTGCTTTGGTGCCCAATCCTGGTTCTTCCTAACCTGGGTCTGACACTTGCACACTCATAGCTCATCCTGCCAGACCCTCACATACTTCTGGAAGGTCTCAGACTCAAGCAGCTCTACTTACCTGGTTCATAACACCTTGACGTCCTTAAGGACAGGATTTATATCTGATTTAACAATGTGCCTCCAGACCCTAGCACGGTACCTGGCACCACACAGATTTTACACACACACACACACACAACTTTTTTAGATGAATGAGTGAATACCACTTTTTATTTATCTTTTGACTTAAAGCCCTCAACAGCCTGCAACACTGACCTGACTCCAGGGAATCTATGCTCTCTGACTTGATTTAGGCCATTGCCCTGTGAGTTGTATTGGGAACAGTATTCCCAGATCACGGTCTTTGATTAAACCACCGATGAGGTACTGGACATCATTGACTTGAGATTTAATCTTTTCTTCTTTTAAAAGTTTAATTGAAGTATAATGACATACAGTAACTACACATGTTTCAAGCGTAAAATTTGGTAAATGAGCATATTCCCAAAAGATTCCTTCTGTCCCTTTGTAATGCCTTCTTTTGTCCCTCTCAACCACCACCTTTTCACCAGGCAACTACTAATCTGGTTTCTGTCACTATAGGTTCAGTTACACTTTCTAGAATTTTAGATAAATCACGCAGTATGTTTTCTTTTTTAAAATCTGGCTACTTTCACTCAGCATATTTAATTTGAGATTCATAGATGCTATTGTGTAACTATAGAATTCATTTATTTTCACTGCTGAGTGATATTCCATTGTATTGGTATACCAAAATTTGCTAATTTATTTACCCATTGATGAACATTTGGGTTGTTTCCAGTTTGGGGCTGCTACAAATAAAACTTGCGTGAAATCACTATACATGTATGTCTTTATGTAGATATATGCTTCCTTTTCTCTTGGGTAAATAACTAGAGGTGGAAAGGGCTGGATTATGTATAGTAGGTGATGGTTTAACTTTTAACGGAATGGCCAAATTATTTTCCAAAGTATTTTACATTCTCACCAGAAGTGTATGAGAGTTCCAGTTCCTCTATATCATCACAAACACTTGATGTGCTCAGTCTTTTAAAAAAGTTTTTTTAATTGAGATATAATTGACAGATAACATTGTATTCATTTTACATATACAGTGTGCTCAGTCTTTTAATTTCAGCTGTCCTCATAACTGTGAAATAGTGTTTCATTTTTGTTCTAATTTGCAATTCCCTAATGACTAATGATGATGAACATCTTTACACGAACTTGTCATTCATGTATCTTTTTTCGATAGTATGTTCAAATCCACTAAAAATTCGATTCTTATAATTGAGATATGAAGGTTTTAAAAAATATCTTCTAGATGGGAATCTTTCAATACTTCCAGAAGCTGGAGAAATGGACTCCTTCCTCCAGGTTCATCCACATGCCTCGTCCCTAGAATCAATTATTTTCAATTTCCTAATCTTTCTCTTTCCAAACTCCAAAGTAAGCAGCCACAGTCTTCATCACTGACATGTGTCCCATATATATTTTTATTTCAGCTGCTTTTCTTTCCACACAAGGTAGATGACCAGGTATACCACAGATGTCTTTCTTTCACTACTGTCTTCTAGGGCCATGTTTGAATGGGGTTATAAGGTAGCAGTCCATTTCTGACTTTACACATACCAGGCAGACCCATCTGTATACCAAGCACAGGTTTTTCCTTTTCCAAGAGCTTGTCATAAGGGAAGGCAGGGAACCTCCCTGCCTCCCACCCCTAAAACGAGCATACGTGTAAACGGAGGAAGGGGCAACAGTGCCATGGTGGCGGGTGGCACAGGCATCTGAGCCATCTGCTCATGCAGCTTCCTTGTCCTCTGGCCCTGCCCAGGACCGATCCTACGTGTATCCCTTCTGTCCTGCTAGAATTCTGCCGGGGCCCACATGACATTATGATTCAGTGGAGCTGACAGAACACACCTTATGATGAACAATTCTGGTGTCATCGTCACTGGATATTCCAAGATCCGTTCTCTGTCTCTACCAGGGCATGGTAGCACATTAGGGACTACTTTCTGAATGGTCTCTGCTGCAGATGGCATAACATTGTTGCAGAACTCTACAGTCTATGTGGTATTCTCTTACTAGGGCCACAAAATTTCTTTCCCCATCACAGATATCTCTAATAGCATAGTTCTGCTAGGCTGTAAGATTCAAGGAGCAGGACTCCTCGCACCATAACCTGAGACTTCTTCGGAGCTTTTTCCTATCCTGGACCCCACTCAGGAAATGGTTCAATGCAGTATTTCCAAGTGTTGAAGACGCCAACTCCAGAACCCCAAGAGCCCACTGGGTACGACGCTTCTTCTCAGTGCTGGGGTGTCTGGCGTGTCCCTGTCCCCTGAACAGTGATAAGGAGAACCGCTGAATCTGATGTATCTTTTACCCTCTAGAGCACATGCTTCTTGACAAGGCCTCTAACATTCTCACCACAGCTTAATCACTTGTTCTGATTAACCTGATGGAGTAGTTATCTGTTGCTCTCTTTGAAATTACACATCAGGTTAAAACAGTAAATGTTTATTATCTCGCAGTTTTTGTAGGTCAGGAATTCAGGAGTGGTATACTTGAGTGATTCTGGCTCAAGGTCTCCCATGAGGTTACAGGCAAGATGCTGAGTCATCTGAAGGCTTGACTGGGCTAGAGGATATGCTTTTATTTAATACAATGGCTCACTTAAACGGCATTTGGCAGCAGGACTTAGTTCCTTTGCACATGAATCTCTCTGTAGGGCTACTTCAGAGTCCTTATCACACGGAACCTGACTTCTCTCATAGCAGGTGACCCAAGAGAGAGAGCAAGGAACGGAGCTGGATGTCTCAGAAGTCACACATCATCACGCTGCACCACTTTATTTGTTAGTCACTAAGTCCAGTCCACACTCAAGGGAAGAGAAATTAAGCTCCACCTCTTGAAGGAAGAGACACCAAAGGATGTGTGGGCATACTTGCAAACCACCACGCGTGGTATCTCTACTATAGTGGATCTCTGTGATGATATGCAGGATATCCAGGTGGTCCAGGTTTCTTAGGGCTCTCTCATGACGGAAGGAAAAAGAAAACGCCTGCATTATTAATGGGCATCTGTTACCTTTTCTTGTGCTCTGCTGTCCTTAGTCCTGCTCAGTTGTGTCCGACTCTTTGTGACCCTGTATACTGTAGTCCACCAGGCTCCTCTGTCCATGGGGATTCTCTAGGCAAGAATACTGAAGTGGGTTGCCATGCCCTCCTCCAGGGTATCTTGCCAATCCAGGGATCAGACCCAGGTCTCCCACATTGCAAGCAGATTCTTTACCGTCTGAGCCACCAGGGAAGCCCAAGAATACTGGAGTGGGTAGTCTATTCTTTCTCCAGGGAGTCTTCCCAACCCAGGAATTGAAGTGGGGTGTCCTGTATTGCAGCCAGATCCTTTACCAGCTGAGCTTCCAGGGAAGCCCCCCTTTTCTTGGGGGGTGGAAATGAAATGAAGGCATTTGCAAGTCAACACGAGGTACACGAGGCCATATTAATGTGTTCCAGCAGAGATATTACATCTGGCATAGCAACTGTAACTAGGGCAACTATTCAGTTGAGTTTAGTGTTCTCCAGGATCAGACAGTTTTGTCAGGGCAAGACTGGTGAATTAAATGGGGATAAATGGGGAATATCATCCTATATTCTTCAGATCTTAAAGGGTAGCACTAATCTTTGCCACTTTCCCCAAGATGTGATACCGTTTTTAATTTACTATCTCAGTGAGGGAGCAAATGTTAGATATTTCACTTGGTCTTCCCAACTAATACAGCTTTTATCCCATAGTACAAGGGATCTTGTACTGGAGGTTCTGCCAGTTACCAAGCACGTCCATTCCAACTACACATGCGGGACCCAGAGAAATGAACTCTTCCATGGCATTTATCACCATCTAACCTAGCACATATCACACTTACTCATTTTTATTTATCGTCTATCTTCCCAATGGATATAATTTCTGCAAGGGAAGGCTCTTTTGCTTTTTTAAAAACTGATACATTTCCAGTGCCTACATCGTGCCTAATATGTCACAGAAACTTTATAGTTCTAGCACGTAGCAGACAGTCTGTAAATATTTGCTGGGTGAAAGAATAGTGACTCTCAATATGAGTTTATTTTTTGCTATTCTTATAATTGCTCCTAAGATTTTCCCATCTCTTCCAGTAAGAATGAATTCAAATGTGAAGTGTTCACTTTGGAGCAAATTAGGGAAAGGCTCCTACAGGAGGACCAGAGATGACCACTGGCCCCTCAACGGTCCCTTGGAACAGCGTATGTGTTGGTGATGAACTGAAAGGTGGAAGACGGGCCGTGAAGGACACCAAGGTTCTCAGGACCTTCTATATCTCTCTTCCCCTAGTGTGGGTTGAAGTATACATATTTAATGTCCCATGTTTTCCCATGGTAATTATTGGTGTTTTGAGCCTCTTAAAATGGAATTTCTTGTTTTTAAAGAATTTTAAATACTTTCAGGCTTTCTTTTGAAAACTTGGAAGATCTGCCTATTGCCATTTTTTCTGATGTTTAGAATTAGAGACTCATTTCAGATGGGGCATATACTTTTGTATTTTATCACAGTTCTCATCACTCCTTTTGTCTCTTTGATACTAAGGTTAAATGACTGTTGTCATTCATCAATATATGAATAGGATCATTTTTCTTAAAGAAGAAAGTGATATAGTCTTATATCCAAGTCCATATAAAAACTGGGGAAAATGAAATGTAGACAAGGAGAAGTATACATTTCAAGAAAAATGGAAGGATGTTTGTAGGAGGTAAGAGAGCACAAAGATCATTCCTGAGCATTTACTACATAACATGCAAACAGGTGGGAACACAGCATGCAATTCAAGGTACAAGGGGCTAGTGTCTGCACTCCTTCTTAGTCCAATAAGAGAGAATAAATAGTATATTCTACTTAATTTGTAAGGTATTTCATTGTTTTTAAAAGAAAACCTATAATTCCCATTATTATGCACTGCTGCTAAGTCTCTTCAGTTGTGTCCGACTCTGTGCGACCACATAGACGGCAGCCCACCAGGCTCCCCCGTCCCTGGGCTTCTCCAGGCAAGAACACTGGAGTGGGTTGCCATTTCCTTCTCCAATGCATGAAAGTGAAAAGTGAAAGTGGACTCTTAGCAACCCCATGGACTGCAGCCCACCAGGCTCTTCCATCCATGGGATTTTCCAGGCAAGAGTACTGGAGTGGGGTGCCATTGCCTTCTCCGATTATTATGCACAGCAATTTTTAATTTCTTTTCTTTCCATGTCGATATCAACCCCCCAAGATCTGTACTGTCTCACTCCAACTCCCAAATTTTGCCCTTTGGAAATGGAACTACAGAGGGAATTCAGTGCTAGTTCATATGCTTAATAACGGTAGCTTCCTTATTTACATAAAGAAAAGTTTTGCTATTCTAGTTCAAAAGAGAGTTAATCTCACCCAAGGACCTTTATTTTCTTCAATTCTAATATGGGGGGGGGGGCGGGTTCAGTTCAGTTGCTCAGTCGTGTCTTTGCAACTCTTTGCGACCCATGAATCGCAGCACAACAGGCCTCCCTGTCCATCACCAACTCCCGGAGTCCACGCAAACCCATGTCCATCGAGTCGGTGATGCCATCCAACCATCTCATCCTCTGTCATCCCCTTCTCCTCCTGCCCCCAATCCCTCCCAGCATCACAGTCTTTTCCAATGAGTCAACTCTTTGCATCAGGTGGCCAAAGTATTGGGAACTTCAGCTTCAACATCAGTCCTACCAATGAACACTTAGGACTGATCTCCTTTAGAATGGACTGGTTGGATCTCCTTGCAGGTCAAGGGACTCTCAAGAGTCTTCTCCAACACCACAGTTCAAAAGCATCAATTCTTCGGCGCTCAGCTTTCTTCACAGTCCAGCTCTCACATCCATACATGACCACTGGAAAAACCATAGCCTTGACTAGACAGACCTTTGTTGACAAAGTAATGTCTCTGCTTTTTAATATGCTATCTAGGTTGGTCATAACTTTCCTTCCAAGGAGTAAGTGTCTTTTAATTTCATGGCTGCAATCACCAACTGCAGTGATTTTGGAGCCCAGAAAAATAAAGTCAGCCACTGTTTCTACTGTTTCCCCATCTATTTGCCATGAAGTGATGGGACCGGATGCCATGATCTTACTTTTCTGAATGTTGAGCTTTCAGCCAACTTTTTCACTCTCCTCTTTCACCTTCATCAAGAGGCTCTTTAGTTCTTCTTCACTTTCTGCCATAAGGGTGGTGTCATCTGCATATCTGAGATTATTGATATTTCTCCTGGCAATCTTAATTCCAGCTTGTGCTTCCTCCAGCCCAGCGTTTCTCATGATGTACTCTGCGTATAAGTTAAATAAACAGGGTGACAATATACAGCCTTGATGTACTCCTTTTCCTATCTGGAACCAGTTCCTTGTTCCATGTCCAGTTCTAACTGTTGCTTCCTGATCTGCATGCAGGTTTCTCAAGACAGCTTGCCTGGTGGCTCAGATGGGGGGCAGGTAGGAAGGGATTTATCTTTCTAGTTGCTTTTTAGTTGATGGTTTTAGGATCCAATAACCGTAATTGCAACAATAAAATTAAATTTCAGGTTAATAGTTTGAATTCTGAGATGTTTTTAGCTAGAAAATATGTATGATGACTAGAAAAATGTAACAACATCAGGTAAAATTATTTAGATGTTTTATTAAAAGGCCAAACACAAATCTATCATAATACGGACATTTAGCTAAGCTTAAATAGTAATTAGATTATGGTGCATAGGTGTCAAACTCTTGTAAGGAAACAAGAGTGTTCTTATATCTATCTGAATATGTCTTTCTCCTTCTATCACTTTTTCCATTTTCATTTAAATCAATTTTAAAGATAAAGGAGTCACTGAGCCCAATATTCACTGATAGCCAAGCAGCAGCTTTTGGGTGTGAACCAGACTGGGGATGACTCACTGGAAGCCAAATGTTCATATGGAAAGCTCCCCCTAAAATGGCATGAAAGCAAATATTTATAAACATGTTACAAAAGCATTGTGGAACCCTTGGGAGGAGGGGTTAAAATATTGCCACACATTCCTAATTACACCATTTTGATAAAACACTGCTTTGCTACAATGGAGGCTGGCCCAAGCCTTACGCCTTTCAGACACAAGGTTGCTATAATTGGTGTGACTGTCCTGACTCACAGTACTTCTTATTTTGAAATATGATTCTATTTTGATAACCTCAGCCCAATCTGTATTTTGAATGCGTTGAAAAATTCATATGCTACTTGTGAAAATGTTCAGTTTCCTATAGATAGGTCTCTCAGTTGCAATCTACCCAGGGGTCGCAAGAAAGGAGTGATTAAAAATGGAAACGTATTTCTTGTTGAGCAAATATTTACCTCAAATTGTATATTTAAATTCTACACCATGATGTTGACTGTTGTATTAAATGCCCTTGTCCACCCTCTCAAACAAATTAAAAAAATTGTTTTTATTCTGATAGATATTTTTGGTACATACCAGTTTCCTGTTACACTTAGGCCCTAGAACCCATGACTCAGACGACCTGGGTCCGTGGGAAGTCAGCTCCTGTTAGAAAAGCTCTGAAGAGAAGGCGATGGAAGTGGTGGAAGCGTGGTGCTTTTCTGTCTAGTCCTGACTTGAAAAGGAACCAAGGAATGAAGAGGCGATCAGGCCAAGAGGCCAGTCCTCCTGCAAAGCCCAACTACCTGCCCTTTCCCAAGGCCCCTACTAGGGTTCCTAGGTCTGTTGGCACATTTCAAAAAGGACATTGAGTCAGCCAGCTGTGACAGTTGAACTCACTGAACTTAGTGAAGTGAAAGTCCCTCAGTCGTGTCCAGCTGTTTGCGACCCCATGGACTCTACAGTCCATGGAATTCTCCAGGCCTGAATACTGGAGTGGGTAGCCTTTCCCTTCTCCAGGGGACCATCCCAACCCAGGGAGCAAACCCAGATCTCCCACATTGCAGGCGGATTCCTTACCAGCTGAGCCACAAGGGAAGCCCACTGAAGTTAGCAGCAGCACTTTTTTTAGAATTTTGTCTTGTTTATGGGTCAAAAACTCAGTCTATATAACAAAAGGAAGTATATCGGAGAAGGAATAAATAAATAAAGCTGTAGTATTAAAGTGAAAAAAAAAAACCACTTTGTCTTGTATCCAAGAAATCAATAACAACTCCTTTCAATTATACCTGTGTTGTATATGTTAATAAGGTGACTCTTGGTAGGCATGATTTAATCAGTCATAACCATGTATGGAACCGCCATCAAATTCCCTAAATGATAAAGTTCAGGGAGCTCCCTGATGAGTGAACCCATTAAATTCCCTAAATGATAAAGCTCAGGGAGCTCCCTGAAGCGTGAGCACATTGAGGTGCTGGGAGGGTGGTATTCCTAGAGGGCTCTGTGCCATCAGCCCCCTGAGACAATCCTAGACCTTGTCTGGTACACTTCTTCCAATTGGTTGTTCCTGAGTTGTCTCCTTTTTCATAAACTGGTCGTAGCAAGTCAACCATTTATGATTTCTGTAAGCTGTTCAAACAAATTATGAAACCTGAGGGGGAGGCAATGGGAATGCTCGATTTATAGCCTGTCAGTCAGAAGTATAGATGCCCTGGGACTTGAGACGGTTGTCTAAAGAGGGTGTAGTCTTGTAGGAATGAGTCCTTAACCTGTGGGGTCTGCACTGACCGGTCGCTACTGTCAGAACTAAACTGTGGGGCACCTCGTTGATATCTGGAGGGTTGGAAAATTGGCTAGTGTGAGGGAAAAAACCCACAGATTTGGTGTCAGAAGTATTGTTAGCAAAAAACAGTTCACTGTGCTTTTATGATTTCAGTAAGCTAGAATATGTATCAGGTTTGCCAAATCCATATGAAAAAACATACATGTAGGTTCTCGTCTACTGGGTAGATCAGACAAGACTCAGCTGACTCACAGATACGTGGAAATAGATCAAACAAGTAGCATGTGTTTGAAAGGAACACTTTAGTTAGACAAGGAGTGGGGATTTTTTGACAATCGTTTTGAATGTGAGTCAGAGTGTAGGTTTGAGTGGGTGAGCATGTGGGTGGATACATCTGTGGGTGTCAGAAAGAGACAGCCACGGATAGATGGCTGCAGTTCCCTAGCTAGTAAAATGACTATAATAGTAAGATAAATTTAAAAGCATAGAGCTCCACGGAGCCCTTTAAAATAGTTTTAGACACATGATGTCTACAGACAGGCTTATTTAAAATACCAATTGCTTCCCACAAAGACTTTAAATTACTCCCTCCTTACACAATACCAGACAATTTTCATTTACCACTTACTTGAAATTTGGTGATTATCACAAATTACCCTAACTTACATTGCTAGTAGTCCAAACCATTTAAAAACGGGAAAATTGAGATAGTTGGGCTGCATTTCTTATCTAGAAAGTGACCTTCAGCTGTTCACAGACCAAGAAATGATAGCAAATAACTTCCACAGAAATAGGAGCTAAAGAAGAAGGATTTTATTTATTTACAGCTGTGACAAGATGGTTTCTGATATACTTATCTGCATGAAATAAACAGGTGATACAAGAAGTAAAAAGACATGGAATAGGCAATGTGATTTCTTGCCTGCTTTTACTGGAGAATAATAATAATGGTGAAGTGAAATCTATGCACAGAGACTTCATTTAACAAAAAATTCACAGATGTTCACTGTTTGGGGCAATTCCATGATGACGTTTCTAGATCCTGGCAAGTGTGAATCTATGGGCAAGTCCACAACTCACAAAAGCTGCAAAGAACATCACTGGAGACTAAAGGAAATAATCCCAGAATGACAGAGATGATGGATCAACAGGCACAGGATAGGTAGCCACTCGGTACACAGCTCCCATATCAGAGCCTCTGTGATGTGCCTCCCTGTGGTGCTTGCCTGTAGAATGACACCCTGCATCTGCCCTCAAGGCACTAGCTCATAGGCACTGTTTGTGCCAGGTCAATGGAGGAAACCATAACTAATTCTTCATTCATCAACAGTGACTTTTTTTCAAAACAAAAACCTTTTCCTAATTATAAAAATAATGCATGATCATTATTAACAAATTCAGGTAGAAGAGAAAAGCAGCATTCAATGAGTTTTGGAGAATTCATTTAAAGTCATTAGATACCAAAGGAGTATAAAGGGTCTGTGCTTCATCTCATACTCCTTCTTTGTAAACTCACTTCTCCACTCCTTGCCACGCATCACTTTTCATGATTAATTAATGGAGAGCAAGTGATACAACATACTTGCCTAGCAGGGCAATCTGTCTATATACTATTATTGTTTCTCACATAATGGAAGCATAATACACATTTATTTCATACTGTACTTCAGGCCTGGAAACATCCAAAACTATATCTGCCTCTTATTCGCATTAATATCACTCCTGCACTCACAAGAAGGGAGCACTCACCTCTCTCTGCTCTAAAGTCCTGATTCTTTACCCTTAGAGCCGAGCTAGGAAGTCAAATTCCACGTAAGCAGTCTGAGAATGATGAGTGGTGGCTTTGAGTCTCCTTGACGTTCAGAACCTTTAATGCAGAGGGTGAACAGATACAGAATGTGTGAGCCTCCTGTATGTCAGGACAAGACAGGCTAACATTGCAGTTACCCAATTAATCTGAAATCCCAGTGGCTTAACCCAAGAAAGATTTAATTCTTGCTCTTGTTACATACCCATTGCAGATGGGAAGGCCGTCTTATTCAAAGACCAGGATGATGGAGTTTCTGCCATCTTGTGGCTGCAACAGCTCCTTGGTCCCTGTAGAAAGAGAGAGAAGGGATTCTCAGTGGGCTTTCCACTGCCTCTGCCCAGAAGGACTGCCTGTGGCTTCTGCTCACATTTCATTGGCCATAGCTAATCACATGGTCTTCCAAACTTCAAAGGAGCTGAGGAATTTGGAGAACAGATGAAATGATTAGCTAAAACTGTCTCTCACCTAAACTGTCCCACACTTAAACCTAAGTGTACGTTTTTGACACAGGCTGACATTATCCAAAATCAAGTAAGTGATATCTACTTATGTCAGTTTTCTACTCCTTTTGACATGAATATTTGAGAGTGAGAAGAAGGTAAAGAAGAATATATTGTACACATAAACAGTTTTTTATATATATAAGATAATTACTGTATACATAATAGCATTTTATTTTCTATAACAGGTATTCGAGAAGGAAGATGATGATTGTGAAAGAGAAAACCATTGCCAAACCCTCATTTTTAGCCACTAATTCCAATTTGGGTTAACTGAAAGCAGCAGCAAGCTTGGATTCGTAAGGGTGGACTGATTTCTGCAACAATTAGTTATCTCTGATCTTTGGAATTCCGGAAATTTTTTTTCTTTTGTGTATCTGAATTTTTTAATTTTCCTATAATTTCCCTGGTTAAGACAACGGAATTTATTATTGCATATGTGACAGTTCTGTGTAGGTGTTTGATGAGTGGCCTTCCAGTGATTCTATTTCTAGAATTTTATCCTGGGAAAATAAACAGCTAATATAAACATTTGGCCACCTCATGCGAAGAGTTGACTCATTGGAAAAGACTCTGATGCTGGGTGGGATTGGGGGCAGAAGGAGAAGGGGACGACAGAGGATGAGATGGTTGGATGGCATCACTGACTTGATGGACATGAGTCTGAGTGAACTCTGGGAGTTGGTGATGGACAGGGAGGCCTGGCATGCTGCGATCCATGGGGTCGCAAAGAGTCGGACACGACTGAGCAACTGAACTGAACTGAACTGAATATAAACAAATGCATGCACAAGTGTATTTATTATAGTATGGGGCTTCCAAGGTGGCTCAGACAGTAAAGAATCTGCCTGCAATGCAGGAGACCCGGTTCAATCTCTGGGTCAGGAAGATTCTCTGGAGAAGGGATTGACAACCCACTCCAGTATTCTTGCCTGGAGAAA
This sequence comes from Bos taurus, assembly GCF_002263795.3. Taxonomy (NCBI): domain Eukaryota; kingdom Metazoa; phylum Chordata; class Mammalia; order Artiodactyla; family Bovidae; genus Bos; species Bos taurus. Next base: position 5,565,580 of record NC_037329.1, on the reverse strand, counting down.
TCCACGGACAGAGGAGCCTGGGGGGCTATATAGTCCATGGGATCACAATGAGTTGGACACGACTCGACTAACACACACATTGTTAATAAGGGGAAACACTTTCATGACACTTCATACCTCCAGCAATTGAAGGTAAATTAATAATGGTAATTCTAATAAAATATCATGAATGATGCCATAGATGTCTTCAGTAATGATGAACAATGTTCGTTATACATTAAGTTAAAATGAAAAGTGAAAGTAAAATTAATCAGTTGCCTCCAACTCTTTGTGACCCCTGCAGTGTAGCCCATCAGGCTCCTCTGTCCATGGAATTCTCCAGGCAAAAATACTGGAGTGGATTGCCAATTCCCCCTCCAAGGGATCTTCCCAACCCAGGGGGTGAACCCAGATCTCCTGCATTGCAGGCAGATTCTTTACCAGCTGAGTCACCAGGAAGCCCTTAAGTAAAAATACCTGTTTATAAATCTCTATGTCTAGAATATTCTCATTTGTATTTTTGCTTCCCTGGTGGCTCAGTGGTAAAGAACCCGCCTGCCAATGCAGAAGATGCAGGTTCAATCCCTGGGTCAGGAAGATCCCCAAAGAAGGAAATGGCAACCCACTACAGTATTCTTATCTGCAAAATCCCATGGACAGAGGAGTCTGATGGGCTAGAGTTCACGGGGTTGAAAAGAGTTGGATACAACTTAGCGAATTAAAACAACAGCAACAATAAATACATGTATATACGCATACACACAATATATATATCAAATAAAATGAGAATATTCTAGACATAGAAGGTTTGTATATATATAATTTTTGCTTAAAGTGATGTTTTTCTTAAAAAAAAAGAAATTTATTTTTTATTTTAAAGCAAAAAAAGAAAACGCCTGATGTTTAAAACAAAAACTCAAGAGTTTTAATCCATAGACATCTCAAAGAAAAAACAGAATACCACCTGGTTACCCACACTGGCTCTATCTTCCGGACAGCCCCTGCCGGAGCACCTTGATGGAGCCCCAGCCATCGTGGTGCGGATGGGTGGGTGGAGGGGGTGGGGAGCCAAGTTCTTGGTAGGCCCTTGTCTCAGTGCCCGGCTTGAGCTAACTGCGGAGCCCATACATAGCTGCTGCTCTTCATTCCTTACCTCCCTCACTCTGACAATGGTCTGCTTTCTTTCCTCTGAGTAGGAAACCTGCAGAGGCAGCTGGCTTGGGATATTTTGTGTAGGCATGTGAGTTATATGTAAATCACATGCCCAGACACTAAGAATCGTTTCTCAGATGGCGCAAGTCAAGAATATTTGCCTTGAGTTTGTGTTACACCTAAAAGAGAGCACATACTTCTGATATTTCTCTTAATTTCTTCCAGAATAAATCAAGCCACTGTCAGGAGAGGTTTGGCTTTTCCAGTTCACTATTCATTTTGAAGTTATCCATGCATGCATGCTTATAAACATTAAACCATTTTCAAAGAAATTCTACCACAGTTGAATTCAAAGTGAAGAGCCAGAACGTAATAGTTTTATCCAAGAATCAACATCCTTTACAGTTCGAATAATGTAATATGAATTTATAACAGCCCAAAAAGGAAAACATTTTTAACTACTTTCAGTATTGAGAATAGTGATTTTATGAACCGTAGACTTCACTCAGCAAAATCATACATCTCTTATTTATACATATAAACACACATCCCAAATTTTATTACTATCTGTTAAAATTATAGCAGCTATATTCAATTCAAAATTAATTCAAAGAGGTGTACTTTTTAAAAAGATAACACCTACACTTAAAAGTCAAAGCCAATCTTGCTTTTATATTAAAGACTCACTTTTATTCAATCAGTATACTCTCTTCTGAAAATTATGAAACTGAGGGAAAAAAAAAAAGACAACACCAAACACTTTGTTTGCTGATTTATAATTAGCCTATATTAGCCTAGGCCATTGTTTTGGTATTTGGAAGCAGGTTGAAAAAAAAGAACTACTGATAATTATATGTAACTCATTCTGATTTTACTGATTCAGTCCAGATGCCGGGAGCCAGCGTGAGGAATTCCGCCCGTGGCAAAGGTCATGAGGAAGGAGGCTCAGCATACGCAAAGGCGGGATCGAGCCTCAGGAGTCCCCCTGGAAATTTTCGAGCATCTACCCCCAAAACCAGAGTCTGCCTACTTTACTGCTTTGTGCTCTCACCTACACCTCTGACTTTATGGGGGGCTGTCCCCCACCATCTCTCTCTGAAAAAGAGTTAACTTACAGCTCCAGTTGATAAAGTTCCTGGGTGTGACAAGAGTGTTTTAACCTACAAACTCCTCTGAAAGTTATTCCGGCCACATGTGATTGTTCACAGCCTCCCAACTGTGAGAGGCATGAGATGTTCTAAACTGTCTAAATACAGATTCCTTTGAGCAGTTAAAAGATTGATTAGAAATTGTATTGGTGAAGGGTTTTTCACTTGTTGGGCCAATGTTTGCTGCTAAGTTTCCATATCCCTTACCTACTGTGTCCCTGGCAGTGTATTGATTAATATAATTGGTGTATAGGAATGTAAGTAGTACCTTTAATGTTTGTAACCTTGGACCCTTGAGTTAATTCTGTTCTTGTTATAGCCCACCACACCTTTGCCCTATAGGAATGCAACTTTATCTAATACTTTTGGAGGGTGGTGCCTGACTTTAGAATAATCACCTTTAGAGAAAAATAAGTTTTCTGAAGAAAGGATCTTAAAATGTTAACAGGCCTCTTGGCCAGAAGATGATGTAATTCACCTAAACTTTTGCATATGATACGTTTGCAGGAAGAAAGCCTGGCTTACTGCTAACTCTACCCCTTCCTCCATTTTCCTCTATGCACAACTTAAGGTATAAAAACTACTTTGGAAAATAAAGTGCCGGCCTTGTTCACCAAAACTTGGCCTCCCCATGTCGTTCTTTCTCTCACCTTCTGGCTGAATTCCCATCATGAGCGTGGAGGCTCGTCAAGCCTACTAATTTTGCCTGGGCTTCTAAGGTCTGACCGGGGAGGCCTTAGTATCTCTTCTCCTTCGGGAGAACGGGAGGACACCTGCAGCCTACGTAAGTGACGTAAATTCCTTATTTTGGAATTTTATTAGCCTTCCACGTAAACCAAGTTATTCAGCCTCTTTTCTCCACTGAATTTTCTCACTGAGATATCCTTATTTAACCACTCTTTATATCTTTAATTCTATTGTAACCTGATTGCCGAAGCCATCTCCCCTTCGAATTCCCTGGATCCAACGGGGCTGGACCCCAGCGCAGTTCAGTTGCTCAGTTGTGCCCAAATCTTTTCTACCCCATGGACTGCAGCACGCCAGGATTCCCTGTCCATCATCAATTCCTGGAGATTGCTCAAACTCATGTCCATCGAGTCAGTGATGCCATCCAATCATCTCATCCTCTGGTTTCCCTTTCTCCTCCTGCCTTCAATCTTTCCCAGCATCAGGGTCTTTTCCAATGAGTCAGTTCTTCACATCAGGTGGCCAAAATATTGGAGTTTCAGCTTCAGCATCAGTCCTTCCAATGAATAATCAGGGCTAATTTCCTTTAGGATTGACTGGTTAAATCTCCTTGCAGTCCAAGGGACTCTCAAGACTCTTCTCCAACACCACAGTTCAAAAGCATCAATTTTTCAGCGCTCAGCTTTCTTTATAGTCCAGCTCTCACATCCATATATGACTACTGGAAAAACCATAGCTTTGACTAGACAGACCTTTGTTGGCAAAGTAATGTCTTTGCTTTTCAGCATGCTGTCTAGGTTAGTCATAGCTTTTCTTCCAAGAAGCAAGCATCTTTTAATTTCATGGCTGTAGTCACCATCTGCAGTGATTTTGGAGCCCCCAAAAATAAAGTGTCTCACTGTTTCCATTGTTTCCCCATTTCTTTGCCATCAAGTGATGGGCCTGGATGCCATGATCTTAGTTTTCTGAATGTTGAGTTTTAAGCTTTTTCACTCTCCTCTTTCACTTTCATCAAGAGGCTCTTTAGTTCTTCTTCACTTTCTGCCATAAGGGTAGTGTCGTCTGCATATCTGAGGTTATTGATATTTCTCCTGACAATCTTGATTCCAGCTTGTGCTTCATCCAGCCTGGCATTTCTCATGATGTACTCTGCATATAAGTTAAATAAGCAGGGTGACAATATACAGACTTGATGTACTCCTTTCACGATTTGGAACCAGTCTGTTGTTCCATGTCCAGTTCTGTTACTTTCTGACCTGCATACAGGTTTCTCAGGAGGCAGGTAAAGTGGTCTATTTCCATCTCTTGAAGAATTTTCCACAGTTTGTTGTGATTCACACAGTCAATGACTTTGGTGTAATCAATAAAGCAGAAAAGATGTTTTTCTGGAACTCTCTTGCTTTCTCAATGATCCAACAGATGTTAGCAATTTGTTCTCTGGTTCCTCTGCGTTTTCTAAATCCAGCTTGAACATCTAGAAGTTCTCGGTTTACATACTGCTGAAGCCTGGCTTGGAGAATTTTGAGCTTTACTTTACTAGCATGTGAGATGAATGCAATTGTGTGGTAGTTTGAGCATTCTTTGGCATTGCCTTTCTTTGGGATTGGAATGAAAACTGACCTTTTCCAGTCCTGTGGCCACTACTGAGTTTTCCAAATTTCCTGGCACATTGAGTGTAGCACTTTCACAGCATCATCTTTCAGGATTTGAAAGAGCTCAACTGGAATTCCATCACCTCCACTAGCTTTGTTCGTAGTGATGCTTCCTAAAGGCCACTTGACTTTGCATTCCAGGATATCTGGCTCTAGGTGAGTGATCACACCATCATGGTTCTCTGGGTCATGAAGATATTTTTAATATAGTTCTTCTGTGTATTCTTGCCACCTGTTCTTAATATCTTCTGTTTCTGTTAGGTCCATACCATTTCTGTCCTTTATTGATTAGCAGTAAATTAAGAATTCTCTTTCCTAACAGAGAAGGATAAGATGTTAATTTTCATAAGCATTCAGGATTTTAATAGGCTGGAGAAGACTCTTGAGAGTCCCTTGAACAGCAAGGAGATCAATCCAGTCAATCCTAAAAAAAAAAATCAACCCTGAATATTCATTGGAAAGACTGATGCTGAAGCTGAAACTCCAATACCTTGGCCACCTGATGCAAAGAGCCGACTCATTAGAAAAGACCTTGATGCTGGGAAAGATTGAGGGCAGGAGGAGAAGGGGATGACAGAGGATGAGAAGGTTGGATAGCATCATTGACTCAATGGACATGAGTTTGAGCAAATTCCGGGAGATAATGGAGGACAGAGGAACCTGGCTTGTACAGTCTATGAGGTCACAAAAGTTGAACACGACTTAGCAACTGCACAATAGTAAGAAGGGAATTAGTCCTTGAGGGGTAAGGAAATAAAGTGCCAGTGCTGAGCTGAAAAGGCAAGGGAAACAGACTTTGGCAGGGCCCTTTGCCTCTTTCAAGATTTCCTGAAAGGATCCAGCTAAGAATTGCCATAAATAACTCTCTTGCTAAGGTACAGCTTTTGCTACCACAAAGGACATGAACCAGCATAAAAGGTGTGTTCTGGAAGGAGGACTTACACTCATACCTCAGTGTTACTGCTCCTCTGGAGACCTTGTCTGTCTTCCCTTATTGGCTACTCCCATTGAGCACCAGCCGTAAATGCCGATCATTTGCTCCTGACTCACCATTCCCTCCTGGAGGAGGAAATGGCAACCCACGCCAGTATTCTTGCTGGGGAAATCCCATGGACAGAGGAGCCTGGCGGGCTACAGTACATGGGGTCGCAGAGCGTCAGTCACGACAGAGACTGAGAACACTGTTCCCAGCCTCTGACCTCCTCAGTTGGAGCCTTGTTAAAAAGACCTTAGTCAGGCTGGGTCATCCCTCCTCACTCTCCACGCGGTCATGGCGCTTTTCCACTGCTGAACTCAGACAGTGTGAGGAGGGTTCACTGTATTGGGCAGGAAGAATATAAAGCAGCTCACTTACTTCACCTGAGAACTATCCTGAAATAGTGTTGGGACCAGTGGAAGGGACCCGTGAAATTATAAAGGTAACTAAGTGTGTGGCTTGTTCTCTGATACCCAGGCATCAGATAATAAGAAAAAGTAAAATTTGGCAACTCAAGCGTATTGTGTTAAATCTCTTTGACAAAGAAGCTGTGTGATGTTTTCCTAATTCCCACTCACACGTATCAGCCATCCTCCCTTCCTTATAACACTTAGCCTCCGACACTTGACTACCCTGCGTCTCCCACCGACCCAGCAGTGAACCCATTTACATGCCCTTGAACCCTTTCACTGTTACACAGGCGCCAGGGAACTCTGTGGAATGCCCTTCTGTATGTGTCGGCTTTTGCTTCCTTTCCCATCTAGAACACGACTTTCCTTAGTTGAACAGGTTCTCTGTTAACCTGTGTACTGTTACATAATAATGCATAGGGGTGTGCATCTCAGCCATCAGCAGATGCTTAAATCCTGATGGCGGTTTAAATCAACCATCAGTGCGTATAAAGTGCACGTTGCATGTCTGTAGATTTGTACGTTCCGAGAGGTATAAACCCCTGCGTCTCTCTGGGTACCTGTGCTTAGGCACCTGTGCTGTGTTTACGTGTGTGTGAGTCCACATCTGTATACAGTTGTATGCGTGTCTTACGGCCCAGTCAATAGCATCCTGTAAAGTATGGCCATTTGCTTCCACATTTCAGTATCTAGCAGAGCTATCCTCTTGGATTTTTTTTAAACTTTATTTTTACTGTGGTAAAACATATGTAACAAACAATTTACCATTTTAACCCATTTTGAGTATATGATCCGGTGGCACTAACCACATTCACAGTGCTGGGCACACAGTCACCGCTGTCCAGTCCCCAGATTTTTCATCACTCAAAAGGAAACTGTAACCAGTAACTCCCAGTTCCCCTTCTCTCAACTCCTGGGACCTTCTAATCTACTCTCTACCTCTATGATTTTGCCTAATGTTTTCAAGGCTCATTCTTGTTGGAGCATGTATGGGAACTTCTGTTACATGGATACACCACATTTTATTTCTGTTTATTCATTGTGGACACACTTGCATTGTTTCTACCTTTTCATCATTGTGAATAATGCTGAAATTAGCACATGCGTCTGAGTACCTGTTCAAGTTCCTGTTTTTAATCCTTTTGGGTATATACCTACAAGATGAATGGCTGAGTCATACGGTGATTTTATGTCTAGCTTTTTGAGGAACCTCCAGATTGTTCCCGCAGTGGCCAGTACCATGAGCAATGGATGAGGGTTCCAATTTCTCTACATCCTTGCCAGCATTTGTTGTTTTCTTCTTTTTTAAAAAATAATAAGCTTGCTAATGGGCTTGAAGTGGTAACTAACTGTGATTTTGACTTGCATTTCTCTAATGATTTTGACTTGCATTTCTCTAATGATTAGTGATGTTAAGCATCTTTTAATGTGCCTGTTGCTTTTACTGCTAAGTCACTTCAGTCATGTCCAACTCTTTGAGACCTTATGGACCATAGCCCACCAGGCTCCTCTGTCCATGGGATTCTCCAGGCAAGAATACTGGAGTGGGTCCCCATGCCCTCCTCCAGGGGATCTTCCCAACCCCAGGGATCGAACCAGTCTCATGTCTCCTGCATTGGCAGGTGGGTTCTTTACCACCAGCACCACCTATCTTTAGAGAAATGTCTGTTCAAGTCCTTGCCCTGTTTTTAAGTGGGTTGTTTGCTCATTGTTGTTGCATTGGAATTCTTTATATACTCTGGACATCAATTCTTTATCAGATATATGATTTGCAAATATATTCTCCCAGTCTGTAGGTTTACTTCTCACTTTCCTGATAATATCCTTTGAGGCACAAAAGTTTCTACTTTCGATGAAATCCAATTTATCGATTTTTTCTTTTGTTGCTCATGCTTTAGGTGTCATATCTAAGAATTTATTGCCAAATCTAAGGTCATGAAGATTTCCACTATGTTTTCTCCCAAGATATTTATCATTTCAGCTCTTATATTTAGATTACTGACTCATTCTGAGTTAATTGTTGTATATTGTGTGAGGTAGTGGCCCACCTCTACCAGAACTATTTGTAGAAGAGACTGCTCTTTTCCAATTAAATGGACTTGGTACCCTTGTCAAATGCTTCCCAGGTGGTGTTAGTGGTAAAGCACCCACCTGCCAATGCTGGAGACGAAAGAGACGCAGGTTCAATTCCTAGGTTGGGAAGATCCCCTGGAGGAGGCAAACCACTCCAGTATTCTTGCCTGGAGAATCCCATGGACAGAGAAGCCTGGTACAGTCCACAGGGTACCAAAGAGTCAGACACAACTGAGCGACAAAGCCCAGCATAATACCCTTGCCAAACACTGATCATAGTGTTTGTTTGTTTGTGAACTATCAATCTTATTTTGCTGACTTGCATGAACCACGCTGTTTTGACTACTATGGGCTTGTCGTAAGCTTTGAAATCAGGACATGTGGGTTCTCTGGTTTTCTTTTTAAGACTGCTTTGTCTACTCAGAGCCCCTTGCAATCCTATATGAAATTTAAGATTGGCTTTTTCAGGTCTGCAAAAAGGGATGTTGGAGTTTTGCTAGAGATTGTGTTGAATCTGTAGATTGCTTTGGATATGATTACCATGCTCACAATGGTAAGTTTTACTCCCCACGAACATGGCATGTCTTTTCACTTATTCAGGTCTTTAAGTTCTTTCAACAATGTTTTGTAGCTTTCAGTGTACAAGTCTTTCATCTTTTTGGTTAAATTTATTCCTAGGTATTTTTTTTTACCCTTTCTTTTTAACTGACTTGAAACCTTCCACTGTAATTACTAGACAATAATGTGTCCATAGTGCACAGAACAGTGCTTGGCACATAGCAGACACTGAACAAATGCTAATTGAATAAAAGAATCTCCAAAATAATAGGATCTTAGAACTTTGAGGAAACACTCCTACCAATTCTTTTCTTCTAAGGATGAAGTAAGGTTGTTCAGGGACTTCCCTAGTGGTTCACTGGTAAGGAATCTACTTGCCAACAGGAGATGCGGGTTTGATCCCTGGGTCAGGAAGATCCCCTGGAGAAGGGAACATCAGCCAGTATTCTTGTCTGGGAAGTCCCGTGGACAGATAGGTCTAGCAAGCTGTAGTCCATGGCCTTGCAAGAGCATCAACTTAGCAACAACAAAGAGAGTGTTCAGACTGGGTAAGTGAATTGTTCCAAACAGCACTTAGCCAGTAGCAGAACCAGAAGTTCACATCACTAAGAGTTTTCTGTGGATCAAAATGTGGTCATTATATGCCAAGATTCTGCCTGCTGGAATAAGTGAATGTGTCTGTAAACTTGGATGCTTTTCTTTGGGTGTGGGAATTTTTTCAGAATCTGATTTCTTATACTTTTAAATGAATCTTAGGGTTCATTTAGGATTCAAATGAATCATAGGATTATACAAAGATTTAGTATACTTACAAAAGTATCCAATGTGAACACAAAAGTGTATATACTTCAGCAAATAAGGTTATTAAAATGGACTATCTGGAGATATGTATCTATGAGGGCATCATAAATGGAAGTTTCTAGGAGTGTGTGTGTGTGTCTGTGTATCTGTGTTAGATGAGATGGCTGAGTGTCATTGTGGAAATAAATTTAGCCCTTCAGATCTTTCCTCACTCACAGCAGATGACCCTTCACTAGACTTTACTGCCTAAAGAACTTGTTTCATTTTAGAATTACTTCCATTAAGAGAATGAGTGGAGAAAAACAGAAGTGTATCCTTGCTTACAAGCTGAGACATTCCGTAGTGTGCTTCAAGAACAATCACTCGCTGTTCTTACGTTTTGCTTTTTCCTGAAGTAGGGTCAGCCGGCCGGGACAGAGGCTCAGTGCTGCCTGATGCAGGCTCCGTTCCACAGCTGGTCAGTCCCCGGGCCATTCTCTTCTTTCTCCTGATCTAGGCTTCTCCCGGGGCCTCCCAAAGATGGCCAGGAACCATCAGTCTAGGAATCATCTCTGAGTCAACAGTGAGAGATCAGCAACTCTCTGACTCTGGAATTTGGCAGGCTGAATAAGAGAATTGAGAACTGCCTACTCAATATCCCCTCACTCTCCCAACTCCTCCAATTTGCTTGTGGGCACGAATGTACTTAGGGAAAACAAAACAAAAAAATTGTAAAAAAAAAACAAAACAAAACCCACCACCCTGCATTTCTCACTCTCCTTTGCAGCTAGAGGTTGTCATTAGCCTAGCTCTGGACAATCAGGCATAACGCTTTTGCATGGGGTTTTCAGGAAAGATCTTTAAAATGGAACTGATAGCTGAAAAATGCCTTTTGCCCTTCTCATTCTGCCTTTTCCCAGCTGGATTCTAGATGTAATGATGAAGGTGTAGCAGCCCTCGTAACCATGGCAACCATGAGGGAAAGGTTAAGATGTCACAGAGATATCCACACTGAGATCACCATGCTGCCCAACCACAGCCCACTACCACCTACCTCTTGTTTCACAAGAAAAACCCCTGATCAGTTTAAACCACTGTTTTCTGGGTCTCTTCACTAGCAGCCCAATTTAATTCTTAACTCATATTGGAGCTTAAAAAGCTGAATGAGATAATTTGAGTCAGTGGACTCCTATTGTATCTCGTTGCCAAATTAGAGAAACTTAAACATTATGGAGGATTCTAGGTAGTCAAGATAATGGTGGCGGCATAAATCTAAATTTCCTGACATACTGCCCTCCCCTGTAAAACACACACAGAACAAGAAATCAAGTAAAACTACATAAAACCCGTGTCCTCACCAGAACTAGAAAACAGAAATCCAAATTTCAAATTAACTGCAAATAGAAAACTATAAATCCCAGAAAGCTGCCTCCCACATTGTGGATGAAGCCTTTCAGGTAAACAAAGTTTGGGAAAAACCATGATGGCGAACTCAGGGTTGAGTTAAAACTACCAGAAAGATAAAGTCTGCGCCTGCGTCTAAGCGGAGCCCTTACTACATGGAAGGCACTTACCTGTGTGCAGGGGGTGAGGAGGCGGTCTTGGAAAGATAAAGCTTCTGAGTGAAAAATGTCCAAAGGAAAGGGGTCCAGAGGGTTCTTCTGAAACTCAGTCGGGGGAGGCGGGTGGGGACTGGGTTAAGGGGAACTTGGGGGGAACTTTGAAATCTGCCAGACCTTCTCTTCCTCCAAAGCCATACTTGGCTACACTGACAGAAGAGGGCGCTCTTGATCTAGGAATCCTGCAACCCCTACCTCTCCAGCCCCGTCTCCATCTAAGCACAATTAACTAGAACAGAAAAGAATCCAGAACCATTCAATTAATAAAATTTCTACCCCCAATAATGGCAAAGTAGAAGAAAACTCCCTAACACTACTAAGTAACACTACTGTCTAAACTGAGTCATATATCTTCAACACTTTGAATAACAAATTTAAAAGCTAAGTAGAGAAATGGACCGGAAAGGAAAAAAAAAAAAACCTAGGAAGAAATAAAATGAAAGTTGATTGAATTCAGAAAAAAAAATAGAAAAAAACAATAAAATAAACATTGTACTGCATTGGCTGTAACATTTTAGGTAATACATACTACCACATTTTAAATACCTGGGAAATAGATGGGGAAACAGTGTCAGACTTTATTTTTCTGGGCTCCAAAATCATTGCAGATGGTGACTGCAGCCATGAAATTAAAAGACTCTTACTCCTTGGGAGGAAAGTTATGACCAACCTAGATAGCATATTCAAAAGCAGAGAAATTACTTTGCCAACAAAGGTTCGTCTAGTCCAGGCTATGGTTTTTCCTGTGGTCATGTATGGATGTGAGAGTTGGACTGTGAAGAAAGCTGAGCGCCGAAGAATTGATGCTTTTGAACTGTGGTGTTGGAGAAGACTCTTGAGAGTCCCTTGCACTGCAAGGAGATCCAACCAGTCCATTCTGAAGGAGATCAGTGCTGGGATTTCTTTGGAAGGAATGATGCTAAAGCTGAGACTCCAGTACTTTGGCCACCTCATGGGAAGAGTTGACTCATTGGAAAAGACTCTGATGCTGGGAGGGATTGGGGGCAGGAGGAGAAGGGGCCGACAGAGGATGAGATGGCTGGATGGCATCACTGACTCGATGGACATGAGTCTGAGTGAACTCCGGGAGTTGGTGATGGACAGGGAGGCCTGGCATGCTGCGATTCTCACAAAGAGTAGGACACGACTGAGCAACTGAACTGAACTGACTGATATATATGCCTGTTATCCTCCAAGTTACAGTCAAATGATTTCTTCACTATGTAGCTGTTCAGAATTTATCCTCACTGGGTCTGATCTTTGAGGCATGCAGTAAACAGTGTCTGGCTGTGATTGCTGCCATCACTGTTATTGGCAATTGACTGGTCGGGGGCAGTGAGGGAGAGGAGAGAATCTCAAATAATGCATCTGGGGCAAAAAGTGAAGGAATTTGTCATACTGTGTGTCCACCTAGGCCAAAGACTTGGCTTTGCAGACAAGAAGACTGAGATTCAGGGAGGTAACACAGTGGCCAATGGAGAAAGCCTTCTTTCCTTCCCTCGCCTCTTTTCTTACTGCTTGAAAAGACAACGAATGCCTCCTCTCTGAATCAGCCTGCAACGCCCTCCAGATGCTATGACTCCCCTCTTAGCAGGACCTCTTTATAATTCACCCTCCCCTTTCCTTCTGACAAATTCCCCCAGACAGAAGCTCTGTGTAAGTCACTCTCATTCTAGAATGCTAAAATGCAAATAAACCAAACCACCTTCCCTGATTCTTACAGTCAAATGATTTCCTTGCCGTGTAGCTTTCCAGAATTTACCCTAGTGGGGTCTCTGAGGCATGCAGTAATGTTTAAATCTCTGATTCTCCTCTTATCAAACTTAGAAGTATGTTACACGAGCTGCCTCTTTTCCTTCCCACTCATTCCCAAAGCTCTCGCTGTTTCCCCCTTCATCCTCTCTGAAAACGTCATTTTCAGAAACTGTTGGCTACCATCTTTAAACACCCTTATTCTTTGTCTTCTTGGAGCCACAGTCTTTTTCCTCCGGTCAGTCCCACAGCTATTCATTCTCTTGTTCTGGGTTGTTCTCTTCCCTCTTCAGTGGAGGTATCCCACCAAAGGTCTCTACTACCTTCTGCACTCATAGCTGCAAACCACAAATACACACATCCAGGCACATCTGCTTCTTGGGTGCCTCCCTAGATGTCACGCCTGGGTTTCAGGAGGCACCTGGAGCTCAACATGTCTAAAGCTGAATTCCGCAACCTCTTTTCAAGTCTGCATCTCCTCCCAATCTCCAAACCAAGGTCAAATGATCCTTGATACCATCCTTTCCTTTATCTTCTCTCCCAAATCATTCATAAATCTAACTGAAAACACTGAGTACCTAGTGTGTGTGGGCACAGGCCATTGACAAGACCCACTCTCTACACTGAACTTACAGATTCAGTGAAAAGTCCTGCACAGGTTTCCTTCCATCCCACTTTTCATTCACACTGTCACCCTCCAGGTTCAAGTCAGCATTGCCTCGTTCCTAGACTGATAAATCAGCGCTTTGTGAGATTTGTTTGAAGCCAGCCTGTTCAAACGGAGCTGATGTCTTTTCTCCTCGCACATTTTATAACTGTTGTTGTTGTTCAGTTGCTCAGTCATGTCCGACTCTTTTGTGACCCCATGGGCTGTATCCCACCAGGCTCCTCTGTCCGTGGGATTTTCCCAGGCAAGGATACTGGAGTGGGTTGCCATTTCCTTTTCCAGGGGATATTCTTGACCCAGGGATCAAACTCCCATCTCCTGCACTGCATGTGGATTCTCTGCCACTGAGCCGCCAGCGAAGCCCTCCTTGCACGCTTTGTACGGTAACACATTTGTTGCTGTCTCTGGGTTTCCCTCCTCCTGGAATTCCCTCCTCTCATCTCCTCATACTATACTGTATCTGTCCTTTAAGGCCCATCTCAAATGCCAGTCCTCTCTGATGCTTTCCCTGACTTCCCAGGCCAAGAGTGTGGCTTCTTTCCCTGAATTTATCAGATTTGCCCTCTTCACCCCTGCTTTATCAGCCATCCCTCCTGCCCAAGCTAGTTGCTTCACAAATCATGATTAGAATGATGGTGGAATCCAGTTTTATGTGATAGGAAAGTGGCTCCATGATCAACTTCAGGAGAGATTATTCTATCATCAGCTAATTTGTGTACCTTTTTCCCCTGGAGATTTAATAAACTCAATTCCTGAAGAAGCTGAATATGCTGCTGCTAAGTCACTTCAGTCGTGTCTGACTCTGTGTGACCCCATAGACGGCAGCCTACCAGGCTCCCCCATCCCTGGGATTCTCCAGGCAAGAACACTGGAGTGGGCTGCCATTTCCTTCTCCAATGCATGGAAGTGAAAAGTGAAAGTGAAGTCGCTCAGTCGTGTCTGACTCTTAGCGACCCCATGGACTGCAGCCCACCAGGCTCCTCCATCCATGGGATTTTCCAGGCAAGAGTACTGGAGTGGGGTGCCATTGCCTTCTCCGGCTGAATATGCTACGGTTACTAAATTCTGTTTGGGGCTTCAAAGGAAATATTACATAACTTTTAAAAAGTCACATGAGTTCTGGGGACCTCAGCTTCCCTATGGAGAAGGCAACGGCACCCCACTCCAGTACTCTTGCCTGGAAAATCCCATGGATGGAGGAGCCTGGTAGGCTGCAGTTCATGGGGTCGCTAAGAGTCGGACATGACTGAGCAACTTCACTTTCACTTTTCACTTTCATGCATTGGAGAAGGAAATGGCAGCCCACTCCAGTGTTCTTGCCTGGAGAATCCCAGGGACAGGGGAGCCTGGTGGGCTGCCGTCTATGGGGTCGCACAGAGTCAGACACAACTGAAGCGACTTAGCAGCAGCAGCAGCTTCCCTATCTAGAAAACAGAAAGTTGTACTGAATGATCTTAAGCTTCTGAAGATTCTAGTTCTCTAGATCTAACAGTCTATAACTAAGTTTTCTAGGGGATTTGACGGGGTGATTTCACCTACTGATAGACTGATTCTACCCGTTGCCAGCCTTTTTCCTTTCCTTGCCTTCTCTATAGAAGTTGGAAAAGCTAGACAGCCTCTTGGCAGCTTTTCTTACAGCTAGAAGTGGTCGTGTGATATAGTTCTAACCAATGAGATGGAAGCAGAACTCTACTAAAGGGAATTCTGGGAAGCCGTTGCTTTCCAGATGGAAGAGAAAGGCACAGCTGACGTGACTCCTGTGGCAGGCAGACTTCTCAGATGGCCCCCTGATATATGATATATGGCCCTGTATAATCTCCTGCCTTAGGGTATGGGCAGAATCGTGAGCTATCACCCCCACGATTAGGTTACTAATCAGTTGTCTTGGAGTCAATCAAAGGGAGATTATTCTGTGTGGGCCTGACATAATCAGATGAGCCTTTAAAAAGAGACACAGCTTCCTGTCAGGAAAACAAACGGTTGCAAACTGCCTTGGGGCGGCCTCCAGAAGCCGCTAAGAGCTCAGCCCTAACAACTGCGTTCTACCAACAGCTGGCGAGCTTGAAAGGGACCCTAGGGTTCAGACGATGCGCAGTCCCAGCTGACACCTTGGCAGCAGCCTGCCTTCTCAAGCAGAGAATTCAATGAACCATGGCCAGACTCCTGACACGTCGGAGCTCCAGGATCAACTTGTGTTAACTTGCAATGTTTGCAGCTCCTTGTTATAAAGCAATAGAAAATGAAACAACCCCTTTCCACTTAATCGCAAAAGCTGGGCACTTACGAAAACCATCTTGTGATCATAAAGGAAAAGCCAAGTGAATCACAGAGCCCCTGACCTCTTGCACCTCTAAGCCACAATCAGCAGCTGCTTTTCTCCAAGAAAACTTCTATACCAGAAAAAGAAATGTCTATTTATATAAGCCAATACGAATTAGAAAGCTTTTCTTTTACTTGTAGTCGAAATCATTTCCAACTGATAAAACAGACTTCCAAAACCAGCATGAGTATATTATTTATTCACTGGCAAACTTTTATAAGGAATCTATAATGTTACAGATAGTAAAAGAAAGAAGCACCAGAAATTAAAAAAAATTTTGCCTTCTATAGGCTTGTAGCCTAGTGTAGGGGGAGAGGTGGTGGGGGAAAAGGTGAGGAAAGGTAGTCAGGATACAATTAAAATACAGAATGACTAGGCTATGATAAGTATAAGCAAAAGGTCTTGCATGCATGCTAAGTCACTTCAGTTCAGTTCAGTTCAGTCGCTCAGTCGTGTCCGACTCTTTGCGACCCCATGAATTGCAGCACGCCAGGCCTCCCTGTCCATCACCAACTCCCGGAGTTCACTCAAACTCACATCCATCGAGTCGGTGATGCCATCCAGCCATCTCATCCTCTGTCGTCCCCTTCTCCTCCTGCTCCCAGTCCCTTCCAGCATCACAGTCTTTTCCAATGAGTCAACTCTTCGCATGAGGTGGCCAAAGTACTGGAGTTTCAGCCTTAGCATCATTCCTTCCAAAGAACACCCAGGGCTGATCTCCTTTAGAATGGACTGGTTGGATCTCCTTGCAGTCCAAGGGACTCTCAAGAGTCTTCAGTCATATCCAACTCTTAGTGGACCCTATGGACTATAGCCCACCAGGCTCCTCTGTCCATGGGCTTCTCCAGGCAAGAATACTGGAGTGGGTTGCCATACTCTCCTCCAGGGGATCTTCCCGACCCAGGAATCAAACCCGCATCTCCTGCTGCTCCTGCACTGCAGGCGGATTCTTTACCAACAAGCCTCGAGCCTCGGGGTAAGCCCAAACAAAAGATCTTAGGGAAGCTCAAAGAAGAGACACCTAGTGTAGACTTTAGGGTTGGTCAGGAGGGAGGAGCTGGATCCAAGGCTTTAGGATGAGGCAAAGAATTATGAAGGAAGAGCATGTCACTCAGGAATAGCAGAGGAGGGGAGTCCTGGCACAGAGAGTGGAAGTCAATCAGTCAAATAATTGACAACCACCAAAATCGGTAAGGTGAGGCTGAGGAATGTGTGAGCAACAGAGAAACAGACCTAGCACCAGGTACCGCCCCAGGCTCTGATGAGCGTCCTGCCTCGCCCCACTCCCTTTCCCAGGACGAGTGCTCTCGCATCGCTGAGGGAAATGCAGGCAGCTCCGGCAGCTGCCCCAGATGTAAACACATGCAGAGAGCGGCTTTCCCAAGGAAGACTCTAGGTCAAGGTACTTCCGGAATGTGCTGCGCACAGGGAATCCAAGAAGAGAGAAAGGGATTTGACAGAGGAGACAACCCCTTCAGTTTTTTGAAGGAGAATCTAGGGGCCTTCAGGCTCCGTCAGAGCACATTAACTCTCCTCGTGACTTAGGGTTCTCACAGCCTAGGATTTCACTTGGAAATTAGAAAGCTTCTGTAAATCTCCTTTAAATGAGTCAAGGAACAAATACATCGCAATGATAAAATGGGAAATACTGAAATAGGGACTAGAGAAAAACCCTGGAAATGAAAAAGCCTAAGGCAGAGACTGAACTGAACCGAAGGCAGAGACAGTTGCAGGAAGTTGAAGGCAGCAATGAATCCAATCTCATGTCATCCACTGACCTGTGTTTTCCTATTTGAGGAGCAAAGGGGTTTCGAATGCTAGAGAAAAAGAGGTAAGTTAGGGAGCAGAAGCTACATGTCCTTCCTTCAGAGGACATCCTTCCCAGCCTCCCCTGGTCTCCCCAGGAAGCTGGGGAAGCTCCCCTTGTAGCATCAGGTAGGGAGCTTGCCTGAGGCCTAGGAGGTTTTTTCCCACTCTTTTCAAACGTGGGATACAGTAAAATTCACCCTTTTTAGGTGTACAATTTGATGATGAGATTTGACAAATGTGTATAGTGTGGTGACCCAAGGACAAAAGAGCAGATAAAACCCAGGAGGGTCTTAGAATGCAGGAACAGAAAAACCAGACTCTTATTGTCCTTCCCTCCCCCATGTTGTAACTACTAATGGATTTCAGGCCCTCCTGAGCAGTAGAACCTATAACCTGTCTCCCCTCCTACCCCACAGGAAGAAGGTATTTGCCTTATTCTCCACCCCCCCCCCCCCACCACCTGACCCAGTATACATGCCTCATCCAATCAGCAAATGACCCGCAAGACCCCTATCCCACTCCTTGTACCCTGGGTATAAAAGTAGACTAAGGACTCCTGTTCAACTCGGTTCTCCCTTGAGCTGGCCTGCTCTTCTAACAGCGTCTCCCACTCTAATAGACTTTATTTCCCTCTCCTTCTGTCTCATGTCTGGAAATTCTTTTCCAACCCGCACCCAGACCATGACATATAGTAGCACTAACTACTCCCTGAGAAAGGCAAAGGACCCTCCCGTCACCCCGCAAAGCCGCCCCTGCCCTTTTGTTGTCAACACCCTCACCCCTGGGAAACTACCGACAGTTTCTATCCCTATAATCTTGCCTTTTCCAGAATGTCGTGTAAATCGACTCATACACTATATAGTCTTGTGTGTCAGGCTTCTTGCACTTAACATCATGCAAGGCCAATTTTTAAAAACTGTTGTCTGCCAAGGTCATCTTTCCCTGTGAACCAAGGCTAAGTGGGTGAGGATCAGTGTTCATGCTTGTCTTAACAAATTCACTGGAGTATATAACTGTAGACCCTAAATCAAACCCGCTGAGTCAAAAGCAGTGTCTCTTTGTAATCTATTCTGATGTGATGACTCAAGTTACACTTCTATTGTGCAAACACTAATAGTGGAATAGTGAATTTATACATGTATATCTCTGTTTATTAGCATTTAGAAATGCATAATTGCATTTTAATCATCAAGAGCATTTATAGGCCTATGCTACTGCCCTTGAGGACCTTGCAAAATAATTTAAAAGATAGCATATACTTAAATAGGGCTTCCTAGGTGGTGCTAGTGGTAAAGAACCTGCCCATCAATGCAGGAGACATAAGAGACACAAATTCGATCCTGGGTTGGGAAGATCCCCTAGGAGGAGGAGGGCCTAGCAACCCACCCTAGTATTCTTGCCTGGAGAATCCCATGGACAGAGGAGCCCAGCAGGCTATAGTCCACAGGGCTGCAAAGAGTCTGACATGACTAAAGCGACTTAGCACGTACGCATATACTTAAATCATAGACTTTATTGCTGCAAAAGGTTTTAGGGCATCCTAGATTTTCACATTTGGCAATGACTTTCAAGATTATCCACACCTGCCTATCATTTTAGATTTGAATTTCCTCCAGGGGTGGCAAACTCCAAGAACAGATGAATGATGTAAATGTGTGAAACGAGCCAGGGGACACTGACAACTTGCCTGAGGCAAATCGGAGAGAGTTTGGTAGTACCCGTGGCCATTCAAATTCAATTTGAAAAACAAACACTTTGAAAAAACATTAAGTATATATATTTTGGCTTGCTTTAGTCCTTGGGTAGTCACACTGCAACCTCTTCTATAATAGCCTTCCCAAGTTTTTGCCTCGTATGCTGGATACTCCTGAGTCCCTGACCTACACCCTTTCACTCTTATCAGCTCAGTAGGTGCCAGTCTGGCTTTCAATTGCCAGCATGGCATTTAATTGCTATAGGATTCCTTGAAGCCCTAATGCTGGCTTTGCCCTTCTCCCACCAGGCAGGCAGGAAGTGGCAAGAGACTGATGCCCTTTCAATGACCACTGATGGAAATTTGAGTATAAGTATTCCAGCTACCTCAGCTTGCTGGGGGATTAATTAAAGTTAGTACTTTACACGGGCCACCAGAAGTTCCAAGTGAGATTAGAGTTCCCTTTAAGACCGTTGACTCTTGTGTGACAGTGTACCTTTTATTTCCAGCATCCTTTCTCGTTCTACTTACCCTTCTCTTACAGTCTTTCCTGACATCACCTGCCAGATAAGCTACTTTATTTGGATCTTCATATCAGGATCTGCTTCTGAGAGTTGACCTCAAGTTGATGTAGCTAGTGAAAACTTGAATAACTCCAGAGACGAGAGACTTCAGTTCAGTTCAGTTCAGTTCAGTCGCTCAGTTGTGTCTGACTCTTTGCGACCCCATGAATCGCAGCACGCCAGGCTTCCCTGTCCATCACCAACTCCCAGAGCTTACTCAAACTCATGTCTATCGAGTCAGTGATGCCATCCAGCCATCCCATCTTCTGTTGTCCCCTTCTCCTCCCACCTTCAATCTTTCCCAGCATCAGGGTCTTTTCCAATTAGTCAGTTCTTTGCATCAGGTGGCCAAAGTATTGGAGTTTCAGCCTCAGCATCAGTCCTTCCAATGAACACCCAGGACTGATCTCCTTTAGAATGGACTGGTTGGATCTCCTTGCAGTCCAAGGGACTCTCAAGAGTCTTCTCCAACGCCACAGTTCAAAAGCATCAATTCTTCAGCGCTCAGTTTTCTTCACAGTCCAACTCTCACATCCATACATGACCACTGGAAAAACCATAGCCTTGACTAGACGAATCTTTGTTGGCAAAGTAATGTCTCTGCTTTTCAATATGCTATCTAGGTTGGTCATAACTTTCCTTCCAAGGAGTAAGCGTCTTTTAATTTCATGGCTGCAATCACCATCTGCAGTGATTTTGGAGCCCCCCAAAATAAAGTCTGACACTGTTTTCACTGTTTCCCCATCTATTTCCCATGAAGTGATGGGACCAGATGCCATGATCTTAGTTTTCTGAATGTTGAGCTTTAAGCCAACTTTTCCACTCTCCTCCTTCACTTTCATCAAGAGGCTCTTTAGATCCTCTTCACTTTCTGCCATAAGGGTGGTGTCATCTGCATATCTGAGGTTATTGATATTTCTCCCGGCAATCTTAATTCCAGCTTGTGCTTCATCCAGCCCAGCGTTTCTCATTATGTACTCTGCATAGAAGTTAAATATGCAGAGTGACAATGTACAGCCTTGATGTACTCCTTTTCCTACTTGGAACCAGTCTGCTGTTCCATGTCCAGTTCTAACTCTTGCTACCTGACCTGCATACAAAAGGCAGATCAGGTGGTCTGGTATTCCCATCTCTTTCAGAATTTTCCACAGTTTGTTGTGATCCACAGTCAAAGGCTTTGGCATAGTCAATAAAGCAGAAATAGATGTTTTTCTGGAACTCTCTTTCTTTTTCAATGATCCGGCAGATGTTGGCAATTTGATCTCTGGTTCCTCTGCCTTTTCTAAAACCAGCTTGAACATCTGGAAGTTCACGGTTCACGTATTGCTGAAGCCTGGCTTGCATTCCTAATCCCTAGAGAATAGCTTGAGCCATCTTTGACCTACAGAAATATCTTCCCCTCACAGAGATGAAAGTGTCTCCCTGTGACTGGCACCTAAAGGTTCACTCTGTGGGACCATCTACTACTGTTGTGTGAACCCGTGTAGAAATCCCCTCTTTAGAGAGAAATCCTTCAACCCAATTCCTAAACTGTCCTTGAATATATCCTACACTTCACTCACCTTATCTATGAAAATTGTCAATCGGTACACAAAGCCAGTAATGAGAATCTGGAATGAAAAATGCCCAAGAGGAGAATCCCCAAAAATCTGGGGGTTTTAGGAGGATTCTGGACTTTCCCTTTGATGGAATATGGAAACAAGAGCCATTTTTAGTTAAATGTTAAAAGAAGAATCAGTCCAAAGGACATGGGATCATTTTGTTTACACATATATGTATTATGTGTTACATTTACAGTCCTAGTTTTTCACTTGGGAAAGGATCACGAAAAATGTGCTGTGTCTTCATTTTCAGCCTGACAGGCTTCTACATTTCCCAGTCAAGGATTTAATGATTGCTCTTGTATGTACTACCTAACAAGATATACACAGTTTGTATTAAATTCACAGCTTCCTTCCAAGAGACAAATTCTGGACATTTTTAAGAGGCAACAAAGGTTCTAAAATATCTGACAGTGTCTCGTATCCATCCCTTCCCATTTTAAGAGAAAAGGGAGTTTCAGGAGAGCTGAGAGCTGGGCAAAAGAGAGTGCAAAACAGGGTGAAAAGTAGGTTTCAGAGCCCTTATGAATGTCCCTTCTGACATTATATTTGAAATAGAGTACTTGTTGGGGAGTTAAATGTACTAGTTTCTAAATTTTGAAAGAGATTTGAGGATATCCGTGGCCATGTTTTTGCAGCCTGTTTTTGGGACACACTGAAAGGACTGATTACTTGCTAATGTGTCTTTTCTTTTACAAAACGATTTGTGAATATGCATTCTGAGTATTTATGAATAGTTTTTCTTTTAAATATTTTTTTTTGAAAGAGAGATAAACAAGTGATGATTGAATTCAAGGCTATACCTATTCCTCCCACTTCTTCTCCATCTGATATAATTACAGTAAGTCTGGCTTGTGCATATCTGAACATCTTCTGGTTTTGATTGTCAAGCAATCAAATAGCATTTCTCACCCCCACTCAGACCCATAATTTAGAAGCTTCTCTGAAGTGACACTTGTTGCAGTTTAATTATAATGCTCTTCAATCCAGAAAGCTATTTAAGGAACAATGGAAGCTGTGCCTTTGCAGTCCAGTCTTTTGAAAAAAATGCAGAAATACATATGTGTAGCTGATCCCTCGGAGAAGGCAATGGCACCCCACTCCAGTACTCTTGCCTGGAAAATCCCATGCGGAAGAGCCTGGTAGGCTGCAGTCCATGGGGTCGATAAGAGTCGGACACTTCCCTTTCACTTTTCACGTTCATGCATTGGAGAAGGAAATGGCAACCCACTCCAGTGTTCTTGCCTGGAGAATCCCAGGGATGGGGGAGCCTGGTGGGCTGCCATCTATGGGGTCACACAGAGTCGGACACGACTGAAGCGACTTAGCAGCAGCAGCAGCTGATCCCTAATTGAAACTTGATAACGTGTGTGATGAATGACTTGTTTCCTTTGGGAAAATGACTGATATTTTAACATACATGTTTCTTTCCGAGAGTGTCCAGCACAGTTATGCCATTTTAAAACTTAGAAGCAAGCATGCACAATTTCACAATCTGCATTCTGTTTACAGGAAATGTCTTCTTTCATTTCAAAATGAAATTCTCAAGGCTCAAACGGGTAAGTGTTTTAATTCAGCAAAGAATTAAAGAGCTGCTTTTTCCAGACATATTCTCTTTCCTTCCCTGGCAGTTACGGGTACCAACTTGCTCTTAATTATCTTCCATTCAATGCTAGTCATAGCCGCCCGCCTACTTCACACCTCGGCAGGCCAGCCCACAGTACTCACCCAGCCCTCTCTGGCTGAATCATCTTCCGCCCCCATCCTTTCCCACTGCTGTTTCCTTTTCACTTCAGTGCTCTTTTTAGAGGGACATGCTTGCTTTTCCAGAGCTTTTTTCTTCATTCTATATTATGTTCCCTTTATATTCTAGAGAACAACAATTCTTAAGGAATTTTCTTCCTGTGACTGAAGACACCTTGTGCTTAACATAGCTATCCATTAATTCTTGCCTACTTTAGGTGAAAGTAGGATTTGAGAAACTGGACATTTATCACCCTCACTCCAACATATGAAAGAGAAAATGAGTCATTTTTTTGTGAGTTTCTGCCTTGGCAGAGACACAGGAAATCCTAGGCTCGGGCAATTTAAACCGTCGCCTACAGCTTTGACATCCCTGCTTTCAACATTCTGCTCTCATTGATTTTTTTTTTTTTTTAATGTTGCAGTTAAGTCCTTCCAAATTGACTCTCCGATCTCCATTTTTCTCAGGCATAAATGCTGACCCAATGGCTCCAACAAAGTGTCAGAAGTTGGAGGTTTTAGGATTGTATACCTGACGGTACCTGAGCTCTGACCAACCAACAGAAATGTGCTCATACCAGTTGTGTGAAGACACAAACTTTTCATCTTTATGTGTTACTGGTCTCAATATTTTATGGAGGTATCCATGCAAGTACATAAATTTCTCCATATTTACAGATGAGTCACTTGTCATCAGCTGACAATGGTTCCTAATGCAGATCTCACAGCGACCCCAACAAGCAACGGGAGAAAATAGGAAGCCCAGTTCAAATAATCAATCAATGACCCCACTGAGGGGGTCTCCTTTTGGTAAGAAGTTTAGGGCTTCCGAGGTGGCACTAGCGGTAAAGAACCCACCTGCCAATGCAGGAGACACTAGAGATCCCTGGGTCAGGAATATGCCCTGGAGGAGGGCATGGCAACCCACTCCAGTATTCTTGCCTAGAGAATTCCATGAATAGAGGAGCCTGGTGGGCTACAGTCCATTAGGGCACAGATTTGGACACGACTGATGCAACTTAGTATGCATGTTTCAGTTAAAATATTTGGTCCAACTCTCCATTTTAAGTTAAAAAAATGAGCTCCAAAAGACTGATATGACTTGTTCAAAGTCATTAGAGGATTAATTTTTTTAAAAAGTTAAGAGTTTGGCAACACTAATACAATTATGTAAAGTTTAAAAATAAAATAAAATTAGAAAAAAAAGTTAAGAGTAGAACTCAAGTTTATCCACTAGACAAAAGGAAACCCACCTTTGTGAAGTGGCCTTCTTATCATTTCACCAAGTCTTCACAGCCACCCCACAAAAAGGCATCATCTTCCCCACTTAACAGACAAGAAAACTGAGGGTCATAAAGGTAAGTAAGTGTCTCAAGTCCACACGCCTGGAGAGTGATGCTGACATGTGGCACTTCTGCTAGTGTTTGCAGAGAACATTTTACAGTTTTGTGAGCACTCATTCAGGAAGTACCAGGCATTGAACCAAGCTCGTTACCGTATCATCCGACTGAACTCTCACGACAGCCCCTTGTGATATTTATGTGTTAAAAATATAATTTTCTCCATAGTGAAAACATGGAATTTGATACTTCTTTTGTGCCTTTTCTTTGTTTTGTTTATCTCTTTAGAAACAAAGGCCATTCAAAAAACAGAGGGCAAATGCATTTTTGTCACATATTATTTTTGTGTGTCTAAATAATCGATATGTTTTAGGAGACAAGAGAGTAATCACATTCTCATAACTGTTAGCATTTTCCCTCTATGGACTTCTGAGAGAGGATGAATGAGGGGCCAAAGACCCCTCACCTATCACTGGAATTTTGTCGGGAAAAATCAGCTATAAGGTGACGCTTAATATCTTTGCTCTAACTCAAGGTTTGATTGGGGGGACTACTGAGATAAGAGAGGAAATGTGCTGTTATTATTTGAACTTATCTGATTTTACCAGGATATACATGCGGCACAATTCTCAATCCTTTACTCAGAAAATAAAGGAATCTATGTTTAAATAAATGTATAGCTTGGGTCTCTAAAAACCTATTCTTCAAAAACTAGGCAGGAAAAATTTGGAGATAAAAATAAGAAGAAGAAGAATAAAATTTAATGTATAGGTTTGTTTTGAAGATAGGTGAACAGAGCTTTCAAGTCACAGTAATGTATTTTTAATATGCATTCATCAGCTCAGGGATCCGCCTGTCTCTGAACCCTCCTGGATGCCCCTGCCTGAGGTCTGGAACACACTCCCATTCTCAGCTCTATGAGCTCATGCGTTTTCAATTGTTCAGCCATCCCCTCAAATTACTACCTTTCAGGAATCCTTTTTTGTATTAAGTTGAAGCGTGATGGTAATTTCCTTTAGAATATCTGTCTGAAACGACCTTTTCAGACTGCATTTTCTTCACTTGTGAAATGTGAATCTGATTAGATCAACAGTAAGGTGTCATCCAGGTCTAAATTTTATGAGTTTCTAGTTGTTCAGTTCCCCAGTCATGTCCGAGACTCTTTGCGACCCCATGGGCTGCAGCACGCCAGGCCTCCCTGTCCCTCACCATCTCCCGAAGTTTGCCCAAGTGGATGTCCATTGCATTGATGAATGCCATCCAGCCATGTTATCTTCTGACACCCTCTTCTCCTTCCAGTATAATGTATAATGTTTCTAGTATAATGTATTAAATCAACAAACATATATTGAGCACCTACTAATGTCAGTCTCTATATCAGAAACTGGGGGAACCAGAATGCAGTCCTTCCCTGCAAACATCTTATTCTGGAGCAAAGGGGAGAGGCTCAGAGATGGCTGATTATCACTCAATATTGAAAATGATAAAATCAAAGTATGTGCACAGAGACGGAGTGAATATGCTTAAGTAAAACACAAAGAACCTGGCATCCAAGCTGAGCCTTGAAAGATGAATTAATGGGCCCAAAGATGAAAGAACTTTCTAGATAGGAGGAACAGCACAAGCAATGGCACAGAAGCATGTTAACACAGGGAAGAGCCCAAAGAGCACAGATGAGAGGAGCCGTGGAGCAGCAGCATGGGGCCTGTATCCTCTGAGAAGCCAAAACCATCACTGTTAGCCATCTAGAGCTGCCGTATAAAAGTACTATGACTGGATGGCTTCTGGTGGCTGGAAGTCCTAGACCAAGCAGTTGACAAGTTTGGGTTCTCCTGAGGCCTCTGTCCTTGACTGGCAGATGGCCATCTTGCTGTGTCCTCTCATGGCACCGCTACTGTCTCTTCTTTGGACTAGCTGCTGCTGCTGCTGCTAAGTCCCTTCAGTCGTGTCCGACTGTGCAAGACCCCATAGACGGCAGCCCACCAGGCTCCCCCATCCCTGAGATTCTCCAGGCAAGAACACTGGAGTGGGTTGCCATTTCCTCCTCCAATGCATGAAAGTGAAAAGTGAAAGTGAAGTCGCTCAGTCGTGTCGGACTCCTAGCCACCCCATGGACTGCAGCCCACCAGGCCCCTCTGTCCACGGGATTTTCCAGGCAAGAGTACTGGAGTGGGGTGCCATTGTCTTCTCCGTCTTTGGACTAGAATCCACTCTTATTACTTCGTTTAACCCTCACTACCTTCTTAAAGGCCTTATCTCCCAATATAGTCAGGCAGCACAATAGTAAAGAATCTGCCTACCAATGCAGAAGGCGCGGGAGACATGGGTTTGATCCCTGGGTCGGGAAGATCCCCTGGAAAAGGAAATGGCAACCCACTCCAGTGCCTGAAAAATCCCATGGACAGAGGAGCCTGGCGGACTATAATCCACGGGGCGCAAACAGTCAGACACACCCGAGCCTGCACACATGCCCAATACAGTCACATATGGATGGGGGCGGTGCTGCTGCTGCTGCTGCTAAGTCGCTTCAGTCGTGTCCGACTCTGCGACCCCATAGACGGCAGCCCACCAGGCTCCCCCGTCCCTTGGATTCTCCAGGCAAGAACACTGGAGTGGGTTGCCATTTCCTTCTCCAATGCATGAAAGTGAAAAGTGAAAGGGAAGTCGCTCAGTTGTGTCCGACTCTTAGCGACCCCATGGACTGCAGCCTACCAGGCTCCACCATCCATGGGATTTTCCTGGCAAGAGTTCTGGAGTGGGGTGCCATTGCCTTCTCACAAGGGGAGGTACAATTCAGTCCATAACATACAGCTGGCTGCACTATTTGGAAAAGAGCAAGGAAGAACTTCAGGGCAGTCAGAGTGGCTACCAACAGGTACATCAGTGACCTCAGTCGTAAGAGAACCCTTATGACTGCCTCACCCAAATGACTACATATACAATTTCCCATTCAACTTTGGTTTGTTTTGCTACTTTAGAACTTTAGAATTGAAACTTAGTGTGTGGGAAGCCTCTGGGGGAGACATCAATAATAAGAAGAAATGGTTACTGACAGATAATATTTTTCAAAGATGGTCCCAACAATCTTTCCCACCCCTCTCCCTCCTGCAGAGTAACTTCGTCCCTGTCCCCGTCAATAAGGAGACTCTAAATCTTGTTTCCTTGAATTTGGGGCTGACCTCATGGCTCACTGTTGCTAATAGAATGGTGTTTTATGATTTCTGAGGCCATGAGAAATGCCATGAAACTTCCTCCTGTTTCTTATCCACTTTGGGGCTTTCTCTCTCAGAATCTAGTCACCATGCTTTAAAAATCTCAAACCATGTTAAAAGGCTGTGTGTAGGTGTCCCGGACGATAGTCACAGCTGAGCCCAGCCATCAGCTGTCCCAGCCCAGGTGCCAGACAGGTGAGTGAGTGATCACAGAGAGAGCTCCTCCAGCCCCAGCTGTTTTAGATTGCAGCTACTGAAGTCGCTTCTCGTCACCGAAGTCTTCCTAGCTGAGAGGCCAGACGTTGCAGAGCAGAGAATGCACTTTTGTATTTAGAATGTCCCTCACGGCCTTTCCAATTCCTGATTCACAGAAGCTGAGAGTGTAATAAAGTAATTTTTTATGTCACTATACTCTGGGGGCAAACTAGAGTCTGGTGGCTAGCGCCTAGGGAGACACAGGGCACCAACATGTTAACACCCAGAGCTTCAGCTCCCCGCTCCTCCTGGAGAACCCTCGGTCCTCTTCCCGCCCCTCGAAGGTACCCACCCTGCAGCCCTTGCAGCTCCATAAAGGACCCCTGTTAGCATCCATCTTAGGGGGCTGGGCCCCCAGCTTCAGACAGGTCAGGTAAATGTGCCCTCCCAATTATTCCCTTGTATGACTCAAGACTGAAGGCGGGGGGCTGTTGACTGAAACTATCTTTGCTGATCATATGACTATATGCAGGCAGTGTAATCACAGCTGGGGATGTGGTTAAGATTCAGTTCAGGACTTTCCAGTTGTCCAGTGGTTTGGACTCAAGAGTTTCCACTGTAGGGGCACAAGCTCAATTCCTGGTTGGGGAACTAAGATCCCACATGCCACATGGCATGGCCAAAATAATAAATGAATAAAAATAAAATTCAATTCAAAATATATGATCCCTACCGTCCAGAATTTATAATCTAGTATCTAGTTGGAAAGACATAGGCTCAGACATTTCTAGCTAGCCATAGTCATTTCTGACTATAGATGTCAGACGTTAGTCTTTAAGAATGAGTTAAGTGTGACATGGGGCATCTGTGAAGGGAGGCCATTGCCTTTGACACTGTGGAGGAAGACAGATCTTACCTGACTCTCAATTTTAATGAATGGTTCTGAATAGAACAGCTAACGCTATGAACTGTAAAATGCTTGTAATATAATAATTCTAATAGTATTTAAGTTATTGGATATATACAATCCAACATCCTAAAATTCTACTATTATGCTATGCAGTTGACTGCTTTTCTTATTTTACAGTTAGAAAGAGCCCTAGAAGTAGGTACTACGAGTAGGTACTCTGTTTCACAGAGAGAGAAACTGAAGTTTATCAAAGTGACTTACCAAGGTCACATGATTAGAAAATGGCAGAGTCGGGATATCCAAAGAGTTCAGGATATTTCAAACTAAATTTTGCACTGTACAATGTCAGGAAGGTATCTGGATTCTTTGCTTCCACAATATAATGATTTGAATATTTAAACATACTTTTGTGGTCTAGTTTCCCCTTACCCTCAAGAAAGAAAAGAAATTTAACACAAGCCTTAATTTATAACTCAAGATCTATCCAATAGAGTATTATCTATATCTTTAGATATGCAACAGAGTATTAGTTGTCTAACAGCTTTTCTAGTTAATTGCTAATTAATTATATATTTCAAATTGCTTATAATATGTTTCCTTTAGAACTAGAGAGCTTTATTGGTAGGTTACAATTATGAGATTATACAGTTCCCACCACTGCTTTAAAAATAATTAACAAAGGCTTGTATGGCTGTTAGAATAACTGACACAACCCTGAGTCTTCACGGTTTCTCCTGTCCTTCCTACCCAGGACTGCACTGTGTGGTAAACCACTTCCCTGTAGTCAAGGGCTTGGCAGTAAACAGATGTTGTTTAATAAGCATCAGGACCAGGTGGCCTCTATGATCTATTAGTTCCAAAACAATGATGAAAACCTTTGCTAACGTATTTCTGGTACCCACGAGACTAGTAGCCCATTCATAAACCTTGACTTAGGAATGCATGTCCGGCCTACTCCCACACCCTAGGTTAACTATAAAATTATCCAACGGCCCCTCAGGGGTGAGTGGTGCAGCTGCAAATGCTTCCAGATCGTTGTCCACCCGATCCAAATCCCACCTTGTAAGTTATTGTTTTTTTAGTTACTAAGTCCTGTCTAACTGTTTTGCAACCCCATAGACTGTAGACTGCCGGACTCCTCTGTCCATGGGATTTTCCAGGCAAGAATCCTGGAGTCGGTGCCCATTTCCTACTCCAGGGATTGAACCCGTGTCTCCTGCATTGGTAGATGGATTCTTTACTGTTGAACCAGGGAAGCCTTTGTGAGTAAGTTACCCTATAACAAACTTGATCCATTGATTATGTGGAGCTGCCTGCCTCATTTTTTAGGTCTTTCGATGCCTTCTCAGTCCGGTGGATACTTTTGCTGCTTTCATCTTCCAAAGAGGCTCAAGTTTCAAAATAGCAAGGACATTATTTCAAAAATGCTAATTTCTAGTTCACTGAGGGCAGCAAGAACCTTTTCAGATATTTTATCTTCAAAAGTGTCAAAATTTCCTATACCAAAATACACAGGCCATGATTTTTGAGCAAGACATCTATGTACAGTAGTGGCTCAGTGAATATTATATCATACCATATCAACCATTCCACCGACCTGGAGCAGGAACAAGGAAGCTTCTATAGCTTGTATCAATATTACTCTCTTTGAAGCCTAGGTTATCGTAATTTCCCCTCCATTTGAGAAAAGAATTATAGCCTTTATCCAGTAGATTAGTTTATCAACTGATCCCTGGTTTCCAAATTAATCAACAAATATAAAGTAGGGCTTCCCTGTGGACTCAGTGGTAAAGAACCTGCCTGCCAATGCAGGAGACATGGGTTTGATCCCTGGGTTGGGAAGATCCCTTGGAGAAGGAAATGGCAACCCGCTCCAGTATTCTTGCCTGGAGAATCTCATGGACAGAGGAGCCTGGGCAGGCTACAGTCCATGGGGTCAAAAAAGAGTCAGACATGATTTAGTGACTAAACAACAGCAATACAAGTAGGGCATAATGCCTGAAAAAAAAAAAAAAGTACAAATGCATCTGGTATCCCAGACTGGATTAAGCAAATTTAGGTGTGTGCTTACTGCTGCTAAGTCACTTCAGTCGTGTCCAACTCTGTGTGACCCCATAGATGGCAGCCCACCAGGCCCCGCCGTCCCTGGGATTCTCCAGGCAAGAACACTGGAGTGGGTTGCCATTTCCTTCTCCAATGCATGAAAGTGAAAAGTGAAAGTGAAGCTGCTCAGTCGTGTCCGACTCTTAGCAACCCTATGGACTGGAGCCTACCAGGCTCCTCTGTCCATGAGATTTTCCAGACAAGAATACTAGAGTGGGATGCCATTGCCTTCTCCCAGGTATGTGCTTAGGATACCACAAAAAGTTAAAACAACAGATAGGCAATCATTAGGAGAGAGAAGTAGACTTAATGAACTATATTACACTGAGTTTATAAATCAGACTTAAAAGTTTTTTGAAACAGGTATGAGAGGTTGAAGGGAGTCAGAGGCATCATAACCTTTTCAGAGGTTGAGGCCACAAGGCAATCAATACCTCTTTATATCTCAGAGTAGAGCAGTTTGGCATAGAATACAGTTGCTCATCCAGAATCCCTCCAAACTCTTCATTTGTAACAGATACTGGAAACTTTTCATGTAGTTCACAAAATAGCTCTAGTCAACAATAGCATCTATTTCTAAGTACTTGTCCTTATGTGGCCTTAGTATTTTAACAGTAAATTGTTTTGATTGAGGTTTCAATAGAAAAAAAGTGTGGACATACTTCAGTGGATGGTAATTGAATGAATGAACTAGAACCAATAGAGCTGGATTCAAAACCCACTTTTTAAAAAATTTCTAATCTGTGACCTTTGATCACTTACTTAGGTTTCTACATCTATAAAACGAAAATCATTACATACTTCAAGCAGTTGTTATGATGCTAAAATGAGATGTTGTGAGGTTATCTAGTTAAGGTAGTTGAATCTCTAATTTGGGGATGGAAGGATTAGAAATGAGACACTTATTTAAGGAATTGTATTAAAATCCATCATAACTTCCCCATGATGATTCATTCATTCATTCCTTCAAAGCATATAGAATACCTACATGTCCAGTATTAGGTACAAAGAAGCTTCTATGATAAAACCTTAAAGAATAAGATGTTTTATTTCCATTTGGACATAGTTTACAAACTACATAGTCTTTGATAGAATCTGCAACAATTGATTATAGTTTCAATCTAACCATCTCTCACTGGTGCCTCCTCCCCTCTTTGAGAAAGAGAGGGAGTGAGCAGCTTCCCTGGTGACTCGTTGGTAAAGAATCCTCCTGTCAATGCAGGAGACACAGGTTCAATCCCTGAACCATGCTCCACACGCTGTGGAGCAACCAAGCCCAGGTGCCACCACCATGAGCCTGTGCTCCAGAGCCGGGAGCTACAACCACTGACCTCTCGAGCTGCAACTATAGAAGCCTGTGCTCCCTAGAGCCCATGCTCTGCCGTAAAAGAAGCTGCTGCAATGAAAAGCTTGTGCACCGCAACTGGAGAATGGCCCTTACAACCAGAGAAAGGTCCTCGCAGCAACGAAGACCCAGCACAGCCAGAAATAAAATAATTTTTTTAAAAAAGAGAGGAAGTGAGAGTGTCTGTTTTACAAATCACCTAATTATTTTCAGAAATCAAAGTTTAATGACTTGGTACTTTGGCAGTCACAATATAGGTGCAAATGTCAAACTGCCCACCCAAAATGTCATCCCCTCCATGACCTCCCACCCAAAATGTCATATCCTCTTGAAGGCACCCTCCTCTCTGGTCTCTAAGATTTCACAGATGCTGCTCCATGTGTCTGAGCCATGCTCTCTTCACCTCCCTGCCTCAGCTCATCGGCTCCTACCCAAACTTCAGCACTCTCTTCAGTCATCCCCTGCTCTGGGTGGTTCCTCTGTCCTTATTCCCACTGTCTCCAGTCCAAACAGAGGTCTTTCACACCCTTATGATAGGCTATTAAATGAAATCAAGTTTGATTTTTTCTTAACTAGAAAGATCATTTAAAATGTATTAGTAGTGGAAACATTCATTCACCTTTGAAGTCGACTCTTTTGCTTCAGGAAAATCACTAGAATAGTTTCATAAACATAATAACCACCTATTGTTC
This sequence comes from Bos taurus, assembly GCF_002263795.3. Lineage (NCBI taxonomy): Eukaryota > Metazoa > Chordata > Mammalia > Artiodactyla > Bovidae > Bos > Bos taurus. The sequence continues at coordinate 5,532,601 of NC_037329.1, read as the reverse complement.
TTGGAGAAAAATGTTAAAGTCATTTTTAATCTGAAAGCTTCAGACAGAGATGTGAAATGAGCCATGGACGGCTGTACGTTTTGTTGTATTTAGCATAAACATCGGAGAAGGCAATGGCACCCCACCCCAGTACTCTTGCCTGGAAAATCCCATGGACCGAGGAGCCTGGTAGGCTGTAGTCCATGGGGTCACCAAGAGTCGGACACTTACTGAGCGACTTCATTTTCACTTTCATGCATTGGAGAAGGAAATGGCAACCCACTCCAGTGTTCTTGCCTGGAGAATCCCAGAGACGGTGGAGCCTGGTAGGCTGCCATCTGTGGGGTCGCACAGAGTCGGACACGACTGAAGCGACTTAGCAGCAGCAGCAGCAGCAGCATAAACATGTCCTTGATAAGACAGATAATATTTTTTTTAATATGTATTTAATCTTGACCCTGAAACCCAACCCACCCCTGACCCAGGAGATGTGTATATCTTTTATATAAGAACTTTTTCATGGACCGATTTAGAACATTCCATATCAGGCCTTCACTTAATATCATGTTGGAGTAAAGATCTGAAATGGCCTTATGGCTGAAACCATGGCGTTTTTTTAAACTGAGTAACACAAACTTTGAAGTATCTCTTTTAAACCATTGCATTGTCTTGTCTGTTGCCCCAAGGCTAAAGAGAACTTGTTCAGTGAGGGTGAAGGAACTGGGTGTTTCCACTGTCAATCATCCTGGGGTAAGCGATGGGGCAGGCTTGGGCATGGATGGGCAGACCTCTTCCCAGCTGTAAATAAAGGAGTTCAGTTCAGTTCAGTTCAGTCGCTCAGTCGAGGGAAGTGTAAAAACTTCACCGTGCATAGATGCCTGGGGTGACCTGCCGAATGGAACACTGACATACAGGATCAACTGTATATACAATATTTAATATTGACGGAAGATCCTAAGAGCAGAGAGTCACTTTTAGTGGCAGCTGAATTATAAGACACTTTCTATGTTGTGCTTGAATTATCCCTAACGCGTCCGTGAAGGGCTGAGTATTTCAGTTGCCTTGGCTGTACTCTAGGGAATTAAGGAAGAGCTGTGTGCATGTATCTAGCGTGGAGCAGAGAAGAGCAGCAGCACTGAAAGGCATTCACAGGACATCAGAAATAAGCTGCGGAGTACGGAGCTGTAGCGTCTAGATCAGGATGTCCGGTCAGTCGGTCAGAGATCATCTAGATAGACTGCAGAACATCTAGATAGACCGCTCTTTGGAGATTTACAGAACTTATTTGGGAAGGAAATCTGGGGAAAGAACAGATTTCCCACAATTCCCTCTGAGGGCTATTGCTATTGTTTGAGGGAAACATTGATAGAAAAGCATGTGCTTTTTAAAGACAAAAAAGCTTGAATTGCATCCTTCAAATTCACTTTGTCTTTTCTACAAAACCACCAACTTACTGATAATAAGGACTGTGGGTTTTTTTCCTTAAATCTTTACATCATCACAATTTCTAGAACAGTGTCTGGAGCATAGTAGGTGTTCAAACATACCTGCTGAGTTACACAGGCACAAAGTCTGTCACAGAATTTTCTTCAACTTGATGAGATGACTTAGGTCAATAGTCATTTAAAACTGGTTTTGAAACCAGAAACTGAAAAACTCATAGAAGAAAACACAGGCAGAACACTCTTTGACATAAATCATAGCAATATTTTCTAGATCTGTTTCCTAAGGCAAAGTAAACAAAGCTAAATAAACAAGGGGGACCTAATTAAACATAAAAGCTTTTGCACAGCAAAGGAAACCACTGATGAAATGAAAAGACAAGAAAATGTTTGCAAATGATGACCAATAAGAGGTTAATATCCAAACTATACAATAGCTCATACAACTCAATATGAAAACCCCCAAACAATCCTGTAAAAGATGGGCATTAGATCTAAATGAACATTTTTCCAGAGAAAACATACAGATGACCAATCCACGTGTGAAAAGAAGCTCAACATTGCTAATCACTAGAGAAATGCAAATCAAAATCACAGTGGTACATCGCCTCACACTTGTCAGAATGCCTAAAAGCCAGAAATAACAGATGTTGGCGAGTCTGTGGAGGAAAGGAAGCCCTTGTGCCCTGTTAGTAGGAATCTGAATTGGTGCAATTAATATGGAAAACAGTACAAAAGTTCCTCAAAAGACTAAAAATAGAATTACCATATGCTCCAGCAATTCCATTCCTGAGTATATATCCAAAGAAAACAAAAACAATTTAAAAAGATATACGTACCCCTATGTTCATAACAGCATTATTTACAATAACCAAGATATGAAGGCAATGGCACCCCACTCCAGTGCTCTTGCCTGGAAAATCCCATGGATGGAGGAGCCTGGTGGGCTGCAGTCCATGGGGTCGCTAAGAGTTGGACACGACTGAGCGACTTCACTTTCACTTTTCACTTTTATGCACTGGAGAAGGAAATGGCAACCCACTCCAATGTTTTTGGCTGGAGAATCCCAGGGATGGGGGAGCCTGATGGGCTGCGTGTATGGGTTGCACAGAGTCGGACACGACTGAAGCGACTTAGCAGCAGCAGCAGCAGCAGCAAGTATCCATTAACAGATGACTGAATGAAGAAGATGTGATTCAAGCACACACACACACATGATGGAATGAGATACTATGTTTAGTGAAATAAATTAGACAGGGAAAGACAAATACCACCACTTGTATGTCACCTGTATGTCACCACTTGTATATGGAATCTGAAAAATAAAACAAGTGAATGAATATAACAAAACAGAAACAGACTCAGATACAGAGAAGAAACCCGTGCTCACCAGTGGGGAGAAAGAAGTGGGAGGGGCAAGACGAGTGTGGAGAAAGAGGCACAAACTACAATATATTTTGAACTACTCTGTTGTACACCTGAAACTACAATTAGAAATATACTGAAATAGAACCAGTCAGATACCTCTTTATTATAAGGCTGTTGCTGTAACTTTCAAATGGAAAACATGTTTTAAGCACAGATTCCTACAAAAAGCTACACCATCATCACATATTGTTAGAGAATCAGGAAACCAGAAGAGATCGAAGGCCGTGTAGTTCCCTTTACGAAGGAGGAGATTAAAGCTGTGAGGAAAAAAAGTTACTTGCCCAGTGTCACACACCTTACCAACAGGAGCCAGGGCTAGGCTGTATCTGTTCTGATCCATTGCTCTCCTTACTAACTACCACATCATAAGCCTCTACTACATCACACCACTCATGGATCCATGGCTAGAAAGGAGGTAGAGAGTACTTATTTGTATTTTATGTTTAACAAATACTCTGAAACAATAGTTGGTGTAGAGATTTTTTTTTTTTAACCATACTTTGCTTAATTTTATGAGCATCGAATATCCTTAAAAGTCCTAATGTGAGAGCTGGATCATAAAGAAAGCTGAGCACCGAAGAATTGATGCTTTCAAACTGTGGTGTTGGAGAAGACTCTTGAGAGTCCCTTGGACTGCAAGGAGATCAAACTAGTCAATCCTAAAGGAATCAACTCCATGGAGTCACAAAGAGTCGGACACGACTGAACAACTGAACAACAATAACAACAAAAATTCCTAATGGTGATTCTCACACCTGGCTGCAAAAAGACCTGGGCCAGGTCCTACCCCAAGCCAGCAGGATTCAGGCATTGGTTGTTGTTTTTTTTTTAATCTTCTCCAAATGTTTATAATTGCAACCAATATTGAAAATCATTGCCCTAAAATAGTTTTATTTAATGTCCTTTTCTTTTTTCCAATCCTTTTGTGAACATTTCCCAACTTCTCTCTGATGCCCTCCTCTATGATTAACTAGGAGACATGAGAATGCACAGTCCTTATTTGGATTTCACTAATGACCAGTAAGAACTTCCTAAACTACTGAAGTTCAATGCCAGAAACATTTAATTTACACTCAACACAAAAGACATTTCCACCTGCCTAGGACAATGTTCTCTTGGCAAAACTTTTGCTTTGCTAACCTTTGACTTGCTTCATTTTGTACTCTAAGGCTGAATGTACCCATTACTCCAGGTATCTCTTGACTTCCAGCTTTTGCATTCCAGTCCTCTATAACGAAAAGGACAACATTCTTGGGTGTTAGTTCCATAAGGTCTTGAACTTTCTTGAACTATGAACAGTGGTTCATTGAACCGTTCAACTTCAGCTTCTTCAGCATTACTGGTTGAGGCACAGATTTGGATTACTGTGATATCGAATGGTTTGCCTTGGAAACGAACAGAGATCATTCTGTCATTTTTGAGACTGCATCCAAGTACTGCATTTCAGACTCCTGTTGACCATGATGGCTACTCCATTTCCTCTAAGGGATTCTTGCCCACAGTAGTAGATACATTGGTCATCTGAGTTAAATTCACCCATTCCAGTCCATCTTAGTTCACTGATTCCTAAAATGTCTATGTTCACTCTTGCCATCTCCTGTTTGACCACTTCCAGGTTGCTTTGATTCATGGACCTGACATTGCCGGGAGAAATATCAATAACCTCAGATATGCAGATGACACCACCCTTATGGCAGAAAGTGAAGAGGAACTAAAAAGCCTCTTGATGAAAGTGAAAGAAGAGAGTGAAAAAGTTGGCTGAAAGCTCAACATTCAGAAAACTAAGATCATGGCATCTGGTCCCATCACTTCATGGGAAATAGATGAGGAAACAGTGTCAGACTTTATTTTGGCGGGGGGGCGGTGCTCCAAAATCACTGCAGATGGTGACTGCAGCCATGAAATTAAAAGACGCTTACTCCTTGGAAGAAAAGTTATGACCAACCTAGATAGCATATTGAAAAGCAAAGACATTACTTTGCCAACAAAGGTCTGTCTAGTCAAGGCTATGGTTTTTCCAGTGGTCATGTATGGATGTGAGAGTTGGACTGTGAAGAAAGCTGAGCGCCGAAGAATTGATGCTTTTGAACTGTGGTGTTGGAGAAGACTCTTAGGAGTCCCTTGGACTGTGAGGAGATCCAACCAGTCCATTCTAAAGGAGGTCAGTCCTGGGTGTTCTTTGGAAGGACTGATGCTAAAGCTGAAACTCTGGTACTTTGGCCACCTCATGCGAAGAGTTGACTCATTGGAAAAGACTGTGATGCTGGGAGGGATTGGGGGCAGGAGGAGAAGGGGACAACAGAGGATGAGATGGCTGGATGGCATCACCGACTCTATGGACATGAGTGTGAGTAAACTCCGGGAGTTGGTGATGGACAGGGAGGCCTGGTGTGCTGCGATTCGTGGGGTTGCAAAGAGTCAGACACGAGTGAGCAATTTAATTGAACTGACTGAACATTCCAGGCTCCTTTACAGCATCAGACTTTACTTCCATCACCACTCGCATCCACAACTGGGTGTTGTGTTTGCTTTGACTCCGTCTCTTCATTCTTTCTGGAGTTATTTCTCCACTGATCTCCAATAGCATATTGGGCACCTACCAACCTGGGGAATTCATCTTTCAGTGTCCTATCTTTTTGCCTTTTCATACTGCAAGGAGATCAAACCAGTCCATCCTAAAGGAAGTCAGTCCTGAATATTCAGTGGAAGGACTGATGCTGAAGCTGAAACTCCAATACTTTGGCCACCTGATGTGAAGAACTGACTAATTTGAAAAGACCCTGATTCTGGGGAAGATTGAAGGCAGGAGGAGAAGGGGACGACAGAGGATGAGATGGTTGGATGGCATCACCGACTCAATGGATATGAGTTTGAGCAAGCTCCAGGAGTTGGTGATGGACAGGGAAGCCTAGCATGCTGCAGTCCATGGGGTCGCAAAGAGTCAGACACGACTGAGCAACTGAACTGAACTGAGGACAACAGGTATTAGAGAACAGATTTCCATAGAACCGTATGATCAGCAAGAAACATGATCATTCAACCACAGCCACCAGGGACATTTTTACCTATGGTGCATGTCCTTCTTGTTCAAAGTCACCCAGGAGAAGTATTTTATATTTTCTTTCATTATGGGTGGCTGGTGGCTCAGTTGGTAAAGAATCCACCTGCAATGTGGGAGACCTAGGCTTGATCCCTGGGTTGGGAGGATCCCCTGGAGAAGGGAAAGGTTACTATTCCAGTTTTCTTGCCTGAAGAATTCCATGGACATAGGAGCCTGGAAGTCTGCTGTCCAAGGAGTCTCAAAGAGTTGGACACAACTGAGCAACTTTCACTTTCATTTTTAGTCACACTGCTGAGAACATTATTTATTTAACCAATTTAATGTTTAACTGATGTCTTCCATGGAAATGAAGAACAATGAGTAGATTGGATTGCCTGTTTACATATCTTTTCTTTAGTTGTAGACTCACAAATTCAAAACCTAATCTTCTTTCCTTTAGGCTAATAATAATGTAACCTGTCATGATGGCCTACATTTTATAACCATTTATAGTTTCATTTCTCCTCTCTGAATATAATCAGAACACAGTGTAATAAAACAATTTACCTTTGCTTTAACATCATGTAAAAGTGAAAAATGCAATGAAGTCATCACTTTTAAGTATCGTTACCTTCATTCTCAAGTACTTTCCATTCTTTACCTTATTTTTCAACTTTAAGACATGAAATACAGTTACTGGGTCACAAATTATAATTATCTTGCCTTGTATCTGAAAACAAAGTGCAAACATAAAGGTTTCTTGCTTTGGTAATTTCTGTAATTTATTCATAGCATTGATGAGGCCCTGGGTATAATTCAAATGTACAGACAGTACCCACAATACCACAAACATAAGCTTTTCTCAGAGCAAGTTATTACTGAAGCACAAACTAGGATAAAGGAATTAATCATTAACTCTTCAGGCAGCCTTTACATTTTCTTTATGTAGTGTTTTCTATACTCACCTGTACTCGTCGTAATATTGTGCCATTTTTTACCAGCTAGTTAAGATTTCATTGTATAAACAGTAGCTGAATATATTCATGTCAAAGATAATCATGCCTTTAAAAGGTTTCTTTGTCAGGTATTCATTAAAGTGGGTTTCACATCAAAATGATAGCGCAAACATCTTACCCATTTGGCAGGTTTTTAAAATTTTTTAATTTTATTAGCACCGTATCAAATCCTCAGCCTATATTATATCTCCTTAACAGCACAGAAATCTGTTTTGTGAATGCACACAATTGGTGGGCATCCAAAGTGGAATAATCTGTGTATCATTTACAAATATGTGTTGGAGACCATAATAGCAATGACGCTGCTCATGAATGCATCAGAAATGCATAATTAGAAATATCTACTTGTACCAATGGTACACCTTATAAATGGTGCTTCCACTTTCTTAATAATTGGTCTTCAAAAATTCATTCTGTGATAAATTCTCTAAATAAAGACTTCTTCCCAGCTGATGTTTACCACTCCGGGTTGCCTGAAGCACTGGCATTTTGCTTCAAGACAGGAGGTAACAGGAATAAACGGAGCACCAGCTACATTTCCTCCGGATCAGATATGTGAATGTTGTGAACACTGTAACGGGTGGTGTGGGTGACACAGAGCTTCACAGAAGCGCCCACACAGAGAGCAGCCCGTCTTCAGAAAGCACAGGAGACACCGTTTTGTCTCATTCTAAAGCAACTCACAGCCTTCTCCAGTTTTCCAGTGAAAGCTTTCTGACACAAAGTGTTTAATCTAAACCTGATGGGATACGATGAATTTTTAGGAGGTAATTTGATTTCTAGACAGCAGGCAGGAGAATAGAAAAGGACAACATCTGAGGTCACAGCTGTAACTATCTCTGAGTTCTCTGAAGGAGTAAAGTGACCAGGGACGGGGGAGCCTGACGGGCTGCCGTCTATAGGGTTGCACAGAATCGGACACGACTGAAGTGACTTAGCAGCAGCAGCAGCAGCAGCAGACACTGATAGGGGCTTCCCTTGTGGCTCAGCTGGTAAAGAATCTGCCTGCAATGCAGGAGACCTGGCTTCCATCCCTGGGTTGGGAAGATCCCCTGGAGAAGGAAACAGCTACCCACTCCAGTATTCTGGCCTGGAGAATTCCATGGTCCATGGGGTCACAAAGAATCGGACACGACTGAGCGACTTTCACTTCACTTCACTTCAGAGACTGATAGGCACTAAATTAATGACAATGTAAAATTTCATTCTTACATTTCCTCTTAGGAGGGACCCATATTTGCCCTGGGGGCTTGGCAGCAGAGGGTCAGGGTAGGGGGAGTCATGAATCCCACCCCAGGCCTTTCTGTGGAGATACATGAGAAGACTGTTGTGGACTGCTGCCTAGGAAGCCCTGCGCACTGAGAAGACCTCCTGGGACTCTGATTGGCCTGACTATGAATGTGTCAGTCATGATTGTATACGCACTGCTCTAGCTGTTTGTGGGAAGACTTGCAGTGATTTTTAGCTTTGTTTGCTTTTGCTTTAGTTTTTCGCAAGGCAAAGGATACATCTAAGTGAGAGTTGGCTTTCAACACTGCAACCTGACATTTTTCCCAAATATTTACTGTCACTGCTTAAAACATTTCTGGGTGTATCTTTTAGAATTCCCCTCAACTCCAGTGGCACATCTTTTTCGATACAGTGAGTACTATCAATCTTCATCCTTTGAGGGAAGACTTTATTCTATTTTATTTACAAGTATTTGTTTCTTATTGTGGAGAACATATATAATGTAAAACTTGTCATTTTAAAGTGCACAGCCTGATGGCATTTAGTGTGGTTACAATGTTGTGTACTTGTCACTACCAATCCCCCCAGAGGCTGGCAAATCAGTCTTTGGTTGCCAGCATCCAAAATAAAGCGAACTTTCCTTTCCAGGAACCTCTCCTCCTTAATGGCTTTTGAGTGGGGAGCAGCCAGACCCACTTTCAATAACAAGCTGAGCTTCCTTTGCTTTGCAGCGTGTTCCCACTAGCTATCTATTTCACACACGGCAGTGTATGTATGTCAACCCTAATCTCCCAGTTCATCCCGCTTAATGATACTTTTATGCAGCTCTTGTGAAGGAGGCAACATTGCCTTCTCACTTTGTTGAGATTTTTTTTTTTTTTTTACGCCAATATTTCATAAGATCCTGTCATTCTATGGCTCAAATGGTCAAGGATCTGCTTGCAATGCAAGAGGAATGGGTTCGATCCCTTGATCAGAAAGATCCCCTGGAGAAGGGAATGGCTACCCACTCCAGTATTCTTGCCTGGAGTATCCCACAGACAGAGGAGCATGGCAGGCTACAGTCCATGCAGTCGCAGAGTCAGACTTGACGGAGTGACTTTCACTTTCACTAGGACTTCTTTAGTTAGCAGAAGAAGGAGGGAAAGAAAAGCAGGCCAGGAGCCCATAAATTGCAAGATGGAAAAGAAATGGGTAGAGCTGAATAATTAAATAAATGGCATAGTATTTTGAGTCTACAATTATTTAGGATTTTAGCTGAACTGCAATGATTGATGGGCTTCCCTGGTGACTCAGATGGTTAAGAATCTGCCTGCAATGCGGGAGATCCATGTTTGATTCCAGTGTCTGTAAGACCCCCTGGAGAAGGAAATGGCAACCCACTCCAGTATTCTTGCCTGGAAAAACCCATGGACAAAGGAGCCTGGTGGGCTACAGTCCATGTGTTTGCAAAAGAGTCGGACATGACAGTGACTAAACAGCAATGGTGACGTATGTCGGCTAGACGTATTATGGAAATCATTTTCCAATATATACAAATATCGAATCATTATATTGTACGCCTAAAACTAATATAATATTTCCCTGGTAGCTCAGCTTGTAAAGAATCCACCTGCAATGCAGGAGACCCTGGTTCGATTCCTGGGTTGGGAAGATCTGCTGGAGAAGGGATGGGCTACCCACTCCAGTATTCTTGGGCTTCTCTAGTGGCTCAGCTGGTAAAGAATCTGCCTGCAATGCAGGAGACCTGGCGTCCATCCCTGGGTTGGGAAGATCCGCTGGAGAAGGAAACAGCTTTCCACTCCAGTATTCTGTCCATGGAGAATTCCATGGACAGTGTAGACCATGGGGTCTTAAAGAGTCGGACACGACTGAGCGACTTTCACTTTCACTTTATGTCAATGATACTGAAAAAAAGAAAAATGAATAAATGTCAAAGTGAAACCAGTAGAAACAGAAAGCAAACAACAGAGAAAATAAATAAAACCAAAAGTTTATTCCTTTAAAAGACTTTGAAAGTCAGTAAGCCCCTAGCTAGATTAACCAAGACAAAAAGAAGAAAGAAGATAAACCATCGAGGAGATACAGCTATGGCTGCTACAGACACAGAGAAGGTGATAAAGGGAGTTATGAGAGCTCCGCGGCGATAGTCAACCACATAGAGAGTTCCTGAGCAGATGCATATCTTAACTAACCGAGAAGAAATAGAAAACTTGGATATACTTATGTCCGTCTTTTTTTACATGTTTTATAATTTAAAACCTTCCTAAAAAGAAAACTCCAGGGCTAGATGGCTTCCCTGGTGGATTCTATGAAACCTTTACACAAACTATTTCAGAAAATAGAGATGAATATACTTTTCAATTCATTTATAAACCCAGGTGAACCCACCAACATATTTTAAGGACAATGAGCAAGTGGAGTTTTCCCCAGGAATATTAAAAAAACAAATCACTGCATTCACACAAGAAAAGAGGAGGGTAATCATATAATCATATCAATGGATGGAGAAAAAAACATTTGACAAAATGCAATATCTACTTGTGCATTTTTAAAAAAAAATCAAGAATAGCAACCTCTTAGAGGGAATTTACAGAAAATCTACAGTTAACATCATATTTTAAGGTATAGGACTGAATACTTTCCCCTAAGATCAAGAGCAAAGCAGGAATGCTCACTTACCACTTCACTTCAGCATAATAATGGAAATTCTGTCTAGGGCAATCAAATCAGATCAGATCAGTCGCTCAGTCGTCTCCGACTCTTTGCGACCCCATGAATCGCAGCACGCCAGGCCTCCCTGTCCATCACCAACTCCCGGAGTTCACGCAGACTCACGTCCATCGAGTCAGTGATGTCATCCAGCCATCTCATCCTCTGTCATCCCCTTCTCCTCTTGCCCCCAATCCCTCCCAGCATCAGAGTCTTTTCTAATGAGTCAACTCTTCGCATGAGGTGGCCAAAGTACTGGAGTTTCAGCTTTAGCATCATTCCCTCCAAAGAAATCCCAGGGCTGATCTCCTTCAGAATGGACTGGTTGGATCTCCTTGCAGTCCAAGGGACTCTCAAGAGTCTTCTCCAACACCACAGTTCAAAAGCATCAATTCTTCAGCGCTCAGCCTTCTTCACAGTCCAACTCTCACAGCCATACATGACCACTGGAAAAACCATAGCTTTGACTAGACGAACCTTTGTTGGCAAAGTAATGTCTCTGCTTTTGAATATGCTATCTAGGTTGGTCATAACTTTCCTTCCAAGGAGTAATCATCTTTTAATTTCATGGCTGCAGTCACCATCTGCAGTGATTTTGGAGCCCAGAAAAATAAAGTCTGACACTGTTTCCACTGTTTCCCCATCTATTTCCCATGAAGTGATGGGACCAGATGCCATGATCTTAGTTTTCTGAATGTTGAGCTTTAAGCCAACTTTTTCACTCTCCACTTTCACTTTCATCAAGAGGCTTTTGAATTCCTCTTCACTTTCTGCCATAAGGGTGGTGTCATCTGCATATCTGAGGTTATTGATATTTCTCCCGGCAATCTTGATTCCAGCTTGTGTTTCTTCCAGTCCAGCGTTTCTCATGATGTACTCTGCATAGAAGTTAAATAAATGGGGTGACAATATACAGCCTTGACGTACTCCTTTTCCTATTTGGAACCAGTCTGTTGTCCCATGTCCAGTTCTAACTGTTGCTTCCTGACCTGCATACAATAGGCAGGAAAACTAAATGAATAAAGCCATAAAGATTAGAAAGATATTACACTGTCTTTTTTCACAGGAGACATAATTGTGTACATATAAAGTCTTAGAGAATCTACAAAAACTATTAAAACTAATAACTAAATTTAACAAAACTGTAGAATACAAGCTCAGTAAAGAAAACCTGGGCTTCCCTAGTGGCCCAGTGGTTAAGTCTCCATCCCCCTAATGCGGGGGAGCCAGGTTCGGTCCCTGGTGAGAGAATGAGATCCCACACGCCACAGCTAAGAGTTTCCATGCCACAGCTAAAAATGCCACACGCCGCAACTAAGCCCAGGCATAGCCAAGTGAACAAAGAAATACCTCTCTGGATTCAGTGGACAAACAGATTCAAGGGATTAGATCTGATAGACAGAGTGCCTGAAGAACTATCAATGGAGGTTTCTGACATTGTAGAGGAGGCAAGACCATCCGCAAGAAAAAGAAATGCAAAAAGGCAAAATGCTTGTCTGGGGTGGCCTTACAAATAGCTGAGAAAAGAAGAGAAGCAAAAGGCAAAGGAGAAAAGGAAAGATATACCCATCTGAAGGCAGAGTTCCAAAGAATAGCAAGGAGAGATAAGAAAGCCTTCCTCAGTGATCAGTGCAAAGAAATAGAGGAAAACAATAGAATGGGAAAGACTAGAGATCTCTTCAAGAAACTTAGAGATGCCAAGGGAACATTTCATGCAAAGATGGGTATAATAAAGGACAGCAGCAGAAGATATTAAGAAGAGGTGGCAAGAATACACAGAAGAACTATGTAAAAAATATCTTCATGACCCAGATAACCATGATGGTGTGATCACTCACCTAGAGCCAGACATCCTGGAATGCAAAGTTAAGTGGCCCTTAGGAGGCATCATTACCAACAAAGCTAGTGGGGGTGATGGAATTCCAGTTGAGCTCTTTCAAATGCTAAAAGATGATGCCGTGAAAGTGCTACACTCAATATGCCAGCAAATTTGGAAAACTCAGCAGTGGCCACAGGACTGGAAACAGTCAGTTTTCATTTCAATCCCAAAGAAAGGCAATGCCAAAGAATATTCAAACTACCACACAATTGCACTCATTTCACACGTTAGTAAAGTAATGCTCAAAATTCTCCAAGCCAGGCTTCAACAGTATGTGAACCATGAACTTCCAGATCTTCAAGGTGGATTTACAAAAGGCAGAGGAACCAGAGATCAAACTGCCAACATCCACTGGATCATAGAAAAAGCAAGAGAGTTCCAGAAAAACATCTACTTCTGCTTTATTGACTACACAAAAGCCTCTGACTGTGTAGATCACACCAAACTGTGGAAAATTCTTAGAGATGGGAATACCAGACCACCTGACCTGCCTCCTGAGAAATCTGTATACAGGTAAAGAGGTAACAGTAAGAACTGGACGTGGAACCACAGACTGGTTCCAAATTGGGAAAGGAGTATGTCAAGGCTGTATATTGTCACCCTGCTTATTTAACTTCTATGCAGAGAAATGCTGGGCTGGATGAAGCACAAGCTGGAATCAAGATTGCTGGGAGAAATATCAATAACCTCAGATATGCAGATGACACCACCCTTATGGCAGAAACTGAAGACGAACTAAAGAGTCTCTTGATAAAAATGAAAGAGGGGAATGAAAAAATTGGCTTAAAACTCAACATCCAGAAAACTAAGATCATGGCATCTGGTCCCATCAGTTCAGTTCAGTCACTCAGTCATGTCCAACTCTTTGCAACCTCATGAATCACAGCACGCCAGGCCTCCCTGTCCATCGCCAACTCCCAGAGTTCACCCAAACTCGTGTTCATCAAGTCAGTAATGCCATCCAGCCATCTCATCCTCTGTTGTCCCCTTCTCCTCCTGCCCCCAATCCCTCCCAGCATCAAGGTCTTTTCCAATGAGTCAATCACTTCATGGCAAATAAATACGGAAACAATGGAAACAGCAAGAGACTTTATTTTCTTGGGCTCCAAAATCACTGCAGATGGTGACTGCAGCCATGAAGTTAAAAGACGCTTGCTCCTTGTAAGAATAACTATGACCAACCTAGACAGCATATTAAAAAGCAGAGACATTACTTTGCCAACAAAGGTCTGTCTAGTGAAGGCTATGGTTTTTCCAGTAGTCATGTATGGATGTGAGAGTTGGACTATAAAGAAAGCTAAGCACTGAAGAATTGATGCTTTTGAACTGTGATGTTGGAGAAGACTGTTGAAAGTCCCTTGGACAGCAAGGAGATCCAACCAGTCCATCCTAAAGGAAATCAGTCCTGAATATTCATTAGAAGGATGACGCTGAAGCTGAAACTCTAATAATTTGGCCACCTGATGTGAAGAACTGACTCATTGGAAAAGACCCTAATGCTGGGAAAGATTGAGGGCAGGAGGAGAAGGGGACGACAGAGGATGAGATGGTTGGATGGCATCACCGACTCGATAGACATGAGTTTGAGCAAGCTCCAGGAATTGATGATGGACAGAGAAGCCTGGTGTGCTGTAGTCCATGGGGTCACAAAGAGTCAGACAATGACTGAGTGACTGAACTGAACTGAACCTCTCTGGGGTTAAAAAAAAAAAGAAAACTGTTTTTTTTTTTTTTTCTCTTGTCCCACAGGAGTCATTTTCTTTTAAAATTTTTATTAAAGCTTTCCGAAAGTATAATTGACATACAATAAACTGCACATATTTAAATTTGATGAGTCAGTAAGTTTTGACATAGGTGGTTGGCTTGGATGGTGAATAATCTGCCTGCAATGCAGGAGACCTGGGTTTGATCCCTGGGTTGGGGAGATGGCATGGCAACCCACTCCAGTATTCTTGCTTGGAGAATCCCCATGGACGGAGAAGCCTGGCAGGCTACAGTCCATGGGGTCGCAAAGAGTCAGACATGACTGAGCGACTAAGCACACATAGCACGTACACGTGTGAAACCAAAATCAGGATAATGAATATGCCCATCACCCCTAAAAATTTCTATGTGCCCCTTGGTAATCACTCTCTTCTCGCCATACTCCTCCATCTTCAGGCAGCCACCGGACTGCATTCTGTCAGTACAGATGTTGGCATTTCTTAAAATCTTACATAAATGGACTGACATATGTCAGACTTTTTCTCTGATTTCGTTCACATAGCATAATTATGTTGAGATACACCCTGTTGTAACCATTTGCATATCTACCTTGGGAAAAACTCTGTTGAAGTTCTTCGTCCATTTTGTACTCAGATCACTTGTCTTGTTTGTTGTTGAGTTATTAGACCTTCTCTATATATCCTATATATTAACCCCTTCTTGCATATATGATTAGAACCATTTCTGCCGTTCTGCAGGCTGCCTTTCTACTCTGTTCAGTGTCCTCTGGTGCACAAAAGTTTCTAATTTTGAAGAAGTTCATTTTGTCTTTCATTTACTGCCTGTGCCTTTGGTGACGCACTGCCAAATTCAATGACATTTCTGTCCTGTCTTCTCAGAGTTTTATAGTTTCAACCCTTATGTTCCTGTCTTTGCTTTCTCAATTCATTCTTGCTTATGCTGTTAGGTGAGGGTCTGTCAGCTACAAATTGTCACTTGCCATGGGCACTTGCCATCTACCTTTACAAGGATTCGATTATGTGCTGCTGCAACCGCTGATCCTCATCACCTGCTGAAGGGCGTTCAGGGTGGAGACCATGAATGAGGACCTCTGTGCTCTGAAAACAGGTCTTCAGATAGGTATTTTCAGGAAAAGGTTTTTGTGAACCCAGTTCTTATGTCGGGGCTTCCCAGGTGGTTCTAGTGTAAAGAACCTGACTGCCAAGGCAGGAGAACTAAGAGATGTGGATTCGATCCCTGGGTTGGGAAGCTTCCCCTGAAGGGGAAACGGCAACCCACTCCATTTCCACTGCCTGGAAAATCCCGTGGACAGAGGAGCCTGGCGGGCTACAATCCATGGGGTCACAAAGAAACTGAAGTGACTTAGCCCAATCCTTATACGTCCTCATATCTAGAAAATCACTTAATCCCTTCATGGTGACAGCAGCTCCTTGGGACTAGCAGAAAATTTTGGCAAAGATAAGTACTTGATTGCATGAACTTCTCCTTCACCAAAATCACATGTATATTGACCATCCCCCTGTGAAATGGAGTATTTCCTGCCACATCAGGAAACAGGACGTCACATTCACCAGGGACTTCAGCCTTCCGGGTGTGAGCCAGTAAGCCCTAAGGGAATTCAGAAAGAAGTATACCTGCTATCTAACAGCCATCAGGCTGCAGCCATTCCCTGCGAAGGCAGGAAGTGAAAACTGCAGGGTTGGCCCCAGATAGCTGAGATGAATATAAAAATGATTTCAGTGAGCCCAGACACTTGCATCTTCCTATACACAGAAGAGAGCTAAATACCTTGAGAAACCTGGTTTTCCTTAATTAACAATAATCTTTTGATGCTCAGGCTACCTGCCCCTCTGTTGCAAACTTCTATATAACCTGACTCTTTCCCTGCCTCCATGGAGCAGTTTCTCAGGGCTACTTGAGATACTCTCGCCCAGGTTTGAAGTCCTAAGAATTTCCCACTGAATAAAACAACTCTCTACTTTAAGGTTGTGACTGTTTTTTAGGTCAATACCCTCTACGTCTTTGGAGCAGTTTTCTCAGAACTATCTGAAGTGCTGTCTCCTGGGCTGCAGTCCTCATGTTCCACTAAATAAAATTTAACTCACAATTCTCACATTGAGCGTTTTTCTAAGTCAACAGGCCCAACTTTATTCCTTTGCATCTGAACATCCAGTTTTCTCTGCATCATTTGTTGAAATGTTGTGGCCACACATTCCGGGAAACAAACTGACTCAGAAGGACGATGAAGATAGTGGAGGGCAGTTTATTACTCCGGGCCCAAGGCAGAGTCTCCTCTTAGCCAAGGACCGCAACCGACTTTTGTGAAAACCTTATATACCTTAAGTGTACTGCTCAAGCCCACATCCCCAAATTCCTTAAACCTAGCCTGGAAAGTATTAAAGGGAGATTCAATCAGGTTGCAGCCATGATTCATAATCAGAAGGGTCAGCTGGTTATACACTGTGGCCTATACCAATGGGTGCCATCAAGATTACAGAGGTGATTGACCACATAGGGGATTATTACATTCTTTTTGGGGATGTGAAATCTTGGTATGGAATCTGGTGTTTATCAGTCCAGGAGGCCAGTTTGGCCACGGGTATGTTACCCCCAGGGCTACCAGGCACATAGTCCAAAGCTCACTGAAAGTGCAAGGTGGACCTTCCTTCTTTTTCAAGATGGAATCAGCTTGGTCTGTTCCTTTCCTCCCTCAGAAAAAGACTCCTTTCCCCATTGAATGATCTTTGCAGTTTGTCAGAAACAGAGGTGTTGTCTCCTGGGTTGTGTCCTCATTTTGGGACTTAAACCACAGGCTTTCTTTCTTTTTTTTTTTTTAATGTCAAATGGAATCTTTCTGAATGCTGGTGAATGCATGGAACATAATACAAACAGGTATGGTACTGGAGTTTATCTTTCAAATCCCAAACTGAAAAAAATACCAATTGAAAAATAGAAATATTTAATTACTAAAAATTTTTTTTCTCTATCATAATTCTTCTGCTCCCTGCACTATGAAGCCGGGAGGTGGGCCTCATCCGTGCCACTCTCTGGATGTCAAGGTCAGGCCTTGGATATAACTGCTGGATGGGTGGTTGAGAACTCAACCTGAGCTCCTGCTGCTGGGAGCCGTATCGAACCTGATTCAGTTTTCTAACGGAAAACGGCTGTTCACAAGCATAAACCACGATCTTTTAACTGAGATCACACTGGTCTCAGGACTTAATGAAGTTCAGGTTCTCAATGTCTCGTCACGGAAAGAATTCAGTGAGAGACAGAGTGATAGGTAAGAAGTGAATTTACTTAGAGAGAAGCATACTCTACAGATAGAATGTAGGTCACTTCAGAAAGCGAAAGTGGCACCAGGGTATGGGGTTGTCAGTTTTTTGTTGCTGCTGTTGTTGTTGTTCAGCTGCTAAGTTGTATCTGACTCTTTCCAACCCCATTGACCACAGCAAGCCAGGCTCCTCTGTCCTCCACTACCTCCTGGAATTCGCTCAGATTCATGTCCACTGAGTCAGTGATGCTACCAACGTTTGTCTCTCTCTTGAGTATGATATTGAGCAGCGAGCAGCCAGACCTTAGTTCAGTAACACCTCTACTAGTCACCCCCCATTCCTTTGTTCCCTTTGCAGCAAAACTCAGAATCACCCACACTCACGGTCCCCAGTGCCTCTCCTCACATCCTTCTTTAACCCACTCATTGGGGTTTCTGTCCCAATCGCTCTGCTCTTGCTGCCCTGTCAAGCTCACAGTAACTGATGTGGCTAAATCTGATCTCAATTCTCCTCCTCCTCCTCCACTAGGCATTGCTGGACACAGCAGGGAATCCCCCTCCCTCATGCCCTCTCTTCATTGGCTTCTAAAACATCTAAGACTCCAGCACCAATTCCAATGTGCAGGGTTTTTTTCCCCCTACACCAACAAGCAATTCTCAGACACCAGTTCAGTGTGCTACCATTAAGTCAGTTCTGACACTATCTGCCTGCAGACAGCATCGGATCTCCCAGATGAGGCTCAGTCCTACAAGGCTGCCCTCCTCCCCAACTTTAGACGCCAATCGCAAGTCCAGGGTGTTATGTATGATTCTGACCGACCGGCTAGAAGACTGGAGGTTCCCATGGCCCCCTTCTTGGATGTGATTAACTTGTAGAGTGGCTCACAGAACTCAGAGAAACATTTTACTCTCTAGATCATTGGTTCATTACAAAGGATATACCTCAGGAGCAGCCAGAGGGAAGAGATGCGTAGGGCAAAGCATTTGGGGGGGAGGACGAACTTCCACGCTGTCCCTGAGCACGCCACTCTCCCCGGATCTCCCTGGGTTTATCCACCTGGATGTTCTCTGAACCCTTTCTGGATTTTTACTGGAAGTTTCATTACATAGGCACGGGTGATTACATTTATTGGCCATGGTGACTGATCCAAACTCTAGCCTTATTCCTCCTCCCTCGACGTCAGGGGACTTGACGCTTAAAGTTCCAGTTCTCTCTTCGCGTGGCCACCAGCCACCACCCTTAGGTGCTTTCCAAAATCCACTTCATTAACGTAACGAAGACAAGTACCAAGGGCTTTAGGAGCTCTGTGCCAGAAAAGGGGACAGAGACTAAATATACGTTTCTTTTTGTAAATCGCAGTATCACAGCTTCCAGCTCTGGGCTGTCCATCTCCACCTCCACTTCCTGGGCTGACTCTTCCTCTCCCGGGCTGTTTCCCGTGAAGGGAAAGGATCCAGCGCCAGTGCCCCTCTCTTTCCACACCCACCCGTTTGTTGCCATTCAGGCCATGGCGCCGAAGACCACCCGTTTGCCCATAGCTCTTGAATTTAGCTGTCTGCACCCCAGACATCTTCCCAGCACTCCAGGCCACCTGGACTCCTGCCTCTTCCACATCTCCACCAGATGCCTTGTGGGCAGATCATCCCTAACAGGTCCAACGGTGATCTCCAGAGATCAGACCCAAAACCCGGAGTCAGCTTCCCCTGCTGTCTTCCTCCTACGGCCCCACATCTGAACTTCTGGGACGTTCTCTTGGCTTTGGCTTCAAAATCTGTCTGGAACCTGACCATGCCCACCACCTCCACTGCTATCACCCTGGTCCAAGCCTAGGTGACCAACATAGCATCTTAATTGGGCCCCCTGCTGCTGTGACAGCCAAGGAGAGCCTTTTGAAATTCGAGTTCTATTGTGTCCTTCCTCTGCTCAGACCCCTGCCATAACCCCCATTTCACTCAGAGTCCTTACAAACGGCCACCACTCGGCCCCACCAGCCCCACCAGCAACTCTTACTGTCCCTGCCTCAATCTCCACTGCAGCCACCTGGCTGCCTCACTGCTCCTGGGACACCCAGGAACACGCCCACCTCCACGTCTCTGCACCAGCTGCTCTCGATCTGGAACATTCTTCCTCCAGAAAATTCCTCAATGAGGCCTGCCCCAATTGCCAAGTTGGATCGTGCACCCTGTCATCTCCTTGCTGTGCCAGGATCTTCCCTTGCATGGGAGATCTTTAGTTTTGACACAGGATATAGCTCCCCAGGGATGGAACCCGGGTCCCCTGCATTGGGAGTGCGGAGTCTTAGCCACTGGGAAGTCCCTCGCTCTCCTTATTCCTATCACTTTTAACACTTTTGAAAGAAACTGACTACAGTTACTGTCTACCGCCCTCTGCTGGAACCTGGGCGCCTGGACAAGACTCTGCACCTGATTTTTGTTCCCTGGTTGAACGCCAGCCCGGAGAACAGTAAAAGGCCTGCAGTAGGCACCCAGTAAATATTTGTTGCATGAATGAATGAATGAGATGATATTGCTTCCTCTGTTCACTGTGAGGTGTAGACACGAAGGCTGAAACGCGCTCCCAGCCTGAAAGGAGCTCCCAGGCTTGCCAGAAGGCAGAGCCAAGACAACAGTGGAGACAAGCTGAGCCCGACGCTGGACAAGTCACCCCGTTGCGCTGGGGAAACCGCTGGAGATGGGAGTTTCGCTACTAGCAACTACGACCCTTCTGTGACAGGAGGGGAAAGCAGTTGTCCATGAAGGCTGCAAGAAATCGCTCCAGAGGCGTATGGAATTATTATTAAAGTTGTGATTGACAGCTGGTGGGTGGGGCTGAGTTGCCTACCACATCCGCCTGTGGGGCCCCCAAGGTTTACTTTCTCCTGCTGACTTCTCTCATCCTCCACACTGCGGGCTCCCACGCAGGATTTGTTCTGATAACATCCTGTGTAAACAACAGCCCTTCTTGGCCTCCATCCCAATTAACAGGCAGGCAGCTGAAAGTAACCCCCACACCTGCCGTTCAGGAAGTGCAGCCTAGAGGACTCAGGTCCGCAGCGGATGGGGACACAGGCAGGCAGTTCCTGGAGGGCGCTTCACGCGTGCGGGCATGGGCTCCTCGTGAAAGCCCTCCACACGGCTTCTCTCCTCTTCATCCCACGGGCCAAGCTGGTGACCCTTCCCCACGTCCTCCAGCCTCTCAGCCTGCACACTGCCCCCACTCCCACCCTGGCAGAGGCCTCCTACCAGCCCCCAGCCTCAGGGTAGGTCATCCGGATCTCACACACTCCTCACCCCGCAGCTCAGCGCTCAGAGACCCTGGTCCCTAGTTCTGACTCCTCCCTCTCCTCCTGGCTGATCTGAGGTAAGCCCAAGCCCTTCTGTGGACCTCCCTTTCTCTCCTGTGACATGGACATGAGCTGAGATTACCTCGGCAGTCTGTTAGTGCCTGGTCTCCGCGTGGCAAACCTAGAACTGATTGGACAGTTTGATCATTCTGCTCCATCAGCTGCGCTTCCAGTCTAAGCTCCTCTGCCACATTTTGAGCCACCCCTGACTTGGCCCTCCCTGCCGCCCAAGATGGGCACACACACGCATCCTCCCCACACTCAGCCCAGGTCCCACCACTGCCTGCAAGCTATCTCTCTCCCTTCGACCAGGCCTGGCCCCTCCCAGAACACTCACCCCTCCTTTCTTCCTCCCCAAACACCAACCGTCTTTCTCCCTTCAGGGTTCCCCTCATGCCCTGCTTCCTCCAGAAGGCCCTCTGCTCTGGGCTCAGCCTGAGCTCTCCTTTCTCCCTATTAGACTCAGGCCCATCCCCCCATATCTAGATCACTGTCGATGACAGCATAAACCCTCCACTTACGTCAACTAGTGATGTGCCTGCAGCTTTCAGAAGTTTGCCAGTGGAGGGGTGGGGCCCGCACAGAGGGAAGGAGAAAAAAAAAAAAAGAAGTTTGCCAGTAAGGCGGAGCAGTGTCGTGACCAGAACAGAGGCTGTGTGATCTTGAGGCAATTAGTCAACGTCTCTGAGTCTCAGTTTAGTTGTCAAGAAAAACTAGAATAACATGGGCTTTGGGGGACGTTATGAGAATTAGATGAGACTATATATGAAGTACCCAGTACAGTTTCTGGAACCCATAATAAATGGAAATTAATGTTCTAGCGACCATTGAAAGGGGCTTCTTAGCTGTGTCACAAAAAACTATATTCCAAGTGTTTTTCCTGGGCTGTGCTAACAGATTCTTTGGATAAAAAAAATATTCCAGCATCTACAAAACTGCCTCTTTTTATGATAATTCCAACTATACAAGGATGTCATAGAGAGAGCACAGCCCCCACCTCCGCCCATCGTCACACTCTACTGAGCCTGAATCTAGCCTCGGAAACTTTCTCGGCACAGTTTTAGAAGCAGCCGCTAACGCATCAGAATGGGCACACGTTGAAAGAAAGTTGGTTGATCATTGTCTTAGGTGTCTGGGAAGTGACATCCTCGGGATTTTCTGAGAAGTAAGAGCATCTTGGTTATTCATGCTGAGTCCAGTAGTTTATGCTAACAAGGTTAGTCATGTGGGCCCTGAGATACCTCAAGTTGAGGGAAAGACCAACCCTGTGATTAGGCTTTGAGCCTTGTGTGATTAAGGGGCCATGTGCAGCAAGTTCAGCCTTGACTCGGGTTTGGCCGTGACTCAGTCAGCTGTGCCTACGTAATGAAATCTCAGTAAAAACTTACTGCGTGGTGAACACACTGATGTGCCAGGAGGGTGGCTCAGCCCGGGGGAGCAGAGGCTTCACATGTGAGGCCCTCCCAGACCTGACCCTACATGTGTCTTCATTTGGCTGAATTGTACCACTGAAAACAAAACTATATTGATAAATCTAGTACTTTCTTGAATTCTGTGGGCCATTCTAGTGAGCTTTTGACCCTGAGGTAGTCACGAGAGCTCCTGAATTTGCAGCTGGTTGGTCAGAAGCACAAGTGGCCTGGTAGCCCCAGAGCCTATGGCTGGTGTCTGAAGAAGGGGGAGTCTCATGGAAGAGGTGCCCTCAGCCTGTGAGGCCTGTGCTGAGTCCAAGTGGTTAGTGCCAGGACTGCATCACACTTCAATCAACCAAAGGCAGATCCTGTGGGCCTGGTGTGGGCCAAGCTACAGCCAGACCAGGGACCTACAGTGGAGTCAGAGGAAGACGATGGGGAGTCCCATTGTCCTGCCCAGAGGTGCTCAAGTACAAAATCCACCCTCAGTCACAATGCTCCACGTGCAGAGTGGGTACCAGGCCTGAGCCTACAGGAGAAGCCTGCATGTCTGACTCTCTTTGCCCAGGTTCTTAATGGTCCCAGGGACCACCCCAGCCCACGGGGGACGAGGGTAGTCAATACTTCAGCTCCTGACCTCCCAATGGACCATCCTTGGCAGTGATCCCATTGCTCACAAAATCCTATCTGATGTGGGCTTTCTCTGCTTCCCAATCTTGGTTTGCCTCATCCCTCTCTCCTGCTTCCCTTTGGGGTCACCTCCCAAATAAAATCCCTGCAGAGTCTATTTCCAGGACCACACACATCACAGCTGGGGGCAACTCTGCAACGCCGTGCTTGGGAACATGTCAGGGCAGCCCAAAGCCTGGCCCCACCTCCATGCCATGAGAGTCTGGATGGACAGAGAATGGCAGTGTGGCCTTCCTGGGGACAAGACAGTCCTGGGCATGGGGAGCAGGGCTCCCAGAGCCAAGAGGGGAGTTCTGGAGACCCATGGAGCAGCTGTAGAGAGAGCCACAAACACAGTGGGAGCAGTCTCAGCCCCTTCTGGTGGACATGCGGGGCTGGACAGTCAGTCCCTGGGGGGTGGCTGGGGAAGGACACAGGGACAAGCAGGCCCTGCATCCTGGCCCCCACCCCTGGCAGGCTGCTTTGTCCTGGGGCCCATTGGGTTGGGCGCCACCCCAGGCTTGAGTTTTGACCTGCTGACCTAATGTCCTGGGACCCTTGCTTGACCCATCTGCAGGACACTGTCCAGCCCAGGTCAGTACAGACCACACTCTGCCCGAAGGTGCTATTACCTGAAAACTGGGCTGGCCTCTTGATGGGTGTCAAACCAATAGGTACAACCAAGCCAAAGATTGGGAGAAGGAAGGATGGAAGGATTTTTTTTTACTTGCAGCAAATTAGGAGAATGCTGGGGATCTTTTCCAAAGCAGTGTCTTCTTAACAGCAAAATCGAGGACGTTTTAAGCTAAGGGTCCTGGCATATTCATGGAGGGGCTCGAGCAGAGGATAATTCAGCATAGAATTGGGGCAAAGGTCAACAGAGTCCAAGCTTTAGTTGATTTAAGCCAGGAGGGTCAACACCATCATTCCATCCTCCAGCTGGGTGGGGGTTTTGCCGGGAGCCGGCATATTGCATATTGAGTGCATATTGCATATTGCATATTGAGTGCATATTGCATATTGCGTGCATATTGCATATTGAGTGCAGCACTTTCCACAGCATCATCTTTCAGGATCTGGAATAGCTCAACTGGAATTCTATCACTGCCGGTAGCCAGCAGGAGGAACTCCGCCCATGACAAAGGTCATGAGGAAGGAGGCTTGGCATATGCAAAGGCGGGATCAAGCCTCAGGAGTCTCCCTGGAAATTCTCGAGCATCTACCCCCAAAACCAGAGTCTGCCTACTTTCTGCTTTGTGCTTTCACCTACACCTCTGACTTTACGGGGGGCTGTCCCCCACTACCTCTCTCTGAAAAAAAAGAGTTAGCTTACAGTTCCAGTTAATAACTCCTGGGTGTGACAGTGTTTAACCTACAAACTCCTTTGGAAGTCCTCTAGCCTGCCTGAATAGGTTTTTCCGGCCACATGTGATTGTTCAGAGCCTCCCAACTGTGAGAGGCATGAGATGTTCTAAACTGTCTAAATACAGATTCCTTTGAGCAGTTAAAAGATTGATTAGAAATTGTATTGGTGAAGGGATTTTCACTTGTTGGGCCAATGTTTGCTGCTAAGTTTCCATATCCCTTATCTGCTGTGTCCCTGGCAGTGTATTGATTAATATAATTGGTGTAAGTAGTAGCTTTAATGTTTGTAACCTGGGACCCTTGAGTTAATTCTTTTTCTTGTTATAGCCCACCACACCTTTGCTCTGTAGGAATGCAACTTTATCTAATGCTTTTTGGAGGCTGGCGCCTGACTTTAGAATAATCACCTTTAGAGAAAAAGGCCTCCGAGCCAGAAGATGATGCAAATCACCTAAACTTTTGCATATGATAAGTTTGCAGGAAGAAAGCCTGGCATACTGCATGACTCTACCCCTTCCCCCATTATCCTCTATGCATAACTTAAGGTATAAAAACTACTTTGGAAAATAAAGTGCGGGGCCTTGTTCACCGAAACTTGGTCTTACCATGTCGTTCTTTCTCTTACCTTCTGGCTGAATTATTCAGCCTCTTTTCTCCACTGAATTTCCTCACTGAGCTATCCTTATTTCAGCCTCTTTTCTCCACTGAATTTCCTCACTGAGCTATCCTCATTCTATTACTCTTTATATCCTTAATTAACGTTTTAAGCAATTGTTTCCTGATCTTCGCCTACGCCGTCTCTCCTTCGAATACCCTGGATCAGCCGGGGCTGGACTCCGGCAGGGCTTTGATTCCCCCACAAAAATATATCATTATGTATAGTCAAAGAGTCGGACACAACTGAGCGACTGAACTGAACTGAACTGAACTGAACTGAATCCTAAAGGAAATCAACCCTGAATATCCACTGGAAGGACTAATGCTGAAGCTGAAGCTCCAATACTTTGGCCACCTGATGCAAAGAGCCGACTCATTGGAAAAGACTCTGATGCTGGGAAAGATTGAGGGGAGGAGGACAACAGAGGATAAGATGGTTGGATGGCATCATCAACTCAATGGATATGAATTTGAGCAAACTCCAGGAGATAGTGAAGGACAGGAAGCCTAACGTGCTGCAGTCCATAGAATTGCAAATAGCCAGACATGACTTAGCGACTGAACAACAAAATTAGTCCCTAAGGAGGAACTAGGACACTGCTTTATCTTTGCATTATTGTTTGACTACCTTTTCTCTGTTCCTGCATTCCTTTGTTGCCTTAAGAGAGTTGATTACTAGGATCTGTTCCAGGTCAAGCACCGTGGCCAGGCTTAGATTCCAAAATGGCTTCTCTTACGTCAAGAAAGCCATGCCTTGTTCTTTCTCCCAGGACCCCCTAACTTATCTGCTTACAGTGCTTTCCGAGGGGTGGGGGCCGGCCCCACCCTGTCCACGTCAGTCAGCGTGCAGGGTGCTCTCCCCTCGCCCTCCTCTTCAGGGCACCTCATTCCAACTCACAGAGCAAGTGTGCCAGGAGAGGTCCTGACTCTCCCCACCCCAGAGGGGAAGACCGCCAGGTGAAGAGGCCCTGGAGAGTGAGGCCTGGGTCGGGGCCTGTCCAGCATTCGCGGCAGACTCAGGCCCGGGTAAAGTTCCAGCACGGGTTTTAGTGCTTGAGAGGGTGTAAGTGAGGGGACAGCTCTGTATGCCCCCGAGGGGGCAGTGGAGTGGGAGTCTCCCCAGACCCTGCCTCCCCAGCTGGCCTGGGGGCTCTTGTTCTCTGCGTGTGGGCACTCCCAGGGAGGGTGGGCAACCCAGCAAACACCTCGAGGCCTCAGTCTCCACGCTCACTGTGAGAAATCCAAGTTGCTGCGCAGGCGACCTGCAGTCTTTCTTCTTACACGGCCCAGACGGCGCTCCTCCATCTACATCTGCCCTGTCTCCTGTCTCAGGCTCCATTTCCAGCTTGCCCCCTGAGCACTGTCTTGGCCTTGCTTTCCTTCTGGACTTTACGGCACGAAATGAGCGCAGCCTTCCACTGAGACACTTCCAATAGTAAGGGGAGGGAGGAGGGGCTCTGTGGTGTTTCAGCTCTAAAGAGGCCCCTCATCCTGTGACAGAGTTAATGCAAAACAATAACAAACAAACAAAAAAATCCATGATACACAAAATATAAAAATTTCCATTAAAGACAGGATCAATATTACTGATTTTCCTTTTTGCCTCAGCAACAATATGATTTGGCACTAATGTTGTCTTTATTTAACACTTCAATATTTTTTTAGTTCATCTTGGAAATTTGACCTTAATTTTTATTATTTTTAACATTGCGTTAAAATAATACATTTCTTGGTTCCTGAGTTTTGGAGTGCCGTTTTAAATTTTGCACCCAAGGCAACTCCCCATTGCCTCACCCTAGTGCCAGCCCTGCCCCCAAACTAACATGGACCTTCCGATGAAAGGGGCTCTAGACCAAGCCATTCCCTGCCACGTTTTGTGTAAGAGGGATAACAAATCAACCTGAACCATGAACAATTAAGACAGTTTTGGGAGAGGAGATCAGAGAGAGAGAGAGAGAGAGAGAGAAAGTCACCGAGGGAAGTGGAGAAGATGCAAATATTAAAGAGAAGAGCAAGGACTGGGGCCAAGCCTATGACTTCAGAAGCTCATGCAAAGGACTCCCGGCCCGCGGTACAGCCTTGCCCTGATCTGAAAGCTTTCCCTTCAGACTGGTAATACTTGTAATCAGCCAGACACAATAACAGGAACATTTGTTGTTCTTGTTGTTTAGTCACCAAGTCATGTCCGACTCCTTGCAACACCATGGACTGTAGCCCACCAGGCTCTTCTGTCAATGGGATTTTCCAGGCAAGAATACTGGAGTGGCTTGCCATTTCCCACACCAGGGGATCTTTCCAACCCAGGGATCGAACCCTCATCTTCTGCAATGGCAGGCATAGTGAGTAATTTAATAGCTTCCAAAAACAAACCCCCTGTTTATCTTGGATGCCCTAAGGAATGGAAATGATCTCCATGGGGGCCAAGAGCACGTAGAAAACTTTTAAATACAAACTCATTCTGAGGACGGAAGCCTTGCTCACCTTCCCCACTGTCATCAGCTGGGAGAACAAAAGCCATAGTGTACAAAAAGGTCGCCTTCTGTGCTCAGGGTCACCAAGTGTCCCAGCTTCCACAGCATTGTCCCATTTGGATGTACTGTCCCTCTGTAATTATAAATATCATACCCTGTCACTCTTAAATCTGGCCCAGCTTGGACCAATGACCTATGTGAGTTACCTTATCCACACATAATGGCTGCATGAGTTGTGTGAGCCTCAAAGCAACCCTTCGAGGCAAACAGAACAAGTAAAATTATCTGTTTTATAGAGGAAGAGACTGAGGGTCAGTGAGGTTATGATCCTATTCACAGGACTCTTAAGCAGAGGAGCCGGTATCTGAACATTGGTCCACTGCACCAGGTAACCAGTACTCAGGTTCAAGGGACAACTTAAAGCCAAGAAACTTCAAAACCAGGTCAGAACTGCCACAAATGTCAATCCAGAAATACACCCTAAGGTACCAATGACATGTATGGCTCCTGAGATTTGCAAATAAGAAAAATGAGGCAATGGTAGCTCAGTTCAGTTCAGTCACTCAGTTCAGTTCAGTCGCTCTTTGCAACCCCATGAATTGCAGCACGCCAGGCCTCCCTGTCCATCACCAACTCCCGGAGTTCACTCAAACTCATGTCCATTGAGTCGATGATGCCATCCAGCCATCTCATCCTCTGTCATCCCCTTCTCCTTCTGCCCCCAATACCTCCCAGCATCAGAGTCTTTTCCAATGAGTCAACTCTTTGCATGAGGTGGCCAAAGTATTGGAATTTCAGTTTTAGCAACAGTCCTTCCAAAGAACACCCAGGACTGATCTCCTTTAGAATATACTGGTTGGATCTCCTTGCAATCCAAGGGACTCTCAAGAGTCTTCTCCAACACCACAGTTCAAAAGCATCAATTCTTTGGCACTCAGCTTTCTTCACAGTCCAAATCTCACATACATACATGACCACTGGAAAAACCATAGCCTTGACTAGACAGACCTTTGTTGGCAAAGTAATGTCTCTGCTTTTGAATATGTTATCTAGGTTGGTCATAACTTTCCTTCCAAGGAGTAAGCGTCTTTTAATTTCATGGTTGCAATCACCATCTGCAGTGATTTTGGAGCCCCCCAAAATAAAGTCTGATGTGAATTTAGTTTGTCAGAATCCCATGGTCCCACAAATGGCAACCATCCTGTTTTCCAAGAGTTAGTTTGGTGATAATCAACCAGACACGCTCTCTTTCTCCTAAAGTTTGTATTCTAGGCTGGTACTAATTAACTCCCTTCTTGGCCAAGCCTGTTTTCCTCAGTGGAATAGAGTTAGTGCAGAGAATAAGACAAGATAAGGCAGGAGCAGTGGGCAAGTGTCAGACCACAACAGACCTTGAAGGACTTGATAGAAGCTATAGTTCCTAAAGGTGAGAGCAATGGACAGCTACTGAGGAACTGTTCCCAGAGGGGTGATGTAAAGAGATCTGTGGCTTTGGAAGTCTGTAGCAGACAGAAATGGAACAAAAGGGCAGGCTGGAAATAGAGCAGAAACTGATCAGACTTGGTTATGATTGACTCTGGGAGGGAGGAGAAGGAAAGAGAAGGAGGTAAAAATATTTTTAGACTCCCCCTTCTGGATGGAGAGGATGTCCGTCACTGAAGGAGGAGCAGGTTTTGGGGGGGCCTCAAGCTCTGTATTTTGTCATATGTGCTGGGTCCGATCTGAGGTGCATTTGAGAGATCCGTAACAGCAGATCAGGTGGGCACATTTATGTGTAAAGCTCAGAAGAGAAGTCTGGGCTGGAGGTGAAAAGGAATGGCTACTCAATAGTCACTGCACCTGTAGCAGCTCCCAGGATGCAAGTTCACTCAAGGCCATGGCCTCCAGTGGGGCTGGAGTGAGACTAGAGTCATGCTGATTCCTTTGCCCAAAGAATTGTGTAATGTTGCTTGGAATTTAAAGAAGTTATTACCCACCAAAATGTAAATTGGTGCAGCCACTATGGAAAACAGTATGGAGGTTCCTCAAAAAACTAAAAATAGAATTGCTGTATGATCTAGCAATCCCACTCCTGGGCCTGTATCTGGAGAAAATTACAATTCAAAGATACATGCACCCCAATTGTTCATAGCAGCATTATTTACAATAGTCTAGACATGAAAGTGAAAGTCACTCAATTGTGTCTGACTCTTTGTGATCCCATGGACTATATAGTCCATGGAATTCTCCAAGCCAGAATACTAGAGTAGGTAGCCATTTCCTTCTCCAAGGATCTTCCTGACCCAGGGATTGAACCCAGATCTCCTGCATTGCAGGCAGATTCTTTACCAGCTGAGCCACCAGGGAAGCCCAGACAAGGCATGGAAGCAACCTAAATAGCCATTAACAGATGAATGGATAAAGAAGGTGTGGTACATATACAGTGGAATACTATTTGGTCATTAAAAAGAATGAAATAATGCCATTTGCAGCTACATGGGCAGTCCTAGAAATGATAATAGTAAGTGAAGGGAGAAAGACAAATACCATATGATACCACTTATATATCGAATCTAAAATCTGACACAAGTGAATTTACAGACAGACTCACAGACATAGAGAACAGACTGCTGGCGGTGGGGAAGAGGGTGAAGGAGGGAGGGACCGGGATTTTGGGGTTAGCAGATGCAAAGTATCACATACAGAATGGATCAACAACAACATCCTACTGTGTGGCACAGGGAGCTGTATTCAGCACCCTGTGATGAACCACAAGGGAAAGGAAGATGAAAACGAATGTGTCTATGTGTAACTGAGTCACTTTGCTGTGCAACAGAAATTAACACGTTGTAAATCAACTATAGTCAATAAAATTAATTTTTTGAAAAAATTTACCCACCAAAACAAGCACTTCAGATACCCTCTCTTTGCTCAAACTGTTTAGTCTTTCTGGGCTATAGTAACTATTTCCACAACACCTCTCAGAGCTGTCCAGACCCCTCCAGCCCTACTTTCTCTCTTTTGGAAATTCCTTCAGTAGAGTTTGTTTTATAAGTACTTTCAATGAAGCTGGGAGCTTGAGGAAGTTCTGGAAGCAGGGTACACACCCAGCCTGTCTCATTCAGGGTAGAGTCTTCACCCAGGGCCTCTCAGGGCCAGCTTACAACTGCTTTGGGTTTGCAGCATCAGTTCATTTACTCCTTGCTATCTCCTGGGAGACCACTAATCCCCCATTTGACAGATAGGAAGTCAAGGCACTTCCCTGGGACACAGCTGGCAAGGAAACAGCTCACACTGGGACCCAGCACCTGGGACAGGAGATGAGTGAATCTTGGAGAAACGGCCCTTTGTAGCCACTTGGCAGTGGCCAGGAAGCAAAAATGTAGGACTTTGGCTTTGTTTTCAAAAGGAATTTTTCCACTTTCATTTTCAAAGGGAATTTTTTAGAATTCTTACATGTAAAGTCGTGAGCACTCAAGCTGTTACTCAAAAATACTGACACCAAAAGGAAAAAAAGTCCACTAAAAGTGAACTTGCTTAAAACAGAAACTAAAATTTAGAGGAAATATTAGGAAAAAAGTCTTCTAGTTAGATTTAATTTGAAAAAATAAAGCTAAAAATTATAAAAATAAAATTATTTCATTTTATCTCAAATAAAACCTAGTTTACAATCACAATGACTCCTTCTGAGGATTTTTTTTTTTTTTTTTACTTTTTATTCTGAAAAATTTCAAGCAGAACAGTAAACAGACTGGAATAACAAAACTCCATGTATCCATTACCTAGACTGAATCATGGTTGACATTATTTTATGTTTACTTTTATTGGCAAAGGTATTTTGAGGTCAGTTACAGGTATTGTAACATTTTGATGTGAATCTTTTTAAACAATGACATCTACCTACATAGACACAAAGCCATCATCACACCTAAGAAAATCAACAAAAATTTCCTAGTATCATCTTATAACCAGAACACGTTTAAAGACCTCCCTTTTATACCTCCCCCAAACGTCTTGCAGTTGGTTTGTTGAAATAAAGATCCAATCAAGAACCACTTGTGGACAGGAGAACAAGGTGGAGGAGGAGTCGGTGCACGTGGAGCACATCTCTCTCCACGGATACATCAGGAATACAGCTTCAGACTCAGAAGTGCTGCAGAACACCAGCTGAGAGCAGACAGGAGTGCCTGAACAGTGGAAAAGAATATATAGAACTACACCAAACTCAGGAGGATGAAAGAACTAGGGGGAAACCAGGAGTGTTAGTAGGACTGACCTGCCCTTGGCGGGTGCGGGAACTGAAGCTGGCATCGGATCCCACATCAGGGCAATTGTCTGAGGCAGAGGAGAAACATATAAGGCTGAGAGTGAAACAGCTGCTCCGTGGCAGCCTAAATGGAAGGAAAATAAGATATTCCTTGCCACAGCCGGGGATAGGGATGCAGTTCCCCTAGAAGGCGCAGCAGCTGGGAACTGGAATTTATATTAAAAAGCAGAGACATTACTTTGCCAACAAAGGTCCGTCTAGTCCAGGCTATGGTTTTTCCAGTAGTCATGTATGGATGTGAGAGTTGGACTATAAAGAAGGCTGAGCACCAAAGAATTGATGCTTTTGAACTGTGGTGTTGGAGAAGACTCTTGAGAGTCCCTTGGACTGCAAGGAGATCCAACCAGTCCATCCTAAAGGAAATCAGTGCTGAATATTCATTGGAAGGACTGATGTTGAAGCCGAAACTCCAATAATTTGGCCACCTGATGTGCAGAACTGACTCATTGGAAAAGACCCTGATGCTGGGAAAGATTGAGGGCAGGAGGAGAAGGGGATGACAGAGGATGAGATGGTTGGATGGCATCACCGATTCAATGGACATGAGTTTGAGTAAGCTGTGGGAGTTGGTGATGGACAGGAGAGCCTGGTGTGCTGTAGTGAATGGGGTCGCAAAGAGTCGGACATGACTGAGCAACTGAACTGAACTGACCCAGGAAAATGGAATATCACTCCATCTCTTTATGTCATCTTTGATTTCTTTCATTAGTGTCTTAAAATTTTCTGTGTACAGTTCTTTTGTCTCCTTAGATAAGTTTATTTCTAGATATTTAATTTTTTTTGTTGCCATGGTAAATGGGATTGATTCCTTAATTTCTCTTTCTGATTTTTCATTGTTAGTATATAGAAATGCAAGTGATTTCTGTGTATTAATTTCATATCCTGCAACTTTGCTAAATTCACTGATTAGCTCTAGTGACTTTCTGATACTATCTTTAGGGTTTTCTTCATACAGTATCACATCATCTGCAAACAGTGAGAGCTTTACTTCTTTTCCGATCTGGATTCCTTTATTTCTTTTTCTTCTCAGATTGCTGTAGCTAGGACTTCCAGAACTATGTTGAATAATAGTGGTGAAAGTGGACACCCTTGTCTTGTTCCTGATCTTAGGGGGAATGCTTTCATATTTTCAGCATTGAGAATAATGTTTGCTGTAGGCTTAACATATCTGGCCTTTACTATGTTGAGGTAGGTTCCTTCTATGCCCATTTTTTTATGAGTTTTAATCATAAATGGGAGCTGAATTTTGTCAAAGGCTTTTTCTGCATCTATTGAGACTATCATATGGTTTTTATCTTTCAATTTGCTAATATGGTATATCACATTAATTCAGTTCATTTCAGTCGCTCAGTTGTGTCCAAATCTTTGCAACCCCATGGACTGCAGCATGCCAAGCTCCCCTGTCCATCACCAACTCCAGGAGCTTATTCAAACTCATGTCCATTGACTGGGTGATTCCATGCATCCTCTGTCATCCCCTTTTCCTCCCGCCTTCAATCTTTCCCAGCATTAAGGTCTTTTCAAATGAGTCAGCTCTTCCCATCTGGTGGCCAAAGTATTGGAGTTTCAGCTTCAGCATCAGTCCTTCCATTGAATATTCAGGGATTGATTCAATTCAGTGTGAATCAATCACATTGATTGATTTGTATATTTTGAAGAATCCTTGCATCCCTGGATTATACCAAACTTGATCATGGTGTATGAGCTTTATGATGTGTGCTGAATTCTGTTTGCTAAAATTTTGTTGAGGATTTCTGCATCCATGTTCATCAGTGATATTGGCCTGTAGTCTTCTTTTTTTGTGTTGTCTTTCTCTGTTTTTGTTTCAGGGGATGGTGGCCTCATAGAATGAGTTTGGAAGTGTTCCTTCCTCTGCAATTTTTTGAAAGAGTTTTAGAAGGATAAGCATTAGCGCTTCTCTAAATGTTTGACAGAATTCTCCTGTGAAGCCATCTGGTCCTGGGCTTTTGGGGGTTTTTTTGCAAGATTTTTTATCACAGCTTCAATTTCAGTGCTTGTAATTGGGTTGTTCATAATTTCTGTTTCTTCCTGGTTTAGCCTTGGAAGATTGAACTTTTCTAAGAAGCTGTCCATCTCTTCCAGGTTATTGATTTTATTGCCATATATTTTGAATGAGATCCTTGCTGGGTACAGTAATCTTTCCCTTTCAGGACTTTAAATATATCCTGCCATTCCTTCTGGCCTGCAGAGTTTCTGCTGAAAGATCAGCTGTTAAACGTATGGAGTTTCCCTTGGATGTTATTGTTGCTTTTCCCTTTCTGCTTTTAATATTCTGTTTTTGTGTGTTTGGTCTTTGTTAGTTTGATTAGTATGTGTCTTGGCGTGTTTCTCCTTGGGTTTATCCTGAATGGGACTCTTTGCGCCTCTTGAACTTGACTATTTCCTTTTCCATGTTGGGGAAATTTTTAACTATAATCTCTTCAAATTTTTTCTCATACCTTTTCTTTTTCTTTTCTTCCGGGACCCCTATAATTCAAATGTTGGTGCATTTGATATTGTCCCAGAGGTCTCTGAGACTACCCTCAGTTTTTTTTATTCTTTTTAGTTCATTCTGCTCTTCAGAAGTTATTTCCACCATTTTATCTTCCAGCTTACTGATTCATTCTTCTGCTTCAGATATTCTGCTGTTGATTCCTTGTAGAGTATTTTTAATTTCAGTAATTGTGTTGTTTGTATGTTTATTTTTTATTTCTTCTAGGTCTTTGTTAATTGATTCTTGCATTTTCTCCATTCTGTTTGCATGGTTTTTGATAATCTTTACTATTATCATTCTGAATTCTTTTTCAGTTAGTTTGCCTATTTCCTCTACATTTATTTGAATTTCTGTGTTTCTAGTTTGTTCCTTCATTTGTCTAGTATTTCTCTGCCTTTTCATTATTCATTTTCAACTTATTCTGTTTGAGATCTCCTTTTCCCATGCTTCAGGGTTGAATTCTTCCTTCCTTTTGGTTTCTACCCTCCTAAGGTTGGTCCAGTGGTTTGTGTAAGCTTCGTATAGGGTGAGATTTGTGCTGAGTTTTTTTGTTTTGCTTTGTTTTTCCTCTGATGGTCAAGGCTAAGTGAGGTGGTAATCCTATCTGGTGATGATTTGGTTTGTATTTTTGTTTTGTTTG
Source organism: Bos taurus (assembly GCF_002263795.3). Classification (NCBI taxonomy): domain Eukaryota; kingdom Metazoa; phylum Chordata; class Mammalia; order Artiodactyla; family Bovidae; genus Bos; species Bos taurus. The sequence goes on along the minus strand of NC_037329.1, from coordinate 5,497,518 downwards.
TTGTTTAGATGAGATGTCCTGCACAGGGTGCTACTGGTGGTTGGGTGATGTTGGGTCTTGTATTCAAGTGGTTTCCAAAACAATCCAACAAAAATAAAGTACAGTAGATTGACCCAGCAAACAAAGGAAATAAAAAATTATATCTACCAGTTAAGAACAAAACTAACTAAAGCACAAACTGGAAAACAAAACTAAAGCAAGGTGCCAAGTGGGAAATAAAGCAATGAACACAAAACCAACAAATATTTTGAGAGGAAAGGAAAGAAAGAATTAATATGCAAAGTTAAATAGAGGTAGATAAAGAAGATTTGTATACATCAAAGATTAATTGCAAGGGCAAAGAACAGTAGGAAAAGCAAAAAAAAATAAATGTAGAAAAAAATATAAGTTTAAAAAATTAAAATTAAGAGGGGAAAAAAAGGAAGAATTTAAAAAAAAGAAAAAGGAAAACTCCACAGAACTGCAAAAGCCCAACATAGAGGCAGAAGTTTATAACAACAATAAAAAATGTGGCTGAGAAAAGAAAAAGCTCAGAAGCTTAAGTAGATTTCATAGTGCCAATAAAATCGACAACTACAACGGGGGGGGGGCGGGGGGGAATCCAAATGAATCTACAGAACAAGTCAAAACATAAGAATAATGAATGTTTTTCTTGAGTCACTGCTGTCAGAGTCCTTTCCCTCGCTGGGAGTCACAGTCCAGCTCACCTCCCTAAGACGCCCTCCAACACTGTGCTGCTGTGGGGGCAGCTCAGAGTCTAATCTGGTCCTACTCCTGTGTGTTCTTGCCTCCAATGTCACAGCTATCAGAACTAGTGTATTTTCTTTTGTGGGAGCTCTCAATGACCTTTTATATAGTCCACAGACATAGAGTTTGCCTAGTTGATCGTGTGGATTTAATCTGCAGTTTGTACAGCTGATGGGAAGGTTTTGGGTCTTCTTCCTTAGCCACACTGCCCCTGGGTTTCAACTGTGGTTTTACTTCCACCTCTGCATGTGGGTTGTCCACTGGGATTTGCTTCTGAGGCTGCCCTGAAGGACTTGGGTCTGCCCCAGTGAGGATCAGATGTGGAGGTGGTGCAGCAGCTTGGGTAGCAGGGATTTTGGCAGCTCTCAGGAGAGTTGGCAGCTAGGGCAGCAGGAAATATAGTGCTCTAGAAGGGTATGGCAACCAGTATTGGCCAATACACTCCAGGATTCTTGCCTGGAGAAGCCCCCTGATGGAAAAGCCTGGCAGGCCACAGTTCACAGGGTTGGACATGACCAAAGTGACCCTATCTGCATAGATGCAAGACTTTTTTTTTTTGGCCTGTGGCAGCTCTGCCCCAGTGAGAGTTGAGTGTGAAGGTGGCTCAGCTGCTTGGCTTGTGAGGATCCTGGCAATGCCAAGTGTGCAGGCACACGGACTGCCTCCACTGCAGGAGTTATGGCCCCATCAGAGTCTTTTCAAGCCTCTTGTAGCTGGTGATCAGAAGGCCTCTTTGGCTACTCTTTCTCTGTAGCTGCTCCCATTCAGGCACTTGGAGGGCTCCCTTGCCTGGGGTCCTTCGCTGTTGTTCGATGCATCAGGCACATAGAGGGGCACCCCCTGGCTGGGGTCTTCTCTGTAGATTGGCAGGTCAGGGACTTAAATGGGGCACCCTGGGTGGGGGTCCTACTCTGTAGTTCAGTGCCTCAGGCATTTTATGGGCCAGCCTTTCTATTGTTCAGCTTCCCATTCTGGCCTGTGGGGAGAGAGAGACTATGGTGATGGCTCCACCCCCTATGCATTGTCGTTTTTCTTCCAAGGAGCAAGTGTCTTTTAATTTCATGGCTCTAGTCACCATCTGCAGTGATTTTGGAGCCCCCCAAAATAAAGTTTCTCACTGTTTCCATTTATTCCCCATCTATTTGTCATGAAGTGATGGGACTAGATGCAATGATCTTAGTTAATCAAGCTGATCACATGGACCACAGCCTTGTCTAATTCAATGAAACTATGAACCATGCCATGTAGGCCCACCCAGAATGGACAGGTCATGGTGGAGTGTTCTGACAAAACGTGGTCCACTGGAGAAGGGAATGGCAAGCCACTTCAGTATTTTTGCCTTGAGAACCCCATGAACAATATGAAAAGGCAAAGAGATAGGATACTGAAAGATGAACTCACCAGGTCAGTAGGTGCCCAATATGCTACTGGAGAAGAGTGGAGAAATAACTCCAGAAAGGATGAAAAGACAGAGCCAAAGCAAAAACAACACCCAGTTTTGGATGTGACTGATGATGGAAGTAAAGTCAATGCTGTAAAGAACAATATTGCATAGGAAGCTGGAATGTTGGGTCCATGAATCAAGGTAAATTGAAAGTGGTTTAACAGGAGATAGCAAGAGTGAACATCAACATTTTAGGAATCAGTGAACTAAAATGGAGTGGAATGGGTGAATTTAACTCAGATGACCATTATATCTACTACTGTGGGTAAAAATCCCTTAGAAGAAATGGAGTAGCCATCATAGTCAACAAAAGAGTCCAAAATGCAGTACTTGTATGCAGTTTCAAAAACAACAGAATGATCTCTGTTCATTTCCAAGGCAAACCATTCAATATTACAGCAATCCAAGTCTATGCCCAGATCAGTAATGCTGAAGAAGCTGAACTTGAGTGGTTCTATGAAGACCTACAAGACCTTCTAGAACTAGTACCCAAAAAAGATGTCCTTTTCATCATAGGGGACTGGAATGCAAAAGCAGGAAGTCAAGAGACCCTGGAGTAATGGACAAATTTGGCCTTGGAGTACAAAATGAAGCAGGGCAAAGGCTAGTAGAGTTTTGCCAAGAGAACACACTGGTCATAGCAAACACCCTCCTCCAACAACATAGGAGAAGACTCTACACATGGACATCACCAGATGGTCAACACTGAAATCAGATTGTTCCTACGTAGGAAGAATCAATATTGTGTAAATGACTATACTACCAAATGCAATCTACAGATTCAATGTGATCCCGACCAAATTCAGTTCAGTTGCTCAATCATGTCTGACTCTTTGTGACCCCATGAACCACAGCACGCCAGGCCTCCTGTCCATCACCAATGCCCAGAGTCCATCCAAACCCATGTCCATTGTGTTGGTGATGCCATCCGACCATCCATCCTCTGTCATCCCCATCTCCTGCCCTCAATCTTTCCCAGCATCAGGGTCTTTTCAAATGAGTCAGCTCTTCACATCAGGTGGCCAAAGTACTGGAGTTTCAGCTTCAACATCAGTCCTTCCAATGAACACCCAGGACTGGTCTCCTTTAGGATGGACTGGTTGGGTCTCCTTGCAGGCCAAGGGACTCACAAGAGTCTTCTCCAAAACCACAGTTCAGAAGGATCAATTCTTCAGCACTCAGCTTTCTTTATAGTCCAATTTGCACATCCATACATGACCACTGGAAAAACCATAGCCTTGACTAGACGGACCTTTGTTGGCAAAGTAATGTCTCTACTTTTTAATATGCTGCCTAGGTTGGTCATAACTTTCCTTCCAAGAAGTAAGCGTCTTTTAATTTAATGGCTGCAATCACTATCTGCAGTGATTTTGGAGTCCAGAAAAATAAAGTCTGACACTGTTTCCACTGTTTCCCCATCTATTTTCCATGAAGTGATGGGACCAGATGCCATGATCTTAGTTTTCTGAACGTTGATCTTTAAAGTCAACCTTTTCACTCTCCTCTTTCACTTTCCTCAAGAGGCTTTTTAGTTCCTCTTCACTTTCTGCCATAAGGGTGGTGTCATTTGCATACCTGAGGTGATTGATATTTCTCCCAGCAATCTTGATTCCAGCTTGTGCTTCTTCCAGTCCAGCATTTCTCATGATGTACTTTGCATAGAAGTTAAATAAGCAGGGTGACAATATACAGCCTTGACGTACTCCTTTTCCTATTTGGAACCAGTCTGTTGTTCCATGTCCAGTTCTAACTGTTGCTTCCTGACCTGCATACAGGTTTCTCAAGAGGCAGGTCAGGTGGTCTGGTATTCCCATCTCTTTCAGAATTTTCCACAGTTTATTGTGATCCACATAGTCAAAGGCTTTGGCAGAGTCAATAAAGCAGAAATAGATGTTTTTCTGGAACTCTCTTTCTTTTTCCATGATCCAGCAGATGTTGGCAATTTGATCTCTGGTTCCTCTGCCTTTTCTAAAACTAGCTTGAATATCTGGAAGTTCACGGTTCACATATTGTTGAAGCCTGGCTTGGAGAATTTGGGGCACTACTTTACTAGCGTGTGAGATGAATGTAATTGTGCAGTAGTTTGAGCATTCTTTGGCATTGCCTTTCTTTGGGATTGGAATGAAAACTGACCTTTTCCAGTCCTGTGGCCACTGCTGACTTTTCCAAATTAGCTGGCATATTGAGTGCAGCACTTTCACAGCATCATCTTTCAGGATTTGAAACAGCTCAACTGGAATTCCATCACCTCCACTAGCTTTGTTCATAGTGATACTTCCTAGTGAAGTGAAGTTGCTCAGTTGCATCCGACAATTTGCAACCCCATGGACTGTAGCCTACCAGGCTTCTCCATCCATGGGATTCTCCAGGCAAGAATACTGGAGTGGGCTGCCATTTCCTTCTCCAGGAGATCTTCCTGACCCAGGAATTGAACCCAGGTCTCCCGCACTGTAGGCAGACGCTTTACCGTCTGAGCCACCAGGGATGCTTCCTAAGGCCCTAACTCCCTATCAAATTACCAATGGCATTTTTCACAGAACTAGAACAAAAAATTTCACAATTCATGTGGAAACACAAAAGACCCTGAAGAGCCAAATCAGTCTTAAGAAAGAGGAGTGGAGCTAGAGGAATCAACCTTCCTGACTTTATATTATAGTACAAAGCTATAGTCATCAAGACAGTGTGGTACTGGCACAAAAACAGAAATATAGACCCATTGTTCCATTGAACAAGATAGAAAGCCCAGAAATAAACCCATGCACAGTTTGGTACCTTATTTTTGATAAAGAAGGCAGTAATACACTATGGGGCAAATTCAATAAGCCTCTTCAATGAGTGGTGCTGGGAAAACTGGACAGCTACATGTAAAAGAATGAAATCAGAGCACTTCTTAAGACCATACACAAAGATAAACTCAAAATGGATTAAAGACCTAAATGTAAGACCAGAAACTATAAAACTCTTAGAGGAAAACATAGGCAGAATGCTCGATGACATAAATCAAAGCAAGATCCTCTATGACCCACCTCCTAGAGTAATGGAAATAAAAACAGAAGTAAACAAGTGGGACCCGATTAAACGTAAAAGCTTTTGCACAGCAGAGGAAACTATAAGCAAGGTGAAAAGGCAACCCTCAGAATAGGAGAAAATAATAGCAAATGAAACAACTGACAAAAGATTAATTTCCAAAATATACAAGCAGCTCATACAACTCAATGCCAGAAAAACAAACAACCCAATCAAAAAGTGGGGAAAAGACCTAAACAAACTTTTAGGTCTGTATGTTTTCCAAAGAAGACATACAGATGGTTAACAAATGCATGAAAAGATGATCAACGTCACTCATTATTAGAGAAATGCAAATCAAAACTACAATGAGATATCACCTCACACCAGTCAGAATGGCCATCACCCAAAAGTCCACAAACAATAAATGCTGGAGAGGATGTGGAGAAAAGTGAACGCTCTTGCACTGTTGATAGGAATGTAAATGGATACAGCCACTATGGAAGACGGTATGGACATTCCTTAACAAACTAGGAATAAAACCACCATATGACCCAGCAATCCCACTCCTAGGCATATACCCTGAGGAAACCAAAATTGAAAAAGACACAGGTATCCCATTGTTCATTGCAACACTATTTACAATAGCTAGAACGTGGAAGCAACTTAGATATCCATCAACAGATGAATGGATAAAGAAGTTGTGGTTCATATACACAATGGAACATTACTCAGCCATAAAAAGGAACACCTTTGAGGGAGTTCTGATGAGGTGGATGAACCTAAAGCCTATTATACAGAGTGAAGTAAGTCAGAAAGAGAAAGATAAATATCGTATTCTAACACATATATATGGAATCTAGAAAAATGGTACTGAAGAATTTATTTACAGGGCAGCAATGGAGAAACAGACATAAAGAATAGACTTATGGACATGGGAAGAGGGGAGGAGAGGGTGAGATGTATGGAAAGAGTAACATGGAAACTTACATTACCATATGTAAAATAGATAGCCAACGGGAATGTGCTGTATGACTCAGGAAACTCAAACAGGGGCTCTGTATCAACCTAGAGGGGTGGGATGGGGTGGGAGATGTGAGAGAGGTTCAAAAGGGAGGGGATATATGTATACCTATGGCTGATTCATGTTGGGAATTGACAGAAAACAACAAAATTCTATAAAGCAATTATCCTTCAATTCAAAAATAAATAAATTAAAAAAAAGAAGAACCACTCATCACATGCAGCTGCAATGACTTCTAGGTATCTTGTAATCTAGATGTTGCCCTGTCCAAAATGGTAAACACTGGCCACATGTGGCTCTCTGAATTAATTGAAAATAAATAATAACAATGAAATAATATTTTAAAAGAAGCTCCTCAGTCCAGTGCTTAATAGTCGCATTTATATGAGAGAACATTCCCATCATCACAGAAATTTCTACTGGGCACTGCTAGTCTACTGCTCACTCTGTTATCTTTTTATATGTTATATTGACCTATATTGGGACATAGATGACCCTCGTTTCAGAGTTGTCTGTTGCTTTGTGGTGTCGTTTAATTTGTTCCTCTGCCCCCCGTTTTGCCTATAAACTACCAATTAGAGCTAAGAGCTCAGTTAAATTTAATTCTTAGAATCAGTAGGGTGGAGATGGGGGTGATTTGCCTACAAAGTGTGTGCTGACAGTATTGTCATGTGACTAGGCACACTTACCTTCATTCTGAACTTGTCCAGTACAATCATACACGATCCTAGAGTCATGCTTTTGATATTCAAATATTCAAATTGTTCTACTTACCATACATAGGAACTTTCCAAAGTCACATTTATAAAATTTTCCAGAGTCACATCTATAAAATTTGTATCTTCTGCACGTGTACATGCTCAACTGCTTCAGTTGCATCCGACTCTTTGGGACCCCATGGACTGTAGACTGCCAGGCTCATCTGTCCAGGGGATTCTCTAAGCAAAAATATTGGAGTGGGCTGCCATTTCCTTCTCCAGGGGATCTTCCTGACCCAGGGATTGAACTGTGTCTCCTACCCTGGCAGGTGAATCCTCTACTATGCACCACGTGGGGAGCCTAAATGGCAGGGGGCAGAAGCGAAACTTCTCAAACGGCTTTAGAAGCCTGACTCAGTGTCTTTTTGTGTGTTTTTCTGTCTGCGTGCTCTTCAGGGAAGACTACCTATCCCAAAGAAAGTGAACCTCAAGAAGGATGGCAAGACCAAGACTGCCTCCGTAACTCCACCTGGAAGCAATGAACTCCACTCCCCAAAAATCAGTCACCTCCACTTTTTTTAATTGCCTCCATTTGCATTACATATGGTACAATGGTATTGGTGAGGTCATGGTATCATATATGGGATTTTTTTTTTTTTCTGTGCAAATCATCAAGTACAAGAAGAAACTATGGGACTCTTCTTGGCTTTAGAGAATTTACAGTGGGCTAATAATTATCATCAAACCAGTTTTTAATCATTCTGACTCAAGTGAAAGTGCTCAGAATTTCACACTGTGAATACACAGTTACAACTCTTACAGGCACTATTTTCTTGCTCTATTTACACAGCGAAATACCTATCCTTTTTTTTTTTTTAATGGTTATCTATTTGGGAAAAAAAGAAACAAAGTAAAGGGAAAATAAAGATATTATTTGCTCGGCTCCAAAACCACTGCAGACAGCGACTTCAGCCACAAGATTAAAAGACGCTTACTCCTGGGAAGAAAAAATATGACAAACACAGACAACCTATTAAAAAGCAGATAACACGTTGCCGAAAAAAAGTCCATATAATGAAAGCTATGGTTTTTCCAGTAGTCATGTGCAGATGTGAGAATTGGACCATAAGGAAGACTGAGCATTGAAGAATTGATGCTTTCAAACTGTGGTGCTGGAGAAGACTCTTGAGAGTCCTTTGGCCTGTAAGGAGATCAAACTAGTCAATCCTAAAGGAAATCAACACTGAATATTCATTGGGAAGACTGATGCTAAAGCTGAAGCTCCAATACTTTGGCCACCTGATGAAAAGAGCTGCCTCATTGGAAAAGACCCTGATGGTGGAAAAGATTGAGGACAGGAGGAGAAGGGGATGACAGAGAATGAGATGGTTGCATGGTATCACCAACTCAATCAACATGAGTTTGAGCAAGCTCCAGGAGATGGTGAACGACAGGAAAGCCTGGCGTGCTCGGGGTGGAAAAGAATCAGAAACGACTTAGTGATCAGAAACGACTGAACAAAAACAATGGAAGCAAGACTTCTGTGAGTGCAGCTTGTTAAATAGTTTTTTCTTTGAACTTTAAATATTCTATATAATTTTTAAAATTGTAGTCACAAAAGAAAATTTCTCTTAAAATTTGAAAGTAAACCAAAATGAATTAGACTGACTGCATATGAAGTGTGGCTTAACCACATAAAGAAAACAGTTACTTGAAGTGGCTTTAAAACACAGCATTTTTGCTATATATCCCAAGAAGGAAATATTCTATGGATAATAAAAAGGAAAATTATGGGCTTTATTCAATAGTATTAATGTTTTTATTAAGTGATTATTTTGCTATAATTAGGAACCATAATTTTCACCATAAAAATCATACAGTATAAAATCAAGGAAGCTAGGCAAAAATCCCAGGCACCCAAAGCAAGTGCTCTGGGACAACCCAGGGATAGGGTGGGGAGGGAAGTGGGAGGGGCTTCAGGATGGGGGGACACTTGTATACCTGTGGTCAATTCATGTTGGTGTATGGCAAAAATCATCACAATATTGTAAAGCATTTATTCTACAATTAAAATAAATTAATTAAGAAATAAATCAGAAATAGCAGTATGAAATCATAGAGTATTTTTCTTTTAAAAAGTATCTGTTTCCTAGCTCCATCCACTAAAAAGGTCTAGAAGAAATGCCCATACACTATTAGTGAGTGCACTTATGGGGCTTCCCTTGTAGCTCAGCTGGTAACGAATCTGCCTGCAATGTAGGAGACTCCGATTCGATTCCTGGGTCAGGAAGATCCCCTGGAAAAGGGATAGGCTACCCACCCCAGTACTCTTGGACTCCTCTGGTGGCTCAGTCAGTAAAGAATCTGCCTGCCATGCGGGAGACCCCGCTTCGATTCCTGGGTCAGGAAGATCCCCTGGAGAAGGGGTAGGCTACCCGCCCCAGTACTCTTGGACTCCTCTGGTGGCTCAATCAGTAAAGAATCTGCTTGCAATGCGGGAGCCCTGGGTTCGATCTCTGGGAAGATCCCCTGGAGGAGGACACTGCACGGAGCACACTTATACCGAGGTCGTGGTCTCCAGACAGCATTTACTAGGGGTACTGACCAATTACAGGTCCAGGACTCAACATGTAAAAAGTGAGACTGAGTCATCTTGTAACGGAAAACAAGGGAAAAACTAAAAAATAGAACTACTGTATGATCCAGCAACCCCACTCCTGGGCCTATACCTGGAGAAAACTCTAATTTGAATAGATGCATGCACCCTAGTGTTCATAGCAGCAGTACTCACAATAGCCAAGACACAGAAGCAACTTAAATGGCCATCAATAGATGAATGGATAAAGAAGATGTGGTACATATATATAATGGAATATTACTCAGCCATAAAATAGAATGAAAAATGCCATTTGCAGCAATAAGGATGGGACTAGAGATGATCACACTAAGTGAAATAAATCAGAAAGAGAAGGACAAATATCATATGCTATCACTTACATGTGGAATCTTATAAATGATACAAATGAACTTATTAAGAAAACACAAATAGACTCACAGACATAGAAAAGAAACATGGCTATCAAAGGGGACAGGGGTTGGGGGAGATAAATTAGGCATTTGGGATTAGCAGATGCCAGCTACTATATATAAAACAAACAAGATCCTACTGTATACCACAGGAAACTATATTTAATATCTTTGTAATAAACTACTGTGCTGTTCAGTCGTTCAGTCGTGTCCAACTCTTTGCGATCCCATGGACTGCAGCACACCAGGCTTCGCTGTCCTTCACCGTCTCCTGGAGCTTGCTCAAACTCATGCCCATTGAGTCGGTGATGCCATTCAACCATCTCATCCCTGTCATCCCCTTCTCTGTCTGCCTTCAACCTTTCCCAGCATTAGAGTCTTTTCCAATGAATTGGCTCTTCGCATCAGGGGGCCAAAGTATCAGAGCTTCAGCTTCAGCATCAGTCCTTCTAAAATGAATATTCAGGGTTGATTTCTTAAGATTGATTGGTTTAATCTCCTTGCAGTCCAAGGGACTCTCAAGAGTCTTCTCCAACACCACAGTTCAAGAGCATCAGTTCTTCGGTGCTCAGCTTTATGGTCCAACTCTCACACTCATACATGACCACTGGAAAAAACATAGCTTGGACTATACTGACTGTTGTTGGCAAAGTAACATCTAGGCTTTTTAATATGCTGTCTAGGTTTTTATAGCTTTTCTTCCAAGGAGCAAGTGTCTTTTAATTTCATGGTTGCAGTCACCATCTGCAGTGATTTTGGAGCCCAAGATAATAAAGTCTGTCACTGTTTCCATTGTTTCTCCATCTATCTGCCAGGAAGTGATGGGACCAGAGGCCATAATCTTCATTTTTTGAATGTTGAGTTTTAAGCCAACTTTTTCACTCTCTTCTTTCACCTTCATCAAGAGGCTTTTTAGTTCCTCTTTAGTTTCTGCCATAAGGGTGGTGTCATCTGTGCATCTGAGGTTATTGATATTTCTCCCAGCAATCTTGATTCCAGCTTGTGCTTCATCCAGCCTGGCATTTCGCATGATGCACTCTGCATATAAGTTAAACAAGCAGGGTAACAACATACAGACTGATGTACTCCTTTCCCAATTTGGAACCAGTTCCTTGTTCCATGTCCAGTTCTAACTGTTGCTTCTTGACCTGCTTACAGGTTTCATAGGAGGCAGGTAACATAGTTTGGTATTCCCATCTCTTTAAGAATTTTCCAGTTTGTTGTGATCCACATAGTTAAAATTTTTAGCATAGGCAGTGAGGCAGAAGTAGTTGTTTTTCTGGAATTCTCTTGCTTTTTCTATGATCCAGTGAATATTGGCAATTTGATCTCTGGTTCCTCTACCTTTTCTAAATCCAGCTTGAACATTTGGTAGTTCATGGTTCATATACTATTGAAAACTAGCTTGGAGAATTTTGAGCACTACTCTGCTAGTGTGTGAAATGAGTACAGTTGTATGGTAGTTTGAACATTCTTTGGCATTGCCTTTCTTCGGGACTGGAATAAAAACTGACCTTTTCCAGTCCTGTGGCCATTGCTGAGTTTTCCAAATTTGCTGGCGTATTGAGTGCAGCACTTCCACAGCATCATCTTTCAGGATTTGAAAGAGCTCAACTGGAATTCCATCACCTCCACTAGCTTTGCTCTTAATGATGCTTTCAAGGCCTACTTGACTTCACACTCCAGGATGTCTGGCTCTAAGTGAGTGATCACACCATTGTGGTTATCTGGGTCATGAAGATCTTTTTTGTATAGTTCTTCTGTGTATTGTTGCCACTTCTTCTTAATATCTTCTGCTTCTGTTAGGCCCATACCATTTCTGTCCTTTATTGTGCCCATCTTTGCATGAAATGTTCCCTTGGTATGTCTAATTTTCTTAAAGAGATCTCTAGATCCCATTCTACTGTTTTCCTCTATTTCTTTGCATTGTTCACTTAGAAAGGTTTTCTCATCTCTCCTTGCTATTCTTTGGAACTCTGCATTCAGATGGGTATATCTTTCCTTTTCTCCTTTGCCTTTTGCTTTTCTTTTCTCAGCTATTTGTAAGACCTCCTCAACAACCATTTTGCCTTTTTGCACTTTTTTTCCTTGGGGATGGTTTTGATCACCGCCTCCTGTACAATGTTACAAACCTCTGTCCATAGAACTTCAAGGACTCTGTTTATCAGATCCAATCCCTTGAATCTATTTGGCACTTTCATTGTATAATTGTAAGGGATTTGATTTAGGTGATACCTGAATGGGCTAGTATATTTCCCTACTTTCTTCAATTTAAGTCTCAATTTTGCAATAAGGAGTTCATGATCTGAGCCACAGTCAGCTTCCAGTGCTGACCGTATTCTCCATGTTCGGCTGCAAAGAACATAATCAATCTGATTTTGGTATTGACTGTCTGGTGATTTCCATGTGTAGAGTTGTCTCTTGTGTTGTTGGAAGAGGGTGTTTGCTATATCCAGTGTGTTCTCTCGACGAAACTCTTTAGCCTTTACCCTGCCTCATTTTGTACTCCAAGGCCAAACTTGCGCATTACTCCAGGTATCTCTTGACTTCCTACTTTTGCATTCAAGTCCCCTGTGATGAAAAGGACATCTTTCTTGGGTGTTAGTTCTAGACGGTCTTGTAGGTCATCACAGAACCATTCAGCTTCAGCTTCTTCAGCATTAGTGGTTGGGGCATAGGGTTGGATTTCTGTTATACTGAATGGCTTGCCTTGGAAACGAATCGAGATCGTTCTGTCATTTTTGAGATTGCATCCAAGTACTTAATTTTGGATGCTTTTGTTGACTATGAGGGCTAGTCCATTTCCTCTAAGGGATTCTTGCCCACAGTAGTAGATATAATGGTCATCTGAATTAAATTCACCCAATCCAGTCTATTCTAGTTCACTGATTCCTAAAATGTCGATGTTCACTCTTGCCATCTGCTGTTCAACCACTTCCAATTTGCCTTGATTCATGGATGCAACATTCCAGGTTCCTATGCAATATTGTTCCTTACCGCATTGGACTTTACCTTCACCACCAGACACATCCACAACTGGGTGTTGTTTCTGCTTTGGCTCAGCCCCTTCATTCTTTCTGGAGCTATTTCTCTGCTCTTCTCGAATAACATATCAGGCACCTACTGACCTGGTGAGTTCATCTTTCAGTGTCCTAACTTTTTGCCTTTTCATACTGTTCATGGGGTTCTCAAGGCAAGAATACTGAAGTGGTTTGCCATTCCCTTCTCCAGTGGATCATGTTTTGTCAGAACTCTCCACCATGACCCATCCGACTTGTGTGGCCCTACACGGCATGGCTCATAGTTTCACTGAGTTAGACAAAGCTGTGGTCCATGTGACTAACCAAACTAACCACAGTTTGGTTAGTTTCCTGTGGTTTTAGAATACGACTCAGTCATAAAAAAGAGTGAAATAATGCAACTTGTAGCAACAAGGATGGAGCTAGACAGGAAGCAAGTCAGGAGAAAGACAAATATGATATCCCTTATACATGGAATCTGAAATACAATGCAGTAAACTTATCTGTGAAACGGAAACAGACTCATAGACACAGAGAACAGACTGGTGGTTGCCAAGGGGGAGAGGTATGGGGAGGGATGAGTTAGAGGTTTGGGGTTAGCAGATGCAAACAGTTATACATAGAATGGACAAAGAACAAGGTCCTATGGTAGAGCACAGGGAACTATACTCAATATCCTGTGATAAACCACAATGGCAAAATAATACCAAAAAGCATGGATGAACGTATACCTGATCACTCTGCTGTACAACAGCAATTAGCACAACATTATAAATCAACTATACTTCAATGAAAAAAAAAATCCAGGCTGAGACTCATTGTGAAGACTTCCCACGGAAGCTAATTCCAGGGCCTTGGTGATGGCACAGGACAAACTTACGGAGGCCTGTAAATTAACAAACTTTCTTATTGCGCCTACATAAATAATCAGGTCAACCTGAATGAGGCCATAGTTTTGTGATCAAGGGGAGTTGGGGTTGATGATTATGGTCCTGGAGGAGAAGATAAGACTGTTTAAAAAATTGCCAGAAACTTTATTGCACAAATAAATACTTACTGATGGAATTATGGGTGTCACCCAGGGGGTTGTCTGATTATAAGGGGTGCATGCCCGTGACTAACCGTGGCTGCTGTTCTGGGGAGATTGAGTTAGCTTGTACAGGACAAACAGAGATACATGTGATTCCTGGTCCCAGGGCACGAGAATTTTGTCCAGGAGAGACTGAATCTCTGTGAATCTAGTGCCCACTGAAGCTACCTGGTAGCATCTCACCAGTTCCTTATTAACTGATTACATAAACTGTGTTGCTTTTTATTTGTCCGATATGCAAATATATATGTATATATGATTTTACCTCTTAAAAAATATTCTATAGAATACAGAAGTGTTATAACACTTCTTATTTCATGCAACAACCCTGCCAATTAAGGACTGTCATCGCTATTTCACAGGAAACAATCTGAGGCTCAAGGCAATGTCCTTCCATCAAGGCCACAGGCTTGGAGTCCGGAGCCAGGCTGGGAGCAGCCTGGCACCAGCTTGTGGGGGCCTGAAGGCCACCCAAACATCTGCCTTGTCAATGCCCTGGGCCCCTGCCCCTTCTGGGACCACCCTTTCCTTTGCTCCCAAGTGGAATGGCCCTCTGTTCCTTCCTACCTATTTTGAACATTTCAGACCCTGCCTCATCTTCACAGGGCTGAGGACTTGAGGGGAGACGGCCCTTTCCTCCAAGCTCTGTTCTCGGGACCTCCTGCTCCTGGATTTCCTCAAAGCAGACTTGACACACAAAAGGTTCAGAATGAAAGGCAGGATTTTCAGCCCAGCGCACAGAACTAGAAGGGCTTCCAAGCTGGCTCAGTGCTAAAGAATCCTCCTGCCAATGCAGGAGACAAAGGAGATGTAGGTTTGATCCCTGGATCAGGAAGACCCCCTAAAGGAGGAAATGTCAACCCATTCCAGTATTCTTGCCTGGAAAATTCCATGGACCGAGGAGCCTGGCATGCTGTAGTCCGTTGGGGTGGCAAAGAGCAGACACGACTGAGCACGCACACACAGAATTAGGAACTAATTGAATGCTAGTTTTCAGTGTCTCACAGATGCAGAATTCGCTGCCAAGAATGTTCTTGCCACTGGTTCTTGGGCCTGACTTCCCTCCATCCTCGGGCCCCTCTCCCTGCAGACCCCTCCCCGCCTCTCTCCACCATCCCCTCCTGAAGGCTTGCCCCCCCATCCTCCTCCCCCACAGCAGAGGGAAAGCACTTCCTTGTGCAGAACAATTCACCTCTTTGTTTCTTTCCTTCAGCCTGTGAGTGAGGGGAGAAACCATGGTTAGACCCAAGCAAACCAAACATGATCTAAAGATGCTTTTTCCAACAAAGGACCTTTTTCCTCATTCAGAGGAATTTTTTGCTTTCTCTTAGTTTAATCATTTCCAACTGCTAACTGTAGACAAATTTTCTGATGGAAATTGTTTTCTTCCTATCACACAAAAACTGCAATTCCCCAAAAGAGGATAATCTTCCAACACAGAAAACTTCCACTCATGTTTCTGTGGTCTGAACATGCTCCCCGAGAGGAAATCCCAGAACATGCTGAACAAGTATAGTCTTTTTTTTTCATTGCAGTATGGTTGATCCACAATGTGTGTTAGTTTCTACTGTATAGCAGTGGTTCATTATATATACATACATTCTTTTTTATATTATTTTCCTTCCTGTTTTATCACAGAATACTGAATATAGTTCCCTGTGCTCCACAGTAGGACCTTGTTGTTGATCTTTTCTATATATCAGAGCTTGCATCTGCCAATCCCAAACTCCCAATCCATCCTTCCTCCCCCTCCCCCTTGGCAAAACCACAAATCTGTTCTCCGCATCCGTGAGTCTGATTCTGCAAAACACACTATTTTCAAAGATAAATGTTCACTTGGATGAACTGTTGGCTGAAAAAATTATGGACACACATCTTAAAATTCGATCTTTGCCTTAGGATCTCATGAGCTCTCAAGAAATCCTTGTGAACAAAATAGAGAAAGATTAGCAGATGAAGGGGGGTGTCAAAGAGGAGAAGCCAGCCTTTCGGAGGAGACCATCTGAGGAGCGTGGAGCTCTGCAGGCAGCTGGCTTTGTTTTTGCTGTTGGTCATTTGCTAAGTTGGTCTGACTTTCTGTGACATCATGGACTGCAGCATGCCAGACTTCCCTGTCCTTCACCAACTTCTGGAGCTCACTCAAACTCATGTCCATTGAGTAGGTGATGCCATCCAACCATCTCATCCTCTATCGTCCCCTTCTCCTCCTGCCTTCAATCTTTCCCAGCATTCAGGGTCTTTTCCAGTGAGTCAGTTCTTTATATCAGGTGGCCAAAGTATTGGAGCTTCAGCTTCAGCATCAGTCCTTCCAATGAATATTCAGGGTTGATTTTCTTTAGGATTGACTGGTGGGGTTCAGAAGTTTTATCACAATCTCCTGACTTAAATATGGAGGAGCTGGCTTCAAAGCCTCTAAGCAGAGGAGAGGAGGTCCCCTGAGGGTTCTGAGCAGATCGGAAGTTGCTTCCATCGCCCTGTCTGTCCATCGCCCTGGGTGCCAGGCATCACTCATGTTAGGACACAGGCTGACATGGACAGAAGTCAGCCGCGGCAGGATCAGAGTCCACCAAGAGCTGAGACATCTCAGATGTGGTGACCAAGGCCACGAGGGAAATGTGGCCAAGAGAATCACCAGTCTGCTCTGGAGTTTTGAAAACCACAGATCAAAACAGGCAAAAATTGAAACAGGTGGCCAGGCTAGGGGGGTGAGAGTATGACTCATTTATTCCAGGTTTACTAAACAATGAGCTGTGGCTTCTGCAATAGAAGATGTGGCAGTTGCTTGGCAGGCACTGAGCGGAGAGTGGGGAAGCCCAGCACTCTGAACGCCCCAGCCTAGACCTCGAGGTGAAGCCTCAGGCAGAGAAGCGGACAGTTCCACCCCCTACACATGGTGCAAGCGCCAAGGGCCCTGACGGACAGATGGGCAGGTGGGGTGGGGGCCGAAGCTCAGAGGAGGCAGTCAGCACCTAGGACTAGACACGCAGATGCTACAGGCTCAGCGTCGGTGGAGGGGGGTGGGAGAGCACATCTCTGCAGGGCACTGGGGCACAGCAGCGTGGAGCGGAGTTAACAGCCAGAGAGGCCAGGCACTTTGCCTGTGTTCCAGGGACAGCAAATTCAAAGCAGGGAGCTGAAGAAGATGGGGTGGAGAGATGGTCAGGAATCAGACCCTAAGGGACTGGGTGAGGGATTGGGTTTGTGGGAAAAATGGAGACCACCAGGGACTTTAAACAGGAGAGTGATTTGACCAGAAACGAACTCCTGAAAAATCGCACTGGCAGCCCTGGTCTGCTTCAGGCATCAACTAGAGACAGCAAGGTGGGCCAGGATGCTACCTGTCACGTTCCTGCAGCAGGAGGTGGCAGGCCTGAACTGGGGGCAGGGTAGGGAGGAAAGGGGTTTAGAGCTGTTTAAGAGGCCTGCAGGGGACTTGGTGACAGACACAGGAGCACCAAGCCAGCAGAACCATCCTGGTAACAGAAGCCCCACCAACGCAATGGGCTTGCTTCATTACAAGCAAGGAGAGAGGCAAGGGCCCTTCTCTAATTTTTCTTTTTTTTTTTTTTCGGGTGTGCCTGTAGCCTGCAGGACCCTAGTTCCCTGACCAGGGATTGAGCCCGGTAAGATTGCCAAGTTCTAACCACTGGCCCACCAGGGAATTCCCAAGGGCCCTTCTCTTAAGAAGGCTTTGACTTTGGAGAGAAAAGATGCCCTCCCTCATCTCGTTGGCCAAAAGTATGTTGAAAGGCCACCCATAGCTGTGAGGAAGGCTGAGTGACTTCAGGGGAGTTGACTGGTACCCTGAACACAATCAGAGTTCAGTTGGGGAGGAAGAGCAGCTGAGTATCGGGTGAGGACCCTTCAGCGTCTGGGACTGGACCGACCCGGTTTAGAGATGCATAGCCATCGCGAAGGTGGGCAGTTAGACATCCGCACCTGAAGCTTGGGTACGGACACTGGCCTGAAGCCACAGAGTTGGGTTTGCCAGCTCACAGTGAAGGATGACCTGTAAGTTTCCCAGCCCATTCTGCCCTGTAGACCCACTGGAGTAAGAATGGGGCATCCTATCAGGCTTCCAAAGGAGTAATTCCACTGCCTTGGCTCTCGGATGGTCTGTGTGTGTGAACCTTGACCCACCACGGGCTTATCACCTCCTCGTGGGAAGAGCTGGACCTTCTTCCTGGTCACCCCGGCAGTTCACACAAGGCAAGGCACAGGGATGTGAGTTGACAGAGCCTTTGCCCACCCTGAGATTCCAAGGCCTGGCATCCATATCTGCCCAGGGTGAGCTGACCTTGGCTGTCTGGGTACCAGAGAGGTCTCTTCCCCACTTCTCCCCACCAGCAGTCAGGATGCTCATCTGTAATCAGGGGTGTCCAGGAAGGCGGCTTCCTGGCTCACTGTTAGTTACCCTTGTCAGTTATACTGAGAAGGGCCTTCCTCAGTGATTTGTCCGTCTGCACAGCCAGAGCCAGGCCTGGACAGGCAGCAGTGGCCCGCCTGTGCTCTCAGACAGGCTCACAGCGGTGGCTCCCCGGACCCCCAGGGATGCAAGGGCAGGCCAGGCCAGGCCAGGCTCTCTTGCCTGCTCTTTCCATCCTCTCTGGCCTCACTGGCCACAAACGTTCTTTTTTTTTAACTGGAGTAAAATTGTTTTACAATGTTGCATTAGTTTCTGCTGCACAAGGAAGTGAATTGGCCAGATGTATACACATACCGGCTCCCTCTAGCACCTCCCTCCCCTTCATCCCCCTCATCTAGGTCATCCCAGAGCACCAAGCTGTGCTACACACCAGCTTCCCACTGTCTGTTTTACAGATAGCAGTGTATATATATGGAGAAGGCAATGGCACCCCACTCTAGTACTCTTGCCATGGACGGAGGAGCCTGGTAGGCTGCAGTCCATGGGGTCGCTACGAGTCAGACACGACTGAGCGACTTCACTTTCACTTTTCACTTTCATGCATTGGAGAAGGAAATGGCAACCCACTCCAGTGTTCTTGCCTGGAGAATCCCAGGGATGGGGGAGCCTGGTGGGCTGCCGTCTATGGGGTCACACAGAGTTGGACACGACTGAAGTGACTTAGCACAATCCCTCAATTCACCTCACCCCCTCTTCCCCCCACCACAAGTCCACAGGCCCACTCTCTACATCTGCATCTCTATTTCTGCCCTGCTAATAGGGATCTAATTAAATTTAAGAGCTTCTGCACAGCAGAGGAAACCATAAACAAGACAAAAAGACAACCCTCAGAATGGGAGAAAATATTTGCAAATGAAGCAACTGACAAAGGATTAGTCTCTAAAATATACAAACAGCTCATGCAGCTCAATATCAAAACAATAAATATCCCCATCAAAAAAAAAAAAAAAAAATGGGCATAAGACCTAAACAGACATTTCTTCTTACAGGAAGGCATTTCCCAACTCCTCAGCATCCCATTCCCACAACACCTCCTCATCCCCCTCCACTGGATGCTATGGTTGGACTGCCCCGCCCCAGGGCTCTCCCCTCTCCCAAGTGCCCTCTTCTTGTCCCTGGCCCATCTCCACCCCCCTGCCCCTCAGTCTGGCCTCTCTCCTGAGCTCCAGGCCCCTCCAATCCCACTGATCTGACCCCCAGACTCACCCACGCTTCCGCCTGCTTCCGTCTGAAGTGGGCCTCGGGTGCCTCAGCTCCCAGGGACCTCCAGCAAAGATGCCCCCTCCCATGTGAAGCCAGGTGGTGCAGACCCCCAGCCTCAAGTCTCCAAATGGCTGGCGAAGGTCACAGTATGCACTGTCTCCAGTGGCAGGACAGACAGGTCCTATCTCTGGGGCTGCAGGGGAGGGTCAGGTGAACATTACTCCTTGAATACGAACAGCCTTTCATGGGTTGTGTTTGCCAGTCACATGCTGACCTCATTGAGATCAGCCCGAGATAGACTGGATGGGGTGAATAAAAGCCAGGATCTCGCAAGTGTCAACTACTCTCTCTCTCTCACACACACACACATTCACACACACACACACATTCACACAGTCACAGATTCACACACATATTCACAACACTCACACACACTTACACATTCATACACACACACACACACATTCACATTCACACACACATTCACACACACACACCTGTGGTCTCCATCCAGGCACGTTTCCTGGGTCTCATGGGAAGCCACCACAGAGCGCACAGTCAGGGCTTTGAGCTCCCAAAATCCATCCCTCTTCTTGGAAGCTATATCCAGATTTTTTATTCGAGTGTCCTGTCTCCCCTAGCCCAGCCCCACTTCCATGTCCAGGCCATGGAAGTGGTCCACCCCAGAGGTCCCACCCCTGGTTCAGCACTGGGGACCTGACCCAGTTCAGGCCAATGAGACAAAGGAGATTTGCTGGGGGCTTCAGGGAAGGAAGTTCCCCCAAAAGCATCTCTGAGGGCCTGAGCTGCAGCCCAAGTGCCCAGCCACCTCGGACACTGAAGACAGCCAGTCGAGGCTTGCTGAGCCAACGAACCCGAAGTTCGGTCACAACATCCCTGCATAGTGAGAGCCTGGTGTTAGTGGTGGGGGAGGCTAGAGGTGTGAATACTTAAAAGTTCCAGAGGCAGGCCAAGGCTCTGCAGGCCAGTGGAACCAAGGGGAGTAAGTCCAGCGTGGTTACCAAATCCAGCCAAGAATGAAGAGAAGGGGGCCAGCAGGCTGGACAGTGTCCAAGTCACTGTGGAAGGCCTGGGAGCTGGCTGGAGGGAAGTGTGGCTAGGGGAGGCCCTGAGATGGACCAGGGGCATCTGTGGCCTTGAGAATGGGGAGAGAACTCCAACAAGTGTGACCTGCCCACCTCTTAGCTCTCTTGGACTGACACACACCTGGAGATGTACCAGCTCCCACACTCGGTGCAGCTCAGACCTCTAGCCTGCTAGTTACTCAGTTGGGTAGGATCACCACACCAGGTCCTACCCCTGGAGCTCTCTCTGTAGAGCCGGCTCCCACCCCCCTCCCACAAGATGCTCCCTGCAAGCCCCACCTGTGACAGAGCAGGGCTCTCCCGGCATAGTACCCCACCAGCTGATACATCTTTGAATCTCATCTTGTAAGAAACCTAATGTGAATATTTGCTACTGAATAAAAATTCCTCATCATGACATAAAAGTGAAGACTCTCATGTTGGCACCTTGGAGGCAGATCCCCCACATACCCTGGGGCATGGCGCCCCAGGTTTGGAAGCTCAGTGGAGATTGCTAGGTCTGGGCTTCAAGCTTGATTCCACCACCAATGAGCTATGTGGCTTTGGGCAAGAAAATTAACCTGTCAACGTGGAAAGAAGGAAGGAAAGGAGGGAGGGAGGGAGGGAGGGAGGGAAAAGCTAAGTTTTCTAACAGGGACACCTAGAAATGAGCTCCCCACGCCCCCTTTCCTAACTGCTCTGCTCACAGGAATCCTGGCTGTCAGAGCCAACACTGTCGGCCACAGGACAAGGCAGAGCTCCAGCAGTAACAATGCTGCCACCTGAAACAAAGCTCAGGATAAATAAAACCAAGACTCTGACAGGCATCCCCTTCACCTGCTTTTCCCATAGAACAGATTTATGCAGACATAAATCCCTGCCACTGGAAGCCCAGGCTGG
The DNA here is from genome assembly GCF_002263795.3 of Bos taurus. Lineage (NCBI taxonomy): Eukaryota > Metazoa > Chordata > Mammalia > Artiodactyla > Bovidae > Bos > Bos taurus. The sequence goes on along the minus strand of NC_037329.1, from coordinate 5,475,848 downwards.
CCCCCGGGCCCAAGAGCACAACTCCATGACCCCCAGAAAGGACGCAGGCCGCTGCTGTGTGTGCAGCCCAGGCACCCCGATGGCGCTGGAGACCCGGGCTGCATGCTGGGAAGGGAGGCAGGTGGGGAGACAGGGAAGCTCGCCCATCATGCCCAGGCCTTCTTGCGCCTGGGGGCCAACTGTCCAGGTTTATCCCCGCCCCTCCTTGGGCCTGATGCCACATCTGTGAAATGCAGTCCTGGGACTGCCTCCTGAGTTCTCCCTGTTAAATAATGTTACTGAGGACAGCACCCAACAGCCTCCTTGGCACCCTTATCTGCCCTTCCTGTCACCTGGTCCCCATGCCCTGCACCCCAGCCAACCACCAGCGAAAACATCAGTGAATGGGGCTGAAGCCCAGGGGAACTCAAAAGGAAGTGGAGGTCACACGCCGGTGGGGGGCTGTCCAAGACATAGGGCCTGCCGGGTGGGCCGTCCCAGGACAAAAGCGCAGATAACCACAGCTCCACTGCGTGGCAGGCGGAAAGTGGAAGTTGCTCAGTCGTGTCCCACTCTTTGCGACCCCATGGACTGTATAGTCCATGGAATTCTCTAGGCCAGAATACTGGAGTGGGCAGCCTTTCCCTTCTCCAGAGGATCTTCCCAACCCAGCGATCAAACCCAGGTCTCCTGCACTGCAGGCGGATTCTTTACCAGCTGAGCCACAAGGGAAGCCCACGTGGCAGACGGAAATGGAGGGGAAAGAAAATAAACACACACCTTCTGAGCGCGTCTGTCAGCTTTTGTTGGTTTCGTTTTGTTTCGAACACTAAGATTTATTTTCAAACAGCACACAGACTCCTGCGGGGCTGGGCCAGGCCAGGCTAGGCTGGTGACTGGGACCGAAGTCTCTGGAGACCCTGGACCCCACCCACGGCGGCTGCCAGGAAAGGAGAGCCTGGCCCAGGCGGCACGGCCCAAGCTTCAGGCAAGCGTGGTGGCTCGGTGGCCCCCAGGCCCCGTCCCATGGCCGGCGGCGGTGACACCAGTGGGCGAGGGTGGGGGAGGCGGCCGGGAGCTCAACTAGGGAACACAGCAGCTTTAGGAACACTGGCGACTCTGCCGGACTCGCCGAAACCAGGCTCTTTGGAAAACAACCTCATCTTTGGGAGAACACCTCCTGGCTTAGGTCTCTCCTCTCAATTTCCCTTTTACTTCTCAAAAGTTTAAAAACAAAAACAAAAACAAAAAAGAAAGAAAGAAACACACATTTTTCGGGAGAAGGTGCTGTTCTTCACGCGCCCAGAGCTCCGCCAGCTGCACTCTCACTGTACTCGCTCGGTAAAGTTCTCAGGGAAGACGCCCCGGCATTTCTCCAGCTCCTTGTGCTGGTTCCAGTCACTCTCCTTCACGCCCATGAGCCAGCCTTCATCCTAAGGGGAAGTGAGCAAGGTTGCAGGGGGAGGAGGGCATTCACACCTACGGGCTGGGCCCTCCTTCTGCAGGCTGTTTCTCCTAGGCTGTCAGACTTAAAGACTCAAACTGACACCTCCTACCCCAGGAGCCATCCCGGCCTTCAGCAGGCAGATTTAACTCTTTGTTGTTTGGTGAGTCCTCCTCACTGCAGAAAGACAGCTTGACTGCCGCACTGGTCCAAACGCCTCTAAACAACTCCCTCAGTCCCCACCACAGAGCTCCTCACTGGCTGGTGCCCACCGAGGACATCACCAAGGAGCATATCAGCTGTCCTTCCGGCCTACAAACAATGCACTGACCACTTAAAAGCTTCTAGAGTGACCTGAGGTGTTCCACCAAGCCCTCCAAGCCGAACCTGACCTTTGCTTTAATATTGACCCCTCACAGGGATCATCCATTCAAGCCCTGACAAGCCTCGACCCTGGGCCTGTGGTGACCACACACCCTGCCTGAAGCCAAGGCCATTGCTGCCCCTGCAGCTGGGCCATCCCTGGGACCTACCCACATGATTTCCTGCCTTGTCTGACACCCTATGTGGGTCCTACGTGAGCCGCGTCTACCATCACAGACGGCTCCCGCTGTGTGCTAGGGGACCAAGACTCTGCTCCTGAGAACCCCACCCAGCCCAGGGCTGGCCCATCAGGGAGATCAGCGGAGACCTGGGGCTTTAGGAGAAGTAACTAATTCAGCACCAGGCCCAGGAAAGCCTTCTTATTCAAACCTCCCAGCCCACGGTGGGCTCAAAAAGTACCTAGTAGCCTCAAGTTCCAGCCCAGGACGCCCCAGCCAGACTGGCCTCAATCCACACCCGGCCCTCCTCCCCGACTCAGTCACTCTGATAATTAGATCACACAGACGTGTTGACGACTAAAAGCTTAGGAATCCCGCCAGGTCTGCTCCGCACCATCGTTGCCACCTGGATATCCACATGGGCACCCGCACGGCACCATCAATGCCCCACAATCAAGAGCTCCTGCTGAGGGGCCACGGCAATCTGAACTAAGCAGCCTGCCCAGAACCTAGTGGGGGTAGTTCTGTCCCACGCTGAGCCTCCCAGGATCGGTGGGACCCTCTCTGAGGACATTCACTAACAAAGCAAGGCCGCAGCAGAAGCGTCTGGGATGCTTCGGAGTGAGGACCAGCTGGGGACAGGGCTGGAGACTCAGGGGTCTCTCCCTGTGGGCAGGGACGTGTGCGGTCCTTGTAGACAGGGCAGGGCCAGCCTGGGGGGTGGCACCCAGGACCAGTGGGAGGCTGTAGAGCAGGCTGGGGGGTGGGGGAGGCCCATGGAGTGGCAACCAGGGGTCCTGTCCTGGATGAGAGAGACCGCGGAGGGGCAGGGAAGGGAGAAGATGACGAAGGAACTGAGATGCAGAGAGCCCAGGGGAAGGCAGACCGAGCCTGAGGAGAGGAGGAAGCAGGAAGCAGGAAGTGAGAGACTGAGGTGGGAAGAAGAGTGAACAGCCAAGGGGAGCCCTGAGGGCCGCAGGGATGGAAGGGAAGGAAATGCTCGGTGGTGGGCAGAGGCCACGGATTGGCAGGCGGGGCTCTGCTGCCCCCTGCTGGCCGCCGTGCCTCCCGCAGAGCCGGCCTCACCTGCTCCTCCGGGTTCTGGAAGGGGATCACCAGCACCACATCCCCAGCCTTGAGCTGCAGCTCATCCGTGTCAGTGGCCGTGTAGTCGTGCTGGGCCTGCACCTGCAGAGGATGGGGGAGAGCTGACACCCCCTCCCTCAGCGACCTTTTCCCCCCCTGCAGTCCCATGGGCACCGGGAGCAAGTGAACATAGCAGGAACTGGGCTGGGACACCACCTCACACCTGGGGAGCGGGGGGTGGGGGGGGAGAGGCGTGGGGTGGGCATGGGCCACCCCCATAGCCCAGGGCCCAAGGAGATCGCAGGTCAGGAGGCCAGACTCACCTTGAACATGAACCCCGGGGGCAGGTCCAGACGTCCTGCCCCACTGCCGCTCTCCACCGTGCCATTCACTGTTGCCGAGAAGGTCTCCACGACCACCGCGGGCAGAGAGCTCTGGCGGGGGAGGAGAGTAGGTCAGTGACGGGGGGAGGGGGTCCCGGAGGGCGGGCCGCGCCGGCAGAGGAGGGGGGGTGTCTGTGCCTGACGCCAGGCCAGCGGGCCTCCAGGTTCCTCGACAGGAACTGTGACCTGGACCAGCACAGAGCAAGACACGGGCTAGGGAGCCGCGAGTGGCGGGGAGGAATCACAGGGCCTGGGTCCCTGGCATCTTACGGAGGCTGCTTCACTTGTGGTCGTCTCCCCAGGCTCCTGGGCTCCAGCCGCCTCCGAGGCCTCCGCTGGCTGCAACATAAATGCCACGTGGGGTCAGACGCAAGACAGGGTGTGCCGGCCAGAACAAGGAGACGTTGCAGAGGGCCAGTGCCTCTGTCCAGTGCAGGGAGCCCCGGAAGGAAAGGCCCTGGGCGTGGGAAGCAGCTGGAGAAGGCGCTGGCAGGCACACAGACCCCGACCCCAAAGTGAGGAGCTGCTGAGAAGCCCAGCACAGGCCCCTGGGCCCCCTCACAGGCTCTGCCTTCTAAGCCCAAACCCTGGTCGAGCCTCGGCTTCCTTCTTCCCACCTGCTCAGCCCCATTGGCCCCTCACAGGTGGCTCCCACGGTGAGGGCCCAGGCAGGGCACCGCGGACGCTGCTTGGCTGCAGTCGGGCCGAGCTGGGTCTGCCCTGAGACTCAGCCACGTCTGAGCTCTGGGAGCAATCACTCAACCCTCCTGGCCCCCAGGAGGCAATGTCTAGGTTAGGCTGAAGATTCAAGGAGAATTCTAGAAAGTGCCCACTGTAAACCAGGAGGTCATCTCAACACACCTCCCTCCCACCGCGGGGGCCCTGAGCTGGGAGGCTGGTGCTGGCCAGCAGACGAGGGCTGAGCGGATCTGCGCCCCTCCGGCACGAGTGACAGACAAGCCCTGTGCAGGGGCCTCCTGGCTAAAGGCTCACCCTCAGTCCCACCGTGACCCCTCCTGTGCCCCTTCCTCCGGCCTCTTCCTCCATGCTACACCCTCAAGAGGCAGGGAGGGTGGGGGCGCTGACAGGGCACTTACTTGGGCAGGCCCCGGCTCGGCCGTCTGGCTGGGCCAGGCCACAGCAAAGGTGCCCTCGGCAGCGCTGGGCTCCCCGGAAGGCAAGCTGCCAGCTGGACTCTCTGTGGGCTAGTGACGGGCCAGCGCGGGGAACGGGGAGGGAGGGCCGGGGCGGTAGGGGGAGGTGTCGGGCGGGGCAGGAGACAAGAGAAGAAGGTGGTGAGCCGCCAGCATGGGCCAGCTGAGTGCCCAGAGGGCAGGGAGGTGTGGATGCCGCAGCAGCGCAGCTCCTGCCAGGGAAGCGGCGCTGCCCGCCGGCGCCAGACTTCCTCGGGCCTCCTCCGGTGGAGCTTCGCAAGCCCCAGGCCTGGGCTGCCGGCCTTCACGCCAGCCCCTCCTGCTCCTGCAGGAGCTCCATCGCCGGCTGCGGGGCGTCCCCTGCCCCCCGAGTCTCCGTCCCTGAGCCCCCAGGTGACGGCGGCTCCCGGTCCAGCCTCAGGCAGCTTGTCCTGCTCCTCGAGTCGCCACCCCTCTCTCCTGTGTCCCACCAGCTCGCTAGTCCCACTGCCCTAAGGGGCCTCTGCTGACAGAAAACCCCTCCACCCCGAGGTCCCCCTGCTCCCCAGACCTGGGCCCAGTACAGGGACACCCCATCCACCCTGGGGACCAGCTGGTCACTGTCTAGGGCCATTCACAGCCCCTGAAAACTGGGCTGCACCCTGGGGAACTCTTCAGAGGCTGAACTGAGGAGCCCTGTCCCAAAGGGCCTGGCTGAAGGCGCAGGGTCCCTAACAGCGGGAGGCGCCGCCGTGCGTGCCCGTGCACCTGTGAACGGTGCGGCACGCGGTGGGCGGGGCCGCACACACAGCACAGCGGCTCCCCTGCGGGGCGGGCACAGCGCCAGCACAGCTTACCTCCCAGAGGTCCCATGGAATCGACTGAGCGCAGAGAGGGGAGAAGGACAGTTAGCACGGAGGTTAGAGACAGGCAGGCAAACAGTCCCCAGGCCCACCCCAGGCCCACCCCAGGGCCCTCGAGCCCAATAGGTGTGGGGCAGAGCAGAACTAGGCTCTGAGGCCTCCAGAGGACCGAGTCCTGGACACCTTCAGGAGACCGAGACCACAGGCCAGGGCACACCCACATCCAGGGCTGCCACCGGGAGAGGAACGGGGTGCTCAGATGGATGGACTATGTGAGCTGCCAGTCAGGTATGCAGCTGACCTCCTGAGGGGTCTCTCGCTGACCTGTGGTCAGGACCAAGGGAAGTGACAAGAGTGGGGACCAGGGCTCCAGGGGAAGGCAGGTGAGTGGAAGGAGAGCCGGGGACCCCAAAACCCCCAAAGGAGGTTGGTGGGCAGACATGAACCCAGGCCCCGGTGCCCAGAGGCCAGTGGGCCCGTGGGCGGTGGTGGGCTCACACCAACCTGACCAGAGGGCGTGGGCGCCTTCACAGGGCTTGCCACAGGCGGGAGGGGGTCAAAGTCCAGGTCCAGCAGACTGGCCTGCTCCGAGAAAGGCCCCGGGGCCTCAAACTTGGCAGCAGTGGCAGAGAGGAAGGCGGTTAGTGACGGGCAGCAAGCGCTCAGCCAGGACGCGCACAGCAGGCTCCTCTCCCAGGCAAAACCACTGACACAATGGCAGGCCCGTCCCACACACCTGGCACCGGCCCCACCCTCACAAGGACACACCTGGGGCCAGCTCAGCCCTCAGCTGGGCAGCCACCCCCAGACCAATGCCCAGCCTCCAACGCTCTCCGTCCCACGGGCCGAGAAGATGTCCCAGTGTGCGCGCCCAACAACTCCCCTGATCTCATGTTCCTTCCAGCAGCGGCCCAGCCAGGTGCGGCCTGGACAAGACCACACAGCGACAAGACCATGCAGCCCCTCTGGCTCAGAGGAGCCCTACACAGGCACGGGCTGTCCCAGATGGACAGGTGGTCCCTCAGTGACCCCCACCCCCAGCCAGTTCAGGGCCGACCGAGCCAGCACACCGTGCCCGGGAGCCCCATCGTAAACACAGGGGTCCCCAACATTGGAGCACCTGTGTTCACAGTGCAGGGCCCTCTCCAGTCACCCCACGGTCCCTTCAGCGGGGCTGAGCGCAGCCCAGGGATGTGCATGGAGCAGGCACGGCCCCCAGGAGACCGCAGCGCAGTGGCACTGCCCACTGTGAGAAGCCAGCTGCTTAGTAAGCGGGGCCAGACGACCACGGAAGACATCTTCCCAGAGCCGGCCCCGGTCCAGTGGACACACTGCCTCCCTACGAGGATGGCTTGCTCAACTGCATCCCCGTCTCATACCAGGGGCTTACCCCGGGACCAGGAGTACTCTGCCTGCCCTGCCTTGGCCCAGGGTGCGGTCCTTAAAGCAGAGCTGAAAGGGCCACAGCCCCACAAGCCCAGGGCAGCCAGCTCCCTCCCTACCCCCTTGATGGTGCCCAGAACTGATGGGACTCGCCCTCCAGCCCAAGGCACCAGAGATCCTCCATTTAGAAGGGCCCAAGACCTGGGAGAAGGCAATGGCACCCCACTCCAGTACTCTTGCCTGGAAAACCCCATGGACGGAGGAGCCTGGTAGGCTGCAGTCCATGGGGTCGCTAAGAGTCGGACACGACTGAGCGATTTCACTTTCACTTTTCTCTCTCACGCATTGAAGGAAATGGCAACCCACTCCAGTGTTCTTGCCTGGAGAATCCCAGGGGTGGGGGAGCCTGGTGGGCTGCCGTCTATGGGGTCGCACAGAGTCGGACACGACTGAAGCGACTTAGCAGCAGCAGCAAGACCATGGGCAGGGCACTCATGGAGGGCCTTCCCAGCTGAGCTGTGGCCTGTCCAGGGAGGCCAAGACCAGGGTCCTGAGAAGGACTGGAGTTGCCAATCCACAGCTCAGGGGACAAGGGGCTGAGCTCAGAGACGTCACACCAAGCAGACTCACTCCCGCCCCACAGTCACCCTCAGCCACAAGACTCTCCTTTAGGTCAAGCCCTGTCCAGTGAGCCCAGAAGGAAGGTCACCGCTGTCTCTCCAGCATCAGTCCAAGACACTGTGGAGGCTGAGCTCTGGGTGCCCTCCGGCCAGGGACAGGTAGCATTTCTCTCCCCAGGGTCGCCCCACCGCCCACCCTCTCTCAGAAGTCAGCCAAGCCCAGACAGAAGCCCCCTCAGATTCCGAGTGGACAGGGTCACCAGGCTGAAGGCAGGCTGCATCTTCTCTGCCCCACCTCCCAGCATTTCAGCCTTCCCCACGCAGGCTGGGAGCCTTCCCCTGAGCATAGGGACACAGGCTACTCAGCCCTGGCCAGCAGAGCAGCCTAGTCAGCACAGCATCATGGATGGACCAGTCCACCCCCACCCCAGGCAACAGAACCCATGGGGGCACTGCCCACCCCACCAGGCAGGGCCTCAGCTCCCAGGAGTGTGCAGAGAGACAGCAGGAGAGGCATGCAGGGACCGGGGGCAGGGCAGACCGCCTGGCTGCAGCTGAGGCCCACAGTTCCTAGCCGGTTCAGTGGGAACAACCCCTCCCAGAGAGGACTGAACACTGAGCCGGGCCAGTGGGTCAGCGGCTGGCTGCGTTCCCTGTGTAGCATCTACCAGCCCTTACGTGCCCGAGGCGGAGGCAGGCTCCAGGCAGCGAGCACCCCAGCTGCAATCCGCCCGGAGGTCGTGGTTTCCCCAAGACCCCAGGAGCACCTTGAGCCAGTCTCAGCCGTACTCTGCAGAGGGGCTCCCGCCCTGGTCCCCAAGCCGAAGCACCACCCGCCTGCCCCCAGCCATCTGTATTGAAAGTTCCAAGCTTAATCCAAAGTCCTCCTGTGGGGGCTTGAAGCCCACTCAGCCACGGCCCCTCGTAGCAGGAAACGCTGTCCTGTGCTCCCAACTGCCTCTTCGGCCACATGCACACCCTCCAGTCCTCCCCTCCCCTCCAGGCCTCTGAGCTTGTGCAGAGGAAGACCCCTGGCAGGGCAAGCCCACAGGAGCACTGCGACTCGGGGCCCAGCGCAGGTTGGGACTGGCTGGCCTACACAAAAGGTGAGCCCGGCACAGACAGGGAGGCCTGGAAGCCAGGCTTGGAGAGGTCGGCATACTGTGGCCTCTGTGAGCTGATCTGACTGCGGGCAGCCCGCCTCTTCTGCCACCAAAGCGACCTTCCCTGCTCCGCCCTCCCTTCGTCCTTCTGGGAACGGGCGTTGCACGCCTCTGAGGGCGGGTACAGCAGCCTCTCTGCTCTGTGACCCGGCCACTGCCGCACCTCCGTGTGGTGACGGCAATTCTAGAAGCTGGAGTCTTGGCGCCTTGGAGGGCTCCCGAACCGGTCAGGTGGCCTCCTCACCTGACACTGAACTCCTGCCCCTCCTGAGCCTGCCTCCCGCCACTCCCAGCCTATATACGAGCTACCGCCTCTGAGCTACCTCTGGCTACAGCCTGCGTCTGCTCACAGCCACTTGGCAAACTTCACCTGCTCCAGGAAGTCTTCCCTGATTGGCCCAATTCCTCTGAGCTGCCCAGCCCTCTGGGCCACAATGTCAACGGACTCTGGAGGCCACTGTTGAGTCAGCCATCTCTATGAGGACCATTTCCCCTTGTCCCTCCATTTGGCCACATGCTCAGAGAGAAATGAAGAATGATGGGCGGGGGAGTGGACGGATGTGCGAGAAGGAGGCTCAGAACCAGTCCCTGCAGTCAGCCTCCTGGGTCCTGAGGCACAGGCACAGGGCATGGGATGGAGGGGAAGGCCATGCACGCCCCGAAAGAGCAAGAGAAGGCAGAGAGAGAGCTGGGCCGCGGTGGCCGCGGCTGACCTGGGAAGGGGTGGTCACGCTGATCTCAGGGACAAACGTGTCGTCAAACAAGCTGAGGATCTGCTCCTGCTTGACCTCCTTGGACGGGGTGTGTTTGGGAGGCGGAGGGACTGGTGGGCCTTTCCGAAGCTGGGGGTCGGCGGCAGGTGAGGGGGCCGCGTGGAAAGGTGCAGCGGAGCGCGGGGGTGGGGGGGACAGAGACAAAGCCACGGTTAGTCACCTCCCAGCCACGGCCCCACCAGCAACCAAGGAACACAGACAAGGAAAGCCATCACCCCCAAGACACCGACACGGAGACCACAAGGGCCCCTGGGAGCGGCCGAGGCCCGGCGGTCAGGAGCCCTGCACAGAGAGAGGTGGGTCAGAGGGCAAGGGAGTGAGACAGGAGAAAGGGAGAGAGCAAGACAGAAAAGAAGGCAAGACGGGCCTGCCGGGCTGTCAGGGCCACGTCAGAGGGTCCGGCTCCTGCTGCCCTTGGTGGGGAAGCTGAGGAGAGAAACAGGAGCTGAGAGAGAGCCAGCACCCAGGCCCCCTGCCCCTCTGCCCAGCCTCCTGCCCCCGCCCCCGGAGGAGCTGCAGTCCAGACTCTGGAGGCCACCATGCAGCCAGGGCCCCGCCGAGGGCCACACATCTGCCCACCAAGCCTGGGTTTCCTCACTTGTCAAGTTGAGGCGATAAGAGTATCCACCTCACAGGCTGGTGTGAGGACAATGAATGAAAATACAGAAAGGCTGGCACAGGGTGCGGCCCAGAGTAAGTGTCCGAGTGTGGGCTCTCATCACCCTCTCAGCATCGCTCTCCTAATCAGCTGTGAAGCGGGCCTGCAACCGGCTGCGGCCGGGAGCCCAGTGGCTGGTTGTGGGGGCGGGGGGTGGGTCGGTCAGCCCATCAGGGTTCAGATGGGGCTGCACAGTGGACCCCACTCCTCCTTTCTCCCTTTCCGGCTCCTGGGGATGCTGCAGAAACCTGGAAGAAACTGGATTGGGGGGAGGGCCCTCACCGAGCCCCTCCTCTCGCCGGCCCTTTCAGGGTCCTGGGTGCCCCCCACCCCCACAAGAAAGGAGGTGAGGCAGAGGGAGAGGCGGCCACCTTGGCAGACCCAGATGCTCTGGGGGCTGAGGGCCCTGGAGCCTGTGTCTCCGCAAGAAAGAAAGATGGAGAGAGTTCAGCAGCCCGGAGGCCAGGGAGAGGGAAGAAGGGGTGCCGCAGCAGGGTGGGGGCACCAGACTGTCACAGATGCCCTGGGAGGGGCCGAGCCCGCAGGGACAGGGGACTGGAAGGAGCCGGGACGACGGCAGAGCAGGAAGAAGCAAGGGAGGGGACAGGCCACCAAGACAGGCACCTACCTGAGACGGGGACTTGGGGAGGGTGGCCCCGGGGGTGGCCGCACCAGCCGGCTCGGGCTCATGGTTGACTCTGATCTCGGGGGTGGCAGCAGGGGAGCCATCAGGCGGCGGTGAGGGGCTCTTGTTCCCTTTCGCAGGCACGTTGTCACTGCAGAGAGAGAGGAGGGAGAGAGAGCCCGATGGAGGGAGGCTGAGGTGTCCAAGAGGGAGAGAGGAAACGTGTGTGTGTGTGACAGGCTGTGTGCACGCACCAATGCCCTGGGGACCTGTGTATGGAAATGTGCATGCACATGTGTGTGTGTCCATGTAGATCCTGGGAGACTCAGGGTGCTTGTGTGTCCACAGACTCACTGTGAAAATATGACACCCACGTGTGCATGAGTGCATGTCCCCACACATTTATGTGTGAATGTGCATAAGAACAGGTGGAAATGAGGCCACACAGGCATGAGCACTGGGAACACGCAGGCATCTGCAGCAGGGCCTGCCCTGGACACAGTGACAACCCCACCCCAGCTGGAGGAGCAGGGAGGGTCCCTGGGAGGCATCACCAGGCGGGATCCCCAGCCTCGTGCAGGGGCGCTGAGCCCACAGCAGGAGAAAGCCAAACATCCTAGAAGCAAAGAGAGTATCATCCGACATGGCCCGCAGCAGCCCCTGTGCTCAGGGCGAGCCTGCTCCTCAGCCTGACCCCAGGGGCCTCCGGGCAGGCCTGCCTGCCATCTGCCCTCACCCCAGCCAGCCCCACCTCCGGGGCCCGGCTCCCCACCACACCAGAGTGGCTGGCTCCAAGCTCTTGCTCCTGAGGGTCCTCCCAGGGAACCTGGGTGATCAGCAGAGGCCACAGGCAGAGGGGATAAATAAAGGGGGTGCTTCAGAGCCTGGATGAAGTGGGAGAAGCCGTCAAGTCTCAGTACCGACAAGGACAAATGACATGCACAGCCCACCACTTGGGCACAAAGGGGCAGAAATAGACATCTATGTTGTACTTGCCTGGAGAGACTCTAGAACAGTGCTGACCGAGACCAGCCCCACCTACAGGGGGCTGCTTACACTTATGTTTGAAAAGTGAAAGTGAAAGTCGCTCAGCCGTGTCTGACTCTTTGCAACCCCATGGACTATACAGTCCATGGAATTCTCCAGGCCAGAATACAGGAGTGGGTAGCCTTTCTCTTCTCTAGACAATCTTCCCAACTCAGGGATTGAACTCAGGTCTCCCGCATTGCGGGCAGATTCTTTACCAGCAGAGCCAAGGGAAGCCCAAGAATACTGGAGTCGGTAGCCTATCCCTTCTCCAGGGGATCTTCCCAACCCAGGAATCGAACCGGTGTCTCCTGCATTGCAGGCGGATTCTTTACCAACTGAGCTATCAGGGAAGCCCATATTTTATGTTTATATTAAATGAAAATGCAGCTCCTCGGTCACAAGGGCTACATTTTAAGTGTCCCCTGGCCACATGGGGTGGACAGACACCATGTTGGATAGGGCAAGTCCAGAAGGACAGACAGAAACTAGGAACCCTGTCACCTGCCCGGGGTGTCTTTGCCTCCTTAAAGACTGCATATACATCCAGTACATGAACACGCACACACGCACGCAAGCACACAGAATTCCTACAATCTGGCATGCTGCAGCAACGCTCTCCCCGAGCCTCCCAGGCCTCCCTTCTGGCGGATTCTCCACTCCTGTTTGGGCTGCAGCCCGAGAGGAACGTGCTAAGGTGGTCTGCCCACCCTCCCCTCCGCCCGATTCCCACCGACACCTCTCTGCCCTCTGCCACCCCAAGACACACCACACACGGGAAGGCGGGTTAGGGGTTAGTGGCGCCCTCGGCTGGGCCAGGCGCATGCATGGGGGTCTGGGGGCTGTCCTCAGAGGCCCCCACAGCACAGCACTCCCTACTGGTACCTGTTCTTCTTTCTGCGCAGCCGGGAGAACAGTTTAGTTTTCTTTCTGTGGGGGCGGATGGGACGTGGAGGCCTTCATTTGGGGGAATGAGGATGTGGGACTGGCCTGACCTCTTCCCTCGCCGGCAGCCCCTCTGCTTGGAGGAAGACTAAGGGCTGAAGCACCCCCGACTCCCTGGGTGTGAAGAGGCCCCAGGCCTGCCCACGATCCCTGCTGTCCAGGGCCAAGGCCTTGGCATCCGGCCAAGCGCCCTGAGGCGGTGTTGGCAGAACGAGCAGCAGACGCCCCCTGAGACAGAGCTTGGTGGGCGGCTCTCGGCGGGACAATGCCAGCCGCCCTCTCTGCCTGGGGTCCAGGCACAGGAGCTCAGGACCCGGGAAGGAGCCGGGTCAGCGGACCAGCACGGGGCCCCGGGAGAAGGCCACTGGGCTGCCCTGGGGGCCACTCTGGAGTAAAGGAGACATACGAGCCTCCTTTGCAGCCCGTCCTCTCCTCTCAGACCAGCCTTTTCCCAAGGGCAGCCTGGCCCCACTGCCTGCACGGTCCCCCTCCTCAACCACCCTGCGAGTGCCGCCCTGACCTCCAGGCAGGAAGGTGACCTGTGAAACCGACGCCCCTGGCCTTCATTTCCTGCAGGGCAGCCTGTGGGCTGCTCCCACACTGTGTTTTCAGCGGGGAGTGGGGCAGTGACAGTCACGGAATACTGACTGCCTTCCTCCTCCCCAGGTACCCCAAGAACCTGATGCAACCACCCTGCGTGGTTGATAAGGAAAGCGAGGCGCACCGCAGCGCTCCACGCCATGCCGTGACGCACGGCACCTCAAGGACAGAGATGAAGGGAAGCCCCAGACTCGCTGTGGTTTCCTGGGGGCTGCGGGCCAGGCGCATCCCCTCCTCCCTTGAGGTTCCCCTCAGGAAGCAGGGCTCTCCTCCGTGCCGTGAGTGGTGGAAGGGGGCTCCCCGCTGCGAGGATCCCCTGAGTCCTTCAGCCCTAGCCCTGCCTGCAAAGCAGTGGACGCACCGCTTCTGGGCTCCACAGTGGAGGAAGCCAGGCACGCACTGGGGGAGCCACAGACTGCCCGGGGTCGCTCCTTCTCAGATGGGACACAGCCAAGGAGAACGGGCGCCTTCGCCTGCTCCCCTGAGCACAAGGGAGGCCAAGCCAGAAAGGCCAAACCCACAGGGGACCGCAGGAAGATGCCTTGCCCCAGCGGACACCTCCCGCAGCCCCCCAGCGCCCTCAGGGGACTCACACACCTAGGCTGGGCCTTGACTGTGAACGTGTTGCTCCCGTGCTGCTTCTCCAGACTGATGAGCACATCGTTGAGGTTCTGGTTGAGCTGCAGGAGGGACAGCAAGCATGTTGGGTGGGGGCCACCAACCAGCCCCACCTCCCAGCGAAATCCCTGCCTCTCTTCTACCCTGGTCCTGCCCTGTGCCTCTGCTTGGACCAGGAACAAGCTCTTGTCTCTCCATCAGTGGGAGCTGGGAGCCAGCACACCAACCCCAGAAAGAAAACCAAAGAGGAGGAAGTGGGCTGCGCTGCTTAGCATCACGGTTTCTGCGGACCATCTTTTTCTTCTTTCTACTTATAGGCACTTCCTAAAATGCCACACAAAGCTTGTACTGTTTTATTTTGCTTGTTCTTTTTTTTTTTTTCCAATTTTGCAAATGAACTGTTGATCCTAATTGCTGAAGTCATTTGCCAAGATGCTTTCAGGCCACGTTACAACTGACAGAGATTTCACCAAAAGCACCAGCAGGATGAGGGACTGACCCCATGCATCTTGTGGTTCTGCTTACTGAAAATATTTCCCTCTCCTTCAGCCACTAGGAAGCCCAGAGCTGAATCTTCCTCCTGACTTTACAAATATTTTCTCCCCAAAACACATCTCTGTTTTTTTCTTTTAATTTTTCACAAGTTGTCTCATACTGAAGGGAAGAAGGAAAAGAAGGAAGGAAAAGGGAAAAAAGGAAAAATCAGGCAGAAAACAATACTCAGGGTGGTCCCTCAGGACAGGCCCCAAGGTGGCCAAAGCCTTTTTCCTGTCCTGGGCTTGGAATCCCCCATGATCTATAGCTTCATTCTTCTGGGCCCTGGAGACAGTCAGGCCCACCCACGGCACAGGGAAGGAGGAAGTTGCCAACATGAGGTTTTTACAACTCAGCTTTGCAGTTTAACTGCCATTTTCATCAAAATGAAAATAATACAACATAGGAATTTAAGCTAATCAGACCCCATCTTACATCAGATTCCAGTAGGTAAGGCAAATCTGCTTTAATGTCTTCAGGAATATTAAAAATTTTTTTTAATTGGAAAAATTTTACTATTTATCATCAGCCTACAAATTGGGAAACCACCACCATTTTCTAACACTGAGCTCCCTGGGCCAAGGCTGCCTGAGAACATTTCTCCAGTTTGAGGGCCGCTGGCCCTGCCCAAGCAAGGAGGAAAGAACTGGGAGCAGGGCAGGGGCTAGGGCTAGACCCGTGGGGCTGGCTTGCAGCCTCCCAGTGCACCCAGCAGCTCCTACTGGGCCCTGACCCTGTTCCTCAAGGGCAGAGGCTCAGAGAGGGCGCTGCGGTAACCTGTGTCTCTAACCCCCGCAGGGAAGAGGGAGCCGGGCCAAGTCTGTGCCTCTGACCCTGACCCTCGGCAGGTGGAGCATGGCCCTGGGTGAGGGGGTGAGGGGCCTGCGGGGGAGGAAAGGGACCTACCTTACTCATTTCCTTGTGGAAGTTTTCCTCCAGGCCCGCAATGCTCTGAAATGTGTTGACATAGAAACCCACACGGCTGCAGTACACAGGGAAGAAGGGCCAGGTGGATTACAGGTCAGGGTGGGCAGCCCGGGAGAGCCATACCTCCACCTCACCAGCCCCAGCCCCGGGAGGGCATGGAGCAGAGCAGCACAGCCCTGCAGCCTCTGGAGGGTGGCCGAGGCTCTGCCCGCCCCCTCCCACCCCTCACCTGTTCCACAGGGATGGCAGCTCCTCCTGCAGATCCACATTCATCTCCTCAAACACCTTCTGGGCTTTGATGAGCTCCTCCTCAGCCTGGGGGGTGGGATGGGTCATTCCCCTCTGCAGGGCCTGTGTCCTAGCCAGCCCAGGCTAGGCCAGGCCCCCACCAAGACCTACTCTCTCCAGTGCACTGGAACCAGGGCTCCGGGCAAGACAGGCTGAACTAGCTGTGGACGCCTGGGCAGACCTCCCCGATCTCCTCCCCCGCAACCCCGGGGTGCACCGGGCAGGGGGCAGTAGAGCAGCCATGGCCAATGAGAGAACCCCCATCTGGTCCAGGTGCCTCAGGGGGGACCCGAGGAAAGAATGGAGCACACGAGAAGGCGCCGGCCAAGGGGACAAGGGGGCTGAGGCCCAGGCAGGCCACGAGGCCCCAGATCCAGCCAGGTGGGACCCTGTCCTCTCACACTGGAGCCCCTCTCAGGCTCAGGGTCTGCCTGCTGCCCAGCACTCTGGCCCTGGCCCATGCTGGCCCCTCTGACTTCTCCTTCTCCTTTCCCAGGGCCAGCCCCTACTCAGCCTCCACCACCAGGCTGACTTCACTTCCATGGGAGAAGCTTTCCGACCCTCTCCTCTGACCCCTCTTCTCCTGACACTTCCCCAACAGAGGCAGGAGCTCGGGGACATGCGGAGAGGCAGGTGAGAGGGCAGGCGAGGAGTGGGCTGGGCTGCTGGGCAAGGTGCCTGTGCCCCCTCCCAGGCCAGACCGCGCCCTCCATGCCTGCACACACACACCAGTTGGTGGCACTAAGGCCCCATGGCAGAATCCTAGAAAGGCGGGAGCTGGGCGGAGGGCGGAGGTGAGTCACAGACCCCGGCCCCAGAAAGGGCTCTGCTGGCTCATTCTGGAGAGCGCTGCAGGAAATGGTGACTCAGGGGGGTGACTTGGATTCGGGGTCTGAGTCACAGCCCAGGAACGTGGTGGCCTCGCCCAGGAGAAAACTTCCCTCCAGCAGCCTCACGTTCTCAGGCCAGCTGGCCTGAACGCCACACTGCTGCAGAGCACACCAGAGCTGCCCGTCCCACTTAAGCCCACCCGGCTGTCCACGCAGCTACAGACACCGGGATCAGCCCAAGTCACATCCTATTCCTTCTGTGTCTGGCCCAGCCAGGATGACTAGGGAACCGGAGGAGAGAGGGGTCACCACGCTCCTGACTCCATCATCTTGAGGTTGTTGGAACTTGCTAGACTGAGCATGAGCGTCTCATCTAACTTTTTTAAAATCTCATTTAAAAATTAAAGGGAGTATAAGAAATCAAAGAAATGTCTCTAAATATGCATGCCTCTGGCCACACCTAGAATGGATTAGACCTGGGGTGCCCTCCAGGCCAGAAGCCAGATCATCCCTGTCTTAATTCTCTGAGAACCCCAGTGCCTGAAAGGGGCTACCACCCTCAAAACAGTGACTCCCACACTTCCAGACACCAGAGCCTCACACGTCACGTGTACTTCCCATTCAAGTGCCCACTGGCTGGTTCAAGTCCCACTTCCTCCAGGACACTGACCTCCCCGGCTTCCGTACCCACAGAGACCACCCCTCTGGTCCCCACGATGCTGGTCCTAACTCCTCGAGTGTACAAGCATGGCCAAGACGGTGTGGACGGCACAGCAGTTCACAGCTGGACACCAAGCCCTGTTCACAGAGCTCAGCAATGCTGCAAAGGGCAGGGTGGCTTTGTTTTAGAGTTCCTAGAAGTCAGGGCCTATCCTTTATTTCCTTTGAGTCACATTCTTCATATTCTGGCTCTTTCAGAAATACAAGGGGTGGCAGGAGGCGGGGGGAGAGCTGTCCCTTGCTGGGGAGACCTTGCAGCCCCCGTGGCTCCACTACACGCCTCCGCACACGGGGAGCAGCGACAAAGTGACGCCCTTGCCATGCAGCCTGTCACCAGGGTCCTGCAGGCAGCTTTGGGGAGACCATGACACGTGTGGAGAGCAGCTTGGAACCAGACCAGGGAACACCCAGAGCTGGACGGCTCAGGAGAACACAGGCTCAGGAGCTGGTGCTGTCCCTCCAAAGTCAAGTCAGCCAGCAAAGGTGGCACAGGGCCCCAAGTACCCCAGCTCACTGCCAGCCAGTTGCCTGAAGGCTCCCCAGCCCCTGGCCAGGGGTGAGGCAGGGTGAGGAAGAAAGAAGAGAGGCTCAGATGAAAACTGGATCCAAATGGGAATGTAATTTGGCCAAAAGGCAAAACATCTGCCGTCCAACATCCAGAGACGAGATCCCGTGCCCTGGCTTCTCCTGCCAATCCTCCAGGGTGGGGGGTGAAGGTGGGGGATGGGACCCTCCCAGCTGGATCCCCAACCACACCCATCCCAGGAGCCCCAAATCGGCCATGGCCACCACCCTGGCCCCACAGTCTCCCAGGAGCTTATCCCACTGGACTAAAATGTTCACCTGGCATCCTCCCAAACCCATTTCAGGGAAAATTATGCAGAAATCCTGGCCCTGGGTCAGTGGCCCCATTATTCCCCCTCCAGCCCGAAGTCCTGAACTCTACAGGCGGGACAGGCCAGTCCCTCAGCACTGCCGCAGGCTGACCTAACCCAGGCCATCTCCCCTAGACCAGAAAGAGGTGGGGCTGTCACTCAGAGCCTCTAAAGTCAGCCCACAGCTCTGGCCTAAGAGAAATCAGGCAGCAGGGTGAATAAGAAATTGGGCCACGAGCCCCTGCTAAACCCAGCGCTCTCCACATCACAGGTATCCAATACATGTGAGTTGAAGATGATGAAATCAGAAGTGGCCCAGAAAACATGGGGCAGCTGCCTGGAGAGAAACCGAACCTCCTCAGTGGGGCCTGTCTCCTGCCCCCTCCCGGGACCACAAAGTGCTGCTACAGTCATGTCAGTGTCAGTGACTGAGAACCATGAGGCTACCTCTCCCAGGGCACTGCTTCATGGTCCTTACCAGGACCCAGCCCACTCCTATTGCCAGGATAGTAGTATCACTTTGTGCAAAGAGCCTCCTCCAGGAAGCCCGCTGGGACCACTGTGATATAGACTGTTTGCCCTCCGTGGAATTCCCAAAGAGCCAGTCCTTTCGGCCCAGGTCTCAGTATCCCAGCCAGACTGAAGAGCCTTCTCAGCGTCCCCTCAGGGGCACCCTGGGGCCTACAGGTCCAAGGGTCACCATGACTCTGACCAGTTGTGGCAGGACCACCCACAGGGACCCCAGTCTAGGGAGCTAGGAGAATGGCTTGAGGTGGGTGAGCCCCAACTCAGTCACTAAATGGCTCTGGGAACTGGGCAGGAGATCTGGCCTCTCTGGACGGGTTTGTCTCCTCAGCAAACCCAGGTTAACCGCACAGTTCTTATGAGGTTTGAAGGACAATGCACTAAAGACACCACATCTGTCCCTGCAAGAGCCCTCACAGAGGACAAAGAGTCTGAGGCTTTCCTGGGCTCCTGGAGGCTAGGATTTCAGAGTCGGAGCCGGGACGACCAGAGGTCCAGGCGCTAGGACAGAGATGGCCATCCCAGGTTAACCGGAGCCCCAGCCCCCATCCACATCCTCCCTTTGAAAGCAGGAGGTCTCCCAGCAGAGACATTTGAAAACAGCCCTGCCTCCCAACCAGGGAAAGAGTCGAGCCCTCCCCAACCCCCCAGTGGGGCTGGGCAGACGGGCACCCAGCACCACCCAGCACCAAGGACAGGACGACAGACCAGAAGGCGCCAGCACGTGCAAGGTTAGAAGCCAGTGTCACCTGATTTCGGAGCAGGTTAGTTTGAGCTACGAGATGAGCCTGCAGTTTGCCTTGGCACCACTGGGGGGCGGCTTTCTCAAGCAGCGAGACAGGCTAGGGGTGGGGAGGGGAGGTCAAGGCCAAGGAGAGTAGAGAGAGAGGAGGGAGACGGGGAGAGAGAAACGACACAGACATTAAACACCACATCCAAATGTCTCCAGGGCAGTGACGGAGCCCTGCCACCCTCCAGAGGGCCAGCCCCCACAGCAGGTAAAGGCCCCTGAGGCTGAGAGAATTAAGGGGAGCCCCGAGGAAGGCGGAGAATTGGGTGAACTCCAGCTGCAAAGCAGAATATGAGAATCGTTAGCAAGGGCAGACAGACTCAGCAAGCAGCTCCTGCCCTGGGGGCACTCACTGCGGGGCAAATGTGGGTGCACCCCCCATCCCCACCCCGACCCGGCTTGTTCCAGCTGAGACAGGTTCACATTGGATCCGGTGATGGAATTCCACTCGGAGCACACCAGGCCAGGAGGGGCTGGGCCAGTGAAACCCAAGCCAGGCCTGCTCTCATCCTGGAAAGTGGCCTCAGGACAGGCGGAAGGGCCAGGCGGGGGCCCCACCCATTAGGCCCACGAGGCCTCCCACTCACTCGCCCTGGACCTGTGACCCGGAACTAGTCACCGGAGGTGAACCCCCCTGCAAAGGGGGCCAAGGAGCCCTGCCCGCCAGGGCGCAGTGACAAGCCTGCAGAGGGGGTGGTGGACCAGGAGGAAGGCACCCTGTGGAGACTCCCGAGGACTCTCCCCCAGCAGCCACCACGGCCAGCCTTACCTTAGCAATTTTGGCTTCATCCTTCTTTTTGGCGGTTTGAAGGGACTCGTAATGGTGCCGGGCACTGTCGTAGTCCACCAGCTTCCGCCCACGCTTGGCAATGCGTGACTGAAGTATGGAAGGAGGAGGCGGCTGAACAGGGCCTGACGCCCATGCTGAGATGCTGACCCAGGCAATGGGGACTGGATGAACCCGGAGGGCTTAGGGCCGCCGACCCCAGGCTCAGCAAGTCTGTCTCACAGATGCCCGAGACACTCGAGTGAACATTTCTGGCAGCAAAGAGCTCACCCCTTGAAGGCTTCTCTCCTCCTGAGCCACCCCACCAGCCTCCCTCCTGCACTCCCTGTAAAACTCCTTCAGGAGCCTTTGCACTGTGTGGCCGGGGGCCAGCATGGAGTGTGAACCCTCCAGAGGATCGGGCCCAGCACCACGGTCACTACCTGAGCTCTAGACAACTGTGCCTGTGTGTTGGGGGCACCTGGGCTCCCAGCTGCCTCCGTGGAGATCCTGACACACCGACCAGTCCTCAGTCCTAACTCACCTGGGCCCGGCAAGGGCAGCTGGTGTTTTGAACACACGCAGTCACACAGATACATCCAGATAAGAGGCGACGCACACAATGATGCACACCTTCCCTTGCAAGCACAGAGTCTCATACAGGGCATACAACGCCAGGCCTTCCAGCCCCTTAATACACGTCGTCAGCCCTAGAGTCACTCCACAGTTACATGGCCCCACATGCACATGCTCCACGAGGTCTCTTTCCACAGCCCAGAGACCCACAGGTACAGGGTTTCCAGCTCAGAAAGGCCCAGGCCTGGGGACTGGAAGGCCAGCCTCAGAGGGAGCAGCCCCAGAGGATGAACTGGGAGGCGAAGGGGAGGCCTGCCTCCAGCCCTGGGCTGCCTGCACGCCCCCGCACCCCTCTCCCACTCCCGCCCCCCGACACAGGCTGCCAGGCCGCAGCAGGATGGAGGGCCAGAGCACCGCTCACCTTGATGTCAGGGAACTGGCCCAGGTACGTGTCCATGGTCAGCAGCGCCTGGTCCACCAGCTTCTGGTGGTAATCCATCCAGAGCAGGTCATTGTTCTGCAGAAGGCGAGAGCACAGGCGTGCACACTGGGGCGCTGGGCTGCAGCAGGGCCAGCTCCCCCTCCCGGGGACCCAGGGGCCAGCCCCGTCGCCCCACAGCTGGGCGGCACCTCAGAACCTCAGACTGGTGGTGGTGGTGGTGGCTTAGTCGCTAAGTCGTGTGCGACCCTTACAACCCCATGGACTATAGCCCACCAGGCTCCTCTGTCCATGGGATCCTCCAGGCAAAAATACTGGAGTGGGTAGCCATTCCCTTCTCCAGGGGGTCTTCCCGACCCAGGAATCAAACCCGGGTCTCCTGCATCGCAGGCAGATTCTTTACCAACTGAGCGATGAGGGAAGCGCAACCTCATCTATAAAACAGGGTCACAAGTCCTGCCTTTTCACAAGGTGACCTTGAGGATGAGATACGCCCAGGGCTGGTGGGGTCGGGGAGGGAGGCTTCTGGAGCCAGGCGATGCGACTCAGAGAGGAGAGATGCCTCCAGACACCACAGGAAACGCATCTCAGCGTGACGTCTCAGAGGAGAAAATGACCCCCAGAGAGGGGCAGGGCCTTGCCCAAGAGCACCTGGCATGTGGGAACCGGAAGGGCTGTTCCCAGAGGGTGCAGGGTGCGATGGGCGGCCAGCTGAGGTCAGAGGCCCCTCAGGGCAAGGACCAAGGCCGCTGGGCCCACACTCACCTCAGCGATTTTGCTTGCTTCATCCCTGCCAGGCCAGTCGGGCTCGTACACCTCCTGCAGACACTCGTTCAGCTTCTTGGAGGCCTCATGCATGGCTAGTGGGAAGACAGGCCACACTGCAGGCAGGGCTGGTGGCGGGGGCAGGGGGCGCAGGGGCTACCCCTTCCCCCACCCCTGAAGGCCCAGGAGGTGTGTGGACATACCTGGCAGCCCTGCTCCCCTCCCAGCTTTGCACCCATCAGCTCCACCTGGGGAAGGCCCCGCTCGGTGTCCCAGGAAGCCCACCCGTCCAGGCCGGGCCTGCCCCTTACCTTTGACCGAGGCCAGGTAGGTCCGGAGGTCCTTCTGCAGGCGGGTGCCCTCGGTCTACAAAGAGAACGACAAGGAGAAGGGGAGGGCCTGGAGCACAGCCCACACCTGCCCCCTGCCTTCCGCATCCTGGGGACACCTGCCACGGATGGGCTGTCTACTGCAAAGCATCGGGTCTACGGGAGACTAGATAGGAAAACACCCTGGCTTTGGGGTATGGCGGCTACTGCCTCTCTGGCCACAGACACACACTGGGCTCCCACCTGGGGAGCCCTGTGCCTGAAGGGACATTCACCTTCTCTCCCAGGCACTGTTCTCAGCCCTGGAAGGAAGGCAGCAAGACAGGGACCCTCCACCCTGGACGAGACACTGGAGCACAGCCCGTGTGTAAGATGGGACCAGTGGGTGGCAAGCCTGCCCTCAGGCAACCATGAGCCAGGTGACCGACAAGCACAGGAAGATGATGGGGGTACAGGGACCACCCAGCACCCGGTCCTGAAAGCTTGGGTTCTGCCTGAGGCCAGCTGGCTCCCAGCGCATCCCACCGGAGATGGGGGGCCGGGGGCAGGCCTTTACAGGGTCAGGAGGGTTCTGATGGACAGAGGACGACCTGCTGGGGAGAGGAGAGACCCAGAAGGGGGGAGGCCTTTGAAAGGAGTGCAGAGAAGGGTGGGGTCGTGTCCAGGCTTCTCAGGACACCGGCCCTGTTGAGAGGGAAGATGCAGGGGAAAGGGGAAAGGGGGGAGTGGCCCAGGGAATGAAACCCTCGGAGCTGGGAGGGCAGCCCCAGGGGCTTCCTGGAGCAGTAGGGCCAGCAGAACGGTAAAACCATGGGTGCAGCCTCAACTCCCTCTGGCGTCAGCAGGAGGCAGGAGCAGGAAAGCTGAGCTCCAGGTGTGAGGACGGGTGAGCTGGCTGAGGCCAGCAAGGAAAGTCTGAGACTCCCGCCAGGGAGATGCTGAAGTTTCCAGAAGCCGTGTGGAATGCAGGAGATTCCACACACAGGCTGTGGGGCTGTGGAGACCCAGCTCTGTCTCTACTAGACACATGTGTTCAGGCACTTCAGTCGTGTCCAACTCTGTGCGACCCCATGGACTGTAGCCCGCCAGGCTCCTCTGTCAATGGAATTCTCCAGGCAAGAATACTGGAGTGGGTGGCCATTTCCTTCTACATACTAGACACGTAACCCTAAGAAAGTTACTGAACCTCTTGGAGCCTCAGTCTCCTCATCTGTCAACCGGGTCAAATGACTCTGGCCTGGGAGACCACAAGCACACGGGCATGGAGCACCTGCAGGGCGCCCGGCACATCGCAGGCGCCGGGAGTGGCTTCACTGCGGCTGTGAAGAGCAGCCTCAGGAGGCGGGCTCTACCCTGGGCACCACGATGGGTGCAGAGGGGGACACAAGGGAGCCCGGCTTCTGGAGGGCCGTGAGTGGCTGAGCCTGGGGCTGGCCTCCTGGGCCCCCGCCAGCCCATGCCTCAGGGACACCTTGTGTGGAAGTCTCGCTCTCTGAGGGAGACCTAAACAGACCACGGCAGCAAGCCGTAGTCCCGGAAGACCTGCGCCCCTACAGGGCTCCACCTGCCAGCCTGGAGCTCCTGCCTGAGACAGAAGTGGTCTCCACCCCTGCCAGTCAAACAACACCCCTGCCAAGAGCAGGCCAGGACGCGGGCCCCGGGCATGGGCCCACCCCAGCACCCTCAAATCGTTCCTGTCCCCCTGCAAACCGGGCCCCTCCTCCTGGCCAGAGCCCTCTCCTCCTGCCCTGAAGTCCTCAGAGTTGGGGCACAGTTCCTCACTGGGCCAGAACGTCCCACACATAGCCTCTCGACGCCACTGCGCCACCTGAGGAGAAGGAAGCTGAGAGGTTCCGAGACTTGCCCAGGATCACACTGGCACAGGGAGAGCTGGTGAGAACCTCCAAGTCCCGGGCACGTGGGCCCCAGTTTGCTGAATTGGTCTTGACAGGGCCAGGAACACAGGCAACTGCCTATTCGTTACGACAAATGCAGCAATGGGACAGCAGACACCACACAGAGAGGGTTCCAGGGCATCACGTTAAAAACGGAGACCCTCTCCCAGACTCCTTCAGTCCCCATGGAGTATACAACCCTGGCCACGTAGGAATCTCCCAAACATCCAAGTTCAAGGCGTGCTGATTAGAGTAGGAAACCAAGGCCAGCCCACAAGCACTCACACCTCCCTGGAAGCCCATCGGGGCCATGCGTGGTCCCGAGATGGGGGCAAGAGGAAGGGTCTACCCCACTCCCCATGTAGCCTCCCCAGTCTTAACAATTAAGTGCCGTGGTGGTAGAGACGAGGATTTAAGTGTACCTATGATGCGATGCTCTTGTATTCATCCGATGTCAGAATCTTCCAGACCCAGCTTCTCTTCCCACCAAGCCTCATCAGCTTGCTCCCCTCCCCACTGTCCCCCAACATCTGTCTACAAGGCACCCAGGGAAAGGGGTCACCCACAGGGCGGGCTGCTGTGTTTGCCCAGGCTTCAGGCTGTACCAGGGCCCCTTGTGCTTCCCAAACAAGGCCACGCTGTGAGCAGGCACACTGGGCACAGATGTGCAAGGGCCGCCCGGGGCCCTGCCTCCCCTGTGCCAACTGCAGCTGGTCCCCAGTGTCGACGTCCCCCTCCTGGGGCTCCCAGCCAGCTGCTTCCTCAGGCGGCCCTGGCAGCAGGCTACCCTCCACCCTGGCTCTGAGAAACATCTCTCCGGAGGTCCCTGGGCTCTAACCATATGCCTTTCAGAGCAGCTGGGGGAAGGAGAAAGTTCTGGAGCCACTGCCCTCAGCCTGCTCTCCTGGCAGCCCAGGACTAACACCAGGTGTGGCCCCACAAGCCGGCCAGCAGGCACTCCACACCCCCCACACCTCCCTCCAAAGGCTATCCCCCAACTCCCTGACGTCAGCCCCCATCTTCCCAGGGAAGTGCTCCCTCCACCAACCCCTCTGGCTCCAGCTGGACTCGTGAACCTCTGTGGTCAGTGCCAGAGGATCTCCACGTGATAGCCAGGGATGCCCACTTGGAGGAGAGCCCTGGGTGGGCCCTGAAGAATAAGAAGGAACCAGACCTGCCCTATCTCATTGACAAATAGCAACTCTGAGCCCTGGGGAGCCAGGTCCAGGCGGTCCCCTAGGAGGAAGAGGCTGGGCCATCTGGAGGACCCAAGAATGACTCCAAGGATCTGAGCTGGATTTAAAACACTTGGGTGGGTGAGAGTGTGAGTGAGCCCTCCAGGGCTTCACAGAGAGGACAGGGCCAGGGATGCCAGACCCGAAGCTGAGTGGGCCCAGAGGGGCTATGTAAACTGGGTCCCTGTGAAAGCAGGCGACAGCAAGGCGACCCAGCCCCTCTCCTAGGGCCCACCCCCAGAGGAAGGGGTGGGGGACTCGTGTCCTTGAAGCCCAAACTCCCCACCATCCCTGGCCCCAACTGGCGCTGCCCACTAGGCTTGGCGTTCCCAGAGGAAGAGCAGGGCTCCCCATGCTCAAGCTTCACTTCGCCTTTCCCAGGGCTCCTCACACCCCGCAGCTTTCTGAATTCACTTCCCTGAAAAGAGTGATCCTCACTTAGTGACCCTTTCTAAGTCCTGAACCCCACCCCCAGGCCCCAGTCACCCCCACACACCAATCAAATCCAGAACTGTCCAGTTGCCCTAACTCCTAAGGGAGGGTTACCCTGAACCTCAAACGAGACCTCATATTTGCCCACTCCTGCTTCTACCCTCGGCCCCTGAGAAGCTGACCACACCACCCAATCTGCGGGCAGACAGAGCACCAGCTCAAATGACCACCCATATCCACAGCCAGGGAGCCAAAAGCACTGGCTATCTTTAGCCCTAGCCTCACTCCCCAGCCGCTCTGGGCAAGGATCAGTGACTGCCTGCCAAAAGCCAGGGAGCCAGAGGGGACTTCAGTGTTCTTCTTCAAGCCTCCACTTTGAAGGTGAGAAAACCGAGGCCCAAGGGGCGAGCGGTCACCCAGAGCCAAACAAGCCGTCTCTGCTATGGGCTTTGAAACACCTCCCATTACTGGCCTCGGAGGACAAGCAGCCATGGGGGCTCCCAACCCTGCTCTGAGGAACCCCTCAGTTGAGCCTCTCTGGCAGGTGAGGGTGACTTGGCCCTGGGCCCTCTCCCAGCACGCACACTTGCCCTATCCCAGCATGCCCTCTGATCCTCTCCCAGCATGCTCCCCGGCCTTCTCCCAGCATGCTCCCTGGCCCTCCCCCAGCATGCTCCCAGCCTTCCTACCATCATGCTCCCCGGCCTTCTACCATCATGCTCCCTGGCCCTCTCCCAGCATGCTCCCCAGCCCTTTCCCAGTATGTTCCCCGGTCCTCTCCCAGCATGCTCCCTGGCCTTCTCCCAGCATGCTCCCTGGCCTTCTCCCATCATGCTCCCTGGCCCTCTCCCAACTGCTCCCAGCCACGGGCCAG
Organism: Bos taurus; assembly: GCF_002263795.3. NCBI lineage: Eukaryota > Metazoa > Chordata > Mammalia > Artiodactyla > Bovidae > Bos > Bos taurus. The sequence goes on along the minus strand of NC_037329.1, from coordinate 5,449,207 downwards.
TGAGCTGTCAGAGTTGTTCAAAGGAGGCCCCTTCTCCCAGAGGTTCCCTTCCAGCCACAGAAGCACTGGTGGGTATCTTCTGTGCTTTCTGAGGCCTCAGATGTGGACCAGGAGTAGGAAGAGGCCTGGTCCCTCCCAGCCCCCAGTCTAGGCCCACCAGCCCCTTTCCTAGCAAAGCTTAGATCTTGACCTCATTGCCAACACCCATGCCCACTCCTGTGGCCTCTTCTGGCCTCCATTCCTGTCTGTCACTCACTGGGACTGGTTTGCAGAAGCCACAGAGCCATGGCCCAGCTCTCTGTCCCTGCTTCCTTGGCCTTTCCCAGGGAGGAGAGAATCACCAGAGTCATTTCACTCCCAACTTCTACTATCTTCAGATACAGTCACCAAAGTGGCTTATTCTAGACTTAGCAGATCTGAGGGGGGAATGTCTCGAGCACAACCCAGTAAAGGTATTTAGGGCCCTTTGGGGTCAGGACATCCTCCCTTGGATAAAACCACTGCCCCCCAGGCTGTCCACATAATTAAGGCCCTTCTGTCACCAGCCCTTGGTCTATAAAAGAAAATGCTAAGGATGTCCTTTAATTCATTTGCAGTTTTTAGAACCAGAGAAGTATGGGTCTGAATCCACTCCCAAAGCTGGATGGCCTTGGGCAGATTACCCAACTTCTCTAAGCCTCAACTGCTTCATCTACGAAAGGGGAGCACTGATACCAGTTGCCTTACAGGGGTGTCGGAGGGATCCACAAGCCATCTACAAATGGCCCGGCCTGGAGCCCACCACTCAGCCAGGCACAGTCGACACTCAGCGGGTACCCAATCAAACCCAGTCTGCTCCGCTCCCGTATTAAACCTTGCAGATACCACTCTCCTCACAGGACACTTCTAGAGAGCCCACCTGCCTCGACACTGAAGGTTGCACAGAATCTGGCCGTGATCTAACACTCACTCCCACTCCCACCCCGCCCCACCTTACATCTTACCTAAGGTAAACCCCCACACTCCCCCTCTTCCCCTAGTCCATAGCCAGTGCCAGTGCCCCCTCCTCCAAGAAGTCTTCCATGACATGCCAGCCCACACTAATCCCTTCTCAAGCTCTTCTACTCCACAAATTCAGCTCTTGACATTTTCCACCTGGCAGGCACAGTTCCATTTTTCACAAGCTCCCGAAGGCCAAGGGCCACCCATACTCACCAGCTGCTTGTTGAAATTCTGGACACACTGTTCAAACTGCTCATCCTTCGTCTCATCCGCCTTCCCCAGTTTCTGGAGGACCTTCCAAGGCAGAGGGAGAAGGGAAGAATGTTACACTGAGAAGGAAAGTAGCCAAACCAAGAGCACCAGATCATCAATACCACAGACTCCTCTCCACCCCAGCAGGGTTCTGGGAGGGCCATGGCCAGGATCACCCAGCCCAGGCCACCAGGACCACCAGAGGTCTTGTGGTTGCTGTGACCCCCAAGGGCCTGAGGGACTGAGATCTCTCCCTCCTCTTCTCAGGGCTCACCCATCTGTCAAGAGGAGGAGCTTAGGACAGGCTTGCTGTAGTGACAGAAACCAGGAGTACGAGGGGTTTGGTGCCCCTCCCAGCTGATATCACACCGCAGCCCTGGCTGCTACACCCCAACCTGGCAACTGAAAAGTGAGCCAAACACCAGGGGGCCGGCGGGGGTGGCCCCACCTCCCCACAGGACTCCATTTCTTGGGCCCACTGCTCACAAATCCTAGAGGGAGGGGCAGGGAGGTAATCACTCCAGGACCAGGAGGGAAGGGAGGGCTGGCGGAGGGTCAGGCTCTTGCTGTCACTAGGAGTCAGCTTCCAATCTGCCTAGATTTCCAGTTGAGACCCATTCTAGCCCGTATCTAGACGCCCTCCCACTCCTGTAACTGACACCAGCACACACACATTCATGCACACAGAGGCACCCAAAAGCACGTACACACGGGCTCACAGACACACACCCTATTCCTGACATCTCAGAGGCTGACTCTCCCCTCGATGAGTCACGGCTGTCCCTTCTTGGCGGTGTCAAAGAGAAGAAGTGGCAGGCACAGGTGGGGAGATGGATGGGTGAAGGCAGAGAGAGACCCAAAGTCTGGAGAGGGAGAAAGCTCTAGAAAAAGAAGAAAGTGGACCAGGAGCCTGAAAGCCCTGAGCAGAAGGGCTGGCCCACCAGGTTCTCCCAGACTCCCATCTCCCAGCTCCCGCTGCCTCCAACTCCAGAGTTCTCTTTGGTTAGAAAGAGAGGGAGTTCAAGAAGCAAGGATGGGTGAGGGCAATAGGGGAAGAGCAGAGAAAAATAAGAGATGGGGTACAGATTAGGCAGAGAGAGGGTGAGGTGTGCAGGGAGAGAGGGAGGCAGAGGCTCCCCTCCACAGGCCTGGGCAGGCACCTCCACAGGAAGCAGAAGGAACAACATGGAGATGATGGTCAGCAGAGAGTGACCAAAACCCAACAAGAATAAGAAGGAAGCACGTGGCTCTGGTTAGGGGTGGCAGGTGGAAGAGAAAAACAGATGAGCTCCCAGCAGGGATGAGCTCAGATGGGGTTGGAACACCAGGTCAGGGTCCTGGACCGAGGGATGCCCGGTCTCAGAACAGAGCCTAGACCCTCCCGAATCCCGACTGACCCTAGGATGGCCTGCGCTGCCCTGCTCCCCCTCCCCCACCTGCCCAGGAGCCACAGCGAGGCCAGTCAGCTCTCTGACTCTCTCTCTCATCGTGTAATGAATTTGGCCATCTCTTGCCAGGCACTTGCTCTGTGCCCTTGGCATCTCTACTGGGGAAGCAGATCGATCAGACAAGGGTCCAGTGCCAAGACAGAGGGAAGTACATGAGACTGTGGGAGCCCAGGATGGAGATCCTATCCAGCCTGGGTAATCAAGGAAAACTTCCTGGGAGAAGTGGCAGCTCAGACTGAGAGGAGCGCTGGCAGCAGGAGGACCAGAAAGATGAGGTCCATTGTTAGGGAATTTTAAGACGCTCAAGGTGACTCGAGGTCGCACAGGAGGGAGAGGGAAGGCGGTGGGGAGCAGTGCACATTGGGGAACGGCCCCCAGTAACCCTGTCAGGACACTGTCCATCAGGCAAGGGCAACCGGATGCCAAGTGTGGCAGTGAACTGAGGAGAAAAGCAAAACCAAACCACCATAAGCAAGAAAACGGGCACTTCCCTCAATCTGGGCTCCCCCTTCCCTTGGCAGCCACATCTGGCTGGCCCCATGGGAACAGGGTGGAGCTTCGGGGGTGCCTGGCCCACCTGACACTGGGCACGGGCAGGTGACTCACCCCCGTCCACGCCAAGCAGAGAAATGGACCACCAGGCGGGAAAGAACTTCCAAAAGCCAGCACGGCCCACCGGAGCAAACCAGAGGCTCCTAGGGAGCAGAGCCCGGCCGGCCTTCAGGCAGGGGGACTGGGAGTGACGCTATCTGCCCACTGCCTCTCCTTCTCCCTGCGGAGATGCTCACGATCAGCGGAGCTGCCAGTCCCCTCCCCGCCATCGGGGTCCCGAGGAGGCCCAGATATCCACACCTGGCTCCAGGCATCAAACACAGCCGTGTGGCTCACCAGCCAGCGGTAGCTACCAGTGAGACCTTCAGGCCTTGAGAAAGAGGCCAGCCATGGTGACATGCCAGGCAGTGAGAAGAACCCTGAGAAAAGGGACTCTTACTGTCTCTCTGAATCTCAAGCACCTTGTCAAGAAACAGAACATTAGCGTCCACCTTAAGGCTCACGTGAAACATGTCTCCACGTGTAGCCCATAACAGGTACTCAAGTACAGGGCTTTCAGAGCTGTCTTTACACAGCTGAGGGCTGGGCCTGACATGAACCCACCCTCCTAGTCCATACAGATGGCATCCCAAGATGCCAGACAGAAGGCAAGTATGCACACTCTGTACTCGAATACATAGGCAGGCAGGTGCACACAGCCAACTCCTGTTTACCCTTCAAAACCTTGCTCAGGCGACATGTCCTCTGAAGCTGCCCTCTCCGTCCTCCCCCGACTCTACCACTTAGGGCCTGGGACCAGCTCTCCTCATTGCCTGGGGGTCTGCCTCTGGCCCCACCAAGCCTGCACAGCCTGAGGTCGAGGACAGTGTCCAGCTTTCCTGCGTTCCCAGCTCACTAACAGGGCTGAGCACAGGGTCAACACACAACACGTTCTCATCTGAGCTGTGAACTTTGAGGTCAGAGTCACAACCTAGAACAAAACAGCCCGTCTCTCAGTTTCCTGTTATGTAAAATGAGAGGGTCTATATGGAGAACCGAGAAGGCAATGGCAACCCACTCCAGTACTCTTGCCTGGGGAATCCCATGGTTGGAGGAGCCTGGTGGGCTGCAGTCCATGGGGTCGCGAAGAGTTGGACATGACTGAGCAACCTCACTTTCACTTTTCACTTTCATGTACTGGAGAGGGAAATAGCAACCCACTCCAGTATGCTTGCCTGGAGAATCCCGGGGCAGGGAGCCTGGTGGGCGGCTGTCTATGGAGTGGCACAGAGTCGGACACGACTGACGTGACTTAGCAGCAGCAGCATATGGAGAATACTTGACCTGACACGCAGAGAGCTCACCATGAAGGTAGCCATTAGGATCAGGGGTTAGAACTGGCATTCACACGAATCTGAGGTCTGGTCTCAGAATCTGGGGAAGTAGTTGGCTCCAGTGGGTCCCACTGGGCCCTGCAGGATGCTGCAGAGGGGGATGACCAGCACGGCTCTGCGTGAGCTCCAGCCAGCTGCTCACCTCGCCTCTGATAGCTCAGTGCCCACCTGTGCCACAGCACGTGGAGGCTCAGGCCTTGTCTCCTCCTCACTGTACCTGCCTCGCTCCCCAGAAAGGAGGACGAGGGCACACACCCTGGGGCCCTGTCCTTGGGGGAAGCCCCCAATGTGGCTACAGGGGGGAACAAGCTGGGTACCACCCACCCCAGGACAGAGACCGGGACTAAACTTGGCGCAGTGAAACTCCACAGCCCTGACGGCTACCTGTTTCCCACCCTCCGGAGCACGGCTCCTGCTGCACCCCAGACACTGGGAAAGAGGCCCTTCCCACTGGCCCCTGGGGCACCTGGACCCCACCGTATCCTGCCCTGCCACCCAACAGCTGCTGAGCCCTGCCCAATCTGTCCCCACACTCAGAGACCGCAAGGCAGCTCTGTCCAGCCGCCACCAGTGCCCTCGCCTGGGACACACACACATGATCAGAGCCCTCTCCATGCCAAGAGGGGAGCCCTGGCCACAGGCCTGGGGGACACAGAGGTCACACTCAGTGCGTGGGGCCACCCTGCGTGGAGCTCAGCCAGCCACTGCGAGCAGCGGGCAGGCCACCGGGGTTCAGGGGATGCCTGATGGCTGAGCCAGGTATTGGAGAACGGGCAGGAGTCAGGTGAGGAGGGGGCCTGGAGGCAGTCAGGCTTCCCAATCCCTGCCTGAGGCTACAGAGATCTGTGGTGGGGGCGGGGGCGGGGGCAGCAGACACCCCTATGTCACACTAATCTCGCATGTCTCCCTTGTAATAAACAAAGGGACAATGTGACAATGTGACAGAGGACAGGTCACAGCCCCACCACACCAAGGTGGGAGTTGCTCAGCCCAAGCTCAGCGCAGTCCGGGAAGCTTTATCGGTGGCCCTGCTCCTCTCATCACATCCTCAGTGCAGCCACGGACAAGAGGGGCTGAAAATCTCGGTAGGACCAATCCCCAGCAGGGCCAAGTGAAGGAAGCTGTTGGCAGAATGAGCCTCCTCCTGACAGCATCTGCGGGTCGCCCTGTCAGAGCCTGGGCTGTGACTCAGGCGAGGCAGGAGGCCCGCAGGACACGGCTGAGCACCTCTGAGTACCAGGGCTCAGGGACAGCTTCCTGCCTGCCCCTCCCCAGCCTCTCACAGCCCAGAGGCCTCGGTTTCGGGGTCTTCCCAGGCCCACTCCTCTGCTCCTGGCCAGCCAGTGAGCCAGGGGACAGGCCACCCATGGTGACAGCCTCCACACAGCTGGGCCGCGCACCCAGCCACCAAACCCAGAAAGGGTGCCCAGGGCCAGTGTCCTTCAAAACAGGAGCAAGTTATCACTCACTGCTGACCCAGCATAGCACTTTACAGGCCCCACACACTCCTCCTCCCAGCTGCGGTCTCTACCTTCGTGGGACAGACGGCAGGCAAATCAAGACACCTAGGGCCTCACACTCAGGAGCAGGCAAAGGGCTTCTCCCAAGCTCCAGACTGGAAGAAGGGCACCCAAACTGGAGGTGGGGGGGCACCCAGCAGACCTGGCCCTCTCCACGCCACCCCAGCTGGGCCAGCAAGGGCAGGGGAGCACGCCCACAGGCCCTTACCCCTAGGCTGACCCCAGGAGCCCTCTGGGACCCCTCTTTCTCCCCAGAGCGTGGCCAGCCCTGTGTGGGAACACATGCCCACATCTGAGCATGTGGCACAAAGTAAGAATAAGCACTTTCTAGAAGCCAAGGTTGGGGAGAAGAGCGGAGCCCGGAGGCCCAGGAGGGAAACCCCGGACAGGAAAAGCTCTTCTAGCAACCAGCAGAGATGAAGGACCACCCCCATCCAGAGCATCCCCAGCACCCCCATCCACCCTCTCTCTCACACACACACAGACAGGTCCCCGGCACCCACCACCCAGTGGCCGAGACCCCAGGGGGCCTTCACCTTCCTCATCATCTCCCAGCACCCCAAGGTCTCGGCCTCAGTGGAGGTTGGTCGCAGAGCGAGCTGCGCCGGGCGGCTGGGCGTCACTGTCGTACTTCCTCCTCCCCCGCCGACACCAGAGCCTGCGGTCGGGACCACAGCAACAGGATGCACGCCCTCACAGAGGCTCCCAGGTGGGCAGGGGCACACAGACACACAGGCCGTCTGGGTGACAGGTGGGCAGGTGGAAGGCTCGCCTTTCCCACGGGTCACACAGCTGGGATCCCTGTGAAGGGAGACACCTCAAGAGGCAAGAGGGGCCATCCGAATTGGACCAAAGGCCACCTGGTGACCGGAGCTGTCCCCTCCTGGTAGACATGCCAGGGTAGGGCACTCCGCCCCGACTGCCCACAGCCTCAGGGTCTCTGGCTCACTCCCTGACATCTGAGGGGTCCCCCTGTCTCCTGCCCACCGGCTCAACCCTCCCACCCACACACAGTATCAGCCATGCCCCAGAGCTATGCTCGCAGCTGGCCTCACAGTCCTCCTGCCCAGATGGTGCCCAAGGCACCTGGCCCCCATGATGGACACTCGGTCCCACACTCCTCCCAGCTTACCAATAACCCAGGAGCCAAGTGGGCAGGGCCTCAGCAGAGCCAGGAGAGAGTGGGGAGGGGTAAGCCCCAGCCCACCAGGCACTGCCACATTGCATAGGCCCCCTCCCCAACTTCTAGTCTGAAATATAAACCCTATAAACCGCAAAAGAAGTTGAAAGAATAGTACGATAGACTGCCATCTGTCCTTCCCTCAACTCACCAATTGTCACCATGAGGCCACCTTTCCTTTCTCTCTTTCTCTCTATTTAAATAGTTTGGTTCGTTTGTTTATATGTTAGCCCAACCCCTGGAAAGGAGCTGCAGACATCATGACCCTTTAACCCAGTCCTTCACCCCTAACTACTTTGGCACATTTCCAAAGAATAAGAATATTCTCCTAAACCCCGTAATACCAGAGAACAGCCAGTGTTCACTCTTAACTTATTACTATTATCCAGCACATGCCCATGTGCAAACATGCCTAGTTGTCCCCTGCATCTCCCTTATGTTTGGGTTATTTGCTTTTTGATCTGGGATCCAAATGTGGTTCACACACTGTTTTTTTAATTGAAATATAGTTGATTTAATCCTAAAGGAAGTCAATCCTGAATTTTCATTTGAAAGACTGATGCTGAAGCTGTAGCTCCAATACTTTGGCCACCTGATGCGAAGAGCTGACTCATTAGAAAAGACTCTGATGATGGGAGAGATTGAGGGCAGGAGGAGAAGGAAACGACAGAGGACGAGATGGTTGGATGGCATCACTGATTCAATGCACATGAGTTGAGTAAGCTCCGGGAGATGGTGAAGGACAGGAGCCTGGCGTGCCGCAGTCCATGGGGTTGCAAAGAGTTGGACACGACTGAGCTACTGAACAACACAAATAGTTGGTTTACAATGTTGAGTTAGTTTCTGCTGTACACTAAAGTGATTCAGTTATACATATATATATGATTCAGTATATATATATATGGAGAAGGCAATGGCACCCCACTCCAGTACTCTTGCCTGGAAAATCCCATGGACGGAGGAGCCTGGTAGGCTGCAGTCCATGGGGTTGCTAGGAGTCGGACACGACTGTTTAACTTTCAAGTAGACAACCTGAGCGAGTTCACTTTCACTTTTCACTTTCATGCATTGGAGAAGGAAATGGCAAGCCACTCCAGTGTTCTTGCCTGGAGAATCCCAGGGTCGAGGGAGCCTGGTGGGCTGCCGTCTCTGGGGTCACACAGAGTCGGACACAACTGAAGCGACTTAGCAGTATATATATATATATATGATTCGGTATATATATGTATATGATTCAGTATATATATATATATATGTTTCAGTATATATATACATGATTCAGTATATATATACACACATACACGCACACACACACATTCCTTTTCATACTCTTTTCCATTCTGGTTTATCACGACATATTGTGTAGAGTTCCTTGTGCTATTCGTGCATGCATGCATGCTCAGTCTCTTCAGTCGCGTCTGCCTCTGTGCGACCCCATGGACTGTATCCCACCAGGCTCCTCCATCCCTGGGATTCTCCAAGCAAGAGTGCTGGACTGAGTTGCCACGTCCTTCTCCAGGCAATCATCCCAACCCAGGGATAAACCTGCATCTTTTGTGGCTCCTCCATCCCAGGCAGATTCTTTACCCACTGAGGGATGGCCCTCCGCTATACAGTAGGATCTTATTGTTTACTTATTCTATATATAATAGCTGGCCTGCTAACCCCGAGCTCCCGGTGGATCGCCCCCTCATGCCCCTCAGCCTCGGAGCCACGAGTTTGTTCTCTGAGTCTGTTTCTGTCTCACAGGTGGGTTCGTTTGTGTCGTATTTCACATCCCATACGGGTGATGTCACGTGGTATCTAGCTTTCTCTTTCTGACTTACTTCACTTAGCATACACACTGCATTGGGTTGTGTGTCTCCCGTCTCCTCTAATCCAGAACATTTCCCCACACCTATTCACTGTGCATATTTGTTTCTCTTTCATGGTGTTGACACTTTTTTATTGGACCATAGTTGATTTACAATGTTGTGTTAGTTTCAGGTGTACAGCAAAGTGATTTGGTTGTAAGACATATATATATATTCTTGCTCAGATTCTTTTCCCTTATAGGTTATTACAAAATATTGAGTATCGGACCCTGTGCCAAACAGACATTTTCTTTAAGCATGCAAACCAGTCCCGTGGAGCATGACCTACACTCTAGGTTCATCTGCTCACTTCCTCGTGATTGAGTCCAGATTAAACATTGTTTTGGCAAGCATACTTCAGAGGCAACGTGTCCTTCAACAGCAACACCTCGGGGCGTCTCCTGCTTCCGGTGCTGAGCTTGACCACATGCACAGGTTGGGCAGTGTTTGCCAGACCTCTGGTGTGACTAAGGTGACTTTTCTCTAGGTAACTAACCAGTCATCTGAGGGTCGATATATCATCCCTGCATAAATGTTTACAGCCCATAACTTTTTACCTGATGCCTTTATGTCCATTTAATACTCTACCACTCAAAGTGGGGTCCATGAACCAACAGCATCACAGCCCTTTGGTAATCTGGTAGAAATGCAGAATTTCAGGCTCTGCCCTGGAACTGCTGGATTTGACAATGCATTTTGACAAGACCCCTTATGCCCTATGTGCAAATGAAAGTCTGAGAGGCTCTGCATCTCTCATCTTTGCCGGGACTAACTGTTACCGAGGGCTTCTACCCTCCTCCGTATTACCTGGTGTTCTATACAGGTCATGTCTTTATAGGGACATCATTACTGTCATGTCTTTATAGGGACATCATTACGGACTCTCGCCTCCATTTTGCATTCAATGTTTTATAGTCTATTACTATCATTATTCTTTTTGATGTTCAAACTGTCCTAAATTTGGCCAGTGGGAGCCTGAGGACGTGTCTCCACTAGTCTTTGGGCATGTCCTTGTTTCCTGACACTGCGAGATGCTCCAGGCTCAGGGGGGTATGTAGGGGGTATTGTAGGCCCTGGGCCTACAATCAGCCATTTCTCAAAGAAGCCCGGGTTCCCTTTAAGGAGAGGTGTGTTCACTGCTTCTGGGCGTCCTATTCCTGGTCCTTTCTTGCCAATTTTATGCCTGGCCTCCTCTAAGTATTCTCACCCCTACTTTAGAGATGAGAAAAGGAAGGAATTTGGCCACAGCTCAACCCCAGGAGAGTCTGGTAGCTTTGTGGTTGCCGAGCAAGTGCGGCTCAGATCTCATCTGCTGTGGCAAGGGGGCTGGACTCAGGGCCCTAGCAGCTGCCCTCTGGGTCCGTCACTGTGTCATGGTTGAGGCCACACCGCCTGCTCACTGACCCCTGGGGATGCAGAGGCGCCTCTGGCCCAGGCGGCTGGCCTGGCTGACCCATTCTGGGCACTAAGCTGCAGTCTGGGTCCCTGGGCCTCTTCCTCCAGCAGGCTTTGGCACCCCTATTTTGAGTGAAGAGACTGTGGACAGGCCAGGACTGGACCCAGGGCTCCTGACTCCAGGGTCCTTTTCATTGAATGCCACTCTTGGGGTACGGCTCTTGCCTGCAGCCTGGCTAGTGACCGCACCAGGGGGCAGCTTCATCTTGTCATCCAGCAAGGAAAACTCTGCCTCTCCCTCTGAGGGCCTGTGAGCTCACTCACACGGACATGTTGGACATCTCTGCCACCAGAGCCACAGTATTTAGGCCTGAGACTGGTTATCTGCTGGCCAGGGTGACACAGTTCGCAGCCTGGGAGCTGTCGCTGTGCCCTGGCGTTGAGAGGGTATCAGGCAGAGAGGGGCTAGATTGAGGGGCCTGGCCTCCCTGGCCCAGTTGTGAACGACAGTGGGGAGAAGCAGCTCAGGCTTCTTCTGCCCAGGAGCAGAGCCCAGAACACACGACTTCCAGAAGGCACAGCAAGAGGCCTGGCCGATAAGACTCCTCAGCCCTCCTGTGGTGCCAGACTCAGCCTGTCGACTTCCCAAAAGGGCAATGACTTTTTAAGAAAGATAAATGTTAAAATGCTGGCCTTGGGCAAAAGGCAGGAACAGCATTCCACCCCCAGGAGGCAAGAATGTGCCCCCACGAAGGCCCCCCAAGTGGGCCTGTCTGCACCCTCACGTGTCCATACTCTGGTGCTCACCGACCTGTCTGCACAGACACACACATGCTCCCTGACACGGCTCCTGCCCACGACCCTTCGGTCGATTCCAGGCACAGTGGGAAGGTGGCAGGAACCATCCAGAAGCCACAGAGCCAGGCGAGAAGCTGAGTGGAGGCCAGGAGACAGTGTGGAAGAAGAATCCAGAATGCAGAAGGGAGCTGGAGAGAAAACCAGAGAAAGAGAAAAGCAACAGGCTCCCAGGGGAACCAGCCGGGCTCCTGGCTCGGAAAGGGCCGGCTCTGGGCAAGAGCATCTCAGAGGAGACGGGGACCTTCTGACTCAGATCCCTCTTCCTAATCCAGTACACACACAAAGCTGTCCCCAAGAGAGAGACGCCTCCCCTGATTCCTCTGCACCCCCATCCTTGGACCTCCATCTTCCCAGGCTGGTGGCTAGAAGGTGGTGACCATCATCCCGCCTTCCCCTTGGGGAAGTGCTCTGAGCTCAGCTCACACTCTTGAGGGGACCCCTCACCATGGGATGTCACCTCTCAGCCAGGGAAAGCTCCCCTTGGATTGCAGCTGCTCCTCCTTCAAAGCTCCACAAAAAAATCACATTGCAAGGCACAACCCCAGGGAGCTTGCACCAAGGATTCACCTTGAGGGGGCTCAGCACCCTTGACACTCCCTTACAGGTGGGCTCATATCACCAGGACATCCAAAGGTGTGACTTTGGGTGCTATTTTACAGATGAAAAAACAGGTTCAGAGGGATCGCTCAGCTAAAGAGCGGCAGAACAAGGACCCCAGGCGGGATGGATTTCTACGCCCAGACCCGACTGATGATTCTTTTTTTCTGCCAGGGGCTGCAGCTCGCAGTTTGTGCTATCTTAGTTCCCTAACCGGGGATCAAACCCAGGCCCTCAGAGCAGTGACAGTCCTAACCACGGGAGTGCCAGGGAATTCCCTCAACTTTTGATTCTTAAACGGGGATGACAGGCAGCATGTCTGCCCACTCCAAAAATTCCTGCCCCACCTGCGTTCCAAAGATTTAACTGGTGAAGAAACCACTTTTGTGCCATAAGCAACAAAGACCGTGTATTAGAATGCAAAGTGTGCAAGGATTTTTGCAATGAAATATAAAACTAAAAACAATCTTTCCAAGTCTCATCCACCCTGAATCTCCAAGGCCTCACCCCACAGTAATCTTTTTTTTTTTTTCACAAGTCCTCGTGTTCTGGAAGTCACTGTCCCCTGACACCAGTCCACAGAGATTCATCATCCTTTCCCGTGGGCCCCTGGTTAAGAACGGCTGACCTACTGAGGAAGCCAAAGGGCCTTTCTTGGGAGACTGTCACTCTAAAATTATCTCCTTCCTCTTTTAGTGATTTTCCCTTTCCTTTTGAAATACTGGTGAGAGTAAACAGTGATGTTTGGTTTCCTTTTTTACGTCCTTAACTAGTACGTAAAGACCTGGCTGCCACGTACGTCTGTCCCGCAACAATGCCTTGAAATACAACTGCTTGGTCAAAAGCAGCCTCTCCCAGCCTCCCAGCCAGGCCCCTGGGAAAGGTAGGGACTGGGTTCAGGGGGTGCTGGGGGGTCTCCTCCTGCACACCCACTGCCAGGTGGAAGGGAAGGGCTCTGACCCCAGGTAAGAAGTTTCCAGATGATTCCAGCTGGGAAACCCTGCCCTCCTCTCCTTTCTCCCCCCTCCCCCTCCCAGGAAGCCTGACATTCCAGCCTGTTCAGCAGATAAGCTAGTGGCCAGCAGCCAGAGCAGGGCCACCCAGACCCCAGAGGAAGCTAGGGTGGGCTGCAGGGGGTGGGGGAGGCTGGAACGGCCGAGAACAGAGGCAGGGGAGCAGAGGGGCAGGGGCCAAAGTGGGGAAGGGGTTGGGAGTTCCGGGAGGGGGCTGGGCTGGGCCAGTGAGGTGAGGTGGCACCCACAAAACAGAAGTAGTCGCTAATCCACAGGCATCCCAAGAGGCTGCCAAGCATTTTCTAAGAGAGGGAGGTGTTCAGATGAGGAAACTTGAGGCCTACCATCCCCGGTCCCAGGGTAAGTAAACAGGATCTAGAATCTGAACACGGCCATCGGTTCCCAAACCCAATGGCGCAAAAGGAGCCCCTTTCCATGCGTGGGAGCCTGGGGAGGGGGGATCAGGCCAAAAGGGGTGCCCTAGAGCCCCAAGGGGGTGCAGGAGAGGGCCCAGGCTTGGTTGTGACTGGCTTCCTCCCCTCAGGGACCACCCATCAGGCTGAGTTCATTCCTAGATGTCAACAGACCCAGAACCTCCAGGAGAGGCCTCCATGAGGATAGGAGGGCTTCTGGAAGGGCCAGGGCCACCCAGAGCAGAAAGCCACCTCCTTCAGCACTCAGGCACCACCCTGCCGTCCAGACCCCACCCTTCCAGCCGTCGCCCCACCTGACCCACACTCCAGGGGGACAAAGGAACTTTTCACCAACCTCTCGGGATGGGCCCAGGCTGCCCCCTCCTCACTGCCCCCTCACCCCCCACCATCCCCACAGTTTTGGCCTTCACAGGGAAGGGGAAGTGGAGTCCCCACCCCTGGGCTCTGGGACCTGCCCCTAGGCAGCGAGGGCTGGGACTGGAGCTGAGGCTTCGTGGTCTGCGACACCCTCCCCCAGCTGCCCGGCTGTGCTCTACAGTGAGCAGAGCAAGGTCTCTGCCCTGGAGGGGTCAGTGCTCCAACGGAGCCATGTCCAGTGGCAACCGAACAAAAACACCGCAGGGCACAGAAAGGGTGGGGCTCAGGAAAGTGGCCTCTGTGACCCGATGAAGGAGAGAGAGCATGCCAGGCAGGGGGCACAGCATGTGCAAAGGCCCTGGGGTGGGACGAGCAAGGTTAGAAAGTGAAAGAGGACAGGAGGGTGGGCGGAGGAGGAAGATGCCCAGGAACACAGGAGTTGAGGCCTTTGCACAATTCCTCAAGCAATCCCCTCTATAACCTCACAAAGGAAGTACTACTGTTACCCCACTTTGCAGATGTGGAAACTGAGGCACTGCCTTAAAAACTCCACAGGGTCACACAGCCAGTGAGCCTGGCTCCAGAGGCTGTAACCACTGTATGAACTGCCTTGGCAGCCAGGGCAGGGCCATGGGGCTTTGAGACTCCAGCGGGGAGGAGGAAGTCTGGAGAGCTGTGCTCTGACTCACAGTTTTAAAGTCCCAGGCTGCCATGTGCAGACAGACTACAGAGCAGGTTGGAGCACGGAGCCCACTTAGGTGACTGTGATGACCCAGGTGAGGCAGTAATGGCTTATGGCCGGGACAGGACATGGTGAGGAAGGGTCAAGGATAGGATGACAGGGAGAAAAGTGAGGGGGACAGCGGGTGTGAGCAACAAGAGGAAAGGAACCTGAGCCACCCGAGTTGGGAACACCTGGGGGTCACTGTGAGCTGGATGTCCCCAGAGATGTTGGGAAGGGAGGTGGGGACAGGCAGCCAAGGCAGGCCCACCATGGGCTCCTGAAGCTCCCCTCCTCACCCACTACCCCCTCAGTGGCTCCCACCCCTGGCAACCAGCTCCATATCTGGTCTGGACAGTGAGTAAGAGAAAGGAAGGAAAGGAGGGCCCTCTGGACCCTTTCTGATGGGGAGAGTCGAAGGGGGGCCGGGAGACATAAGGAGCAGGTCCAGGCTGTGTACCCCTGGGCAAGGAGTTTCATCTTTCAGAGCCCTGAGTCCCATCAGTAAAACTGAGCCAAGACCTCTCCCTCAGGAAGTGTGAGGATGAACTCGGGCTGTGTAGGTTAGAGGGCCTAGCATAGAGCGGCGGCTGGCCTCCCCCCACCCCCCGCCCCCCGCCACCTCTTGACCCCTGATGACCTAGGACTGTGCCCACCCAAGCCAGTACGCTCTCCTTAACCCCCGTCCCTCCCCAGCCCAGCCCACACATGCCTTTCCGCGCTGGTGCCTGGTGCCCCGAGCTCCCCATGACTCATCCAGGCTTACATGGGAGACAACTCGCCCCACCGCGCCCCACCTCCCGCTCCTGGCCCCACCTCCCTCAGCAGACTCCCCCTCTGGCTCTGCAGGGGCCCTGCCAGCAGCCCCACCACCATGACCCTGCTCCTGAGCCCAAACAGCTGCTGGAAGTTCTGGCCTCTGATGCCCTGCAGCAGCCACCACACACGGCCCTAGGGCGCCCTGATCCCTAACCTCCCACACTGAGCCCGGGACACAGCCCACGCTACAGAAGGGCCAGGGAGGGCTCCCAGCCAGGGCACCCCGGATAGGAGTTCCACAAGCCCACCCACTGGCCGCTTGAGGAGGGGCTGGATGGGGCTGTTTGAGGACACCGCAGCCCTGCCCTCGGCCCAGCCCTCCAGGCCACCTGTTGAGAGATGTCAGCACCACGCCCCCCCCAGAGCCACTGCCTGCCCACCTGTCCCCTCCATGCAAGTGTGGGTGCTATTCTCAGCCCCAGGCAGGCGCCAGGACGCCGGCCATCAGCAGAGGGGTGGAATCTGCCCCTCTAGCCCGGCCACCTCCCACCAGCCCCTCATCAGCTGCTTCCTGGGCTGGGTGAGGGGACAGCCCTTGTGGAGCAGCAGCAAAGCAGGAGCCCACCCCCAGCTCAACAGAGCATGGAGCCAGAGCCTGGGGAGGGGAGGTGAAGGTCCTGCCTCCACGCACCAGCCTGGGGCCAAGTCTGACCCAGGAAGGACCACGGGCACCCCCACAATAGTCATTAAGAAATTTCTTCCCCACTGATGCCAGGCCAAGTCACCTCCTTCCTGCCACCTCCTCCAGGCAGCCTTTCCTGATCTCACCTCAGGCACATGAACTCACTCAGGCCTCTAAATGTCCTCAGCCCTTTGCCTATGTCTGTTCAACCTAATGTGGAACCAGGCTATTCCTTCATTTTACCACTCGGAATCGTCCATAGCCACATCTGTGAACCTGGAATGATTCACAAGTACCTAAAGGACATAAGCCGTGGTGTTTTTTTCCCCAACACAGTATTGCTATTATTTTGCTTATTATTGTTATTTGTGTCATTCACAGGAGCTGATGCCCAGAGTCAGCTTTAAATAGTTCCACCCAGTCCTGCCAAGCAAAAGTGCAGTCACACACCCCACCCACGACACTGCAGTGGGGAGGGCCACCACCCCTCCCCACCCTCGGTCCCGCGGTCACTCCCAGGCCCTTGGCTGCCCAGGGGGTGGCCCCAGTGGCTCCCCTACCTCTGCCCCTGGGCTGATTCCAAGTCCCCAGCACCTGTGAGGACCCTCCACTTCGCAGATGTGGTGGATCAAAGGGTGGGGACTCACTGGTTCTCACTGGTTCCGAACAGGGTGGTCCTCTCCCAGTCCAGGGCCAATCCCACTGCTTTCTCCTGGTTGAGGGTGGGGGAGC